>NC_079291.1:25060579-25685579 GCF_023638135.1 Falco biarmicus
CTTTTCTAATTGCCTTGTCAATGGCTCCTTCCCTAGAAAGTGATCCTAGCTGCTTGGCTTTCCTACCCTCTAATTCCAGGCCACTAGCCCCATTATCCCAGCATTGGAGCAGCCAGGTGATAATGTGTTCACCTGGACAATGGCGGAAATATTTTCAGATAACTTGTCACTCACTCAGCGACAGATTGAGTCATTATCTTGTGTTCTGTCTCTTCCTTCTGTTCTGCTTTGTGCTCCTTCAACTAAACGAGCTGGCTTTCCTGTCCATTTTTCCACGTGTATAGGAGCGGCTGATGCTGGCATGGCTTGGTTCTCTGGTTCGGCTGCAGTGCCTGTTGCAGGGTTGGAGTAGTCATGGTGTCTGTCACCTGGGTTGGGGTAGCTGCAGTGCCTGTCGCTTTGTTATCACATCCAGAGACCTTCTTATGCTCAGCAGGCATGGCCAGGCCCAGCACACAGCAGTGATTTGTGTCTCTGGAATTGCCAGGGTGACAGCATACTTTTTCCAAATATTTTATTAGTTTTAAATTCTGCACTTATTCAGAGGTGAAGTTCCAAAACACTGTCCTTACTTCTCCATACTATCCCATGCACCCTGCAACTCATAACTATCCAGGTAAATCTCTGAGTAGCATTCCTAAACAGTTTTTTAACCTTAAACAAGATCTGGGACACAGTCAGCAACTTGCTGGTTCCTAGCAATAGGGCCATGTTGTTACAACATCCCATGGATATTAAAATTTTTAAAATTCTCACGCTACTGTAATTAGTCTGGCAGGGAAGGGGGAAATGTGTAAGGTGTCTCCTCCATAGGTTGGCTCTGAGTGGAGAAGTTAAAAGGTGTAATTATTAATGGTTTCCAATAGATGGCTCCCAAAGAATGGAGATGACAGCAATGCTGACTACCAGAATAGTCTCACGACCAGCAACTTTACTGTATCATAAATGAGTGTTACAAATTACAACAGAATAAAAAACTCAGCCCAGCCCCCAGAGATGATAACAGCACGATAGGGAACATGTACAGCGAGTAAGGTGTTATGTAACGCAACTCTAAGAGCAAGCGCAACAGCTCTGAGAGCAAAGAAATCAACACTGTGACCAGCAACTACTAAACTAATATAATTAAGGCTTATAGCAAATTTTTCTAACACATTCCTGTCAGATTTTTCATCATCTCAACCCAGTGGGCCCCATGTTTGGTGCCAAAAACGACTGTCAAAGTTTAATCCCAGCCAGCAGCTAAGTACCACGCACCTGCTCACGCACCTCCCCACCCCACTGGTGGGATGGGGAGGAGGATCAGAAAAATGGTAAAACCCATGGGTTGAGATAAGAACAGTTTAATAATTGAAATATAATATAATATGATGACAACAACAACAACAATTAGAATAATAATAATATCATGAAAAGGCAAGAACAAAAAAGAGGAATAAACCCCCAAAAACATAAGTGATACACAGTATAGCTGCTCACCACCTACTGACTGGTGCCCAGCCAGACCCCAAGCAGTTGGCTTCTTGGCCAATTCTGCCCAGTTTTTATACTAAGCATGTCATTCTATGGTATGGAATATCCCTTTGGCTAGTGTGGGTCAGCTGTCCTGGCTCTGCTCCCTCCCAGCTTCTGGTGCACCTCTGCACTGGCAGAGCACGGGAAACTGAAAAGTCCATAACTTAGGGTAAGCACTGCTTGGCAACAACCAAAATATCAGCACGGTATCAACATTGTTCTCGTACTACATAAAAATCCACAGCACTGTACCAGTTACTAGGAAGAAAATTATCCCAGCTGAAACCAAGACAGCAGGCTAAATTCTAACTGATTTGAGCTTCCCCACTGGTGCAGGGACCTCATATTCCTGAAGGCAAATCCTACAGGTAGGGACTGAGCAAAGGTGGCATTGAGTGCTTCAGCCTTTTCCACCCACTTTGTCACTAGCTTCCCCACTGAGTCCGGCAAAGGGCTGGGATTGTCCCTAGTCTTCCTTTTGCTGCCAGTGTACTTGTAGAAGCCAATCTCATGGTACTTCCCATCCTCTTCAGATTCAGTTCCAAGTGAGCTTTGGCTTTCTTAACTCCACATCTCTGCACACTTGAACCATGTTTCTATATGTATCCTTGCCACAGTTACCTGAAGCAGCTTCGACCGCCTGTGTGTTTCTTCTTTAGTGCGAGTTTAGCTAGGAGCTGCTTGTTCATCTACGCAGGCCTCCTGTCGTCCTCTTGTACGTGGGGTTGGACATTTTTTTAGCTTGGCAGAGACAATCTGTGAAAATCTACCTGCTCTCCCTCTCCTGTAGTCCTTTTTTCTCCAGAACTGCCTCCCATGGCATTCCTTTAAGTAGATCCCTGAACAGACCAAAGTCTTCTCTCCTGATGTCAAAGCCTGTGCTCTTGCTTTTTGCTTTGTTCCCTCCTTTTCAGATGCTGAACTCCACTCCTGAACTCATGATGTCTGCAGCCAAGGCTTCCCTCAGCCTTCACATCCCTGGCCAGTTCTTTTTTTTTTTTTTTTTTTTTTTTTTTTTTGTAGGAATAAGGTCCGTCTCCTGGCATCAGGTCCTTGGTCACCTGTGTCAGGAAGTTATCAGCAATGCACTCCAGAAACATCCTGAACAGCTCATGCCCTCTGTGTTGCCCCTCCATGAGACAACACTTGCCGCCTTCTTTGTAAGGGGAAGTGATTTGACCCTTTCTTCTCTTAACTTTTGTGGCACTTGAAGGAATTTAATTATCCTGGAGGTGTTCTTTCACATCTGTCAAATTTTATTGAAACTGTCCAAAGGGTTCACATTATTAGGAAGGACTTAAGAGGGTGACAAAAGACTTTTTACTTAAGAGACCAGATGGAAAATGTAGGAAGATTCAGTACTGCTCGAACACAGTCATTTGACCATCTCAAAATATGGTCACATGCATTGAAAGGTTTATCACTCAAAATAGCATTTTGGTTGTGGATTCCATACCTATTAAAAAGGATCATTTTGTCCTTATACAGGTCATCAAAGCTTCTTCAGCTACTGGTGTGCAAGCCCAGAGCCAAGGAAGCAGCCAACAAGACATTACCTTCCTTCAGCAATTCCTTCAGTGATGAATAAGGCAAAATCTCACTGGAGTAACAATATGTTCTGACCAGGTTAAAGGTACAGGATATAGTATATATCTGTCTTTTAGTCCTGCTAACATCCACCAACACGTGGTAGTCCAGTTGGGTACTGTTGATATCAGCATCTTAAAAGAATACTCTTATTTGCTGTAGAAGCTAAAGGCTATTTCTCTGAGCTGCCATTGTTCTTTACATCTGAAAATTAACAATGGTTTTACTGATGGGAGAGCCCTACTTGGTAACATCCACTAAAAAAAGAAACAGTGCTCAAAAAGAGCCAAAGGCAGTATATACACATACACCTGCCAAAGATAGGGAACTTATCTATATGATCAAGGGCCATCAAACAGTATCATCACAGAATCATGTTTTTCAGGAATTGGGATCTTGTTTCAAAATAGCAAGAAACAAATGTTCAGTACCAAAGACTGAATCTATACCAAAGGCAGACTAATTATTCAGCTGAGTAAACAGAACACATGGTACTGACAAGAATTATATTCTACACTTGACATTTTCTTCTATAATGTTTGCATGAAACAAAAGATGTTTGCATGGGCTGAAATCCTAGATCATTCTTCTTTCATTTGAGTCAGTGGGACTCAAAGAACACCTAGATATGTTCCCAGATTGGGAAATTTCCATCATATCTACTCCTAAGGTCCCTGACAAAGAGTATTTGAGAGAAGGCTTCTGTAACGCAAGTATTGAAAACATGCCAGGCATATAATAAGTAAACAAATAAATAAATAAATAAACTTCAAAGAGTCATATTATTGGTTGTGAACAATGGTATACTGTCTTAACATTTACAAAGAATTTTCCCACACAAATATCTGAGATCTAATATCTCACCATCTTATTTTAAGTAATAGTGCCGCTTTTCACATTGTAATAAACATGGGAAGCACACACTGTTCCTTTGGACTCTCACACCTCTAGTTCCCAGCTTATCCACTAATACAGTAAGCTATGTTTAAGGATGACCACAAGTGTAATTACATAGAAAGGTGTTATAGAAAAATTAGACTAAAGAACATATTGAACATACTGGGGTTTTTGGATGTACTGCAATAGTACAAGAAAAATACATTTTATGAAACACAGTTAAAATATATATTCACATTTGCAGCCTGAATTCTTCTTTAACATTTTTATTGTATTATTTCACTTCCACATTTACTGAGGGGGGAGGGGAGTGATCTTCCTAATGATAGGCAAAGGATACGTTTTTAAACTTCTTTTTAATTGCCTAGAAATAGCAGCTTTGGCTTTGATAGATGTAGATTCCCTCCTGTTTACCTTACCCTGGGAGACATATTTGAAATAAAACCACATTCTGCTATGCAAGGCACATCACTCACATTCTTTTTATGCATGCTGCTAGAAAATGTTTTCTGCAGTTCTGTCATAATCTTGGTTCAAAACCATTGTTTCTTTTCAACTCTCACTTAAAGAATATTGTTTATAAAGTAGTCTACTAAGCAGTTCACTTTAGTTCACTTATCCAAAGCAAGAAATGTTGTAAAAGGCTCCTATATCCAGCTGCATGAAATAAACTATTTTGATTAAAAATGCATTCTAATAAAATGTTTATCAGGATCTCTTCAGAGTTTGCAAGCAGGCTTTCAAAGCAGTGGAGTGCGAGACTTGATTAAATGCCTCTTATTGTGCTACATATCCATAGTATTAAGGTCAATTGAATTCTCCTCAGCAAAAGCTGGCAACTCAGATGAAATTCAGTGGGATTTAAGCAACAGCTCTTTGGGCACTGAAAGCTTACCAAATTCTGCTGACTTTTTCCCCCACTACAGGGATGTGTATATAGCAAGACATAGTAAACAATATGAATTAAAATCATGGAGCTTAATAGGCTTTAAACAGAAGAAGATGAACATGCAGCACCTATTGCCAAACAACATTAGTTAGACTGAGATAACCGATTAATCCCAACCACGTGTCAGCACCCACAAGATGCAATGCAAGCCATTGCAGAAATATCACGCCAGGTTAAAAAATCATTATGCTACGTTAGCAGTGCAATGATCCTAGCCCAACAAGCTGTGTCTCTGAGCAGTTGTAGTGAGATTTTACAACTCCACGCGACTACCATCTTGTTTCTGCTCCAAACTGGATAGCTGACCCTCAGCAATGTCTTGTATTGCTCGAAACCCACCAGCCCTGTTAGTGTCCAGCTGCACCACCCTGCTGGGCAATAGACACATCCAGAGTACTTCTCCAAGGAAGGATCAGAAACAACAGCCTGATCCAAAAGTCCCTTGAAATGGCAAAGATCAGATGCAGGTCAATAATGGGATTTTTACTTTTTTCCCTAAGGCTGAGATTAAAACCATTTTGCTTTACGTTGTTCCTTCCTCTTTCAGCTTCGAAGGAAATGTCTGCAGAAAGGGTTGCCCAAGTTTGTCACCATTATTTTCAGCAATGTTATAAGGCAGAGAGTAACAGTAGAAGTGAATTAAGAATCCACACTGACATCTTGTGGGCACGGAGGTAGTGATGTATTCCTAAGCACTTGAACCCTGTCGTGTTGTTTAATCAAGGAGCTAAACTCGAATACTACAGGGAAAGGGAGATGCTTTCCTGAAACTTGTTAAACCAGACACTTTATGGTGTGTACCGAGTCTGTACAGAATGATGTTTCACACATTAGATACTGGAAACTGGATCTTCATAAAAAGATGTGCAAAATTTCATTTTATATTTTCATTCCCAATGCCCAAAATTTAAAAACAAAACAAAACAAAAACAAAGAAAACAAACCAGCAACAACAACCACAGAACCAAAGCACGAAGCATTTACAGGAATATTTTAGAGTACAGGCAGTGACTTAGCTAGGAAATTAAATACTATACTTACTTAAGAGCAAAAAAGGAAACCCACTGAAGCTGACATATGTATTAATGTGCAAAGTCTTCTGTTGCATGAACATTTGCAGACTGGCAGGCAAACACCACTAGTTTAAGTCAGGCCTATTGTTAAACTAATAAGCTTTTATAGTCCACCAACTTTTTCAGAAAAAAAAAAAAAAAGTAGTCTCTGAATTATATTGGAAAAAGCCAAAATTCTTGTCAACAGAAAGCAGAATTACAGAGGAACATGGCCTTATTTCCTGCCTTTGGAAGGAACAACATAAAGCAAAATGGCTTTAATCTCAGCCTTAGGGAAAAGCAATGGTAATTCTCCGTTTCTTCCAGCACTTCTCAATGCAGCTCATTTTAGACAAGACTACAGAGATGAGAAGGAAGCTTAAGCACTACTTTTTGCAGGACGTCCCATGAGAAAATTGCCTCAGAGAATAAATGACACAGAAACCAGCATGAAGCTGCTAGCAGGAAATAAAAACACATTGATAAGAGAACATGCCTCCGAGATCTTTTTTAAGTGATGATGTTCAGTACTGGGTCCAAGAAGCCCTCTAATATAGCTCAGTTTCATAAGAATTGGCTCATTTGATGACTGTAGATACAGAAAAAATCTAAAGTAATAATTGTATGAAGGAGAACATTCCAGGGAGTTACAAATCTTCAGCATCACCAAAGGCTTCACTCCAGAAGTAAGCATTTAATTAACTTTTAGCAACCCATCCTGGAAACCATGTGGTTCCAGTAATATTCATCTGGATCCCAAAAGACTGGTCTTCCTCAGGAGATCTTTATCAAATATAGGACTTGCATTTTCCTTTGAAAGACATTTGCTTTTTACCTTGGCATAGCCCAGGGGATCAAGACAAAACCGGGTCACTGCCCATTTGCACCATATTTAGACTATGTTAATCCCGTGCTTTTCAGCTGTCTGCAGAGTTCAGAAAAGATCCCTCCTATAACGTTCCTTTGATTATATTTATTATAATATAATTATAATTTCTAGATTTATTTTCTTGGGCGGGGGGAGGAGGGGTGGGTGGGAAGGGACTTTTCTGTGGAAATCACGTGCAACCGGAGACAGGATTTAAGATGATGGATCTGTCAGAGGCTTAGCAGATAGATCGGGCTCACTACCTCAGGCTTGACCCCATCACCACTTTTGGTATCTGAAGTCTCCAATTTCCTTGCTATTCTATTGAAACCTGACCTTTCTTGTCCTCTTCCTCTGGCACATTTCAGGTGTGGCTATTGTTTCTTGTTGCTTGATTTTAAACATTCCATAGCTGCACAATGTCAGGACATGAAGACAGGATGTTCCATGGATCCTTCTTGATTAAAGCTCTACTGCACAACTACCAGTGGGTGACCCAGAACTGGGCTGCAGGTCCCTGTCAGTTCCTTGTGCTTGTGTTGGTAAGAATCTCAGGTCTTCTCTCAGTTAGCATCAGTTCATTTAGCATTTGTGTGTGCAGCTCCTGCTGCAAAAAACAATACCCAGAAAAAGAAATAAGCACTTTGGGATTTTAACCTATCATCAAAGAAGAATGAGAAAGATATGGCAGCATTTAGCCTCAGATTATTGATTAGCTCATGAGGAAATCAAATTTCATGATATTAAACACAGCAAATATTCACTCCACTGGGGAAAAATAATGTAGCGCTTGTCTTCCACATACAGCAATTACAGTTGACAGGGATCTTCATTCTGCACCATATGAAAGAACAAATTTAGCTTGTGTGTATAAAAAAAACCACAAATGAGTAATGAAGGTATTCATTTATAAATGGATGAAATCACATTTCCTATTTATAGCTGTACAAAGAAAAATAAGGGAAATAAGTTCTGCTCATAGCAATGGCTCTCTACATTTAAAAGTGCAATGGAACAGATTTGGCTTCAGCTTATCTCTGTTTTTAATAACTTAAGAGCCTGTGCTGCAAATAATTAATCTTTGGTCTCAACAGTTTTATATACAACTGTCTGGGCAATAATATGAAAGGATTCCATGACTTTACAACTAAATCTAGCATTTTCTTCAGATTAAATTATGGAATAATACCACTGTAGCAGGTTTTGCAGCCTCAAAAAAACTTAATGAGAGGTGCAGTGTTTCGTGTTGTTCCTTTTGCACTCTGAATGCTGCCTTTAAATATCTAAACAAGTAATTCTCTTCCTGTGCAAACATATCCATCTTGATTCTCCGAAAATTTAACCATGCGCTAAATTTAAAGGACAAAAGCATTCCCATTAGATCCAATGGGGTTACTGCAGTGTTTAAAGCCTGGCATGTACTGAGAAATAGGTGTATGAGGAGATGAACTAAAATGATGGAAACTGAAGGTAGTCATGTTGAAAGGTTCAGTTAGACCAAGATATTACCTTCAAAAGCAGGTGGCTAGGGAAGGGTAAGACAGCACAATTAAGCTCCTCAGTATAATATCCCAGCTTTCATCTACTAAGGTTCATTTATAGCATTTCCCCTCCTCTCTTTCAATGGTCCAGACATTCTGATTTATTTTTTTAATTTCAAATATAATTGTAGATATGAATAATCTGGTTTCACTACAGTTTTTAAAGAAACCATTACCAAAATTTAAAGAAATGTATGGCACTATTAGCTTTTTATGTTTCTTTTTTCTCAGTACATTAAAGGTAAACATGAATGTGTATATGAGTTATAGCAGAAATTTGGTGTCTCTCTGAATTCTCCTCCCTCCCAATTTTTTAATTTATTTTATAGCTATACTTCTTACTTATACTAAAGAGCCAATCTCCCATAGACTTCATATGCAAACACCAAAGCTTGAAATGGTCATGTTTCATGTATGATAGCAAGGGTAAGCAGTACTTTTTCCAGGTATTGCATACACTGAGCAGTATCATATTATGATGTGTATAACAGCAGCTATGTGTAAAGAAATTCTGCTTCATTCAACAATGATAACTGCATGGGAAGAGTGGCAATAACAGAGCATAGTGTTTCAGATTGCAGAACAGACCACTGACTGGCTGCCTCTGCCTTTCCCTGAACTTTAAGTCTTTTGGCCAAATCATCACCGTGTCTGATTTTCTGAAGTTTAGATGAGGTTACAGGTTATTTGAGAGCTTATTTTGATAAAGCCCTTACTTAAAGGAGCATGGGTTATCAGAGATAGAGGATTATATATAAGAAGATAATATAAGAAGTATCAATAAAGTTGGAAAAGTGGTAGGTTTCCTCTGGCATTTTCCAGTGCTTCTCCAATGGACATGAAACATTTCCATTAGAGAGGATATCTCTAAGTGTCTGGATCAGAAAAACAACTGTATCATTTTACTCCACTAAAGCAACCATCCTACATGCAGAAAACAAATTAAAAAAAAACCACCTTTCAGCCTGTTGCTGATGACAAAGCAGCAGCAACATGCTTGGGTTCGTGTGATAAATCCCAAAATTTGTCATTTGCTTAACAAAAAAGCCTTGCAAAGATACAAATGAGACCAGCAGCACTGACCTGCTTACTTTTCCTTGTTTAAATCTTATTTGGATCGTAACTAGTCTAAGAAGCTTGGATTTCTGAAAGACTCCCTGCCTGCTCTGAAAGCATCATGCAAGTCTGTTAGCCTCCACTAAAAAACTAGTATTTCAGAGATATCAAAATCCTTGAAAACAAGATTATTCCAGTCATTCAGAAATTTGCATAGAAGTGAGTAGGCATTTAGGCACTGTCATCCTTTCTGCCTAGTAAAATAAATAAATACAAATATAAATTGGAGTAAAACAACAGTGAATTTTTATGTGTTTCACAGATTGTTACGCAAGTTGCAATAAAAGTCTTTCCAAAGAATCAGAAGGCTAGAATATTTATACAGCAGTGTATGGTTCCAGAATCACATTTTCAGAGAAGATGAAATGCAAGTCTGTGATATAAGCTAGCCTAACACTGAATGACAAGTCTCCACCTTCTTTGACAAGGAATACATTCAATTAAATACTGCCTACAAAATCAGCCAGATAATTTGCATTAAATGCATGGGAAAATCTAAGGCAGTCCAAATTGAAAAAATTCTGGGTGTCCAAGTAAACATAAGTAAGCATATCAAACCTAATGGTGATAAGGCTCATCTCAAAAAACGTAGACCCACCAAAACAAACATGTAAGAAAGCACCTACAAAGTAAGGGAAAAAAAAAATCTGAGATATTATTGACTTTCAGAAACTTTCAACAAATTCAGGTTGATTTGAATCTTGAGCATAGGATCTGTGAGAATCAGTAAAGAGAAAACTTGGCCTTTAATACCATGATTGTTAGGAAAAGCTGTTTTTCAAAATATTGTTATGTATTGCACAAGAAAAGAAAACCTGTACTATATTTTTTAATTAAATTTGATAGAATCAAAATGGAAAACCACAACATGATGCAAGTCAATCTCTGCTTTAAGTATCTTAACAGAAGAAAGTTTGTCTTACAATAATTCTAATGTGTTTTTACAGCTTATGAGAAGTTTACAAGCAACAGCAGAGGCTCATTAGACCATGACATAATGTCAGCTTCTTTTAAGAAAATCTATTTCTTAAATCTTTTCTTTTGTACATCATTATGTGAAATTTCACTTCAGTTAATTAAGATAGTGAGAAGCCCTAACTGAGATCTTGATAAAGGTAATGGGTCTTTTTTCTTTCAGTCTAATATTTTTCATTTGTGACATATGCTTAGTTAAACTAACGTCTTTCAGGAGTGAAATAGATATTTGTTACTGAAATATCAGGTTCATTATCCCAGGAAGAAACATTAAATCTTACATGAAAACATAAGCACTATGAATTTTACTCTGTTGCTCATGTTTAAACTACATTATTAGCTTATTATTGCTCATATGCTCAGGTTAATCAGATGTTTAAGAACTGTAGAAGCTGAACCTACAGGGCAGTTTCTTTGTTCGAAAAAGTGATCAGCAGAGCACATGGGACATATACTAATCTGAAACACCTTTGCAGCCTGTGAAATCATCTAAGGATTGATGTGGGCCACTGTCAATTGATATTTCCAAAGGTATCTGTGCAAAGTAGCTTCAGTATTAATTTCTGAATACTGAAGCCTTGGACAATGAGGAGAAAAAGACTTTTAAGTAGAATTTTTGCATCCTTCTGTCTTTCTGAGGCAAAGAGAAGCCTAGCAATCTGATGGACTCCCTGGCCAATGCAGAACGAAGAGGCTGGGTCAGGGGACATGGATTTAGCTCCGAACCACCAAGGGATGAAGTCTGCTGGCTCAGCCTCCATCGACGTGGCACTACACCTCTTCTCCACCACAGATCTTCTGAGCTGCCTGAACTCTCATTCTTCCCATAAATGCTTTTCACCGCAACTCTGGAAATCTGCCTGAAACTCCCCGAGATAAGCCTTTGTTCTGACTCTCCCAGCTGATTCCCTTCATAAGATCAGAAATTAAGCTCATCTAATGCTAGCATAATTAGCAGGAAGAATATAGCTCTATGCCTTTCTCATAACTGGAAACAGACCTTCTTATCCTGAAACCATTTGCTTTATTCTTTCCCCTCAGTAATTTACTGCAGAGACAAAAACACAGCCAAGACATGGAATTGGGCTCTAGATCCACACAAACTCCTGAAACAAGATTTTCCAGACACTGGGGTCTTCACTGCAGGAGTTTGATACAAACCTCTTCACCCAGCAGCCATGTAACAATCAGCAGTTGCCTTTCTCCCCCCAGCTCCACCAGGAGAAGCAGGTGTTAAGCATTTTTTTCAGGGGATAGCTTAGTAACTCAGGAAGAAATTACTGAGCACAGGTTGTCTGGGCAGAACCTCTCTACCAGAGGCTTCCAACACCAGGCTTGATCAACAATTGCACAGCACCCTCTGAAGGAAACAAGAAAATTCCAATAGGAAGCAAAAATCACTTTAAATGTTTTCAAATTTAAAAAAAAAGTCAACTAGTATTTTTTTACAGCAGTCATTCAAGCTGTATTATTTTTATTATTTTAATACTTTTAATTTTATTAAAATTATTATTATTACTACTACTACTACTACTACTATTGCTACTGCTATTTTGGAAACACGCGTTGTGATATGCATGTGATGTTAGCAACCTCTGTGTACCACCCAGTATAAAATCTCTATGTTCTCATTGCTTAAATTGAAACACCTAACATTTTCACCAGCATGTAGGGAGCCTAGACACCCAGACCCAAGAGATGGCTTCCAACACGAGAGCCAGGCACCTAATTCGCTCTCACACATGGCCTCTATTATATTTTGCCCTTCAGCCTCAATTTTACCTTCTCCTGAAAAGAGGCAATTTTACCTTCTTTGCATGTATTCCCTACAAGGGATGGGGACAAGGAGCAGGGAGAGATCTTGGCCAAAGGAAAGCTTATGAAGGCTTTTAAACTGATGTCCTGTCCTTTATGAATTAAATTAGCACCCGCAAATGTGAGTGCTCAAGTCTCTGAGACAGCTTTTAGAGGAAATAATTTTACAGCCAAAGTTATTTTTGTAAAATGTTAATGTCTGTACCTATTGAAAACTTCGTAAGCCCAGACATATTCCCATTAATGGATACTATTAAATAGTCTTGATTTCTGTAATAAAAATATAACCTCCTGACATCAGACTTCATCTGGTCTTGACCTTTGGAAATGCACCTAAAACTGCAGTCATAGTCATGTAGGATTTTTTTTTTTTTAATCTTTATTGAAATGCCTAAGAAAGACCATAGATTTTTCTTTTTTTCTCTAAGAAGCTCCTGAATAAGAATCATGTATCAGTGAAATTCTGAAATTGAAGTGATTGTATTTCTTTTCATGAAAATTATGAGTACATATATTCCCCACATAAATAAGCACTAAAATGAGAAAATTATTTTCATAGCATCACTGCAAAAAAAAGTTGCCTTGGGGTTATTCTATCATAAGTACAGACATTCATAATTTCCAGACAAACACTCCACCGTCTGAATTAGAATTTAGGCAGAGAACACATATCGATAATCAAGAGGTTTAAAATCACTACTGGAAAAATTTAAGTTATCTGAAAATGAAGAACCTAGAAAACTGGGAATTATTTGGAATGGTGCCTTGGCTCATGGTAATGCTTCCTCACGGCCAGAGTGTGGCAGTGGATGCCAAGTTAATCACCTCATTTTCACCTTTCCGCTATAGCAAAAATCAAGTGACTTCAGACTCTCTTGTGCATGGTGAACACAGGTACAACATCAGAATCCACTCTATGATTTGTACCATTACATACATTTCATTTGAAGGACCATAGGTCTTAAAAATGGATGTACCTAGACCTAGCAAACACAAAGCTATAGATCGTAATAGAAAAACCCCATACCATTATAATCCATGCTGTTCAGAGGACTTCTGCAGAACCACATTGTCCCTCAATCTCTGTACTCCTTGCCACCTCTCTCTGAGCTTGTGACCAGTCTTCTCGGAGCCATTACTTGCCTGGAGCCACCGGCTCCAGTTTCACTTTAATCACTGGATGTTTTGCCAAGAATTTCAGTTTCAACAGTTCCTAGACTTTATCTAATATTCAGGCAGCTTTAAAGGATCTCAGAGGCTTTATCTTTTAATCTATGTATGATTTATGATTTGCCTTTCACAGGCACTTGACCCTCCATCATTACCCTTCACTTATTCATCACCATGCAGTGCTTAATGTTTTACCTCTTCAAAGGAAATATTTTATCTGTGATCAAGGAGGTTAAAATTAATCTGATTACACTTTACATTTCAACAGAACAGGACTGTAAGCATGACCACATATAATGTTCAACTAACAAAGCATCGAATGCTGACTGAGAGGTGGTAACTAGCAGATACAAGCCAGTTACTTAATCCATGCTGAAATGATCACTAATATTCACCTGACCATGCCTTTATTAACATTCATGAAATGTGCACACTTAGGAAATGAAGCTTTTGTACCTTCAGGTTACTACGCACAAAATATTGCCTCAGTGTTGAAGCTGAATAAATTCCAAAATAAGGAAAGAGTATAAGTGAATCTATAAAAACTCTGAATATGATGTATGTCTCATGGCAGGTTAAGCAAGAAGATGATAACAAAGAAGTTAGCATTTTGGTAGGTAAATTACTTGATTCTGAAGGGAATAAAAAAGGAACAAAACCCCCACTACTGACGTCATGTTATTTCAGTTAAGCACTACACATTTCATTAAAATAAACGGCAAAAGGAACAACTCTGTCCTGGGACAGAGGGGAAAGGGGTGGAAGGTATTCAAAATGCACACAATCTCATTTGCATTAGCCTTGTAATTTAATGTATAGAATCATAGCATCATTTAGGTTGGAAAAGATCTTTGAGATGATCAAGTCCAACTGTTAACTCAGAACTGCCAAGTCCATCACTAAACCATGTCCCAAAGCACCACATCTGCACATTTTTTTAAACACCTCCAGGGATGGTGACTCCACCACGTCCCTGGGCAGCCTGTCCCAATGCTTCATACACTTTCAGTGAAGGAATTTTTCCTCATAATACTTATGAGGACCAGGACCTGTGAACATGAGGCTGCTCCTGTTAGACCTCATTCACTCCCAGTTAGGTGGCCTGCAGACACCCACTGTAATGTCACCTTTCCCTGTTCTCTCCTAGCACGTAAGCTCTTTGTCGGCTCCATCCCCAGACAGAGCTCTATGCTCTCCAGCTGCCCTGTCTCATAAAGGGCACCCTTTTCCCCACCTCCATTTTCCCATCCTGTCCTTCCTCAGGAGCCTGTATCTCTGCTATATCCCACTCCAGTAGTCATGGGAACCATCTCACCGTGTCTTGCTGGGTTCCCAACAAGATCATAGCCCTGCCACCGCACACAGGCCTGGAACTCATCATGCTTATCCCCCATCCTGTGTTCATTTGCATACAGTTGCTCTAGAGAGGCACCCAGGCATGTTGGGGGCCTGGAGAGGGTTTGGAGGATTTCTCCATAATGGTGCCTTGTAGACACTTCTTTGCCTACACAGAAGTGCTGGAGGTGACCCCACTTAAGACCTGGTTTGTTGGTTTTGTGATCCCTGTCTGTCAAATCACCCCATGCCCTTTGCTCTCAGCCACCTTGTTCATCACTCCCTCACAGGACTTCTGGTTACTCTCTCCCTCCTCCCTCCTTACAAGTTCAGCCATCCTACTGGCAAATATAGCTTTGCTCTGCTTGTTGAGGTGAATCCCATCTCTCCTAAGCAGACACTGATCTGCAAACAGAGACCGATGGTCACAGAAACCAAACCCCTGTTGCTAGTGCCAGTTCCACAGCCATCTACTGTCCTGCCTTGTTAGTGCCCTTCTCCTCACACCCTTTCCCCTCACTGGCAGGACTGACAAGAAAACCACCTGGGTAGCCCATACCCTTGACTACCACTTCCAGAGTTCTGTACTCACTTTTGATACTGTCCAGGTTTCCCCTTGCAGTATCATCGGTACCTCCACAGGATAACAGCAGGGACTCGTAGTCAGAGGGCCAGACAAACTTTGGCAGTCCTTCCACAACATCCCAGATCCTGGACTCTGCTCAGCCTCTAGACTGTTGGTCAAGCCAGCAGATGGGTGCCTCTGTCCCCTGCAGCAGGGATTCACCCATTACAATGACTCACTTCTTCCTGGTAGTCTTGCGTAGTTTAAGGTTAGGTAGACCAGGTTCTTTGCTTGTAGACACATTTGGCTCCCCTTCAGCATTGAAGGCAGTTGAAACTGTTTTGCAGTCATAAGCCCTCATGTGGTCATCAGCCTCCATCCTTCCTTCTCTCCAGAGGTTTTGCCTACTTTGATTATGACGGTAAATGTTGCTTGCTTCTTGCTATTCAAACCTATTTTAGTTGACATTAAATTAAATGAATTTTCCTCAAATCAAATCTGTTTTGATCATGATGGTAATCAGTAACTGATCCCTGCCTTTAGCTCAACCCTAAAGCTTCTTCACCTATTTTGTCCACATGATCTGTTGAGGAGGGGGACTGACAGAGCAGCTGGGTGAGTGGTGGCAGCCACCCAAGGTCAACCTGACAAAACAGTACCTGCAGAAACTGAATCTGATCATCTTTCATTTTTTCTCATTATTTCAAAGTCAAAATGAGTGCACACATGTAATGGGTAAGCTATCAAATTCAGAGCTGGCCTGTCAGCACCTAGCTGTAATTTGCATTTGCAGTTGTTCACTGTGGTACCTTATACATGGCAAGATGCAAATGCTTTAAACTTCATTTCCGCCTCTGGATCAAGTCTGTAAATCCTGGAACTTCAGGTCTGACAAACAAGTTAATCACTGCAAAACTAGAGGATTTTGTTGTCACCTCAACTCTGTGATTCACCAAATGACATGATTACATTTGTAGATCTTGAACCACTTCTGTGTTACGATGTCTGAAGAAGCAGATGAGTATATCAAGTCAGATTTACAAAATGACCAAAAATGTGCCTAAGACAGCATTCTAGCATTCCTCTCTACATGTCTAACGATGTGAGACTCTTCATTTCAGCTGGCCAGTGTAGGATGAATTGACATTCAGTAGAAAAAAAAGGATATTTTTTTTTTTTTAAATCGTGGTACTCCATATATATTTTTGATATATGATATACATATGTGAGATTTATTGCACCTTGAACCAAGAGGCACCCATTAGACATAATCACTGGGCATGGGTACTCTGAAAATGTCAGACCATCCATTGAATATCTGTTGGCATTTTCAAGTCCTATTGCACTTGTTCAGAGGATATTTTCAGTGAAAAATTGCATCCTAGCTAAGACTGAAAGCAGACTGTGGAACTGCAGAGCAAAATCAGCGATCAATTTAAAATCACACTCCATTAACTTGAAGACATGTCTTTATAAATTGAATCTGAAGGAGAGAACTTCTCCACACTGCACACACCCCACACAACTGTAATTTCTATAGGACGTGGTGGTTACCTCTACAAACAAATTAATTAAACCCTGTAGACCCTGTCAGCTGCAGAATAACCAAAATAAGGTGGCTGTTATCCTGTGGCTCAGCTTCTGCATGAAGCTTACCAGCAGATGCCACTCTTACACAAGAGAAGTACAGTTACAACAAGCTGGTAACTATTTTAGGTAAGATTTAAAGCAAAATTATTTTTTTTTTTTAAAGAGGTAGCCCTGAATGTAAGATAAACCCAATTTTGAAGAATCATTAACAAGGTATCCCAAATTATTCAATGATAACTTTGAATGTGTCTTTTTTTCTCTATATTGTTATTGCTTTGAAGCAAAAATTTTATCTGAAATCAATTGCTTCCTTTAATGTACACCACTGAACAGATTTAGGAATTTATTGTTTAAATTCAAAGTAATAGCTCAGCTTAATCACTGGAAAACTCACAGGGATTCCTAGTACTCATAAAACAAAATTAGTGGAAGAGGATTGCAGGTCTACCTAGGCTTCATAAGGTAATGCTGAAAGTCTCTCTGAGTGAGTTCCTCTTGTATATGCAAATTGAAAGTCTAAACAGAAGGTGTTAAATGCAGCTTCTAAAATGTTCAATTTCCTATTTAAGTTTCATCCCCGTGGCTCTTACTCCTTTAAAGGACTATCTTTATGAGTAATTTTGCATGCTCTGATTTATGAAGATCTGTCTTGTACAACATCAGAAACACTTGATTTACACATTTTCACAGAAACACACAATTATTTTTGCCTTGAAACCTATACATAACATTGTCTCCACAGAAGTGAAATGTCATACTTAATTTCTTCCCTTTCAGTGCTGCAAAGGAGAGATTAAAAAGGTCCAGACAGTTAACTAATGCAACAAGTGAAACAAGTGAAGATAAAGAGCACAGTCTTTAATTTGCATAATTGATTAAACTACTAAAAATTAGGACATGAGATAAAGCAAAGATTATTCAACATTTAACTAAGCCTTTTAGTCTAAGGCAATTCATGCACATCCACTGTATGGTCAGGGAAGAAATGCACCTTGACAGAGTCCCTCTCCCCCAAAATGGAATACTGAAAGAGGCACATCACTGTGTGCGCAGAGACACAGGCATTATAGAATCAGGGAACCATGGCATGGTTTGGGTTGGAAAAGACATTTAAAGATCATCTAGTCCAATCCCTCTGCCATAGACAGGGACACTTTCCACTACATCAGCTTGGTCAAAGCTCCGTCCAGCCTGGTCTTGAGCCCTGCCAGGGATGGGGCATCCACAGCTTCTCTGAGCAACCCCTGCCAATGTCACACTGCCCTTATCATAAAGAATTTGTTCCTTACATCTATTCTAAACCTACCCTCCTTCAGTTTAAAACCATTGCCCCTTGTCCTGTCACTACAAGTCTTGGTAAAAAGTCTTCCTCTGCCTTTCTTATGAGCCCCTTTTATATACTGAAATGTTGCTCTAAGATCTCCCTGGAGCCTTCTCTTCCCCAGGCTGAACAACCCCAACTCTCTCAGCCTGTCTTCACAGGAGAGGTGCTCCGGTCCTCTGATAATTTTCATGGCCTCCTCTGGACCTGCTCTAGCAGGTCCACATCTTTCTTGTGCTGGGGGCCCCAGAACTGGATGCAGCACTCCAGGTGGGGTCTCAGGAGAGCGGAGCAGAGGGGGAGAATCACCTCCCTTGACCCAATGGCCATGCTTCTTTTTATGCAGCCTAGGAGATAACTGGTTTGCTGGGCTGCAAATGCACGTTGTCAGCTCATGTCAAGCTTTTCATCCACCAGTATACCCAAGTTGTCCTCCACAGGGCTGCTTTCAATCCATTCACCCCTCAGTCTGTAGTGATATTGAGGTTTTCCTTGACCTAGGTGCAGGACCTTGCACTTGGCCTTGTTGAAATTCAGAGGTCTACACAGGCCCACTTCCCCAGCCTGCTGAGGTCCCTCTGGGTGGTATCCCTTCCCACAAGCATACCAACTGCACTTTTCAGCTTGCTGTCATCTGCAAACTTGCTAAGGGTGCACCCAATCCCACTGTCTATGTTGTTGAGAAAGACAGTATTGCTCCGACTACAGACCCTTGAGGGACACCACTCATCTTTTTCTACTTTGACATTAAGACATCAACTATAACTCTTTAGATGTGTCCATCCAGCCAATTCCTTATCCATCTAACCTTCCATCCATTAAACCCCTGTCTCCCCAATTTAGCAGCAAGAATGTTATGGGGGATCATATCAAAGGCCTTACAGAAGTCCAGGTAGATGACATCCATAGCACTTCCCTTGCTCGCTTATGCAGTCACTCCATCACAGAAGGCTATTAGATTAGTTAGACATGATGTGCCCTTGGTGATGTTGGCTGTCTCTAATCACTTCCCTGTCATCCATACGTTTTGACATACCTTTCAGGAGGACCTGTTCCATGGTCTGTTCCATTGTGCCTTGACTGATGACTGACAAATTCTTGACATCCAGCTTAGGTTACCCATTTGACCTTTAGACGGCTAGAAATATATAGAATGATTACTATTAACTCATTCACTTAATGTCATAAGCTGCTCTGCAACTGAGTGTGGACAGAGCCGCTGAACAGAACGTGCTGGCCTGGATGTGAGGACGAGAAGTGACCTTACACAGCAAGAAACCTGCCCAAACACATCCACAGTGTTCCAAATGCATCTATTTATATTTGGCGTGACCAAATCTCCACGAATTAAACCTAATACATGGGGTTTCTTTTTACTTCTGTAGAACAGGGAAGAAATGATACAAGCTCAAAGAAGAAAGAGAGGTGCTAGAGGTGCTGTCTGGAGCAGATTCCTCGATGCCATGCAGGGGGCAGTGGGGAAGTTGCTGTGCTCTCTGCAGCTCCTGGCCGGCTGCGGGGTTCCTCTTCTCATCACAGCTGAACCAGCTGTGGGAGAAACTCAGTAAGAAGAAAGCTCCCAGCTGGGCACGTACCTGAGTTGCTTTATATGACTTCTATTAGACAGTGGTATTCCAATGTAGAGAACACCTTTAGTTGCATTTGAACAGTATCAAACCTGCCTGAAATCTAAAAAAATCTTCATATGTACCCTTACTTTTTAAAGATACTTACTATTAGTTATCTAAGT
Source organism: Falco biarmicus (assembly GCF_023638135.1). Classification (NCBI taxonomy): domain Eukaryota; kingdom Metazoa; phylum Chordata; class Aves; order Falconiformes; family Falconidae; genus Falco; species Falco biarmicus. The sequence goes on from NC_079291.1 coordinate 25,080,626, forward strand.
ACAGACTTTAGTTAGAGACATACCAGAGCATAACAGCAGAATGTGATATAGGTAGTTAACAGCATCAAGCTTTGCTTGCAGTCAGACGTTTCTGACTTAGCCTCCATATGCAATTAAGAGAGACAGTTCTCTGGGAAATATTATTTTGCACCCAAGCTGGAGCCAGGCTCTGAAGTGCTCTTTGAAGCAGTTTTGCTTTTTTTGATTGAGCATAGAAAGCCTAGACTGCCAACTGGGGAACCTTTAATTTACGTTTCTAAAATAAGATGATTTGCATCTTCTTTTTGTCACCGTCAATAAAGCAATTACTTCACCACCTTGTTAGGTAAGATACCCTTGGGAGGAAACAAGGCAATTTCTAAGTAAATGTGCAAACCGTTTTGTTTTTTTTTAAAGAAGAAATTAATTTATTTTGAATGTGGCTAGAGCAGCCAAGGAATGCTTGACAAACAAACTAGATAGCCAGGGGTGGAACTCAAGCACAACTCAGTCAATCCATGGCCTTGTGAAGCCATCCTTATTCAGGAATGCACTTTAAAATTACTTTCATGAGTTAAATATATGGATTTTACAGATCAGTTAAACACACACTGAAACACTTGTAATTCTAATGCATTTCCTCTCTATTATTCAGAAGTTTCTTTGCTTTATGAACATAAATCTAAAGATTTTTATATGGAATAAAATTTATATGTCTGATGCTGGATCCTGCATCATTAGGCATTTTTGAAATAATCTCATTCAGCATAAAGAATCTGGCACAACACACACTGTGTTCTTAACCAGAAGAGTACTTTCACAACCTTTTTTAAACTATGTTGTGCATATTTACAGTGGATTAATCTATCTCCCTCGGAAAATTTAGTTTATTCTTTTTCAAAACTGAAAAAGGATAAATAGATAAATAGACATGTGATGGGTCTTTCAGGTTTTTGGTTGGTTTTTTTTTTTTTTGGTGTTTTTTTGGGGGGTGGGTTGTTTTTTTTTGGTTAATATTGAGAGTTAATCTTTCAGTGGTTTAATTTAGTCTTGGAGAAATTTCTAACTAAGCAACAGAATATGACAGTCACTCGTGCATAACACCCATACAAGAAATGTGTGTGGGCATAGCACATGGTGAAAACTTACTTGAAAATAACTTGATACAGTTGCTGTGGTGTTCTGTTCAATTACACACACAGTGAATGGGATCCATTTCTCTTTCCTCATTAACAGAAGTTCTTGTTCAAGTGCCAGTTTCTGCTCAGGGCTCTCTCTTTTTTGATGCTAACAGAATAATTATGTCAAATTAGTATCAATCTAATTAAAATCAGACCTCATACAACACACAAGAAAATACTCAGTATTATTCCTTTTTCTCATTTACCCAGTTGAATTGTGTTCATATCAAAATTTTAATTATGTTATAACTTTGCTCTGTGATGGGAGAGAGACTCTTGATTTAAATTGCAAAAAATGGCAGACCTATGGCAATTTATATCTGGATTTATATTAGCTGAAGATCCAGAGCTAGATATCAAGATGGCAGTGTTTAAGTACTGTAACCTACCCAGAGTCCTCAGAAAGCTGTACACTTGTACAGCGATATATTTGAAACTCCTTCTTTCCTTATTAACTACTCAGGTTGCAGAAATTGACCTCAGAGAGGTAACAGCGCATCTTTTGAATGCTAAAAGATAATTAAATATAGTGAAAAAAATACCTTTGGTACAGGAATTTTTACAGAAATTTTTACCAAAAGTGCAGTTTGGTAGGCTGGCAACTGTGCTCTGCTCCTTTCGGTTTTGAATCCATGTGCTTATTTACATCTGATAAATCATAACATGAGCAATAGATTATATCAGTTTTATGCCATTTTGTCTAAAGCAATCTTAGATAACATTAAATAATGGGTTTACCTGAACATCACAAGCAAATTTAGAGAAGGAAGGTAAAAAATTGTTATTCTTAAGGGTCTGATCAGCATAAGTAACAATCTCTTATGATATGCATAAACTTGCAAATTTGGTCAGGTGGCAATGTGGTACAGGGAACAGGATTCATGAGCATGATTAATATAATAATCATGAGTTGATTAATATAAACATGGTCACATTCTGGACATTAATTTTATATCCTTCAGGTTGGGGAACATACTAATTTGCAATCATTTTCAATAGCCTAGACATTTAATTATTGTTTTGTTCTGTCCCTTCTCTATTGAATCATGTTTCCAGACACTCTGTACAAGCTAATATTTTGTCCAGGCAAAAACCATTCATTTTGAATCACACACAGACACACACACACACATTAAAAATAATAATAAAAAAAAAACAATCTGTAAACACTGTAATTGTGCTTAGTAATTTTGCTGAGCACTGAGACATTGTACTATTCATAACAGAAGGCCCAAGACCCTACCACAGCTTAAGAACATCACAAGAATGATCAGTGGCAAAACTCCCATGGACTGCAGAACTAAAGTGTCACCATCAGATATAAAATAACTACAAACAGCAATAAAATGGAAGGAATAATTCATGCAATTTTACACAAAAGTAGAAGCGGTTGCTAGAGGGAGGTATTGCAGTTTGCTTCCAATTAGATATAGCAGGTATAAAAACAATTTTGAAAAGCCTATTAAAAAATAAAAAGATCTCCCATGGCAGTGCTGGGAAGGAAGAAGGAAAAAAAGTAACAAATAGCAATCAAACCAAAGGTATATGCAATTATTCATTGTATATTGGCTTTGTTTGTTATTCCTTTGTTCAAATTAAATTCTTTAGTAGATGGAAATTTTATTTGAAATTATCAGAAAGAAAGTTGCAGCCCTTCTTCATGTCCACTTCAGAGTCAGCTAGACCACAAGGTTTTTTTTTTTCTTCTAAGCACTGGGGTGAATGGTTATGTGAGATCACTGACACAGAACACTTGGGGAACAAATTCACTCTCAGCTCAGTTCACGGTGTTGACCGACTACTGTACATCAGCCCCTGCAGAAGCCCTCTCTCGCAGAGATGTGAAGTGGAACTTTGTCAAGCCTGCTAACCATGAGTAAAGCTGGAGCAAGGGTTGGCATTGCTGCACTAGCAAAGCTCTCAGAACCAAAGGGTAACCTTCTTGTTCCCAGATCCTCCCAAATCCAAAAAGGAAAACTCCAGCTTCCACCCTCTCTGCAACAGGTATGGAGATGCAACATTCACAAGAGGACATGAAGGCCCCCATACATATTTTTCAGAACACCAAAATTAGACCAAAAAAATGTGGTAAACTATATCCCATGATATTTGGAGGAGTGGAGGCAGGGCCAGCCCTGATTTATTCTGTTAGGTTTTTTTAATGTCTTTGTAAGGTACACAATTAATTCATCTAAACATGTGCACCATACATGTAGACCCTCCACAATTCTCTTGACTTCACTAACTCATGTTTTCAAGTGTTCTTCCTTTATAGAAATCTTCCACCAGTTGTATTTGATACAAAGCAGGTTTGGAATTGTTGACTTGGTGCCAGCAGAGGTGTGGTACAAAAGACTGCTAGATATTTCTCTAAAGGTTGAATTTCAGAAAAAAAAAAAAAATATCTTAACATCCTAAACTATTTCTGAGGAACTGCGGTCAGAGAGCTAACCTTCAGCCTGCTGAATACCCCATAACATTTTCTCGCCTGTAGGCTGCTTCTGAAAACAATTCTATACTAATTAGGAGAAGCTTTTGAAACAGATTGATGTAACAGAGTATTTTTCTCCCAGATCTATGAGCACATACCTTTTACGTACTTTTAATGTATTACTAAATATGTGTTCATATCCACCTGCTATTTAATATTTAACCTACACTTTCATTAATTATTATGATCATAATGAAAATAATTCAAGAAGACTTACATTAACCTCCCAAAACAAATTTGATGATTTTCCCCAGGACAAAATACATGATTCATATGTGAGAATATGTAATGTCTGGGGTTTATTTCACTTGCAGACTCTGTTTTACAATAATTTCTAATACGTTGGGGGGGAAAGAAATGTTGTTTGAATTTCTCATTGCATAGTAGCAATGCAATCAAACCTAAATTTAGAATAGCAATTCTGAATTCTACTCTCACCGTAATTTTATGGCAAATCAGTACAATACAAGTGTATCCACAGAATCTCACAGAAACAACATGAGAACATGAATGAACTAAAAGAAATTATTACTTTCAATTAGTCCCACTGTATATAGAAAGAGATGCTGCCCCATTACTGAATAGAATTGTAGACTGGTATTGATAAATCATAAACCAGAGCTGTAATTGGGTGAGGGACCTGCCCAGTAATCGTGCAAGTGCGTGCAGCGTGCAAACAGGGAACAGAAGCATTTGGAAAAGAAGGAAGAAGTGCTTAAACAGCAGGCATGACAAAAGCCTTTCTGACAGCAACTTTGAGCTTTGCTGTAGGTGAGCCAGGGCTATCTGCTTTTTGTCACACTTCAGCACTGCTGCCATAGCTGCCTGGGGAGCAGATCAGTAAGCCTTTGCCTCCCGCAGTAGGATATCCCTTTGGCATACAAAAATGAGGTGGCTACAGCTCATTCAGATACTGGAATGTACTCCATATCTCACAATAACTGTAAGACTTAACCCACTTCTTTTCTTACTGGTGAGATGGCTTTTCACTAACAGTATTGCACAGAATTTCCTACTTTGTGAAAAATGCAGGGCCGTTTATTCCCAGGATTACTAGGAGACACCAGCTGGGAAAATGATCAGTCATGTTTGGTGCCCTGGTGAATGTAAGCCAAACAATTATATCTTAATAGATGCCCACTTACTATTAACTTCTAAAAATTAAGCCAATATTTGTATGTTTCATAGAAAGGAGAAATCTGGTAAAAGCTATTAAGACCATTTTACATAACACTTTAGAAGCTATGGGGTTTTTTTTACACATAGGAAGTATGTGCAGATTGTTTTAATATGGCTCAGTTACAATACAGAGCTGCGTAATCTGCCTTAAATGTTCGACATTTGTATATTTTTTTGAAATATTTTCTGGCAAACCTGTACTGCAGCTGTCCAGGTCAATGGTGTTAGACACCATCACAGGGACCACAGTTCATGGCATGTAAACTCACTGTGAGCTGCTAAGAAAGGTTTTTCCCATTTTGAACATCCTGAAACAAGCCTTCTGGTTTCTCTGGCTGGGGAAGACAACAGAGGCTACTAGTCATGGCATCCCTTTCTGAAACTGTCTGCCCAAAAAGCTGTTCCTAAAGTGCAATAGGCCCAATGCCATCAACAGCCACATCAACTTCTGACTAGACTGCTGCCTGTTATTTAACCAGACTTGATTTGCTGATTTGTCTGCTTTGTTTTGGTTTCTAACTGATGCTTCCTTCGTTTTGCAGACTGCAAGTTTCTTCTGCAATTACTATTTCAATAACAGTTTCAACTTCTTTACTTTCTGGCTAATGCTATGGGTACACATTGCATACTGATGTGCAATTCAGTGTTAAACGTACCTTGCCTTAGTGCATGAAGTTTCACGGTCTCCAACACCTGCACCTCTAAATGGGAAAAATACACATGATTTTAAGCAACAGGCTGGCTACATAAAGGTTTCTTCTCAGCCAGGTATGTAACATTACACGCTTTGGTCCACAAGGGTACTGGAGACCCCAGGGCTATAAGCAAGCAGGTTTAGACTAATAAGTCTTTGATTGAATGTTTATGACTTCAACTACACTAACAATAATTTTTTGGCTTTGCTTAACAAGATTTGTGCACTTTTTGCCTGCAGCAAGACTTTGAGCATAATGAACAATCTGCATACCTAGTTATCACAGCTTGGAACAGCTGAAGTTCTTTGTTCTGAGAGAGAAGAAGGAATTTACTATAGATGTGATGCAAAGTGATAGCTAGTGTCTAGCCACAAATACGGTGTTCATGCTATCTGCATCACATCTGTACTGGATTAAATGAAGCATCACTGGACAATTGTTTTGTCCATGCTAAAACATGTTATTCAGAATATATAACAATTTTCTAATTATACTATTTTTTCTCCATTCATATTTCAAAAATTAACAAGGGCACAAAAACAACTTTATATCTGAAGTTCAAACTAGTGGGAAATTGAAATCAAAATACATCATTCAAAAATAAAAATCCTAAATTCAAGAATTAACTGAAACAGAAAAATTCAGGGTTTGCATTTGCTGTGAGTGTTGCAACAAACATTTACTTTTTGCAAGTGTTCCCTGGGATACTCATTATTTTCATACTAGGAAAGGATTAGTGCTGTAACATGACGGGTGGCTTGAATTGAAAGAAATGGCAAATTGCTGCTGGGGTTTGTTTTTCACTTTGAATGTTAAAAGTACACTTAAACTACAGCCAGTGGACTTAAGTCAAAACCTCTATTTAAAAGCTGGTGTAAGAAGCATGCTCAAAGCTTCTGTCTGAGCTTTATCCAAAACCTATCGATGTCTGGGGGAGTTTCACCCCTTATAGCATTGGATTTTGGATCAGGCACTTGTAACAGCTACATATTTAAGTAGTACAGTGCCAAAGTAAAATGTTTATTATGTAAAAATGCATAACCTTATTCACAGAAATCATTTTATTAAACTTTTTTTAGGTAAACAAAATAAAATTTGAACATAAACTTAGTTTAGACTCAGGCAAAAAGGAATAGCACAGCTATTATTTGTGCTGATATATATAGGTCTAGGATTTATCATTTGTGACAGGTAAATGGGAAGAAAACAGTAAGGGCGAGTCATCAAATGATTCCATCATGCTTTGTTAGTGAAACTATAAGCCTCTCAGAGAAGTTAGGAGGGTCAGTTTTCACCCAGGACTAAAATGCATACTTAAGCCTAATCACATGATTAACTTCAATGCATAGAGATTTTGGCAACATAAATGTATGCATCTTGAAGTAATGCAGGAAAACAGGCTTCTAAAATGATTTTAAAGAATAGTAGCTAAGTTCCTTAAGGAGAAAAATGTTCTCTCAGCTAAGTTTTCATTTATTGCATCAATTAACACATTAGCATAACATTGCTGGAATGGCATATCCTGCAACAACATCTCTCCCAGCAGGTCCAGAGAAATAAAACCATTCAAACCTTGCATTCTTTCCTGCCCACCATGCTCTTTTGTGTTTTACATTAAGGTAAAAATAGCCTGAACTTAGATCTTGAATTCCTTTCGATCACTTTTTAAACCTTATCAGATACAACCTTTGGAGTTAAGTTTACCATGCTACGTAAATAAAATTGCAAATATAGGAAACAGCCATGAAAAAGAACATTTCCAACATTTCAAAATGTCTCTTTTATAATCTTTGTACATATGGCTTCAGGAGCTTCAGAAATGGTGGAAATAGGGACTAATATTATTTAACATTCTTGATTTTATTTTATTTTTTTGAAATACTTAGTTTCAAGGCTGCTAAGATATTACACAAAGAGCAGAACTTTCCTGAGAAGCTGTCCACTCATCAAACCTAATTGCTTGGATGTAACTACTAGCATTTCACTTTGATTGACAGTATACAGAACATTTAACATATTTCTAAATAATTTCTGCTTATGAAGTTGATTACTCATGGGAATTTCAACAATGTTTTGTGAAAATCTTGTATAATATTAGCAAATGAACTGTTGTCTTTCTGTTCTATACACTTACATTTTCAGTTGTGGAGAAAGCTGCAAGGGAGTCTTCCTTGAAATAGAGATATATACACACACACATACATATATGTGAGCTATATATACACACACATATATATATTTCTCTAGTAGAAATATTAAACATATAACTCTTTTCTCCTGTATCTTAGTCTAAAGAGTATAGATGGACAACTCCCCCGGATTGTCAAGATTCAGGTTACAAAAAACCCCTGTACTCTTACACTATTTCTTAGTCTTCAAAATTGAAGTTGAAGGGTGAAAGCAGCAGCAAAACATTGTCCTTTGAGAAGGCACTTTTGAATGACTTAATTAATGCCTGCTAAAACATTTCACTCTGAAAATCTAAAAACACATGACAGCTACAAAAAGCCTAAAACACATGGAGACATCTTATCTACTGAAAAAGGTCTACCACAGAATACATTGCTATGTTTATATGTAGCAGTATGAAGGCAAAAAGCATTAGGCAGATCTCTAAAAGTAGATCTTTTCCACTGGGGGGAGGGAAGTAAAAAATATTTTGCATTCATGCAGAGGGACCGGTTCCTTATAAGGTCTGGAAATATTTAAGAACAATCAAATTGTTACGCTGTGTAGTTTGGAGAGTTTAAACTCAGAGAAATCAGATTAGCCCTTGTAGGATACCTGAACTATTTGGATGAAAGAACCTGTGGAAGAGACATCAAAGGTTGCAGTAAACACTTCAATATAACAAGTCTGCTCTGTGTCAGACATTTTAGAGTGGTGCTCTATCAGTTACATTTCCACCAAAATATGCTATAGTTGCAACTCTTCCTGTTCAACCACTTGCTCCCACATTAAACAGGAAGGTTATGCAGGTACTAGGTCAGGCACCCACCACTTCCAGTGACAACATCTGATCATGCAAAATTTAGAGTGTGACATAAACAGGACATGTGGTTGCAAGTTTTCAAAAGTACTTCAGTGCTTGTACAGAATACATCCCATTGACTTCCAGTGAAACTTCACTCTCAAGTACCTAATTTACTACTGAAAAACACAATTTCATTTCTGAAATCACTTAAATGTTTTTAGATAGACTTATCCTACTTCCTTAATGTAAGCTGTTTGAGTCATCCTGTGGGAATAGACCAATGTAAATCTTTGAAACATAATAACATGATTATTCTTGGATCTCAGCAACAAAAATGAAAGTATATTACTTTATATCGACAAAGAATATAAAGAACTAAATGTTTAAAAATTATAGGAGAAACCTGAGTAGACACAAATGGCAATATCAAAATTACATTCTCAGAAATGTATTTCAAGTAAGCATTGAAAGTAAAGTCGTATCACATACAGATGCAATTATTCAGCCAAGAAATATATTCAACCCACATCTATTGCATGAAAATAAAATTATTGGAATTTCCAAGACAATGGCCATGGATTATAACCAGCACTCTCCATGCATTATGATCAACAGCCTTGGGCTATGCTTCAACTAAGTACAGGTTCCTTTTAAATATTCATATGTGGCAGATTTTCAAAAAGCATTCCACCAACTAAAGTTGACTTATACATGTAAAAATATTCCCGATACATGTGGTAACAAGAAGACACTTTACTATGAGCAGTAGGACTGTAAATCACACGAAGGCATGAATCAAGTCTGTTTTAATTAACATATAGGAAGAAAATCACTAGGGAGAAACCTAGGGAAAAAAAAACCCAAAACAACCCAGCCTACGAGGAATCAATTGAAAGAATATCTTTGGTGAAGCACAAAACAACACATCCTTTTTGGCTCTTACTTTTAACCTTCTGGGCTGAAGTAATCTTTAAGCATTAGATCCCAAAATGGTCATATGAAAATTCTTTCTGTCTTTTAAATTATCCTTAGGAATATGGAAGTCAACACGTACCAAAATTATACAAGAGGTTCAGTAGGTGTGCACACAGGCTGGCAATTACAGGAATACGAGCAAGAGCAGCATTCTACGTAATCCAGGGCTTACATCTAATGAATGAGATAAAAATAAATGAAAAATGAGCTGGAAAGAAACGAGAGAATGAGGAAATAAAGAGAGGAAAATCCCCAAATATTTAAGTCCCAAAAATTTACTGTTGACTATACTGATTTATCTGCAAAATGGGGAAATCACCTCAATTAACCAACTGTGGAGTCTACAGTCCCTGTTCCACACTTGCAGTCCCTGTGGTTTGCTGCATGTTCATTGATCTTTCAAACCCAGGCATCAGTCAAGCATGTGGAGCACCAAGTGTGGCAAAGACAGCAACTTGCAGCAAAATCCCGTCAGTAGTTAGCAAATAAATGCAAATTATTTGGTAGCTATCCACAAAGGATTATTCCTATCTCTTCTTGACCACAAATCAAGCCTTGCTGTAGATAGAATTTGCCTGTCAGCAGATCTTCCTTGTCAAATGCAAGGGCTAGGACCAAATAACACATGCATTATAAGCATACTGCATGGCTCTAGAATATTTTCCTAATTCAATGTGGTCTCTGTTTTCTCCATAGTGGTTCCCTGAGCCTTTCATTTCCACTGTTCTGTTGGAACATCTTCTACCTCTACAACTCTCAACTTTCTTCCGTCAAGTTATTCACATACTACAGGCAAGGTTTTAGAATATGGCCTAGTAGATACTGTAAGTACCAAAGACAGCACAACTGCCTTTTTAATCTTCTTGATTACTCGGGTTTCTTACTATGACAATTTTCACCAGAGTTCATTCTTGGGGCATCATCCCACCTAAAATTGAACTGAGGATAAATAGCACGGGGTGTTTCTTGCTTTTTAACTTAGATTTGGTCATGTTTAGATTATCAGATGTGATCAAAAAAACAGCACGATGTAGAATCAATATTCCCTGCCATAATCCTAATTTTTAAAATCATGTTGGTTATACTACTGCGGCTGAGGCCATATGGGATTTTCCATGTGTTGCTGTGGGGTGTTGTGCAAAGAGATTACATAGATTTCTATGGTTTTTTCTGTAATAACATGTCTGTATTTTCTGGGTGGCTATTAGGCTTTAATTTAGGCCTTTGTCACATTTGAAGTTCTGTAAAAAGTGACTAATTTGCTCAGCTTCTAGCTTTAGCAGAAAAAGTAACTGGTACCCTGACCACTTTTGAGGTGCAAGAACTTCAAATGATAACTGGGAAAAACCAGTCCTAACTTTTTCCTGGGCCTTCTTGGAGTTGGGTTGAACTTGAAGAAGTTCTAGTGCAACAGGAGTATCGAAGAAAAGAAGTTCTGTCCTAGATGCCAGGTAGTTCTTTGAAATAATGATTTTTATAAGGTCTTGTTCTCCAAGTTGGATAAATTGCATGCCTGGGAAAAAACACGAATATCTTATGTCACCTATCTCATTGCATGATGAGAGCTGAACAAATCAAAAAGGCTGTGTGGTAACAATTTTATTTTTTTTTTTTCAGTATTGCCTCTGTCATCAGAAAAATGCTGCTGAGATTTTACTGGAAATTTTTCATGGTCTTCTCAGTTAAAGCTGTTTCAAGGAAAATCACTGCTGAGGCTGCTGAAGAGCTTCATCACTGAGTGAATCAGTCATCAGCTCTATCGTTACCTCTTTAAATGGCAACACTGACAGGTCTGTGTCCTTTTCTGCTTGTCAGATGCTGGCTAGTCAGGCAGAATGTCCCAAAGCACCTCAAATATGCTACTGCATTCCTGGCAGAAATAACACAAACCAGAGCACTCCCTCCATCTATACTGATCCACACACTTGAAAGCCCAATTATATTTCTTAGTTTTCCTTTCATTCCTCCCTTATATTTATTATTAATGATGCCTATTTTATTCTCTTTTCAAATGATTTTAAATAAAATAATAATAATAATAAAACCTGAAATCTGTCTCAATCAATCAATTTGGTTTATTCCAGCTATTACTCCATTCCTTTCTTTTTTTTCATTGTATGGGTTTTTTTGCGGGGCCAACAGGGCTAAAAAAATGTGTTATGAATTTTTGTTTCTTGACATATGAATAACTACAGTGTAAGAAAGGTAAAAATTCACCTTATTTAAGTAAGATTTTCACTTCTTTGAGGCCACTGATAACACACAAAGCAAAGTCAAAGGGAACTTGGTCATAATCTGCAGCAAAGGAAAAATTTTTCACTGTCTGGAGATGTAAGAAAGATTAAACATTAGTTGAAGTGCAGTTGAAACAAATATAGGCAAGATACAGCTTCCAAAACAGACGTTAAACCATGTGAATCTATGAATTCTCGAGGATAACTCCTTAAAAGGTTTCAAACATTTGATAAACCCCAGCATCTTAATACAATTACTTAAAGCAAACATTTAAGTTACAAATGGAAATGGTCTTGGTGATGACTACGAGTACTTATTATTTGCCTCTGGTGAGCCTTGCAGATTTCAATAGCTCAAAACCAGAGTAATTCAGAAAGAACACAGTATTAACAAAGGACAGCATAGTGTAAGCAACGAAACATGTTTGTCCACCCTACACTGGCTTAATCATGCTTTTATAAACTACTACAAGCAAAATTAAGTGTGTGCTTATGTCTTGGGAGGATAAGGTCTGAGATTTTTGAAGTATTTGTTGCATTCTACTAATTCTCAAGCGAGTTTATTCCTTGCTCCAGAAGGGAATGATCACATTCCAGTGCATCCAATATAGTCAGTCACTGTGAGAGTATAAACAGACACCACGCTCTGTGCCATTCTAAGGGTGGACATTTTGCTGTCTGACAGTGAGGTATCCCAAGGAAGGGTGCTCCAAAACCTAAAAGTGCAGATGTCCCCCTCTTTTGCTTGGCCTTCTGTGGGTGTACAGAGAGTCTCTGCAGAATGTCATCCTCGTGATTCCCAAAATACCTTTCCATCTTGCTCGTATGGAACTTCACTGCTATGTTATGGATAAAACTATGTCGTAAACTCATAATTTTTATTTTATGCAAACTATAATTTGTATAACATATAATGTATTATACATTATAATAACAATAATAATATTATAATAATATATAAAATGTAATATAATTCATAAAAATAAAAACTTATAATAAAACACAAAAAGGGGACCTTTCAGAGTCACGCCTGGAGATTAAAGCTGATCATATCTTAAATGCTACTGAAAGCTCAAGTGCGTAGAGAGGAGACGAAGGGACCATATTTCCAAAACTAAAAAAAAAAAAAAAAAGGGGGGGGGGGGATATTAAGCTCTCCTCGAAAAGTCACAATGTTTCTAGATGCTCTTTTTCAGTGTAAATTACCTGAAGCATGAGCTTTATATCTCTGTCTGCCAATATTGCCTAACAATAAGCTCTGTATTTCACTCAAGTTTTTCCAAATATTATAAAAGGACTGTTTCAGGCATGCTAAACACCCATCCCCTCTATATTTTAACACGCACATCTAGTTCCATATTTACAAATTAGCTGCACATATAATGGAAAAAAGCCCAGTGGTTATTACATTAGAGTACTAAATAATAAATCAGAAGAACTTGGCAGGGGGTGTGGAAGAAGAAAACTCAATTCATCCAGAAAAAATAATCTTGTGAAAAATAAATATTTTTTATTGCGAACTACATCCCAAGACTCCTGAAGGTCTGTCTACTATGACAAGTGTTTTTGAGAAAATCCAGCATTTTTATGGCAATTCAGTTCTCCCAATATATTTTGGTTAGTACTGAATCTTGAAAGCAAACAAGAGAACTTTAGGATTTTTCAGGCAGTTTTTCCAAGAAAATTCCCCTGGGCTTTTGGACTACACAAAACCTTCTTCATAAAAAAAAAAAAAAAAAAAAAAAAAAAAAAAGTCCCTTGCTGAACTATTATCTCCATTGTTACTTCTGTTTGGATGAAGGCGTGCTGTAACAAAGGAGTAAAATTCATAGTTGTTCTCTCTCTGGAGTTGATATTTACTCAGAGTGAGTTAAGCACAGTAATTCCCAATACTTTTTCATGTGCATATTTTCCCTTGCTTTTGCCTAGATTTTTTTTCATTCTTTCCCACAGCTTAGACTCTTGAAGCATTTTGTAGATACACAAGATTATGTCAGGGACACAGTGCTCAAGCGTTTGCCTTCTACCCTGATATCAAGACAGTTTACGTATTTCATTTATAATTTAATTTGACTTTCTCCCATTTCATAACAATGCTTAAAAATGCCTGAAAGCAAATCTCATGAGAAGACAAGGAGTAACAGCTGAATGGAAATATAGAGCAATTATGAGAAAGCTATGGTGCGGAAATTTTGGAGTGCATATTCCAAGCCCAAGAAGACAGAAATGGAATACACAGCTATCATTTAATTGAATATCAGAGAGTAGAAATGTAGCTTATGGCTAATGCTTCCAATATTTTGTTTATCCTTATTAGTGGAGCTTGTGAAAGGGCAAAGACACCATTAGGAAATTTTAAACAAAACAATACTATAATCCTTCCTCCAGTCTTCTGAATTATTAATATCTTTTATAGAAGCTCTACACAGCCACCCAAAATCACTAAGCAAAAACAGTATTCACATTTTAAGTCATTTGGTGCATAACAGCTGCTGTTTTCTGTAAACTGAGTTATGTTTTCCTGAATTTTCTAGATGTTTACACTACCCTGATGTACAAGAGAGATCATCCATACCCAACAACGTCATCAAAAGCAGTAGAGTAGATGTGTTTCAAAAAACCCCCAAACAATCCTTTATTTCTCCCCTAAAAAGATAGAGATAAAATTGAAATCTTTTGCAGAATTGAGATAATATTCTTTCTAAGGGAGGGAAAAAAAATCCATAAAAACCAACGAACACTCAGTCCCACTGAGATTTATTGTTTTATTTCTAATATAGCAAACTAGTTCAGATAATGCATATATATTATAATGTTTATATTAATAACTAAATTTTTATATAGAGATTTTATAATTTTATATAGATAAGTCACATTTGTGTGAGAGGAAACAGTGTTTCTTGACATTAAATATCCATCAAAGAGAATCACAAATGGTAATATTTTATTGGCTTTTGATCTCATCTTTCTTTCCTTTGCAATAGCTGGAATTGTTCCTTCCATATTTTGGAGGACTGAACAGTATGGTTATTAGAGTAATTCTAGGTATGAATATCTAGATGGGCAAGCTTCACTGTGTTTTCAGACACTCAGATATGCAAATTTGCTTTTACCAGTCTTGGCACAAAACTTTTCAAAGGTACAGGATTTTTATTTCATATTTTTATATTTGCTGTTGTCTGAAATTGTCATTAAAGTCAAATATGTTAATAAAAGTATTATTTATGACTTCTACACAGATCTAACAAACAAAAATACTAGGATATGAAAACATTTGATGCAAGTTCATTTGCTAGTACTTGTACAAATACAAGGTACTGGTGTGTAACATACTAAGACGTTGTGCATTGCCTATGATTCATGGTATGAGAAGTTGCAAGAGGCTGAGGACAAGTATTGCCTGACCTTAAGTAATTTCATTATTAGGTCACTAGCTAGATCTGTTATTTCCTGGAGAACACTGAAAAGGGAGTAATTGTCCGTTAGCCACAAAACTCCAAAAGACTGCAGTTCCTTAAAAAAAAGAATGTCTTTTACCAGCAGAGGTAAATCAGTGCTTGTGCAAAACCAGACTTCTACTGTGCGTTGTGCTGGAGGCGGGGTGTGTGTGTGTGTGTGTGTGTGAAAGGAATCAGGATACAATAAAGACTGATGATTTTGCTAATAACAGCCACAGACACTAGATGGGGATGGATGTCAAAACATAAATATTCCTTCTCAAATTTACTTTTGCTGCCAAAACCCTAGTTGATATTATATGTAAAGAATGATTTCTAAGTAAGTTCCCTGTGATTTCCACTTTCTTAATATTCATATCTAGAAATACTTTAAGCTGGGCTAATAAAAATTCATTATTTTCCTCTTTCTTTTTTCAATATACAGCCTCTACTTCATCCATTTCACACACAAAGCAAGAGGCTAAATAAAACCTTTGCAGACTTCCATCAGTAACTCTCCACAAAATATTAACAAGAGGTCCTCCGTTCAGCTTAGACCTCGTTGCCTAGTAGTGATGCTTGAGGCATTTTCTGCCTAAACGCAGTATTATCTTAAGCCAAGTTTTTTACATTTGAAACATAAGGCAGAAAGTAGCTTTAAAGAAAGCAAACCAAAAAGCTGTATTAATGGTTGGTAAACAGAGCAAGAGGCTTGTCACATGGAGGTAGGTGCTCATTTACCTACTTTTTGGAGAGGTTTAAAGAAGAGCTATGAAACAGGGTAGCAGGTCAGCTCCTTGTCACAGGGTGTGGAGGTTTCTTTGTAGATGTTGGGTTTTTTTTCCTTGATTCCTCTTAATATTTGCCTACAGGCTCCAGCAAACAACCCATAGCAAAAGATCCCACTGTGTCCCATTGCCAGTGTACTTCCAGGTGCTGGGGCATCCCAGATGGCGATATGGCAGGGATGTATCAGGGAACTAGAACAAGAAGGTGCTGCTTTTTGGGGAAAGTTCCAAGCCAAAGAGTCAGGGGAAAAGAATAGTTGAAACTTACCTTAAAAAAAATCTGGACTTTGTGTAAGCCTGTGTTAAATGTGTTAAATCCAAGCTGAATCCTATGCTTGAAGATGGAAAAAAACAGATGAGCTATAACAAAGACCTAGAACAACCATGAAAAGTGCATCATCTTGCATCCTGAATCTCAAAAACCCCTTCCCCTCTGAAATCAAGTCTACATACACAATAGACTAGATTGGTGTGACACCTTTAAAGCAGTGGATCTTGGATTTCTTTACACACATAGTGCAGAAATAACATCAGACATTGCTGAGATGAAAAAGTGTGAAACTTCAGGATAATTTTAGTACACAAGAGTGCATACAATGCAGGTAGGATAGCTATCATAACAAAGAATTTGGAATTTAAAAAATATTTTTCCCTTAAATTTATCATGAACAAGATACCAGCTAGTGTCCAATGTCCAATGTTCTGAAACAAAAAACATTGCAGAGAACTGAGCATTGTTTGGATGAATTAAATCCCTACTCCAATGTTCAGGACAACAGTCCTTGAAATGTTACCAGTGAGCCATGACACATCCCATATAGAAAACACTTTGTATTTTCTGGAATGAGAGAAGGGAAGATTTGAGGTGGGTTGATTGTTGCCTCAGTGCTCACTGTCATCTGTGCAGAAGGTATTTTTGAGGTCACTGTCCAGTATACAAATTCTTGGCAGCAGAGGCAGCTTGTGCAGCCCCTTCTCCCCCAAGCAGCCATCCGTATTTCTCAGGTATGCTAGAAAGGTGGGATCACACAAGCAACCATAAAGAAAATGGTTCAGATTAAAAGATCACCTTGGAAAACAGCCGGGGAAGTTGTGTTGCATAAACTAGCACTACAGCCAAATAAAAGTCAACATGTGTTAAGTCTGTGGGAAAAACTCAGGATACGCTGTTTTAACAGAGGTCAAATGTAAACAGAGCAGATCATTAAAGCTGTTCTAGAATAACTTCTTGGACTGAAAAATCTGGACGTGTATTTTGTTTCTAAGAAAAGTGAGAAGACAGAAAAATGATAAGCTGGCAGCTGCAGAAGCAACAAAGCATTTGCCACAGCAGCATGGCCTGATTCTTCAAAGGGAAACTTGCAAGGAAATGGTGACAAATGATTTGTCATAAACAGAACTCAACTAAATCACATTGTGGCAAACTAGTAAAAAAAAACAACAACAAAAAAAAACCCCAAAACCTGCGTTATATGCTTTCCTCTCAAATAGCAGGATTTGACTTTTTTTTTCTGTTTCAGAAAAAAAATAACATTCATCTGGTTTGGTCCCTACTATGCATTTTCAAGTTTACATCAGCTTTCCAAGCAGTGATAAGCCTCAGGAAAAGGTGAAACAACTAAATATGGAATTTTATGTAAAAAGTGATTCATATTAAAAGAGTCAATAGAAAGTGTATTCTTGTCTGAAGTGTCTGTATTAGAAAATGTTTTAGCATTTCCTTTTCCTAGTTCCATTCATATTGTTCTTCAGATTAATGCTGTGTGTTATCTGCATTAATGAATCAAATGCATATTAATAGTATTTTTCCGGAACAGGTAGACTTGGAAGGTTTCCAGGTTTCCTAAACCTGGTAATTTGTTTATTTGTTTGTTATTTGTTAAGGGAATTGGTATTCTCCATCTGCTGTTCCTAAAAATTACATTTTGACCCTTGGTGGGTGCATGCAAGTATGAGTACATAAGATTATAACTCTCTTTCATAAAAGATGGAGAAAAAGAACTAGCACAGATAGTTAATAATTCCTGTTTGAATCCTACTCTAGGAAAAACAGAAAATAAGGAATTGATGTCACAAAAAAAAAAAAAAAATCAAACATGTTTAACTGTGCACATCATGGGATGTATGAAGATGTGACCCTGTGCAGCCTGCTCTAGGTGAACCTGCTTTTGCAGGGGATTGGACTAGATGGTCTCCAGAGGTCCCTTCCAACCCTGAACATTTGGTGATTCTCTGTTCATTACAGTACTTTATAAAATCATTACAAATTAGTCTTTTACATCCAGATGACTGGTTGGTTTTTTGGTTTTTGTTTTTGTTTGTTTGTTTTATGCATAAAAGTCCATGAAACCTGTGAGCTGCAAGGAAAAGAACCGCCTGCAGATGATCTGACTTTTTTGCAACAGCAACTGCACTTGCTCAGAGTATCATGCTACTGCCAAAACATCAAGACCATCTACAACGAAACAACATGAACAGGTCTGATTCCTTTCGTAGTCACAACAGAGAGAGTTGAGAGTAATGCCAACGAAGCAGACCTAGTTTATGTAAAACTTGGGAAGACTCTGCATCTTGATTTTCAGCTGGAGAAAAAACAATTGAGAAACGATGTCTTAAAGATGTCTCGACTGTTTTTTCCCAAGACAGTTTACAGTGGCAAGACTCAGATGAACACCACTGCAGTAACAGATCCAGACTGATTCACATCTATGGAGGAGCTGGCTCAAATCACTCTGTTAAACATCGTTAATTTTAAGCACTTTGCAGCTGTACTTTTGCTCAGAAAACTCAGACACCAGCTGTTTTCCAGCAGCTTTGGCCGCTGCCCTTTACCATTTCCTGTGCCACTCCAGGCCAACTGCTCACAGTTCAAGGAAAAACATTCAGGATCTAAAATTAGTACATTTCCCTAAAGACAGCAGAAACCTTTGAAACCATTTTCCCATAATAAGATGTGATGAAAAAAATATCCCAAGTTAATTTACTCTTCAACATTCATAATATGCCATCCTGTACTTACTGCATGCATTTGCAAAGTTCTTCAGTGACTGTCCCAGTGTCTCAGCTGTTTCTATGCCTTCTGCCTGGGCTGAGAGATGACCACTGGCTTAAGCTGGCTCCAAGCCTCACTCTGAATGTAAATCAACCACAGCTGAGTTACCCTGACGAACCACAGCTCTACATCTAACCCAGGGTTTTCTATCACTGTCAGCTATTTACTCAAAAAACATGTGAACAGCCTTTACCTCCAACACCTAATTTTTTAAGATCCTACACAGGACTTAAAGATTTATAGAAGCGGTGCCTGTGGGAAATCAGCCAGATTTACAGGGCATCCCAGGCATCAGGTCCTTTTATACAGCAAAGACTTTCCCTCTAGAACCTGCAAAGCCAGATACTAGAAAACTCCAAGCCATAACCTACAAAGACTGCATTGGCTAATAATAATAATAACAACAACAACAATAATAATAATAATAATTTCCTGTTTTACAACTGAACAGTATTATTGAAGTCCATGGAACTGCAGAAGTATAAGTGAAGGTAGAACACAAAGATTATGAAGATTAAGCATTTTTATTTGCATGGAATCTTTTGAACTGTAGGCTCTCTACATCTCATTTGATATACTTGCATCACCTTTTTGTGTACTATCCTTGCAGTATTTGTCTGGAAAACTATAGGGTTGTTTTTCAGGACACATTTGCCATGTGGCAGTTTAGTCTGCAGTAGCATTTTAATTTCAGGATTCCTGCACATTCAGCATTACCAACAATTATCTACCAGTATTAATTTAAATAAAGTACTTTTCACTTCTAAATCCATTTTTCCACTTCAATTTACTAATCTGTAGATGAATAAGCCCTGCTTTCTAGGGCATAACCAAAGTTTATCTCCATTTTACACATCAGTACCACTACGGTTCAAAAATTCTGAAGATGCCCAAGGGTAGGACAAATTTTATTGCAAGAGCTGACTTCCAAAATCCATAGTGTGACAAGCGCCACTTGTGATCCAGCAAATTTTCTTGGGCTGCAGAGCAGCTCAGCTCCAGAGCAGCAGCTGATCACACAACACTCTCCTGTGTCTCACAGAAACCTGCCAGAACCACACCAGACGTGTGCAGGTTTGTTGCATGTATAGGTATGGTGTATACACAACCCACGATGTAAATAGGAACTATTTAGTAGGGTTTTGTAATCCAACTACACCTGTTTCACATGTAACCATTTCTTATCTCTGAAGATTATTTTCATATGACACGCATAACTTTAAACCCAAGGGTTCAGCTCCAAACCCCCTTTAGTCAGTATAAATCACCCCCACTGATGCCAATAGACTTGAGATTCACCCCAGACACACCTTTCCAAGAGCTAACCCTATAGGATTACCCTCTAATGCAGCCTCAGGTCTCTTTTCCACCTTTGTGACACAAACAGTGGGTCAAGCTGATCCCATCGCAGAGTGAGGGCACTGGAGCAGAAGGAAAGTACCAGAATATCACCCAACACGTCTGAAATATGAGTTCAGCATTAGAGGGGATCTGAGGCAGGTATCAAAACCAACAGGGCTGTGAGTGCAACCAGGGGTCATCAGAACCCCAGACCCCTCTAGCGCAGGTACCCCATTCCTGGATACACTCCCTGTCTGCCAGCCAGTGATGTGACTACTTCTCAGCATGTAAGTCAAGACTACATGGGCAGAAAGACTAAAATACCACCTTTATGCTTTGAATGATCCCTTTACATCAGAACTGAGATGGTTTAGTGAGGATCTGTAGGAAATGGTGATGCGTTGTTGCCTAGCGTCCCTGTTCTGTGGATATATCTAAGGCTTTGATGTCCACTTCAGTTCCCTAGCACTAAAGTTTTTAAAAAATTAGCTAAACTCCACCTTAGCAAGGTGGCACTAAAGAACACATGATATGAATGTGAGGCCTATCCCTGGAAATTTAGCAATTCACAGAACATTTAAACATGACTCAAAGCTGTGGCACAAATCTGGAGGCACAACTAAAAGTAAATAGATAAATAAACAAACAAACAAATAAATAAATCCAAAGCATTTAAAAAACACCAAACCCCAGATACTTTTCTTAGCACAAATTTGAGACATTTGCATCAAAAAGTTCTAACATATGTAAATAAACATGCATAAGCAATTTGGATACCACTGCTCTATGTGCAAGGTTGCTCTATGAGATTGGTTGTGTATAGACTCTTCATAAATGAGAAAGAAATATTCATCTGTCTTTGGCTAGTTCCCCAAACACTTCATGCACAGTCTTAAAGCCTTCCCAGTGAGTTAAAAACAAATTGTACACTTGATGAATACCATACGCTGCTGTAAGTTATACTGATCCATCCCTGTTTGCACTGTACGGGCAATTTTTGTCAGGAATGGAAAGTCCCTGACTTTTTCAGTCCCTGTGAACACTCTTTTTCTCATATAAAATATTAACATTTTTCCCCTAATGCATGGAAACATTTCACAGTTGCAGATTACATTTTTTCTTAGCTTGTTTGGTAAAATAGCAGAAGGATTAATTTTCTCTTTTTTTTTTTTTTTTAAATGACAAGCCTACTAGAAGCAACATGCCACAATAAGCCCTGTTTCTTTTTTTTTATTTTTGATGGTGTTAAACAGTAGTATAGAACATTTCATTATTGAACGAATTGAAATTATGTGTATCTAAATATTACATTTATATTATACAAATAATTTTGATGCCTGTTTAGTTTTGATGTATTATTGTTAAGTACCAAACTGCCATTAGAAAAGTGAAGTTTTCAAATACTACCTATAAAGATATTCAGAAAAATACTATTACTGCTAATACAAGAGTATAAAAAAGTCCTCCAATTGTGCAGGACTAATAAATAATAAAATGACTGTATTAAACTAAGACCCACAAAAATTAACCTTTCTCTATTTAGACATCAGTGTCAGAAATCAGATCTGAAACCTGTCAGTAGTCATATATATATATAGATCTAAAAAACACCCAGTAAACAAGTAGGAAAACATCTTTAGCTCTGGAGAAATATATTGAAACTAAAATATTTTTGGGAAAAAAAAAGTGGACAAAAGAAAAGTGCATTGTTTATTAGTAGCATGAAAAATGGAAGTAAAAAAGATCCTTTTTATGGCATTATTTAGAATTTTACAAATGCAAAATATAAGTAAACATAAAATCATAAATTTGTTTGGGTTCAAAGGGTTCTTAAGAATCATTTAGTTCCAACCCCCTGCCCTGGGCAGGGACACCTCCCACCAGCCCAGTCCAACCTGGCCTTGAGCCCTGTCAGGGATGGGGCACCCACAGCTGCTCCGGGCAGCCTGTGCCAGCGCCTCGCCACCCTCTACAAATTAATTTAGGAATTCTAAATTAGAATTTCTTCCTAATATCTTATCTAAATATATCCTTTTTCAGTTTAAAATTATTCTCCCTTGTCCTGTCACTATATGCCCTTGTAAAAAGCCCCTCTACAGCTTTCTTGCATGCTTTCTATTAAAGTATTTTATGTGAATTTGACGTATTACTTGAGTCTTTACAGGACTAGAAATATTTTTCAAAGATCTTTTTCCATCCAGGCCACCAGATATTACTGTGTATATATATTACTCGTCCTGACATACACATTGAGAAGGGGAGTTAATTTATGACTACATTTAGGAAGATAAATATTTGAAATACTGATATTTAATGAGTTGGGCATGCAAGAATGTGTTTATATGCCTTTTCTTGTCTGAAGAATGTCCTTCCAAAAGGTGTTTCATCTAGAAACTGTTGCATAATTGCATTTATACTGGGACTATAAAAGCTATTAATAAAATATATTTTGTTACAGTTTAAATGAAAGGGAAAAGTTGAGTTCTACCTTTGAACAGTCATTCTGTAGTCAGGACAAATAGCTCTAAGACTAGACAAAACCAAGAAATAACAAGTACATGAGTGACTGATACTGTAATGAGAGACAGAAATAAATCCAAAGTCTCTATTCAGAAGCATTCTCTATCCATTAGCCCCAAATTTGTTGCCTGTTAGGAACCTATGCAAATTAAGCAACATGGGCAGCGCTCTTCAAGGATGGTGAAAGAACTAAACGGAAACACAGGGTGAAAGTACAGCATGTTATATTCCAAAGAGCCACACAAAATCAGTTTACTTAGCTCTTTTGTTCTCCCAGATCTTTTGATTTTAAACATCAGTTTCAATAAAGGATCCTGTTTCTGAAAATAGGTTTCTATACTAGATAGTCTCTGCTAAAATTAATTTTATATTTCCCAGGACTGTAGAAAAGGTTGGTGCTAGATTCAGACTGTACATTGAGGAACATCAAGCTTGCTGTAGCAAATCTAATTTAATATTCTCAATTATGTAGGCTTTTCTTCTTTAATCCAGTGTTGCCAATACTGGGGAACCACTTCATTGAAGAAATTCCCTTTCTAGCTCCCTCTCCAGCTGCATCAGTATCAAGACTGGCCTGAATGTAACATTCATTGCTTCTAGAAAAGGGAAGAAATAGTATTATTTCACACTCTTTTTAGTTAGAAAAAGCTGAACTGCCTTTACACATCCTTTCCAAATTATTTCTCTTTGGGAAAAAAACAAAGCTAGTCTTTCCACTTTAGAATATCTAAGGACAGAATGGAAGACCTTAACCACAACTTGCTAGTGGTAATGTTCTGAATATTTAATATAAAAACGTAAGATATGTGCTCACAGATCCTTCACTGAAGTATTAAATCTGAAGAAAACAAGTTATGTGAACTTTTCATTAGCAATAATCAGGACATTGGACTCAGCAGATGAATAAATTGAGTTATGAATTACAAAATGAGTTGGATATATGAGGAAGTTAACTATTGTACCAATACATGCAAAATACTGCTTGATGCTCAAACATATATGTTACTCCAAAACAAGTAAATAGGACATACAGTCTTGTGTTCGAATTATTTATTGAAAGTAAAACAGAGATAGGATTCTTTTTTTTGTTTGTTTTTTCTTCTTTTTTAAACATATATTTAGGAAATCTAGATGAAATGCACAGTTCTGGTCAAATGTCACTTAATTTATGGGAAAAAAAAAAACAACCAAAAAAACAAAAAACAAACCCCCAAAACTCCCTGCTGTATATTTTTGATTTAACTAATACAGATGCTTATATTTTAAATACGAAGGTTATATTAAACAGACATAGAAAAGTATCTATTTTATTGCCAACAGCAAGAATACAAACACTGAGCCATTAGATATATGAATTTCTACTGAAAGGTGACAGAACAGCCACAAATGACAACCTATTTCTGTAGAACTCTTTCGAAAACATGGAGAAAAAAATAGTAATTCAGATTAACTGCCTTCAGGTTACGCTTCGGAAGGCTGAAGTGTACTCAAGTTCCAAGAAAAGCAAAGACCATAACAAAGAATGAGGATGTTTTAACAAGCATAGTACCTAGTATTTCCAGCTTGGAAAATGTGTCAGCCTTTTATTTTGCTCCTCCATGGGATGGGTCTACTAGAGATTGCAGATACGACAGGTTAGTGACCCTTCTCACATTTCACCTGACTGGTTTCTCACTGGTGTGGATGTAACTGTGACTGTGGATAACTACAGAATGCATTGCCACAGTCCCATTAGGGACTGGGATTTTCTAAATTGCTATGAATGATCAAATATTTTAAGCTAGCCAAATAAAATATTAATTATGCCTCAAACAAATAAAACAACATGTAAGATAATCAGATATAAATTTTAAGGTTCAAATATATTATTAAAATTAATTTCATTAGGACCATCAACACTCAGGCACAGCAGCAACCACAGAATCCAGTAATTTTCATTCCAGTCTCCCAACATAAATATAACACGACACACTGTATCCCAAATATTCCACATAAAGTGCAAAAGAGATACTGCAGGTAACAGTACTGCTAGTGTGTTTGTTTTACAGAATAGATAATGCTTCAAATGTCCTCTAATGCTAACCCATTTTGTTATCATCAAGATAAAAGGAAAATTCTGTCATTACACAAAACTAGAGGTATAGTCATGCCTGTAATGCACATTAACTCTTACAGCAAATATGCAATAAACTAGCTTTCACTAATGCTGATTTAAGGGATTATTATTCCACTGCGCAGGAGCTGTTCTCCGTTGCACACAAAATACATCACATGTAGGAAAATACTATTAAAAGACAAGTCTATGTAATAATAAAAAAGGTACAAATTCTATTTTCTGAGCTGCCTATCTGTGCAGAAAGATAACAATGTCAGTGCATAGGAAATACCGCTCCATAGTGTAAGTATTTAAAACAATCGTTTAGTTACTGAATGACTGCAGTACTGTAATCCTCATTCTACTCCAAAATACATGAAAGGGAGAAAATCTAATCAGTACCTCTTGAGAAATACTCATAATATCTCTTTCCTGTTATAAGATTATGGAAATTCCTACTGAAAAAAACAAACCTACATTTCAAGAAACATCAAAGTCACACTTAAATTGGCAGATGGGCATTCATGAGATTTTTCTGCAGCCCAAACATAATGATTTGAAATTTTGTGGATGCTCTAGAGGAAGATGTCTAATCTTTCACAACTCTAAAAAGCAGCCTAAATGTCCCACTTTTCTGCTGGCTCCTGTGTCTCAAGTACAAAATACGTGAGTATTGCCTTCCCCCTCTTTTAAGCGTAGAATGAAATGAAAGAAGCAAGTCCAAGGTGGACTGCCATGAAATGGGAATACTTCATATGCACATTCCTTTTTCAACCTACCAAGACACTTTAGGTTATTTGAAAAACTGTCCAATCTGAGAGAATCTTTCCAGCCCTATACCCAGGGTAACTGCATTTTGGACTACTTTAGTACTGGAAAACATCTTTCAGGTGGGGAGGCTGTTTGGTTTTTAAGATCAAAGGACAACGTTCTAGAAGACTGTGTATAAACAAAACTAAATTATTCCTGAATCAATTGCCTTTCATATTAGGGAACAGATATTTCTTCTCCCTTTCTTTCAGTAAGATTAATACAGTCCTACTATAATTTTGGGTAAGATTACAGAAAATGACAAATTTCAGAAAATTAATTCAGCTCTATTATAAGTTCCAAACAATGGCACGACAAAAAAAAAAAAAATTGACTTTGAATTGCGTTTTCCTGAGGCCAGTGATGCAGGCCAACTTGGTATTTCAGGACTAACATTCCAGGTCTGTGGGAAAGTCAATGAGAACATACGACCTCTTTTTTGATGATGGTCCTGTTGTCTGGAGGGAACAGGGACTATTACAGGAGGTCCCACAGCCAGATGTTAATTTGGAAAAGAACAAGAAGGCAAATGTTGTGTTGTCATGTTCCTGTAGCTGTGCAAATTCATACATCCATAGTTATCTTCCCTTCTTTTTAATAACACATAATCTTTTGTGCCTCTCCTGAAGAGAAAAAATAATAGTGTCTTGTTTAGAACCCATCGAAAAACTCCCCAATGCAAGTCCTAAGTGGCAAGCAAAATCAATATATGCTTTCTAATAAATGCAAAATAATTGTTTTGTCTTTATGGGTGGCATTTATTGCTCCAAAAGTACAGATAATTAGAAGCAGATATTAAATTGTCCCATATAAATAAAATACAATACTATTGAAAATAATACTGCTTTCTTCAACATTATCACAAAATGTTGTTTTGCCAGTGGGCAACACACTTTGCCAGGAGTTGCAAAATGAAAAAAAAAAGTAGTCCATTTGCTCTTTCAAAAAATACAGAAATTATTTAGCATATCATACAAATTAAAGGAATACATCGTGACAGTATTTGTTCAGCAAAATGATCTGACACTGAAACTGCTATCACTGGTAACAAGCTGGAACTGAATAATAAGTTGTAGCAGTCCAGTCTCATCCACTAGCTCTGTGCTTTTCTCTCATGCTATGTAACACTTATTAAACAAAGGGTTCAGATGATTGATTGTGTGATAACATTCATTAAAAACAGGAAGGAAAAACCAAACACCCAAACAAAAAAAGATATCTGTTAAGAGCAGTCTTCTACTCATGAGTCTTCCCAAGGCTCACTCAAAGTAATAACTATTTCAGCACTTTCTGATCAGAAGGACTCTGAGCAGCCACCCTTAGTTGCTTCATTTACTCCAGTGCCCTGCTTTGAGCTCTCAGCCCACTGGTATGGTACAAACACAGCTTTTAGTAGAACAGTGTTAAAGCAAGTTACACACACCTCATTTGCCAGGTTGGCAAGAGAGCTGGGATGTCATTCCAAAACATGGAATGAAGGAGAGGAAAGATATTTCTTTCACAGAGAGGGATTTCTTTAATCTATTTAGGGGAAAAAAAAAAAAAAAAAAAAAAAAGTCACATTTGATTTTGCATTTGGAGCCCCCCCATTTAAATACCTGCCAAGCAACAAGTGATCATTTTATCCCAAGCTAGCATAAACATTTCTTCAAAGCCAAGCAGACTTTGCAGGTCTACATCTTGTAAAATTACAGATATATTCCATCTGGAAGTCTTCCACACATACTAATCGATCAAAATGAAAGTGATGAAACAGACCTTAATTCTGTTTTGACTGTTGAAGGAAACTTGTCATCACACCTGCCTTCCATTGCAACTAGGGAGAGCACTAGAAGTTTGGGCTACATAGCTCTTCAGTTTAGATCATTGACAAAACTCTCTCATGTCTGCTGGGAGTGGGATTAAATTCAAATGGAAAGGTTCACAATAATTCTATGGTGGCTTTCATTTCTGTATCTTTGAGTTCCTGGGAAGCTGATGGTTAAAGACAGTTAAAAGCTTGAGGGTTTTTAATATGCTGTTTGCATTAAAAAACACACCAACATTTCATTTCCTCCCAGAGCTCATATCCATGTGTTGGTCGAGTGCAATATATTCTGTATCTGCCATGGGTTTTGGTAGGAATTATAATGTGGGAAAAACTGTCCCTCTCAGGATTCATTTTCATGCTTTCTTTTCTTGTGCCTACCCACATAAACTGGGTTTCTTATTGTTTCAAGTACAACTTTCAATACCAAAATTATCAGTAGTATAAAATATGGCTAAGATATATATTGTCTCAACAAGCTGGGAAATGTCTGAAGACCAGATTGCATGCCAGTAAACAATCATTGCAGCCCCACTCTTTCAACTCAGATAGTCATACTTTCATCACCACAACCTAAAAAATATTCTAGCTCTCTGAGTCCACAAACTGTCCCAGATTTTGTGCCAGAATCCAGTTTATTATCTCTCCTTGAAGAGAAATCTCCTCTGCCTGTACAAATGGAAAATACAACCTTTTCTTCAGTTCAGGGACACGTCATCAGGAAGAGTTAGGAAGCTAGGGTTTTTTCTATGTCTGTCTAAATGTCTAAAAGATGAGTCTAAAATATTTGACAGTGCCATTGTGAGTGTTCTTAAAAATAAAGCCAAGAGGAAGATCACTTTTGCTTGCAAAAATGTCTCTCTTTTAGAGTCTCCTTAGTGTCTTTGTAAACAATATCCAAAAGAAAACAGATTTTGCTTCTTTTTAATTATCTCTTTGATCTTACATAGCCATCTAATCAGAAGACATTCCTTTATACACATCAATAATCTGGGTGTCAATGCATTGCATAAGACTAGCAAAATCTTCAGACCTCTGGAAATTATCATTGCTGGGATCTTACACAGACTTTAAAAAAAAAAACAAACATATCATATAACTTTTCTTACGCTAGATAGGCATGGAACGTGTCTTACCTGAATTTAATACTTCATACTAATAATTCTGAAGCATTATAAATGTACATTCTACAAGACAGAAAACTGTTCGCGTATGCTTTATACCAGGGGTCCTCAAACTACGGCCCGTGGGCCAGATACGGCCCCCCAGGGTCCTCAGTCCGGCCCCTGGTATTTACAGAACCCTCCCCCCCCCACGGGGGGTTGGGAAACCAAGGAGCCGCAGATGACTGCCTGCCACTTCATCCGCACGCAGGCCCCCTGTTTAAAAAGTTTGAGGACCCCTGCTTTATACTGATCTGTTCCAGAAACAATGTTATTTGATTTTGAAAGTCCCAGTGTTTTGATGGAGTCTGGACATTATTCCCATTAAATCAGTCCCTATGTACCATATCAGCCCTATACACACTTATATTCACATGTATGAGTGTCTCCTTTAAGTTTTGAACTCAAAAAAACTTATTATAATATTTATATAAAATTGCATAAGTGGATCAGAAAAATTGGTTTCTAAATTAAGCTGCTGCAATCCTGGCAGAAATTCTGTATATGACTACAAGGCTGCTTGACATACAGAAATCAGACCCCTATAAATTCTACTCTGTGTAATGTAAAACCAGCAGAAATAAATCCCATTTCTATTTATTTGTCTTTAAGACTTGGCAGTTAAGTAAAATGGATATTTCTTTGCTTTGGACAAAAAAAAAAAAAAAAAAAAAGCTGGAGTTTATGACTTGCAAGTTTTAGTCTTTGTTTTAATCATGTGTCAGATGGTTTCTTGATACAACATTCATAAGCACCGAAGTTGTTACTCCATGTATTCTGCTGTTAATTTGTGTCTTAACACAAACTGAGTTCTTAACACTCAGTTTAACCAGGCCCCATTCTCAGTCACTACGAAGGATAGTACACAAGCAGCACAGCAGAACAACAGAAAGCCTACCCAAGATATCTTGCTCTGCTCTTATTCCTAGTCCCTCAAAGTAGGACTCTGGTGGGTATCTGTCATCACTTTTCCCCTGAAGCAAAAGCAAGACAATTCAAGGATGACAGGTGACATCTTAGGCTACTTAAGGGTGACAATAACCAGCACCTGTATCAGGGCTTTGGGCAGATGAATGATCAGAGGCAGCTCTGGTAAAGGTCAAGATGATGCTGCTATTCACAGGGCTCTGCTGCAGGAGGTTATCCTTGTTGGGGGACAGGAGGGAGGCCGTGACCAATGCTCTGCTGCATCACACCACAGACAGCTCTCAACTCACACCCTGGGGTTTTTTTTCTAGCTATTTAAAACTGGGATGTACAGCTGGAATAACATACTCCTTGCCATACCCCTTCTCCTTTTTGTATCAACCTCTGGCTGAAGAGCAAGGTCCAAAGCAGGAGACCGTAATACATGAATCCAAAGCTGGAGTTTATCTTTCCAAGCCACTTGCCAACTCTGACATTTTATCCTATGTTCTTAATATTAGTAAGAGTAAGAAGGGAGATTTTCTTTTTCTAAATCTCACAAAGGAGAGTGGGAAATTCAGCACAGACCCTGTAGTTCACCTTGGGGCTTGGCTTTAATGATCACACCTTGAGGAGGGAAGAATAAAACAAGAATACAATTGCTTCATTTAAATCTCTTATTTCCATGCTGAGGAAGCTCAGTTCTTTTTCCTCCAAGGCAATTTAACCGCTCCAGTAACCGTCCCATTCTATTGAAAGCTCAGGGGCTCTCTGAGCACGTCACCTGAACTCTGCTCTGGACCCAATACTCTTGCCTGACAAGCAAGAAACCTTGCATTTAATTTCTTCCCATGATGCACTGGCTTTGGCTGAATGCTTGGACAATGCCAGTTTCTTCCAATAATCCCAAAATTTTTACATGTTCAGATACAATACCACTTCGATAGGATTTAGCAACCTGTCATCTTCTTTACACTGATGTGTCCTTCAGTTTTAAATAAATTTTGCTTATCCTTTCTCACTGCCCCTGAAGAGGCATTCCCTTTATAGCTTGGCTTCTTATTCCATCTCTGGAATCCTGTTCATGGTGCAGAAACCATATCAGTAGGTAACATTCTGCTCCTGAATTTTATAGTTTATTTACTCTGCAGAAAAACCTTGAACCATTGTATTCATTTGCAAGAAGACCCTTGAGGGATCATCTTGCAAAGAAACAAACATGAACTCATATTGTTGTGCTAATTACAGAGTTCAACATGAGAACTGCAGTGAGTGGAAAGCCTCTGTGTGGGCAAACCTCATTAAGATACAGCATTACTGATTAATTGTTAAATTAATTGAATTCAGATGGAAAGATAGATCACTTGCTAAAGCAGAATGAAGAACTCCTAAGAATAATTAGAGAAGTGGAAGAAAAATGACATTATTAGTTTATTTAAGTTTTATCCTTATCACTTTCATTTGTGTGTGCTATTGGAAGGACATGCAAGCAAACACTGAAGATTAAGAAAATTTTAGAGAATGCCAGTAATCACTTCCACACTTCCAATGTTACTGTTAGAGTCACATTTCTCATATTAATAACATTATGCAAATACAGTCAAAGCAGGAAAAGACACTGTCTGCAAATCAATACCAACTTTGGAAATTGAGCATTTACTATGGACTACGCATAAAAACTCAATGGTAAATGTTTTTCCTCAACTAACTCTTAATAATGAACAAGCTCAGAAAGTGAGCTGATCACAGATGATACAAAACAACAAAAACACACAACACCCAAACCTTTTAATTTTATAAATTATCCTTGATAGATCAGTTTCCAAGCTTTATATAGCAATTCCGCCAATTACAGTTCAGTAGGGTGTCTATCTATTGGAACCAAAGATACAAATGAAGGAAGAAAACAACATAATTTCAGTTTAGGAGAACACTAAAGTGCAATGGATGAATAAGCAACATGGTGCCCTGCTAGCTTGGATTGCTACAGCTTCACTGGTTTCTGCATTTATATCAGCTGGTTGTAGTTACTTTAGACACAAGATGTCACCTCTGCAGCCATCATTTCAACTGAAATTCAGATCTAGCCTTAGAGCAGAGTTTTAACATTACCGCAACAGTGAGGTTTGGACAGTAAAAATCACTTTATGTTACTATAAAATTCAAAGTGCTTCTTTCTCTGTCACTTTGGTCAATGAGAAGACAAATAAGGACTTGCATTAAAAAGAATTTGGAAAGATCATAAATGAAACAGCCAACCTTTCACCAGAGCAGACATGAGTAACTACATCAGCTTCTTCCATGAAACATGAAGATGTATCTTACCAACCACTTTCCATCAGGGGTTTTGGCAGCCAAGGACTAAAAGTCAAAAGAAAGAATAAATATCTAGTGGAAAACAATTTAAATCCTTACATAGCAGCAGTGTCAAACAAAATTTATCCAAACCAACAATTCTAAAATAAGCCTTTCATTAGAGGATACGTATCCAGTTAACCCTCAGAGGTAGCCTCAGATTTCACAAGGCATCAGGAAGCCACCCCGCAGCACAGCTTCCTCACTATTTAAAGCCAGCCTGCATTAAAGGAGGATGTGAGTTCTTAATTCCCTCATTGCTGCATTATTCATTAATCCATCTAATACAGCCATTTAAAAACAAATTCTGTCTCACCTCTCCACCTATGATGTAACAATGCCAGATTTCTCACAGAGGTTTTGACTCCTTTGCAAACAAACAATATAGACCACATTTAATTGAGTTTTCTTTTGCTCTTAAAACAATATTATGAATACTTGTACAATCAAGAAAAAGAAAAAAAAAAGCAGAGTAAAGACATTTCTGCTTTCTCCAATTCATAGTCTAGGTCTCTAAACATATATCGAATGAGATAAACTTTACACTATTTTTGTGGCCTCAGAGGATCTAGGAACCTCTTCATCCTCCATTTATGATCTATCTGTATTACAGTCATAAGAGAGGCATAAACTTTTGTGCTAGAACCTCTGTACTACTGTGAAGCTTTCCTACAAAAGAAAACAAAAAAGCCAATAGTCTAGCAAGTGAAATTTCCACTTTTGTCAAAGGGAGTATCCAAAAATGCTGCATGAGCTACCCACCCTGTTGAGAATGAAATCCCTTGCTAGTTCATTTTACTGAAACCACTATCAGCTGCTTATCTCATGTTCTCAGCACTTCTATACTGAAATTCTAGGGGCAGTGCTGGCTACAGCTTATCACCACCAGGAGGATCAATTAGTTACACAAACGTCACAGGAAACAGTCCGTTACGCAACTCCAAGGCTCCAAGCCCCTGCAAAAGGCAAGAACAGATTTTCAGCCCTTTGACAGAAGAGCTGAACACTTCTGACTAGCTGTCAAGTTGATCATCAAGTCTTAACAATAGGTGAGCCTCAACAATGCCCTAAACCAGCTCTTTAGAGATGCTGTGCTCTAAAGAAACAACTGCAGTAGCCGTATTTAAATATGTTTTAGAATTACTGTTCCTGACAGAAATGCAACAGTACGGTCAAAAGTATATGTGCTATGTTAACATGTTTAACTGAATCAAAACTCATTTGAAAGATCGTATTAGCAACAGCTAGTCAAACCTACAGAAGCAACCACGGTGGGAGAATATGGAGCCCAGACAAGTTTTTCTCCTACTCTCAATTTGACTCATACTCAATTGCATGTGTCACCATGCAAGGCAGAGCACCATGTGGTAATTTTTCTCAGATCTCCATACCAAATCCTATTAAGATATTCAACGGCTAACCTAAAATGAATAAATATATTTTTGCTTGGTGTATAAAATATTGTTTTCATTTAATAGCATTAGTTTAAATACATAGTTATAAACTTAATAATTGAGAGTGACTGTGAATTTCAGATAGGGAAACAAGACCTATGCTGCAGGGGAACATTTTATCTTTAAGCTATAGAATTACATCCCTCTAGCTGAAGTCTGAGTACTTTTACATATCATTTACCAATGCAAGGAAACTGATTCTTTACGTAGATTGTTAGGACAGTTATACAGAAAAGGAGAAGCAGGTTTTAAATTCTTTTTCTATCTGACTTCAACTGTAGATGTGATCCTAGAATTTCCACACCCCACGTATAACTAACAATCCTCTTTTCAGTTATGTCAAAGGTTTTGAAATGTCTTGTTTTCATTCTGCATTCCTGTTCAGTATCAGAACACATGCAACCATTCCATATTTTTCCTTTTCTTTTCTTACCCTTGTTTTAGAAATCAGCAGCAGAAAAAATGGGGTACAGGAAAGGCAGAGCATCCAATTTTTTGTTTCTTTGTTTTACAGAAGATCTGCTCTTCACAAATAGCAACTTGTGCCACTTAAATGGATGTAATGATATGTTTTCCACCTATAAACAATCATTTCTCCTCATGGATAAATTTTTCTCAGTCTTTAAAATGTGATTAGATAACTGTATTGCCTAGATGACAGTATAGCAAAGATGCTATGAAGTGGTAACTAGTAAAGGAATATGCTAGGTATCCTGAACTGTATCTTTGTATTAGGCCTGGATATATTACACAACATTATGCAACACCTCCAAGTTGTCAAACTGTACAAAATGGGCCAGAAACAAAGAGCAAGCAAATCAAACTTCTCATTTACCATTTTAAACCAAAAGTTCACTTCATATGGCAACTTTCTAAATCACAAACTACTGTTAAAAAAACTCACCTGCCTTACAAGGTTTTGCAGCAATTTAGTTACAAGTGAAACGGTCAAAAAAAACCCCATCAAATAACCATAAAATTGCAGCCTAATAGTTATATTTCGCTGGCAATTTTTTGCACTGATAGAGTCATCCCTAGGACTTGTAGCCCTGCCACCACAGTGTATAAAGCAAAAGCAAATAAACTACACGTACTCTGCAGATAGGAAGAAAGGCTATCATGTTCCGCTCCCTCTGAGAAGGTTCAAGTCTATCATACATGGGAACCTTTAATTTAAATAGCAATAATTAAGTACGTATCAAACATTGCATGCTTGAGACTTAAGTTAAACTTCTTGCAGTTCCTGCTAGTTTTGATAAGTTATTTGTTTGTTACTGCATTACTTACAATAGGCCACCTACCTGCTTCTCTTGGGACCTGAACATGCGGCACATATGCCATTTTATCCATCACAGTTTATTATTAATTAAGAAAATACACTCATTTATATACACTTATTCCATATTCAGAAGATAAGGAGGAATCTTAGAATGGAATAAAAGAGGTGAGTTTGAAAGGACCTACAACGGTCATCTTGTCCAACTACCTAACCACGAGTTGAAGCGCAGCATTAAGGGCATTGTCCGAGTGCCCCTTAAACACTGACAGGCTTGGAGCATCGATCGCACCTCTCCAGAAAGCCTGTTCCCGGGTTTGACCACTCTCTCAGCAGCAAAACATTTCTTAATGTCAATGTTTGAGCCATTCTCACACCTCCTGGCACTGGCTACCCAGGGAGGTCAGCACCTCCTGCTCCATGTCCCCACCCCCCACGGCAGCCACAGTGAGCAATGAGGTCACCCCTCAGCCTCCTTCTCTCCAAACTAGACAAACCCCGTGTCCTCAGACACTCCTCAGAGGACATGCCTTCCAGCCCCTTCCCCAGCTTTGTGGCTCTTCCTGGGGTGCATTTCCATTTCAAATGGGGGGACCCAGAAGTGCACACAATACAGTGAGGCTGCACCAGCGCTAAATACAATAGGATAATCACCTCTTTGGATTGGCTGCTCATTCTGTGTTTGATGCATCCAGGATGTGATTTGACCTCCTGATCGCCAGGGCTCACTACTGACTCCTGTCGAGCCTGCTGTCAACCAGCACCTCCAGACCCCTTTCTGCAGTGCTGCTCTCCAGCCACTCCTCTCCAATTTAGATTTCTGCCTTGTGTTACTCCAGCCCAAGCACAAATCTCAGGTTTTGGCCTTCTTCAATTTCATGCCATTGATAATTGCACAATGCTTTCCAATATATCAAGGTCCCTCTGCAAGGCCTGTTTTCCCTCGAGAAAGTCAACAGCACCTCCCAGTTTATCATAGAATCATTTAGGTTGGAGAAGACCTTTCATATCATCAGTTCTAACCATGGACCCAGCACTGCCAAGCCCACCGCTAAACCATGTCCCTAAGCACCACATCTACATGTTTTTTCAGCTCCTCCAGGGATGGTGATTCCACCACCTCCCTGGGCAACCTGTTCCAATGCTTGGACCACCCTTTCAGCAAAGAAAATTTTCCTGATATCCCATCTAAACCTCCTCCAATGCAACTTGAGGTCGTTTCCTCTTGTCCTATTGCTTGTTACCTGGGAAAAGAGACCAACCCCCCTGCCGCATACAGCCTCCTGTCAGGCAGCTGTAGAGCACAGGAAGGTCCGCCCTGAGCCTTCTTTACTGCAGCCTAAACACCCCCAGTTCCCCCAGCTGCTCCTCAGAGTTTGTGCCCCAGCCCCTTCCCCAGTTCCACTGCCCATCTCTGGACACACTCCATCCCTTCAATGTCTGTCTGGAGGTGAGGGGCCCAACACTGAACATGGGGTTCGAGGCGTAGCCTCACCAGTGCTAAGTACGGGTGGACAGTCACTGCTCTGGCCCTGCTGGCCACACCGTTTTGGATACAAGCCAGGATGCTGTTGGCTGCCTTGGCCACCTGGGCACACTGCTGGGTCACATTCAGCCAGATGGCAACCAGCAGCCCCAGGTCCTTTCCTGCCAGGCAGCTTTCCAGCCACTCTGCTCCAAGCCTGTTGCATTGCATGGGGCTGTCGTGTGTGACCCATGTGCAGGACCTGGCACTGAGCCTTCTTGAACTTCATACAACTGTCCTTGGCCCATCTCTCCAGCCTGCCCAGACCCCCCTGCCTTCCAGCAGCTCAACACTCCTGCCTAACTTGGTGTCACCTGCAAGCTTACTGGGGGTGCACTTGATCCCCTTGTCCAGATCATCAATAAAGATATTAAACAGGAGTGGCCCTGATACCAAGCCCTGGAGAACACCCTGTGGTACCTGCCACCAGCTGGATGTAACTCCATTCACCACCACTCTTTGGGCTTGGCTGTCCAGCTAGCTTCCTACCCAGTGTAAAGTATATGCATCCCAGCCATGAGCAGCCAGTTTCTCCAGGAGATGCTGTGGGAAACAGTGTCAAGCTTTACTAAGGTCCAAGTAGACACCACCCACAGCCTTTCTCTCGTCCATGAGGTGGGTCATATCACCTTGTCATAGAAGATCAGGTCTGGTATCATCAGGAAACATGCTAACAGTGCATTCAACACCTGCACCCAGACCATTGATACAAATGTTGATCAGAACTGGCCCTAGAATTCAACCCTGAGGAACAGTGCTGGTGACGGGTCATCAGTCAGGTGTAGCCCCAATCACTACAACCCTTTAAGCTCTGCCCTTCAGCCAGTTCTTCACCCAGCACAGAGTCCACCTGCTCATCTCACAGCTGAACAACTTGTCCTGAAGGATGCTGTAAGGGACAGTACCAAAAACCTTATTAAAACTCAGTAAAACAGCACCCACTAGGGGGGCAACCTTACCATAGAAGGATGTCAAATCACTTAAACAGGAATTTCCCTTTGTGAACCCATGTTGACTGTGCCTGATGATTGCATTCTTCTTTAAAAGTCTTTCAATAGCACCCAGCATGACGTTCTCCATCATTCTTCTAGGTCCTGAAGCAGTTTTGCACATAGAGTTGTATACCAGTTTTATATCTCCACAGTAAAGGAGCTGTTATAATGAATTAAGTGAGGTCTAATGATTCTATCAGACACCACGGATCACTGCACTTGCCTTTGTGTTCAGTGGATTGTTTACCATCATTTGAAATGATTGACCTGAAACCAAAAAACTCTGCAGATAAGTATTAGGTCCTCATATTTGAAGAAAAGCATATATTGGTGAAATCAGTTACATGAATGAAGCCTTTTCCCATAACTAAGAAATAGTACTTTTATTAAGTAATTACTTTGGGATTATAGGAGCAGAGTTGCAGTCTGTGTTTTCAGTTAATCTCCCTTTATTTAATTGAAAGAGACATATACCTGTTAAACTAGGAAGGAGAAATTTTTCACCAGGGCAGGGAAAGCAATCACCTCATATATTGAACCTTTAAATCTGATACTCCAGTTATTGTACTAAGCTATAAATCCTGTTAAGGCAGTAAAATCAGACATTCAGAGGACACACAGAATCTCACCTTGTTATCACAGACATTCTGCAGTCATTGCAGGAGCCACACTGGCTTTTACTGGGCAGCATTCCTGATTATTCTGTATGATTCCGTATGAGAGCGATATCTGTTTTATCTGATTAATCTGAAGGTTTGGATTATATTGGTGAACAACTCTTGATTTTGATAAGTCACAGCATGGTTGATTTCCAGTAAGTGCACCTCTCCAAATTCAGAATGGTGTGTTTGGCAACCACCCCATTCATAACTGCAATATAAAATCCGACAAAGAAATATGTCAGTGCAACTCTACAGGTGTGGAACTTTAAGGAAAAAGATACTACAGAGATACGAAGGAAGTCCTCTTTATTCACCTTTACATATGTCTCAGGTGTAAGAAATTAGGAAGTAAAGACTTTGATATTTAATACAATTCTCAGTGATGTCTGTCCTAATAGACTAAGTTACACATTTCCAAGTATTGCATAACTGGTGCTAGAAACAGAGTGTTTTCCTCTTCACTAAATGACATCCAAAAGCTAGTTTAAACTAGCTAACTGCAGTTAAACCTAAACAAAACAGAGCAAAATGCTGAGAAATACATAAACACAGTTCTGAGCTACAGACAACATTAACACTTACTACAACAATATTAATTTTTATTACCTTTTGCTGTCCTCCGGCAATAAGAATTTCTCCTTAGTCTACACATGCTATGGTCAGCAAACTGAAAACAGATCTCATTTTTGTGGACAACCAATTTTACAAGAATCCATGAGAATTACACCAAACAAGGTAAATACAGTTACAGAGGCTACTGTAAGGGAACCAATGTGTATCATCACACAGGACCACAGCAACCTGCCTATATTAATGCATTTTCTGATACTGAAGTTATTCTTTCATATGTTCTTGCAAAGTAAATGCTGTTAAGTCCTCAATTCAATTCCAGCTAAACTGCAAAAGGAGAGCAAGATACTCCAGAAATTTTATTGGAAAAGCTCTCAGCTTTGATCTCTGCAGTGCAATAGAATCCACAGTCTCAGAGGAATGGCCTTCCTTTTCAGAACTGCCAATCTGTTACCAGGGAAATTTCCATCACATTGCCCAAGTACAAATGAATAATAACCACAGCATCTCTCTCAGCAAGCATTCAGCATACAACCTTAGAAACTGAACGTTAAAAATTATATCATAACTAACTACTGGAGATGGTCCAGCAGAGGGCTACAAAGATGATGAGGGGACTGGAGCATCTCCCATACGAAGAAAGGCTGAGAGAGCTTGGACTGTTCAGCCTGGACAAGACAAGACTGAGAGGGATCATACCAATGTCTACAAATATCTTAAGGGTGAGGGTCAAGGGCATGGGGCCAGGTTCCTTTTAGTAGTGCACAAGGTTCTTTTTAGTAGTGCCCAGCAACAGGACAAGGGGCAACAGGCACAAACTGAAACATTACAAGTTCCTTCTGAATATGAAGAAAATCTTCTTTAAGGGTGACGCAGCACTGGAACAGGCTGCCCAGAGAGGCTGTGGACTCTCCTTTGGAGACACGCAAAACCCATCTGGATGTGATCCTGTACAACCTGCTCTAGGTGACCCTTCTTTAGCAGGGGTTTGGACTAGATGATCTCCAGTGGTCCCTTCCCACCCTGACCATCTGGTGAGTCTGCGACAATTTTCACAACTACTGGTAAGAAAAGACCTGGTCAGTGATGGGATCTTCTGTTCCCTGCAACCTAAAGAACAGAAAAAAGGAGACACAGGTCTGTGTCAATAGAAACTGTTGGTAGTCTGATATCCTCTTTCCAAGTGACCTGTAGTGGGAGCCTGGAGAAACAGTACAAGAGCTGGGCAGATACAGAGTTTTTCTTTTCTGATACACCCTTCTACCAAACTGCAGCTCAGAAAGCTTCAAAGATACATGTTGGGGTATCAAGAGCCACCTTATTACTTTCAGGCACATACATGGGCTTACTTTGTAGTTCATGGAGATAAACAAGTCACCAAGGCCACAGTTCACTTGTTCCCGGTATCTGTCCTTGACTTCCAAGTGCCCATGCCACTACCTTCAGGAAGGCTTGAGGCTGATCTAGATCTACTGCCAGTATAGGTCTCTGCATTGTAGGAGTCTTCATGTAGCCAAAAGTATCCAACCTTTTACACTGAAAAAAAAATAATATATTTCATCTTTAAATTTATTTAATAATTTTCAAATGTAGTTTAAATAGCTGTTGCGGGCAAAATTGCTATGCCTTTGCTTTTTAAGTTCAACATTTGGTACCCCTACGTTTTGTGCTGTGAGATGCAATCATTCCTTGTTAATCTTCTCCACACTATTCTATTTTACAGAGTTCAATTTCTCCTCTATGGTTTTATTTCTAGGTAAAAGAACCCTAGGGTTCTACAGTGCTTTTTCCAATATGGGCCAAAAATCTCCCAGATTTATAGCACTAAAAACATAGTTACATAATCACATTTTTGGAATAGCATAATTATGTTTTCTGTCTTGTTTACTATTAAATATTAAGCACTCTCAAGAAAGCACTCTTTTGACCTCCACTGAATATTAATCGCATATCTGTAGTATTACAGAACAATTTTATTGTATGAAATATGTGGTTTTCAAACTGATACTGAAAATAGAAATCCCTCAATCTGTGGGGTGGCTGGTGAACATCATTTTTATTTACATATCTAATTATATAAAATCATTATTTATCAACTAGCATTTTTAATTCTCTCACAGTCCACCTTTACAACAATCTGTTCTAACAAGGCAGCATAATCTTCAGATTCGAAGTTGAATACACACCATGCTTTTAAAATATTTGTATTTGAAGTTTGATAGTACACAAAGTGAACTCCATAATCATCATTATTATCCTGTATACTCATTTGGCCTGTTGTGCAGAGCAGAGAAAATGTCAGACTATTCCTGCTTGTCTGTAATTTCATAGTAAGTTAACGATAATGGCTTCATTTTTCACATTTTCTGTCATTAATGTGATTTTAAAGTGAATAATGAAAGAACAAACAACATTCAAACAGTAAGTGGTAGGAAAACTATTGGAAGTTTCTAAACTAATTCAAATTGTTGCTCTAAGTTCTCCTTGCTAATCTTCTGAAATGCTGTTGTCAATGCAATACAGTAGAAACCATCTCTGAAGGCTGCTCAGGGAGGTTTTGCACCAGGATCTCCTGGGATGACTCAACTTTGTAAAGATCTAAATAGCAACATTAGCCTTGCTCATCCAGTCACCTACCAGGCATTGCAAAGACATTTCTCATTTCCTGTCGCAGCACTCTCCAAACTATCAAACTGCAACAAAGTCTTTTACCATCTCATACCAACATACTCTTCGTACCAGTCCCTCTGCTGTCTTCTCCACATCTCTCCTCACCCAGAGCTCATATTCTCCTCTACTTCTTCTTCCTCTCTCTTCTTTGGCTGCTCTCTCTTCATTGGCTCTCAACCCCTTAACAGAACCAGCCACAGCTGCACCTTACCTACATCAGCCAACCCACCACCCCTGAAGCCAGCCCACAGCTGTATATTATCAATGCTAATTAACCCAGCTTCATTCCTCTACATTTTCCTGCATAGAAATGTCCTGAATCAAACACTTCTAGCTGACTCGGCACCTCTGTGAATCTGAGACCAGATACAAGAAAGCACTAGGTAAAGAGATTTTGTGGGCATTCAGGCTCTCTGTGTGTGTTTACTCCAAGGCTTACTGAAATAATTTCTGACTGAAAAGCTGCAACTGCACCTGATCCAAAGCTCACATATTACCATCCCAGAAACTCTTAAATAGAATTCTTCCTAAATTGTCATAAAAATACAGTTTCAAGATGGAAAACATAAGGTTGTTTCTTGAAGTGACAAATTCATTGATGCATAATATTACTATTTTCTATATAAAATAATAATCAAGGCGCTAGGATAGATGGAGCTTTGAGCAACCTGGTCTAGTGGAAGGCATCCCTTCCCATGGCAGCAGTGTTGAAACTAGCTGATCTTTAAGGTCCTTTCCAACACAAACCATGCCACGGTTCTATGACTACATGAGTGCAGGATTATGACTTTTTATCTAGATTAGAATGCTACAGGGGAGAAGTATTTTTTTTTAGTTTTAAGTGATGATGTTTAACATGGTCAGATTTCAACAGAATAAATAAATCAATTCTGTCTTTAAAAAATTTGTATGTTTCCACACCTTTATGACTAGAAGGGATCACTACATTATTTTGTTTGATATGCCTGTGAATGATGACCAGTCATGTAATTTCACTATATTACCTTTCCATTCAGCCCAACCAACTCATTACCTTACTTGGCTAAAACTTGGTCCCAGGAGGCATCCAGTCTTAATTTGAGGAGGTCAAGAAAACAATCAAAAAGATTGCAAGAAAAATTCATGCTACTTACAAGTTAAAAACTACAAGACAGAAAGAAACACTATTAATGTTCCGAGTTATTTATGTGTAATAAACAATACATGTCATTATATTGTACCACATAATTCAAAAACATTTGAAAAATCAGAGAAACTTGTTCTCCCACTCACTATACTTGACAGGTATTACTGGCGGCAAATGCTTGGACTATAATTCAGTTAATCCACAGAATGCTTTGCATTGTAGATGTAAAACACACATAAGGGATATTAGTCAACATCATTCCCTACAAAGAACTGTGTGCTTGCTTATGCTGATTTTTATGCTGAACTGTTTAAATAAAACACTCATCTTGCCGAGTGAAATTCTATTACATATCAAGATAGTTTCACTTTGCCTGACTTTTTCTAGCGAATTAGCAGCTCAAAAGTCAAGTATTAAATTAGCGGAGCCGTATCTATTCCCCTGCTGCCTTCTTTCTCATACCTCCCTTGGGCATCTTTCTCTTTGACATACATCTTGCAACAATTTATTTTGCAAAATTGTGACTTTCCCCTTTGTATTTTTTTCTTAGTAAGTTTTTTCCTGACGTGTGTAATTTGATGACACATTTTTCCTGATTCTTACCTGTCAAAATTAATCTGTCATCCTCATTAAAGGATTAATGGACCTTTGAGGTTCCATTTTTCTTTTCTTTTGTGTCTTAAACTCTTGTGCTTCAAACTGCCCCCCTAAGAGAAGCATATGCCCTCATTATGGCTGTGATTTTTATTAAGATGTGTGGACGTCATCTTTGCACCTATCCTTTTTTCCCCTCCCCCTACTCAGTTATTTTGACACTTTTGCCAGGAAGTAGAAGCTAAGGCAGTGTGGACCAACTCTAAATTGACAAACTTCCAGAATTTAAAATTATCTTAGAATAAGACCAATGTCTTTTATCATCGATTCTATATTTTAATCTTAGACCTGTTCACTAAGTAAAAAAAAAAAATAATCTTTTGTTATGTTTGCAGCCAAGGCCATTTGTAAACAAATTCCAGCATGAAACACAAGATGAGTTCAGGATATTTCCTAAACATTATACAATAT
Source organism: Falco biarmicus (assembly GCF_023638135.1). NCBI lineage: Eukaryota > Metazoa > Chordata > Aves > Falconiformes > Falconidae > Falco > Falco biarmicus. Next base: position 25,123,948 of record NC_079291.1, read on the forward strand.
GACTAAGTGCATGACTAACCTATTATGGTTACATCCATTGACTAATAAAAATATACGATATGTAAAGTAACAAACAAAGCAGTTGTCCAGTTAAAAGCAATGACACCTTGGCATCAGTTTAAAGGAAGTCTTCCTACAGAGATTAAAGTTTACAAGTTCAGCTACAGGTAAAGCTTCAGCAATGAAGTCCAGACAAAAACTGGAACTGTTCTTTATTGGTTTCATAATCTCTGCTGAAGCCATCATTCATGTTTGAGTTGGTGGTGGCTACCCATCTGAGAGTAGGGAGGTGTGCGGACGATTTCACACCTCAGTGGGTACTCACTGACTGAGTGTACTTCTTTTTTTAATCCCTAAATCAAGCAGAAACAGAAAAAATCTAAAAATCTCCATAAGTGCATTGCCCCTTTATAGGCAATACTTCTCCTTCCTGTTCAACATTACTCCCTATCTTGATGTGACTATCAAGATGTTTTGGCTAGGATAGAATTAATTTTCTCAGCACCTCGTGCAGTGCTGTGTTTTGGATTTGGTGTGAGACCAATGTTGATAGCACACTGATGTTTCTAGTTGTTGCTGGGTAACATTTATACTAAGCCAAGGGCTTTTCAGTTTCTCAGGCCCTGCCAGCAAGAGGGCTGGAGGGGCACGGGAAACTGGGAGGGGACACAGCCAGGGCAGCTGACCCCAACTACCCCAAGGGATATTCCATACCATGGGACATAACGCTTGGTACATAAACCAGGGGGGCTTGGCCAGGGCTGCCAATCGCTGCTCAGGGACTGGCTGGGCACCGCTCAGCAGGTGATGAGCAATTGTATGGTGCATCACTTGTTTTTTATCCCTCCCCTTTGGATGTTATTCCTCTCCCCTTCTCCTTCATTTCAATAAATAATAATAACAACAAATAATTATTGTTGTTATTGTTATTATTGTTTTGGGCCTTTTCCTCCTATTTTATTTTAATTATTACATTTTTATTATCTCAACCTCTGAGTTTTACATTCCTTTCTGATTCTCCTCCCCATCCATTGATGCCGGGGGAGGTGGGAAGGCTGGGGGGGGTGTGGGGGGTGGTGGCGGTGAGCAGCTGCATGATACTTAGCTTCTGGCTGGAGTTAAACCACGACACAAGACTATGTTATCACTGAACATGACCACAAAATACTACTGAATTTTGTATTTTGGTTTTCTGGATATTTTCTTATCTCCTAAAATATATGACAGACCAAAGATACATACCCTGTTACTGCAAGAAAGTACATCATCCAAACGTATTTGATTTCTTGCCTCCAGAGCCCATCTTAGGTAACAGAGAATCCCACTATTCTGTTTCCAGCCTGTAATTATCAATGCTCAGTTTGTAACCATTTTTCCTCATGCCAACTCTCTTGCTTAATTTTTTTCCCTTCCTGTTGGTTACTTCCCAGATATATTTATATAGAATAACCACATCCCTTCTCCATACGCTTGCCAGACTAAACAACCCAAGTTGCTTTAGTTTCCTGTCTGCTTTCACCTGGTCATTGCAACAGCCTGACTCTGCAAGTCCCTATTTTGCTTCTTTCTTGTTTGGGTCCCACTATATCCAGATGACTATAAAGGCCCAAAAGCCACAGATTATGAATATACAACCTGAATACATTGCATTAGCATGCTTTATGTCAGATGAGTATACTTACATGAGGATGCATCAGGTGGAGGAAGCAGAATTAATAATTTCCTTTCAAACTAAATGTATCTCCTTCACAGAGGTTGAAGAGAAAGGAAAACAGAATCTGATTTCTCTTCTTGTTCCCATAGCTGAGTCTAAAGTCAAAACTCAAAGTAACTTGCCTGTATCTATGGCACTGCCGAGGTGGGACAGCCTCAGTTCAGTGTGGTACCACACAGAACTGAGGGGATATCAAGGGTATTCACATCCCAGTTTCATGTTCTCTAAAGGGATCCTACCGATATATATCACCTTGCACTCAGGACTGCTTTTTGTCGCAATTCAGATAGCAGGATCTTTATTCTCATATTGCAGTGAAATTAAAGCATACTCTCAAGGCTGCATCCTAATCCATGGCACCAGACTGATGTGCTAAGTATGAAATCTATGTTATCCTACCTACTTACATTTGAAAATCCACAAAAGTCAGCAGAAGACTTTGAGTGTCTTCAACAAGGTCCTGTGTAGAAACATTTTTGATCTTATATTTCTTGGCTGGAGTGACTACTGTTCAGTGACACCAAACTTCTCTATCTGAAACCACATTCCTGATTCCTTCTGCAACTAATCCTTACTTCCTAGTCAGCAAGTGCAAAAGCTGATTTTCAACGCAGAGAGCCAAGCTCAGAGCCTGTCCCCTGCACCAGACCAGGAGTAGCCTTGGTGGAGAGGCTATGCCAACTGGCACCAGACTGCTATTTTCTGCCCTGAATTTCATGTAGGTTAGCTTTAGTTCCTTACATTTGTCCCAGCCCTAAGTGACCATACCATTGTGGGTCCTCATAGGGTCAGGCACCTTGCCATAAATCTCACAGGTGATCCAGCTGCAACCAGCCCTTCTTCCTCCTCCTGACTCTCTCCATGCTTGAAGTTTTTCAGGACGGGTAAAGCCATAGCTGACCTGGCGTACTGACGGCGACAGTCCTCCTTTGACGGGGAAGCTGGTCTAGGTGACCTCCAGAGCTCCCTTTCAACAAGGAGTTCTATCATTAAATGAACCATTTTCCTCCCTGCCCAATACAGCCCTGCTGTGCCTCTTGCTACAACACCAGTACTCATTCAAGTAAAGAGAAAAAATAATAAAGCAGTAACTCTGCAGCCTTTGTTAATGGTGTTTTTACCAGCATGTCCAAACCTGTGTCTGGTTTACAGTGAGCTGTGAGAGGCCATCTGTGTGTACTAGGCTGAACTGAAGGAATTGCATAAGACAGGGTGCAACAAGCACTCCTAACCTGAGCTGGACTTTGCCTTGGAGTTTTCTGGAAACATATTACTTGATCTAAGCAAAAAGCAGACCAAGGCTGTTCTCATAACTTCATAGTAGATAGTGGGCTTGGACCAGGCTTTGCTTAGTATAAATGTAGCTATTAAGTCTAGTTCCTTCAATAAATCTGTTCATGCTAAGGTTCAAATACACCTTTCTCTGCACCTTGTGGGATGGATATTACACTGAATATAAACAATGCTGTAATGTGTTTCGGGTGTATTCCACTGAGCTTCACTAGCCAAGTTTGTTTTCCAGCCAAGCTGGAGCTATTGCTGTACAGTCTCCAGCGCAATTACTCACAATGTTCTTGTGTTCTTTCCCCATCTCAGCGTGTTGCTTCCTGTGACATTTTCCATAACATCTTCAGCTAGTCCTTAGCCTTGTGGGAAACAGAAGCAAATCATCTCTCTGAACTCAGACCACACAAACAGAAGGCTGAAAACATTACAGCAAAAAGCATCTCTGAGCAAAAGCTGTTCAACATAAACATACTGCCATTCAGTTCCAGGCACAAAAAACTTCTCCTCCTCTTGCTCCTTTTCTTCTGTCCTCCCACCCTCTTGGGAAAAAAACAAAACCAAAACAACCAACACTGTTATTTCTGGGAAAAAAAAGAACATATTTGGGTCCAAGACATAAGAAAAGGATTTCACCCAAAGATCTGCACTCTGGGAAACACAAATTACATTAGTGCACATAATGGAAACACACACATTGTAAATGTTACTACTTAGAGACCATACAAACTGTAACACTTGAGTCCTCAGAGCTGTCAGCTGGTGTTAATTACCAAAGCCCCACCAGTTCCAGTGGAGCTCTGCCGACTCACAGCAGCTGAGACTCCAGTGCTCAGCCACTGAGCTTCTCCTGGGACGCTACCCAGCTACAACATTAGGTACAGTGCTGGAAGTACTGGAACACGCTCCTGACCATGGCTTTGAAGCAGTACGGCTTTGGCTCTAAGCTGGTCAGAACTATTGTGTGTTCTGGGGAGATCAACAAGTGAGGCAAGAGCAAAAAGAGGCATTAGCACCCATTGACCTGCACACAAATAATAAAGTGGAAGGAATTATGAGATATAATTTTCCATGGCAGGATACTGGTCTTTGGAGATCAACTCACCTTACCAGTCACGCAGAATTTATGAGAAACACGGCACTATCACCTCTGGGCTTAAACCCACACAGTTATCTCCCTCTCCCAAAGTCAGGCAAGGCTTTTGACCAGGAATTTTGGAATAGCTTAAGAATTTTGCTGCTGTTAAGTTTTGTTCAAAAATATGGTCTCAGTGCTTGAAGTGTAAGGAAAAAATGAATTCTGCCACAGGTGGTGAGCTGTTTGCGTGCATTACCCAATTTTTACGGGTTATGTAAGTAATCATTACTGAGTGATACTACGCAGAAGGATGAGCCTACAGAAGGCAAGACTCAGGGTCATTGCCCTTCAGGGTAATCACCATCGGTGCTGTGCAATGAACCAGCCGTGCTGCCAGGTTAAACAGCACAGCAAGTCCAAATGTTTGGCTCTCACAACAGCAGGCTTGCACTTGTTCTGTAGTATCACACCAACTCCATCTAACTGCACGATTTCAAGAATTACTAAAAAAAAATCCAACAGTTGCCCATTTATCCTGAATCAGAGAGAGGAGAATTCATTTCATACATATCCTCATCATAATAACTCTGAGATGAAAGCAAAATATAGTTTGAAGTAAAATTCATAGGAGGCACCCCAACAGATATTTTAAAATTTTGTTTGTAAACTTTAAACAAATATTTTAAACCCTGTCATAAAAAGAAAAAAAAAAATCCTGGCTAAAATGCAAAATCTTAGAAATTCACTGGCAATCATCCCTTTCTCACAACTTGTCCTCATAGAAGACTTAGGACATCTGCAGCCATAGGATGGTCACATTCATTCTATTCTGGTAAATACAGAAACTGCTCAGAATCAGACAACTGGCACTCAAAGTCATGTCTTATAAGCCCAGAAACAAGAAAGCTATTCAGGTAGGATGTGAACAGATGAAATTAAGTATAGCCTGCATTCAAGCAGCACGATTTATGAGACCAACCTATTATCACTTTTATTGGAACCTGTAAAATACAGAAAGGCAGATTTTGAGAAAAGAAAACAGTCTAAAAAGTTAACCTTTTTCTTTCCAGATATGATTCACAGAATTAGGTTTTCCTTAATCCTGTCAAAGGATTTGTTACCATGAGCTACAAACTCAGGTTTGCACCCCGGGTACCTGAGGGAAGCCACTAGTCAGGCCCAGCATAGCCATGGCATGGACAGCTACACAGTCCTAGCTGCTTCCAAATCCCACTGCTTGATATGCATACAGAAGCAAGCACTAATCCTGAAAAGAAAATCCACCCCTCCTCTTAGCAATGAAATGTTAACTTATGTTATACAACAAATTCTTAAATAAAAGTACTTAATTATGGACTCTCAGGTACCAAAGTCATTATACAGTTGATTAAACTTGTGCTTCTAAACATCTGGGACTGTTTGGTTGTGGCTTTTTTTATTTTTCCCTTGGCTTTGATCTGGCTCTATATCCCTCTGCCAAATTATTTTGTCTGAAGTTCCTTCAGTTTTGGTTCAAAATAATTCTTGCAGCTTTAGCCATTTAATCTTCATCTGAAATTTTCTTCATCTGACAAGACCATCAGTTATGGATATGTTCTTGTATCATTGCTCACAGCCTCTGCTGATATCTCAAAAAACTGTATTTTGCGTTTGCATGTATTTCTACATATTGCAATATATTTCATATATATTTAAATACTTAAGTTTTTCACTACCATTAGCAAAGGGGGTAAACCTACAGTAAAATTATTTTCACTTTTAAAGAATTTTTTTGACAATACTAGTTCACATTTAAATAATTTCACTTAAAACAATTACAATTACATCTGAATTGCATTTAGCCATCTGTCTACTCCCTGTACAATTCTTGCTACACATTTGTAGTTAGTGGGGTAAGTGATATCCAGTCTTGCATTTTGTAAAAACAAACCCCCAACCTAAAAACAAACACTCCTCCCATCCCCACCCCCTGAAAAAAAACCTCCAAACCCCAAACAAACAAATGGAAAAAAACCAAAACAAAACAAAAAACCAAACAGAGGAAGGAAAAGGTTTTGGATACCAAATAAAATTGAGAGACAAAAAAGGAAAGCCAGATGTTTAATAGGGAATGACTTTTGATTCATATCTATTTCTGAACTTGTAACTAACACTTTTCTTATTTACAGTAACTGTACTTACATTTTGGGTTAGAGTTTTTTTGTATGACAAGCCATGTCACCTACCTTAATCCTGTAAATAATAAATCCCTCAGAGCAAGGTTTACTGGGAGTAAAAAATTTATACCTTTTTTTTCCCAATGACAGACAACCTTTGGGAAGATCAGGTAACCTTATACAACATAAAATTTAGTAATATGTTCTACTGATACTTGCTGCATTAATGCAAACCAAAAATGGTAATATTGTCATGTCATAACTGTTAAAGGTTCCTGTTTTTCTATAACCCTTATCACAAATTTTTTTGGACGTGAACAAGGTTGCATTCAGATATAGTCATTGATCTCCAGAAACAATTTTTATGTTCCCCTGAATAGGAAATCAGCCGTTCAGTAATTATGTGGACTATTGAAACAACATGTTTATTCTTAATATTACTCTTTTGAAACACTGTAAAAGTTTTTTTCCTTTTACAGCTGTGGATTTGCAGCCTGCTCTGTGTGGTGACCAACTATCTATTGAGGTAATAGAGAGGCTGAAGAAGTGCAGAATGCTAAGGCTTCCACTCGAGTAGCAAGGAAAAGATTTGAAAAGTTTCTTTCACTGATTTTATGAATGAACATCCCCACCCTCCAGTGGGAGAGTTTTCACTCCTCTTTTACCCTGGCTAGTATCCCCATGATGTACCTACCTGCACTTGTGAATATGGATTGTGAGGCAGAAAGACAGGGCAGAACAGTCAAATGCTGCATGTGAAAAGGCTCAGGGAAGCTTGTTTGGAGTCAAAGCAGTCACGGGTGTTCAAATAAATTGGGAATTGGGCACTGATGGCTTGCTTTTCCTCCTGAGTAACTATTTGTATTATTCTGTTTTCCCAGCCACCAGAGCCCTAGTGCTACCCTGGTTTGGAGGAGCACTTAAGCTACTCACAAGCAACATGAAGCTCAAAAGCCACATGCTGCTTGTCTCTAGTCCTTAATACACACAAACCATGGAATGAATAGTCTAGACCTCAGTAACAAAGAGTTGATATGAACCACACCATTAAGAATTACATGAAAAATTAAAAAGAAAGCTTGCTTGCATCACAAGTATAAAAATAGAGGATTTAATCTTTACCTTATTGAAGACACAGAGTGTAATGATGTAAATAAGTTTCATCTTTTTACCTTGAAATTCCACTTTAAAAAAGATTTGAAGCAGAAAGTGATGGTCAAAATTTATTAGTTGAAGAAAAACGATCCATCAGACTGAAGAATGTTATTACTCTTAATCTTAAAATATCCATGAAAATAAAACAGAGGGGTGGATATTGTTTACTTTAAAAACAGTTTCTTTTCAAGAAATACTTTCTGGAACTAATTTGCTAAAACAATGTGACCTTCCCTCATTTTTTCCTTCTTGGAAAAAGAATAAGAATTTTCAAATAGGAAAAATATGGGCCACTGAACTAGGGGACAAGACATGGGGATGAAAAGGAGCAATATTCTCCAGCCTAGCTTATGATGTCAAATATTTTCCAAAACCTAAAACCAAAGTTAACCAAATCCAGTCCTTAGGTCTGTGCACTGATATACTGCCTCAAACAAATACTTGCAGACCATTGAAGGCGCTTGGCTAACATCTTACAAAAACAAGTTTTAGCGTAAACTTTTTGTTTACACACATTTCCTAGTTTCAGAAACAAGCAAAGAGACCATTTTAAGTCTTACCTCCTCTGTAACATAAAACTAAATATCTATTACTTTGTTTTTTGGGTGGTTGTTCTCCGATCATATAGTATATCTTGGGTTTTATCCAATCTTGACTGAATAAAACCAAAACATAAGAACGTAGTAGATTCTCATTCCCTTAGACATCCAGTTCCACTGATTAGGGACCTTCAGGATTAAATGCTGACTCTTGTTTTTCAATCTGGATTTGGCTTTTTTAACTTTGGGAATATTGGACCCTGTCAGGCCTTTTCTGCTATGTTGAAGTTCATTTAGGATCAAAAATTTCTTATGCACACAGATCAAAATACTTCACGTTTTTCCCTCTTGACCACACTAAGTTTGGCTGTAAAACCTATTTCTCAAATGCCCAATTGGTCCTGGCATTCTTTTCTGAACCCTTTTCACACTGAAGTATTTTTGACCTTTTGGCTTGCTGATATCTGTAATGACAAGGCCATAACAACACAGACAGATATAACATACCTTCGTGTTCCTATTCAATAGCCCCCTAATTATAACAGCTATGTTCCTTCCCTAGAAGATGGCATTGTGGGTATGTTTTCAGTCATCACCTGAAGGCCATTCTAGTGCACCTGGACTACAGGACATGGCTTTCTATCCTTTAAACATAGTCTACTTTCTCTGATGTATGAGCAACCCTCCATTCAAGTTAACAAAAATTAATATTTTTTTTTCAAATAGTCCCAGCTAATGAAATTTCACAATAAGAATATCCTATAGAAACACAACACCCCAGTATCTTCTGACCCAACTTTCTGTCTCTTGCAAATTTAACCATCCATATATACAATTTATTAGCAAGAAAATATTGACACTAAAATGCACCTACAGACATCTACGTACGTGTTGCCTCTATTTATCTGACATAGACGATTAACTGTACATGTACTGAACATGTTCTGGATCAGCCGCATGTGGTGCTACTTCAGTATCACATGGAGTGATGCTAAGGGCTGAGGAGGTGGAATTAATTTCCATATCTCTTTCTAACCACACTGTCATTATATATGTATGCTTGGGAATTAAAAACAACAACAACAAAATCATGTTTGTTTGACATGGTATATTTTCATTGATTATTTAAAGCTTATACTACCATCCCACAAGATTGTATTAAGTCCCATACTGCCATTTGCAGGATTTTGACCATTAGAAACAATACATAAAAGCTTCCTTCAAACTTCCTATGAATCTAAGTTGGCAAGGTTTAAGAACTGGGAAGTAGTTAGTATATGTAAGACATCAGATACAAGTTATGGACTAAACCCTGACTTCTCGCTCAAATAAAAAGCCCCATTTGTCTTATTATAGTTCCAAATCTTTTAAACTTTACCAACAAACTCAATGAAATTTGCTCTAATAAAATCAAGTTCACTTACTGCTTTTGGTGAAAGCACAGTTTTTTCTAGGTGTATTTGTAGCTTCAGATTCCCACAATTCCCAGAAAGTTTGCCTGTTTAAAAGTTGTTAATTGAACTAGAATTATTTCTGTTGGGTGGACATGGTGGACAGAATCACTGTGAGCAGCACAGATGGCCCATTACTTCCTCAGCAGTTTTAGGCCTGAGATTGTCCAACAGCTCTTCAAGCACCTTTGAATCTGGAACTGATCGTCCTGATGCTGTGACTCTCCAGCAACGTGTTATCACTATTGATCTTGGAGACCCTCCCCTATTATCTTGACTTTTTTAAGGCCAACAGATCTCACTTGAAGTGTCATTTACCCAAAAAACTTCCTCCTTTGCAACGAACCCAGACAGTGCATTTTCATTTACATTCAGACGTGAGGAACGTAACAGAGGCCTGCTTCTTGCAGTGCTTAAGTACTATTTGAGAAATATCATCTGAGCAATACAGCTCACATTATAATTTTTCCCCAACCAAACAAAACTGTCAATGTTAACATAATACAGGAAGTCAAGCACACAAACAAAATATATGAAGTCATAGACCATTCAGTTTGTTTCAGGAATGTCCTGTGTTGATACACAGATGTTTGGAGACTGTCATCGTACCCTTCTGTTCTTAAAGGTCTGCATTACTTCAAGGCTGTCAAACTCAACTTTTCTGGTGAAATACTTGAGGTGCTAACCATAACATACACGGGGTTTGAGGAAACCCTGTCTTCCACAAACAGTACTCAATGTGCACATAAGCACATTCTTTCTTTACGGCACAAGCTGACAGATCCCAACAAACACCAGGCATAAAAATACCTTTAAGACTTCTTTCATTGCAAGTAATGATTTCTTCTGCTATAAGTTTAAAGTGGAGACTAGTCCTGTGGAAGAGGTCTTGAGTTTAAGTTTACAGCAACAACTCAAACTTAAATAGAAAGTATGTGGTTTTTAGTTCTGTTACAGCTGAACACTTGAAATTTGGTGTTCAAATGAACAAAATAATTACTATTGTGAAAACATGCAAATGGAAAACTTGACGCTTAGATTAGAATCTTGCCTTTAAAAAGTCCTGTGATTAAAATAAGTTCAATGTTACAAAGAGAATTAGTAAACATATGGCATTATTTAATTTGAAGCTATTAATTAATCCTATGAAAAACACACCATACTTTATGCTCTGTATCTGAGATACTATCATGCTGGTATATCTGCAGTACCTTGAGTACCTGGTGCCAGGTGCCAGGAACAGACAATGTTGTAGAACAGGTTTTCCTGCAATTTCAATGAAAAAATTATGTTTCTGTGCTGATTTTTTGAAGAGAAGACTCAATAGAACAATTGTGCCAAAAAAAATCTCCTTTTTTACTAAATTCAAGAAAAGCGAACTGAAGTCTCAGTCAAAGAGCTCCCCCACAATAATCAAATGAACAGTCTAACCTGTCTATGAACAAAACTTTGTGGAAGACTCCTGCTGAAGGCTCCTCCTCCTTTGAATCAAGCTCCTGATTCCACAGCTGAAAAATTAGTCAGTTTGAAGATTAGCTAATTGCTCGATAGATACTACAAAGCTGGTTGCAGCTGCCTTTGGGTATACAATTTATGTCCAGCAATTTTCATAAACTCAGACATCCCTTTCCAACTTTGCAGTTGTGCACCTTATTGACCCTTGGCTGGCTGCAGACAGATACGCCTGTTCCACCCACAGTCTGAACCATCAAGCAGAACAAGATGTTAACATGGTCTGGAGCCCAGCACCTCAAAACGTTCAGCACTGGTCTCAAAAAACCTGTTGAGCTTCATGACCTAATGTAGCTTATGTAGCCAGCTTCTCATGAGTGGCGCCTGTCAGCAGGGACTGGTACAGGACATACTTTGAAGCACTAAAAGAGCAGATTTAAATTTTTTAGAGGAAATTAATTCACCAATCTATGTTGTATCCTCCTTCAGTAAGTTTGAGGTTAGTAAATAAATTTGTATTTTGAAAACAAACTGGAAGAAAAAAAAATAGCAAAGATTTTTGGAGGAGGAAGATATTAAACATATGTAACATCACATGGCAACATTTCAACATGGCAGACATGATGTTCAAGAAAGGCCAGTGTAGGTTCCTGCCCCTGGGGAGGGACAGCCCCACACATGTGCACAGGCTGGGGGTGACCTGCTGTGGGGAGCTCTGCGGGGAAGGACCTGCGAGCTCTGGTGGGCAGCCAGTTGCCCGTGGGCCAGCAAGAGCCTGTGTGGTCAAGAAGGCCAAGGGGATCCTGGAGGACATTAGGAGAAGCGTGGCTGGCAGGTCGAGGGAGGTGATCCTCCCTCTCTGCTCTTCCAAGGTGAGGCTGCATCCAGAGTGCTGTGTCCAGCACTGGGCTCCCCAGTTTGAAACGGGGAACTGCTGGAGAGGGTCTAGCAGAGGGCTACAAGGATGATCAGGGGACTGAAGCATCTCCCTTATGAAGAAAGGCTGAGAGAGCTGGGGCTGTCCAGCCTGCAGAAGAGAACATGCATACAAATATCTTAAGGGTGAGTGTCAAGAAGATGGGGCCAGACTCTTTTTGGCGGTGCCCAGTGACAGGATAAGGGGAAATGGGCAAAAATGGATACACAAGAAGTTCCTTCTGAATATGAGGGAAAATTTCTTCACTTTTGAGTATGACACAGGACTGGAACAGGCTGCCCAGAGCATCTGTGGCTCTTTCTCTGGAGAAATTCGAAACCCACCTGGATGTGATCCTGTGCAACCTGCTCTAGGTGACGCTGCTTTAGCAGGGGGTTGGACCAGATGATCTCCAGAGGTCCTTTCCAACCCTGACCATTCTGTGACTCTGCGAAACATCAATATATGACATGATGCATCCATTTCTGGGAACCAAACCCAATACATTCAATTTTTATGGAGATACCAACATTTCTTAGTAACTAGACATTTCAAAGCACCCTACTTTTAAGATTCTGATTTTAAGCTGTGCACCAACAGTCAACTTAAATAATTCAAAAGCAATCTGAAAGAACATAGTTTCTGTTGCAAATTAATCTGATCAGGGAGGATGTTAGAGGATGTTTCCCAGAGGATATCCTATCTATTGTTCAGAGCAGGTGCTCTTTAGAAATCTTTGTTCAGAATATACACAAAGCTAAGATATTTAAAGTTCACTGAATACAATCATGAAAACCTGAACAAAACACAGAATGATAAATGTTGACTTTAATAGCTCTGAGTGTATAATTTTAAACTGGCAAGACCCATTTTATTGCATCACCTTATGCTGGTTTTTCTTTCAAAAGGATACTGAGTTTTTAATAGTTTCTGTTGTGCTACAGCAGGGGAAAAAACAAAACAAAACAAAAAAAAACCCACAAAAAAAACCATTCAGTAGTTACTTTGAGGAAAGATGATTGCAAACACCTAGAAATTTAAAAGTTTCAACAACATTGTTGTAGTCTCATTTCAAAATCTCAGTCAAAATGAAATATTGTTGCATACTTCTTCAGTTCTGATGATCACAGCTGGTGGCATCTCTTCTCATTTTTGTTCTCAAGTACTAGAAAGAAGCTAAGTCAAAACCCACAATTTTTTTCATGGATAAAAAATGTCTCTGATATTTGGCTATTTTTTAAACTGCTAGACTAGGGGAAATACCTATGATATCAACATGCATGGACCCTTTCAACCAAAAAAATTTAAACGTGACCCCAATTTACTCCTAAGTTGGAAATTGCATCATTGATGAACAATGATGGACACAAATTAAAGTATGGTTTATCAGTATTAAACTAGTTATCTCTATTTAGCTTTCAGTTACCATCTTATGAAGTGGAAGAGCAATACAAAAGAAAGAGTTTTATAAAAATCCCATAGAACACCTTGTAGCATCACACTACAGTTTAGTACGGTCTAGTCCAATCCCTTACTCAGAGCAAGGCCAACTTGGATCCATTGTGAAGGACCTTGTCCAAGGCAAGAATAAAATGATTATTTATTCAAGTCTCTCTAGCTTACTCAGAACCTAAAATCCAGATTTTTTTGTGAAAGACCTATTTATTTTTTAAATAAGTTCTTCACATTTTTTATCCCTTTTTTTTTCTTCTTTTCTAAGAAAAGGTTTAAAGAAATCATTTTAATTGAGTAAAAAAGATGAATGGGACAATCAAGAAATATTCAGTTTTAAAATACAGGGAAGCCCTAAGGCTGTCTATAGTATAATTGTATACAATTCAGTGAAACAGATATCATTCCACTGAAGATCTTTTAGAAAGTAAAGGAAGACTGGAGAAAAAAAAAAATAATGTTGGAAAACATATGCCTTTAGGAAGAAGAAAAGAAAAAAGCCAAAATCTTAGTAGCAACAGTAATAATAGCTTTACAAAGAAGAGGATTCCTCTATGTAGTCTCTGTAGCCTCTCTATTTTGTAATTATTTTATTTCACAACTTTCTAGCTGTCCCATGCAGGTCATACTATTAGCATTGCTATGTTTAATTTTTCATGTGTAATAATGTTCTATTTTTGAGTCTACCCAGCTGTCTAAATCATGCTGTGTAGCTGGGAACTTTCCCTCATTTGTTGCCTTAGCGATCATTCATACCAATTACAAAACTTCTGCCAAGAGAACTACATGTAACAGCAAACTGAGTGTGGTAGCAATACATTCATCTTTAATTAATAGCTCAGTAAGGTTGTAACTTCAAGATTCTATCTTGTCCTATGTAATAAATATGTCCTCTTACATGCTTGATACATGTGTGCTTCAATAACCAAGGATGTGCCTTAGAAAGGGAACATACAAGAAATAGCAAAAACACTCCACAAAAGATAACAAAACTGTAATTAAATATTAATTACTTGCAAACAAAGCTTTAAAGTCTTAAATACAAATTTATTTCTAAAAACATAAAATTAGTTGACACTGACAGTATAATTGAAAATGACAACACCAAAACACCAGTACAGATTTAAATCTGTTTGAAATATATATTGTTCTGTTTTGCAGGAGTGCTTTTTTATCAGATAGAAATCCTAAAATCCCAGTTTCAATAAAATCTGTTCCATCTTTCAATGATCACATGCAAAAAATGCTAAACATGTCTACTATACAACTTTTCTTTTTTTTTTTTTACTTAACCATAATAGCAGCATTAGCTTTTCCACTGTGGCATTTCCCAGATTCAAAATTAGTTCCTTTCTAATAGGAACATTCAGAAACAAATTGCCTGATAAATCAGATATTTGGCAATCAAAATAGTCTTTCCTGATTAGGGAGACACAGTCTTTTCAAGAGAAATAAATCACTCAGGCACTGAGTAGATGCATCTGCTCTTATCTAACTAGAAAGCAACAGAAAAAGTTGACATGAGGGTTGTGGACCTCTTGAGTAGAGAGGAACCAGCTGGTATTGTGTATGAAGAAACTTCAGCCACTGAAATTGTGGGAATGCATTTGCTTCAGCTAAGACATGTTTACCTTAAAACTCAGGAATATTTAACTGCTGAAGCTGCTGGAGAAGAGGGTCATGGCATTTAAACTGTGTAGCCTGACACACTGAGGTGCCTGTAATTAGCCAAGACCCTCTGAATAAGAAGCTTCACTAATACAAAGGGGGCCCATCTTTCATCCTCACTTTTTAGGCATCTAATTTTAGACTGGGTTTTAGCCTGCTGGTGCAACGCCTCCATAAGCAGCCAAGGATAGGAGGACAAAAAACTTAACAGAACACCCATTCCAACTGAATTTCTGGCCTGTGAACAGAAAGATTGCCAGCATGTCAGGTAATGGCTACTGTGACTGACCTGATTACACTACAAACCCTAGTATATCCTTATGATTATCTCAGATAATAAACCAAAAGCCTGGACTTGTTTGTGATAACGTTACTGAATAAAAAGCAATATTAATATAGTTTTAATGAAGACATGGTATGTCAAGCTGATAAAGATTCAGCCTAAGTCATTACAGACATGGAAGTAAACAAGTTCTTCCATTTCAGTTCAGGTCATTTTCTCTCAGTTTTTCTTTGACAAATTAGTTCTGCCTTCTGGCTGTTGTGCATAGCTGCCAAGTCAATTTTCATACGATATATTATTGTACTTTTCAATATGTGCAGTGACTTACAGCACCAATATCTGGCAAAATACATAGTGTGAAAATAGGTGTTTGACCATCGTATTGATTGAAAGCAAATTCAGTATTCATTCATTTATCATTCCCAGGAGTCAATGGATATTGTGGCCAAAAGGCCACTGTATATAACTCACAAAACTCTGGTTCAGTTACAAGGTCAGTCCAAATCTTCTTTTGTGCTATGTTCTTTGAAATACAGTTTCATGACCTCAGAGGTGCTATGAGGACAATAGTTACAGCTCGTGAGGTCCCTAAATGCTGTAGTTTCCAAAAGGGGTCATGCATGCACATTTATACACAACCATGTATGTCTAAGAAATCTAGCTTTGAAACAGCTGCAGGTTTGTTCTCTTATTTTTGAATACCTTTTTCATTTTCAGACCTTCATTAGAGTGATACATAGTAACAATTCAACAGAGTCCCACTAGTTTATCCTAACTGGTTAACAGAGATAAGCGTACTACTGTGGTGACAAGAGAAGAACTATAAGTCACAATAACAAGTAAGTCTTACAAAACTCTTCACATGTGAAAATACAAGAGGGAAAAAGCTTGTTGCCTAATTCTTGGAGTGAATATTCATGTACATACAAATATACTACAAATACCTGAAGATTCAAAATCCTATGAATTCAGGTAATTCTGAATGAAGTCACTGCCTTGCAGAGACACAAGACCATAACCTGTTCTATTAAGCAATTTGTTGTTTAATATTTTTATTCTATATACTATGTCTTAGCTTTCACTGATAGCTTAGAAAATTTTTTACGCAGTTTATACATAAACTACGTCTAACAACAAGGAAAAGAGCCACATTTCATAAACTCTCTTGAAATCCCTCTTAATAAAAGAGAAAACATAAACAGCTTCCTTAAAAACTGGAAACCACAACTTGTAGGCTGACACATCCTTCATTTCATCTCCCTCCAACAGCTTTAGTGCAGCGCTGCTTGGATAGACAGAAGCCTGAATCTTGCTTCTCTGCAAATGTACATGTACTTTAAGTAAAGAACACAAGGCATCTGGCCAGGATTAAGCTTGTTCATAACCCAGAAAACATCTGTTTCAGTACTATGGTTAATCTAGCGTAGTTGCTGAGGGATGGTTCTGCCCAGAGCCCCTGCCCAAGTGCCCTGCATGATGCAGGCACAGTGCAGGGCAAGACTGATGAGAATTCCTCCCACCCTGAAGTTGAAACATCTCATCTCAAAGAAGTTGGGATATACTAGTGATTCACCTGCCACAATAAGTTAGTAAATGGCAACTTCAGCATTCATTGTCAGGGAGGTTGTTTTCCCCAGGAAAACAGAACCGAAGACTATCAGTTAAATTTAGGATACTTCACTTTTTCAACTAAACCCAACAGGATATCAAACACAATGCATAGAAGACTAGCTCATGCATAGGAATATTTAACTAATCTTTCAAAACCCTGATGTTTTGCCAGCATTTTTCTTTCTTACCAAAGACTCAACCTTTCTTCAGGGAAACCTATTACCTGCTATTTGAAAAGAGCCTTTATATAGGTACCCAATTATTTATTTGTTTTTTTTCTCAGTGCTTGCAGTTCTTAATGTCATAAACTGTGACTTGTGGTTCAAGACATTATTTTGTATGATAGTTAAATAAGAATGACCCTACTGGTCCCTTAAGTAACAGCATCAATAGTGGGAGGGGAAAAAGCAATGGACAAATTACATTATTTGTATCAAGGTATGGGCCATGGACATTCCTCAGTATCCTGGGTGACTCATTACATGCAGTGGGCTAGCAAACAAAAATTTAAAGTTACAAAATCAAGTAGCAGCATCAGATCCTGCAAGTAAAAGTAACAAAACATATTTTCAAAACTAATGATCCCTGAACTCTCTTTCCAGAAATTACTTAAAACAAATGAACTATGTGAAACTGCAGTAACTTGAAAAATAGGGAAAATCTGAAATATTAAATAGTGGAAGAGAAAGTAATTCTGTTTGAGAATTTAAAAAAAATCTATGTAGTTTTTATCTTCAATTGTAACCAATCAGTCTCCTTTCCCAGTAAATAATTTTTTCCTAAAAGCTAGAAAACCAATGCCATTCACACACATAAATATTTAGCACACTTATATTAAAACTACCTCTACATACAATGGCAGTAAAACAGCTTCTGTACTGCAAAAAAACCTAACAAGAACTCAGAAAGGCCACCTCTCCATCTCCTGCTTTTTCCTTCTGAGCTGGAGTTTTAATGAGCAGGGGAATAAGAAGTAGTATGATCTGCCAACACACAAATATCTTCCTGATAAAAAAAATAAAATAATGTTACCTTCCTTCCTTTCATGAAGTACAGCAAAAAATCCACTTTTGATTAGTATTTCTCATACACTCTTTTCACATAAAGAAGGCATGAATATGACAATAAGTTTAGAGAGAAATAATGGTTTTGATAAGCAAGTCACACCAGAGCTGATAATGGCAACTAAACTAAAGACTTCAGTTATCAGCCTTCAGTTGCTAAGGAAAACCTGACAGATAATACTTTGGTGCATGTGAAAGCATGGAAGAGAAGGGAAAATAAAAAACCCAAACAAAACAAACAAGAGAATGCAGGGGTATTCCTTGAGAGTCAAGAAAGTTTTCTACTCCTTTGCACTCAAGGAAAAAATTTCAAGATCAATTCTATATTAAGAAGCGGGTAAAATTTTATGTGTTTGCAATTACATACTGTTTGTCTTTGAAACAAGGTACTAAGCCTTGATACACAATCAGGATTAACTTTTATGTGTGCTATCCAATCCAAAACCCTTGAGCAGTTTATTTAGTCCTATATGACTTTCCTCATCGAGGGTGTATCTTGATTTGACCTATATTAGAGCCTGGCCACTAAAATTTTTGTAGTGTTGATGCAGTTTGAGGACTCAGAATAATACAAGGAGCAAGTACAAACACAGTCATAACCCTAGGATAAACATGAAAGATTAGGGATACTCTTCTTCAGCTTTAACTTTTCAGAGCATCAGCCTCTGGAGAAGAGCAGATCAGAACGATGATAATGTGCCAAGGATATACTTTATGCTATCTCCGCAATAGAAATGAGGTTAACCAAATCAGAAATTTAGAAAACAAAAATTAATCCTGTGCTCTGCATAGATGCTTCCTAAATTTATTTTCCAAGTGTTCTATTTCCCAGCTCTCCAGGGTAAATTTATGTTTATCAAAAGTGGTTTTCCCACCTTCAGCACTCATAGCTCATGCAGTATGCATGAAACTTATTCCACAGCAGAATTCCTTTACTGTCAAATGTAGGTGTATGGCATAAAGGAGACAGCAATAATTCCTCTAAAGCTACTGCTGCTTTTGTTATGCCAGTGGTAGAGAGTAATTAGGTTGTTCATATATTTTACATTTCTTTCCACACATGAGGACTGATACAACTCACCACTCCTTGGACCGATTTTGCTGTGACCATATAGTTAGATATATTATGCCAAAGGTAAAGACTTACCCTAATCAAAGCCTGATAAGATGCACATATGCATTTTGTATGCAGATGGGGAAAAAAACCACCAACCCAACACAAATAAAGCCCACAAACCACTAGGTCATGCAACAGCCACAAATCAGAAGATAGCTGGAAACAAGGAAGTTAAATCCCAGCTCTGGATGTTTATTAGCCCTGTACTTGCTTTTTCTCCCCAACAGTGCAGCACTGCAGAACATGAGATATCTCCAGAAAAATGGCAGTTAATGCCCAGCCAGTCATTCACAACAAACATATGCTATTTAAGACATATGAAAGAGAAAAATGTAGCATAGCTTATGCAGTCCTGGAAGATTGGTTTAACTCAATGAAACAAGCCTATTTTTATTGCACTTGTTTTCCATGGTGTTATCACCTTTATTTTCTTAATATTTAAATAAAGTTAATTTAAAGTTTCAGAAAGGTATTTTTCTGTGTGCACCTAAAATTTGCAAATGAGAGGTTCCATATGCATTGCCATATCTGTCTAGAAATCAGTCAGCTTTATCACTGTTCAAACTTTTCTATTTGACTTGTCTTATAAGGTTCAAGAGATCATTTTCCCATCTTATTTCTACTTTTTTTAGCTGTCCAACATCTCAGCAAGACATTCTAGACCAAGATGAAGCTTGTGGGCAACCTGAGAACTGAACACAGACCCTCAAAGACCTTTAAAAGGATTCCCTTAAATGTCATCAAATATTTCCAAGTGACCAAGCTGAAGAACTTCTAGCTGGTTCCTTTGGGGCAGAGAGGATGCCAGGGCTATCACTTCCTAATAATTTTATTCCACGCAAGAAGGTAAAAAATTCACAACAATTCAGAGAGAGAGAGAAAAAAAAGAACAAAACCCAGAATCCCCTTGCTTGTCTTACTGTCTTGGCGGGTTGGAAACAAATGTCAGCAGGAAGAATAAAAGGTAAAATGTAACTAGATGTGCAAGTGCAAAATGACCATTTCGTAAGTCCACGCGCTATCACTTCTCAATAGCGAATGGCCAGACCAGCAGAACATGCTACAGGCCAGACACCCACAGACATTGCTGTGCAACTTATCAGGGGCTTGTTTTGCCTCCAGGCCCCTTCGTGACATGGGACAGAGCTGAGGACCAGGACAGGGTGCACCTTCTGTATAACGCTGACACAGCCACGGTTTCCTGCTCCATTACTAATCTCTGTGTAATCTGAGGTTCTCTGCGTGCTACGAAAGATTATATATTCACAGACTTGACTAGAAGTCAGACTGCGAGGACTCTAAATCAAAATTGGGCAGTTACCTTGAGATGCCTCCCAGAAGCCCATCGTTCCTACACATCCAGGCTGCTGCTGGCTGGCTGAGCTAACATGCAGGCGATGCGGTTGCACACTGCTATTTCAAAGTGAAGTCAATGGGCAGAAGCCACTTTTGGAGTACCTGTTCTCAAGCTACCCACTATGATAACAGTCAAATACATCTTCATCCTTTATTCAAATCACAGGATTCACTGAACACAAAGTATTCTTGAAGCAGATTAACTTCAGTTTTTCTGAATTCAGGAAACCACTGTTCGCTCACTAGCAAGGCAAGTGTGATCAGCACCTGAATTTCATAGCACAGCATCTGTTTTTTCTAGTGCTAAGGATCCAGCCTGTTATGGTCCCAAGGTGACAGCAGGATGGATAAAGTCCTTTCACTTCTGAAAAGAATATGATTGTCTCCATTTCTGAAATCATGACACCTTCCAACAATAGTCAGGGTGCTGCTGACTCCAACAAGCAGACTATTTCAGCAGCACACATCTGAATGACATGAGAGTTAAAAGCACAGGGCATTGTGCTTCTTCAATTCCAGATGTAACTAGTGGTTCTGTCCCGTTTAAGTTTATTACAGTGGAACTAATAATGCAGCATTTTGTGCTCTTCCTTTCCCACAGGTACACGGCAAGGAATCCTCATTACATCATGTCCTTCCACCTACGCTGGGTGGGGGGAAGGTTATTGTTGTTCTGGGGGGAGGGTTCGTTGCTTGGTCTGCTCACTCAGTGCTCACAGCTTTGTGTGATTCTGCAATAGTCGAGCACATTTTTCAATGCCAAACCAACAGACTGCTTCTGTCTGCATCACGGTTCAGAAAAGAGGAAGGTAGGAGATAATGGGCTTGGAAATCTCTCCAGCATCCTGGTGTTATTCATGAGAGTTGTCTTAGCAGCAACTGCTGCACATCAGGCATAAGAACTGAGGAATGAGAAGTACACACTGTACCAGTACTAGTTTCCATAGCAACAGCAGTGAAACATCGCACTTTTCCAGTTTTGGAAAAACATTCCCAGTTTCCTCCCAGTCAGATGGTGCCATTAGAAATGACAAAATACTTTCCCAGTATCAGTTTGTTTTGTACAAACATTTCTTCATAATCATAAGCAGACAGTGTGGAGACTGTTCTATTTGACAAGGTTACTCTGGTGTGCTGCCTCAAGAGATGAAAAAGAAAGCTGTTTGAAAATGCAGCAAGCAGACAGGCAAGACTAAAAGTGCCGTCATTCCCTGGCCTGCAGCAGGTCTGAGGGATCATCTTAGCACTCTTCCATTATTTTCACAGGCAGCAGTGAGGGTCTGATTTGCTTTGCAACACTGTGCTAAACTCACTGAAGGTTAATAAAATAATGAATAAGTGAAACTGCACACAGCATTTTGTGTACTTCTGCAGACAAGGCTTGAACAGTAATCGTTCTAAATACAGAGGTTTATGCTTGAAGTCTCAATAATAATGTTGAAAACCAAGAAATCTGTCATTTTTCAAGAAGAACCATTGTGGGAAAACGTCTGAAGCACACAATCATCCCACCCCTGAAAAACACCTGAATGCCAGCTGATATTTCAGCATTCCTGCTAGTGGTGTGGGATCTTGTAAGCCCCAGGCAGGCCTAACTCCTGTTGGATGGAAAGGTACTTGTTAAAGCAGAGTTAGAAGATACTGAGTGGAGACACCAGGATATGATTACTACTTGAAACCCTCAAGAAAGCATTCATCTTTCAGGTCAAAGAAAGGATTTAGCTTATACCCGGCCATAAAAAGGAGCTCAAATATACATGTGTTTCTTAGAAGCTATTCTGGCTGTCTTCTTGAAGAAAGGACACCTACCTCCTCAGGAAGATCTCCATTGGTTTTTTTACTGTTGTCAGTCACAAGCATAAAAACATTATCCATAGGAAAAAAAAAACACCAAAAAATGTAAACAGTTTTTGAAAGCAAGGATGCATAATCAGAACTTGATCCTTTTTAATGCAGATGCATCTGAATAGTCTTTTCTTTATTGCAGTATCAAAATTCATTCTGGGAATGACTCTTCCATCCCCTCCCCTCCTCCCTCCTGTTGGAAGAAGGGTTCGCCGGAGTCAAGAAGATGCTCAATATGAGTTATGCATCTTGCTCAACTTTATTAGTTTCTAACACTACTTATATAGAACCAATACACATGCATATTCGTAAAGCAGAAATATAATTGGTTAGTAGTCTCTAAACACACGCGGTTCTCACACCCCTAATTATCATGACTAAAATAAGCATTCTATCCATGTAGCTAATTGCTGTGCTTCAGCCTTGTAGTTTGTTACTCCCTATTTTCCCACACTGGTCCCTATCTTTCTTGGCCCTGCACCTGCTTTCCCAGCAGCTGTAGCTTGTTACAGCCACGGCCTGTTGGCACAACATAATTACTTGGGCTCAGGATTCAAGAATAGCTCAAGGCTACCTTTCTTGTTAACTTCAGCACAGCAACTTCAGTACAATTCTGATTACAGGCCTATTCTAATACCAGGCCTGGATTGTGCAGATCTTCAGACTCTAAGGCCACACTTCTGCAGCTATTCTTCTACACCCTCCCAAATACTTCTTGCCATATAGTAACTCTGAATAAGGTAAGCATTATTCTCTTCTTTTCCCTGACCCAGACCATAAGACGATCAGCTGAAAAGTACAGATGAGTCTCAGTCAGGTAGGCTAGTCCAAATGTGAGGCAAGCCCAGAAAAAGTCTGAAGTTATCTGAGCCCTTATCTTAAACAACAACTGGACATCTTTTAAAAGGTAAATATCTGAATGTATAAGCAGTAATACCAGGAGACACATTGTACTGATATATAAAAATAGATCTGATTTCCAGCCTCTCAGCGTAATTAAGCAGTCAGATCAACCCACTTGGGATTCCCCAAACCTGAATAAGCTTTAAAAAACAAGAAAGGAGAGAAGAAAAAAAAAAAAAAAAAGAGAGAGAG
This sequence comes from Falco biarmicus, assembly GCF_023638135.1. Taxonomy (NCBI): domain Eukaryota; kingdom Metazoa; phylum Chordata; class Aves; order Falconiformes; family Falconidae; genus Falco; species Falco biarmicus. Next base: position 25,147,184 of record NC_079291.1, read on the forward strand.
AGAATCAACAGAAGGAAGTATAACCTGCTGTACTTTCCCCATATATACACAAGATGTATGCACAAGTAGTGTCATTTGTATGACACTGCTGATATCATATGACCACCAGTAAACATGTGGGATGAAGTATTGTCTGACATTGACAAGTCAGTCCAGTTTTCCTGAAAATTCTTAAGTTTCACCATTGTAACTCCAAATACATAAATGGATATTTAAAGATAAGACAATTGAATTAGAACAAAAAAATCACCCTACTTCAACTGTTTAATACAAAGGGAGATTCACAAGTAGCAAAAGATTTACTGCTGCATTCAACATTCATAATAGACAACATAGGAAAGAAGACACACCTACCCTACTAGATAAGATATCTCCTATTACCCAAAATAATTGCACATGTCTGTATACCAGCTAATGTGGTCAGTCTCAGTCCGTTCCAGACTGAATCTGAAATCAAGTACCCCTGTTCAGCAGTAGAATTCCTTAAAGCCCTGGCATTACTTTCTATGATACCTGTATGTTAAATTTAATGTAGGCCACACTAGATTATAAAGACTTAAGACTCCACAACCAAAAGTGTCATGAGTGTACACATACATGAATCATTATGGTACTGTCCAAGCCAAAACTAAAACTTTTTCTTCCTTCATATCTGTCACATGACAGTGAAGCCTTCAGAAATTTCTCTGAACAAACTGTGGTTTACTGAGACTGGGCAGGAAAAATTTTGCTTAAATGAGCCTTCTGTTTTAAGCCAAGCAATATAACAGCCATCAAAATCCTAACAGATAATTTAAGGATTGAAAAGATCTTACAGGCAAGCTATAGCTCTTCTAGGTCATTGCGGTTGAGTGCTTTCAAATAACACAAGCTATCCCACTTCCCCAAAACCAGAAATCTGGATTCACTTTGTGGATTCTGAGATTATGCACCCACAGACCAAAACATCCCAAGCCTTGTAAAAGAAACGATGTCAGTTTCCTCACTGGAGCTGGACAGAAAAATAAAGTTTTCATAATATTTCTTCAGTCTTCTAAATTAAATTTCTTTGATTCTCCATCTTTTCTGAACAAAGCCAGAACTAGTGAAATCTTCATACTTCATGATATTTGAAAGCCTGTACATGGCACATGCTAAACTACAGGCACAATCAGAGATGAAGAAAGAGTGTCTTTTCTTTCTTAATTCAAACAAATGGCAACCTTGTTGGGATGCGTATAAGCCTGAGCAGTTCCTGAGAAAGTGAACAAAAGAATTGCCAAAGGAAAATAACCCATTTCTAAAACCATATGGTTACCAAACCATTTTTAAAATAAGAACATTTTGTTACCATCAGCTAATTAGTAAGCCTATAATATCTTATTTCATTGCTTTTTCATATGCAGCAGACATTAAATTGGCTACTGGACCCCAGCACATACCAATTAAAAAAAAAAAAAAAAGACATCATAAAATTTGCAAGATGACAAAATAGATTAGTCCATATGTTTACTGTCCTCACAGTAGTCTAGAGAGTAGCTGAGATACCAGTAGTTAAATACAGTATGTTTTTACACTTCTTACAGGTTTACCAATCGTTACAATTGGGCTATGAAATGGGAGAAATTGTTTCAAAGTTAGATACAGTGACTGCAAATCAGGTAACTCCCCAACCATCCACCTTACTGGCGTCCCACCACGGCTCATTTAACCATCCTTCCACTAACCATTGCCAGCACCCCATTTTTCTGCCATTCAGCCTCCACATTCACAAATCAAAGGAAACAACAGTAATAATTATAACCAAAGTGTAACTGTTCAGGGTAGGGCGGCTCTAGATGAAATATACGGTCTTTCATCTCTTCTTCCTGATAGATGAGAAGGTGAAAGGAATCCTGATAGATTCCTTTCAACTTTTTGAAATAATTAAAAAGGTTCTTTGAACATATTTCAGTGACTGCTGTGATGAGAATACTCCAGTATTCTGATCTCAGAGGATTCTTCTTGGACTTCTGTGAGAAGAATTTTGCGCCCTTGATAACCAGAAAAAAATGCACAAGGAATGGTGAAGTTTAGACTACTGAATTATAGATAGAAACAACCCCCCAAATAATGAATTACTGACGGTTACGGGGAGCACTAGGAGTCGTTAGCAGTCCAACCTTCTGTTCAGCCACTCTTCTGTTCTTCAACTCACTGTAAATTTGGATAATGAGACAATGACTACACAAATAATTATGTTGGGAAATTGTTATCTTGTATTTGATTTTAGATGAAGTTATATCTGACTTTAAGAAGAGAAACATTTTTCCAAGAACAAAAAGATAGATGTGCACTATAGATTGTCTCACATATCATACGGCATAACACCATGCTAGCATAAAAGCAAAGTTCAAGATACTGTCTTTAAAACTCAAATGGACACTGAAAACAAGTGGACATTTATTCATACTATATTCAGATTGTGTCAATCAGATAATCTTGAGTAGAATCGATGTAAAATGTAAGCTTAACTGCTTATGATAATTTCCATTTGGATGAAGAAAGGCCAGGTTAATCAGGTCTTTCCTCTGATTTCCACATCTTTGAATAACACCTTTTAAAAAGATGGTACAAACAAGAAGAAAAGTATTTACCCAGCATTGAAACCTCACTTCAACGGTTGTGATTTAAAGCTTTAACAAACTTTTTTTGTATTCCTTGACATTTAGGACCCATCTATATGTCCATCATTTCAGAAACCCTGAAGTCAGCAATTCAAAGAGGGTTATTGAACAGTTATTTCCCTCACTCTGAGACCTGTTACAATCTTCCTTTTAGTAATACATGTTAAACTGCAAAAAATAAAGAGAATATATATTTACATGTACTAGACCTAAGACCAAGATTCAGAAGACAAGATGCTTAGCATTCTAAATTTATTATTCCAATAAACAACCTTAAGGTAGGCTTGGTTGTATGGTTTCAGGTCTTCAATTTCTAAACTGATTTTAAGCTGACACCTGCAGGACCACGTACCAATTTAAAAACATGCAGCAAAGATATGAATACATCTCCTAGCACCCTCCCTTTGAATAATCCCATGCAATGTGCTGTGTAGTACAAAGGGCTTCATGTCAAGTAGCAGGTCATTATTTCTGATGGTTGCATCTGTATAGTAATAGCATAAACAAGACATTAGGTTAATTCCCTCTCCACACAAAGGCAGGGGTAATCCTTGGTTTGGTATTTGGATTTTCTCATTCCTGCCCTTCAGTAACTGCCATTCATCTGTTAGTCTTGATTTCAAGCAGAGATTGTTCAAATAATTGTTAGAGCCGTAAATAACTCTTGAGATAGAAGGTTCCATACCTGGCTGTTTCAACCTGTCCTCATATGACCTCCTAATCATGTAAATCTAAATCCTCTCTGCAAACACAAACAATATGTGATATAGAACCCCTGTCTTAAAAGACAGAAAGTTTTGAAGACACGTGAAGATTCCAATTAAGAGATTTGCTGACACTGCTTTCCATCGTGTTTGCACTGAACGCCTTTGTCTCGGTTCGCTCTCACAGAACAGATCATGTGAGCAAGGGAAAGGAGTGACATTTTTAAAACTTTGCACCGAAATCATGTCTGCTGGAACTTTGTGGGGAACAACCTATAAAAACTGATTGCTCATCAGAGTGAATTTATTCAGGTTGGATTTTGGAATAGGAAAGTTAAGAACCCGAGTGATTTATTACTTTACTAGAAAAATAGGAGAGTTAGAGAACACAGCTGCAAGACCATTCCCATTGCTTCCGTTCATACAACAGCTGAACGGTGTTAATCCATCTGAACAAACGCAGGTTTTGTGTGTGGGCACTAGGAAGCAAACAAGCCACCAATGTGAGTCTGGATTGTCAGGGTGAATGATGAAGGAAGCACTCTCCTAAAAAAAGGAGAGTTCATGGAAAAAAAACAATGTAAAAATAGATAAATGAAATTAACCTAAATATATTTATCTATGAACTGGTTGGCGGAGAAATTTTTCCCCAAAATGTGTAATTTCATTTGGGATTTCCTGTTATTTGGGTAATAATGCCCATTGGATGGACTGAAAACCTTCTGTTCTCTTAATTATTCAGTTTTACAGTTACTATTGAAAAGGCTGTTTTCAGAAGCTAGTCAGCAGTTATAATAGTTATATAGTAACTTATGACAGGAACCTGCTCTTTTTAAGGGATTTCAGTTCTGGTTTTAGGCACAAAGACACTGAGACATAAGAGGAAACTACACAAGAATTTTGAGACAACAAAGTTACACAAGCAAATATTTAAAACAATGAGAGGATGATAATTTTACAACACAGCACAGAAAGATCCAAGTGATCTCTCTCAGGTCACATAGGTGAAGTGAAGCACAGCACAATGTTCTGCGCTCCTTAAATCCCAGGCTGCCCAAGATTTGTTTAGTCTCTTTTTTGCATTTTACCAAATTCTCATCTGTCCAATACTCCAAAGGCTGTATTTAGATTGCCAGTGCCAGCTGCAAATAAGAAATAGTGAAGTCTTAAATACCCTTTTGCCCAGCCTCAAGACAAATTCATATAGGTCAAATGGCCATAGTGGCTGAGTGGCAGTGTGTATGACAGAGTTGCATTGTCTCAGAGCAAGGAAGTGGGTTTTTTCAGACTATTTTTAAAATACTGTGTTTTGCAGAATTTAAGCAAGGCTGGGCTCATACAATTATCCCAAATAGCAGAGCTTATAATCTGAAATTTCTGTGATCATGTTTTGTATACTACTCATTAGCAGAGAGGCCACCTGTATTTGCTTTACCATACAAGTGGAAGGTCTTTAGAGCTCCTACTGAAGTGGGTATTTCTATCAACTTCTTTTATAACAAAGCACATCCAGTGAGACTCCACTGCTGTTTACAGGTACAATACAAAATGCCTTTGAGAAGACACAAGTGCAAAAGTCTGAGATAATACAAAAAAAGGCAGCACAATAATATCTCACAAGCATAAAGTCTGAAATAATATAGAAAGGGGAACAGTGCAACTGAAGTACATTAAAATTTACAGCTCAGCCCTCTTAGCAGTCAAATCCTCTGTTGCATTGCTGCTCCAGAGACACTCAGGTATGAATGAGGAAGAAAAAGTAACTTCAAAATGCAAGTGCTAATAACCAGCATTATTAATATCCTCTCTAGAAAATCAGGTGAAATTCACTGAACCCTCAGTTTAAAATAGCAAGCTCCACGAAAAAGATTCATGCTGGGTCAAATGAAACCACAAAAATAGTATCTTGAATGTAATTTAGCTGTGCGAGGGTATGCCTAAGAAGGCCCCCCTGGGAAGTGTTTCACAGCAAGATAATATTCTAGTACACATTTTGCTAATATTTAATCACTTATGTAATTTAATATTTAAGTGTTTTGAATAAAAGGAAGAAAATGAAAAGGTCTACTCTCAAATTCTCAAAAGGAATATTTTACTTTTTTTTTAAGATAATCTCAAGTCTTACTAACACTTGTGAAAGGGAGCATGCTTCTCAGGTATATGCTACCTATTTTCTTCATGTTTTTTTAAATTACAGCCCCAATGTAAGTGTGACTCATTATTTGCCAAGAATGGCACCAAAGTAATTAATATACACAAAAAATAAGGGTATTAATTAAAATTGCATTTAGAATTTACAAACACAACAAACAATAAATAAATCTTGCCATTCCCTGTTCTGGAGTAACTGAACGCAGGAAATGCATCTCCAGCTTTCTCATATAACACAGGAATTCTGACTCATCTTTGGGTTGGAAACTCTAGTCCAGGTCTATAAACACTGATGTTCGGTGCATTCTTTGTGAAAGTCTAACTCCTAGAATTTCCTTTCCTCTCACGTCTGAATAATACTAGAAGTTGGTCTTGTTAGTCAAGACAATATATGCAATTAGAGTTCATATTGCCTTATTTTCTCTTCATGAGGTGTCTGCTTTTGCTGTCTAAAGTTTACATTGTTCATGGGAAGGTTTATTATATTTATTATAATATTCACAGAAGTATTGCATTTCTTAGCAATCCAGAAAGAGCAACCCGTCAAGCAAAGCAACTGAGTTGTAGTGCTTGTTTTACTAAGTCAGTATGCAGAGATGACTCAGTTACATAATCAAGCTCGCATTACTGGTTTTAAAGTCACACACACTCACAACACAGGAATACATTGTTCAATACTAAGAAAGAGATATTCCTGGTAAAAAGCTTTTATGATTCCCAAGAACCAGAAGTCACACTGGGAATTTACAAAGGAAAAGCAGAGGCGTAGTCTTCAAGTTGTACATGCTGTTAAGGTATATTAGTGCTAACCACTTTATGGAAGACATTTGGCTGTCATTTCTTAAGAGGGAAAAAAATGCCTCAAAGCTAAATTATTGAGTGATCATCAAATTACCTACTAAGAATTATTATTTTGCTGTTTATAAAGAATGGACAACAAAGCAGAGATTTGCAGACTGTTTAAATTGCTTGGAATTTTCATCAGAGAAACAAGTTGAAAGAAAAAATAAATCAAACTTTTTCAGAAAAAAATTATGGCTGTGGTAAATATGCTGATAAACAGACCATTGGAAAACTGTTTTCAAAGTTGATTTGAAAAAAAGGTTTAGCACTTTTGTTTCCAATATGTGTAACAACCAAACAAAAAGCAGAGGGATAAAGAGTTCTAAATCATACTGAACTGTGAGTTTGGTTTACATGGTCTCCACTAGCAGAAGGAGAAAAACAAATCAAAAGAGTCTCAAAGTACAGCCAAGATCTTTATCACCAGTAGGACCCCTTAGCTTATCAGTTTCTGCTCTCCTGTCCAGGCTGCCCAACCCCACAGGGGATTCTGGTCTATTCAGGGAGTGGGGAAAATAATAACTTTTGCAGCAGTCCTGTGCCATTTTACCTCCTCTGGATTAGAGTGAAAGATCAGGAGCTACCCAACTGCATCAGAGCTTCTCACTCTTGAGAAAAGAAAATATGAGAATGCTTTCACAAGCACAAGGTATCCATACTAACAGAGTCATCTCAAGGCAAAACTGTTAGTGTAAAGATCTTTTCAGGTGAGACCTCAGGTCTGGACCTTCAAAACTGATTGCCAAAGGATAAGACAATCCAGAATTTTACCAAGTTTGCATACAAAGTTTACTGCTTAACCAGAGACATACAAATTCTTACATGTTTTTATACTTGGTGTCTACTATGTCTATTCTGATGTGAATGAGATTGAGACATTACCAGATTGAGACAGGAATGCACAGCTCTTTTGGTTTACTTGTTAGACTTAATGACCTACATCCACAAAAGAACCCAGAACTAACCAGAAACAAACAAAGCATCATGACACACATTTGTTTCTCTTTCTTCAGAAATGTTTCATCTTGTGTTTATTGCCCTCTTCTCCCTAGAGTACACAGCATGTAATTAATCAAAGTTTCTGCATACAGAAAAACTTCAGGACTGATCTTGCAATATGTTTCCCCAGCTCAAACCCACATTAGCATGTACAAATCAATCCAAGGGCTATTTTATTTCTTGGTGACTTTTTATAAGTAAGTTTATGTCTGAGAACAGACGTTACCAAAGAATTGTGGACTGCTGTATGCTTAAAGGGAACGTTTTGGCAGTTGGTAGCAATAGTTCGGATCTGCTGTCACTATCAAATCACAACTGACTTTGCCAAGAGTTCTCAGCTACAGGTGAAGTTGTCTTCCCCAATTACAGCTGTCATTCTGTCAAATACGGATTGACCAGTGGGAAAATACTCCAGCATCAAGTGCACAGTTTATACAAAACTACCATAACACATACATGTCATGACCTGATGACCCCCTCTGACAAGAGTTGTATGTTGGTTTATACATATACTTTGCTAAAGAAAACCGGGGTTCAGTTGACAACTTTGTATATTCTTTTTTCTTATGCATAGTTTATTCTTAATTATTTTCAACTGCAGTAAAGGAGAGGATTAACTCAAAAGAAGTGAAAAAATAAATATTTTATCCTGTATTACTGTGATTAATTTTATATAGTCTGGAACATGAGATTTAACCTTTATCAAGTCCTATTATTCATAACCAATTCCGAAAAATATCGCACATCTGCATAGGATCTCTCAATCTGAGATTTAAGCTTCTTCCAGGGCTTCCCCTTTAGTGTAAATGCCATAAAGGTTTATCTCCTCATGTGGATATTTTTTAAATTAAATAAAAATCCTTTTGAGTGAAGTCCCTATTGCTTAACACCCTTTAAAAACAGAGAGTTGCTTTACAGAAGACTCAATCAAAACTAGCCACTGACAGCTGTCAGGTGAATTGCATTAGACTGAGGGACATTACTACCAAAGGTCCAAAAATTAAAAATCCAGCACTGTCAGTAAAGAGTAGTACACTCAGAATTTCTTGATCCCTCTTCCAAAGTCAGCAGAGTAACACTGATTAATAGTACTCCTGCCCATTAAGTTCTGTTCCAATTCAAAGACAGTGAACAAGACCAAAAAGCATTTGCCAAGGAGAAACAACAACAACAACAAAAATATCTGCTATTCTTCTTACTTTTATGGGGCAGAAAGAAGCAATCTTGAAAGCTGTATCAGGCCAGCGTGAAGAAACCATTACACAAATTATCATCATACAACACCCATGTTGTGGTCAGGCTTCAATGGGAAAAAAAGATTTGCAAGCTATTTACTGTTTTACTACTCAGAATAGCCTTTAAGCAAGAATCCAATTATTTAAGCAAGTCAAGCACATCTTTCCTGAAGAAAAGAAAATATGTCTGATATAGGCATGTTAATCCTACATTACTATAAATTCACTTAAACAAGAAAATCCTTAGTTGTCCGTAGCTGCTTCGTTTATGGGACAGTTATACAGATTGTAGCAGAAAGAAAGGCATAAATGTCCAACCATAAAGAACTTTTCTTGAGTAAAATTAAAAAAAAAAAAAAGCTTAAATGTTTATTTCAATATCTTATATACAGAGTACTATGACGTGGGAGACCATGTTGTGAGCTGACTATCTCAGAGCTTGTTTACATGCCTGCCAAGCTTGAGGCAAAGCTACCCGGTGGTTTAACCGAACTCGGCACTCATGGACCAGAAAAGGAGCAAACAGCACCTGGAACCAGACATTGGCCAGGGTCAAGGAATGGCCACATTGTTTTGGAGGACATATCCAGACATGATCAAGCACCTCAACCTGCTGAGGCATGCACAGTCCATGACAAAGGACTACATGGCTGTCTCGTGTGCCCCTCGGAACCAGCATACCAAGATGGGGAGCATGCATGGATGTGTAGTACATGCTGTGTCAGGGAGACAGTCTCCCCAAATACCCTATAAAAGACTGCACCATCGAGCAGTAAGGGCATGATCCGGAGACCTCTCCTACCATTGGACAAGGAAACTACGGACCAACAGGATGCCACTGTGTCCATGGTGGTGACCACCTCTTCCAAACTCCATCCCGACTGCTTGCTAGGTTTCCTTCTTTTCTATTCTTTCCTGCCTTTCCTATTGCTCTTTGCTTACAAACACTCTGTTCAATAAATTTTCCTCATTGGTGGCATTTGACCTCATTTGCATCTTCATCTTATTTCGGGTATAACATCGAATCTCCCCATCTCAGGCTGTCCTGGACCAGAACATGTAAGTACTGCCCAAGACACAAAGTATATTAGTATTTCAATTGTTTCCAAATCCCATAAGTATTCACAAGATTCAAACTTGCAAGGTACAAGCAAATAGCTGTATAACCTATTAGTTATCTCTGTGAGACTGTAACATTTTTCAAGATCCTCGAATTTGCCTGCTGTAGTGCAATCATCAGAAAAGTATCTCAACCTTCCTTGTCAGTGTTTGATGATTTTATACATAAATAGTATAATAAAATGATTTTTTACCTCCACAGGGAGGGGCAGTTTCATTAAACCAAATCCACAGTATTTTATCGCCCACATAAACCCCCCACATTTCTAAAGACTGGCATGGTTAGCTTACCATTGTTCTTATTATTTCATCTACTTGTTAAAACTAATTTATTAATGCAAGAAATGAAGCATACACACATACGTTTCAGACAAATTCCTTTGGCACTAGAGCCTATGAAAAGCCGGATATAATTTCAAAGTAATAAATCTCTTTACATTTTGGCTTAGAATGATTTTTGCAAGCAATGCTAAATCAAACCTGCATTTGTTTTGCAAGATGCATATTGTAAAGTGCAGCCCAGTGCAAAAATACAAGGAAAAATATTATCTTTCATCAGTATATACATCTTCCTTAGGCTTCCTTACACCATATTGCTTTTCAGGAGACATGTTCTGCATTTGACTTTGAATATGTTACAGGAACAGTTTAGAGTTTAACATGTTCATATCAGCAGTTCCACATGACATTTTCCCTCATGTATAACCTATCTTCTATGTAAACCAACTGGTCCCTGCCTAACAACTGACAGTTATCTTCTGTAGTATCTCAGGACATGTAAAGAAACCAGAAAACAATTTTCAACATAGCTTGACCAGCGCTTAAATAGAGGAGAACTTCGCAACAACAAAAATTAGCTAATTATTTCTCTCATCAAACTTTTCACAAGCAAGTGATTTTCATAGAGTGACCCTGCAGACAGTCTGTAATTATGGCATGAGTATTGCCCAGAAATACTTATCTTTGAAACTTTATTATTCCCCTAGAGATTAGGAAGAAATACAGCTGGGAGGGTCTGTTTCAGATGTTCTAGCAGAAGTGTGGACTTGTCAAAAAAAAAAAAAAAAAAAAAAAGTCAAGCTATTATGAGAACAAATAAGATTCTGTAGATAAAAAAAAGCCCCACATATTCAGAATACTCCCAGTCAAGAAAACAAAATAGCAGATGTGTTTTTACTCCTCAATTTCAAGTGATTTGAGCAACCACTAAGAATGAGGAGACTCCAGTTCAAACGGGGTGCTCCCATAACCCATGTCTCTCAGAATGACTGTGATCACTAAGATTTTGGTTTCATGAAGTAGGGAGGTTCAGTCATACTCTCTGACAGCCAAAATCTCTATCATGACACAAAATGATAGTTGCTTTCAATTATTGTGCCTTTTCATTTACTGTCTTCCAGAAGCTACTCATACAGACAATAATTAGATAGCATTTTACTCCCATAGTAGTAATCTCAAGTTCTTAAATGTGCATGACACTGTGCATATCGAGGGCCTTACCATATGATAATAACTTGGATCCTACAAATTCTTGAACTGTTTGGACAGGCAACACATGAAGTTACGATTCTGGGAAATAAGACTTCTAAAAGAGTTACTGTACTGGCCTCATCCAACATGCTACATATTTGCTCCTCTTTTAAAGATTATCTTGAAGTACTTCATGTCAAGCTAAAGCCATTCAAAAGTGACAGCAGTAACAGTTTTATTGCTTGACCCATGTGGCTGCTGGTCCCAAGCTGTCAGGGCCACCTCATCTCTTGGCTTGGCTAACTTTGCCCAGCTCCTCTGTGATGCTCCCCAGCAGCTAATCCCACACACTGCTTGCAGGAATGTTCAGGTTTGGCTGGATAATGGATTGTGATTTAGTTTCATAGGAAGGTTTCTAGGCTGTTTGTGGCAGATGGACCAGTTGCAGCTGCATCAAATGTCTGACCTCCTGCCCAGAGGGTGCTGCCACCCAGCTGTTTGCACAGAAGATGCTTGCTTTTCTGTTCCAGTGCAGGAGAAAATCAGAAGTCGCAATACACTTGTCAGTCTCAGGGCAGATCTGCTGGTCATGGATTTAAATTCTTGTGGAAGCTACTTAAAAGACCCAGAGTATCTGTCCTACCCAAAACAAAAAACTTCAAAAAATAGAATTTGCTAGGAAATTTAAGAAAAAATGGATGGGGATATAGGGTTGCATGGAATTCTTCTGTACCCAGGGCAGCAGCACAACTTAAGGGGGACAAACCAGCGCTGCTCTGCTGTCAGAGCCCTATCCACCACTCTCTTCTGTTTTATCATATCTACATCCTTAAAAAGCAAACCCATTTCAGAGCTTTTTAAAAATAAATTTCACACTTTATGATCCCAACACAGACACTTAGAGCCTTTTATTTTCATGAATTCTATTCAACTTAACATAAAATTTAGCCATTGAAAACTGAAACTTACTGCCATCACATTTCTTGACATCTATGATCAATTATTATGCATGATAGAGGTGAGGATACTGCATAAGAACATGTAATGCTGTCATGTTGTTTTATGAGGTCACAGCGCAGTAAGAGGACAAAATGCAAAGCCAGAAGCCAAATAATCAGTCCCATCAGGGAATGGGACTATTGCCCCATAAGAGCTGTGCAATGGTATTACATTTGCTCTTGTACTGCAACATTTAAAATTAGGTTAAATTATTTTTTTTCTCAGTTAAAATTCTTTGTACTACTTTTCTGCACTTTTTCTCTTTTTAAGAGGCTTATACAAACATTGAGTAAATAGGCAACTAAGCATTCAAAAGGGCAGCCAGGAAGGCTGAGTGTTCCAAAAATTATCTCATTGTTTGGCTTTACACTGTTCTAACCTATATTAGGAATTATGAACCTGAAATATGCTGAAAAAAAATTCCGAAAAAACCCAAGGAAAGTGCAGGAATGACATGGTCAAAGGCATAATACAATCCTCCAGGTAAAGATGCAAGGGACATTCACAACAGAAAGCAGCTCTTCAGCAGGCCAAGTCACTAATGTCAATGCACTGCTTGCATCATAGCTCCTGTAGAAGTTACCGGTTTATTCCTGAGTTCAATTCAGCAGCAATACCAGCTCTTTCACAGTTGCCTGTGTTCATTAGATGAGTGATTCAGTGCATGAAAATTATGGCACAAATCAGGAGTTTAGGGATACAGCTTCCTTAAAACAGGAGCTCTTTTTCCCTTCCCTCTTTTTCCCATGGATCTATGTAGCAGTTCAAAGAAAAAAGTTGAAGGTGTGATTGGGTTTCCAAGTACCATTTGGTTTCCAGCTGAGAAAGTCTGATGACAGCAGTTCATTTCCAAATGCTGAATAACAAGGAAGAGAAAAATGTTTTAACTAAGTAAGCTCAGCATGAAGACTAAACATGTAGCATAACAATTGGAATCTTCCATTAGTTTTCAGTTGCTGTAAATTCAGGTAATTCAGAGCAGACTAGAGCAAAAGTAACACTTGAAACTGGTATAAAGTCATATCCTTTGCCATTCAGTCATTACTTCAAAAACTTATACATAAACAACACATTTCTGTGTTCTATATTACATTTGAAAGTCCTCTGTGCATATATCTGCTTTTGACACGTTTCATCTCTTAGTCAGCTGAGATGATGATTGACAGGAACAGAGATGCAAATTTTCCTTTGCACACAGAAATAATACTGTGACTAAATGCCACTCATTTTTTGAATCTGCGAAAGAAACAAAGGAATCTAAAGAAATAAAATTTCAAGATTTTGAGCTCATGTTCTGCATTCTTTAGAAACTAATTCCATTATATCCCTGCCTTTCACATCAGGAAGGAACAAGGAAACAAAAAAGATGACTGAAATTCTAACAAGAAAATCTTAATAACCTTGAGTCTTTCTGAGAACACTGGAGATGTACAATCATCCCAATTATTATGCAATAACAGGTAATTATAAATAGTAAACTAGTGCTTACTTGTGCACAAGTTCAGAAACTTTCACTTTAACAATAAATCGCAAAAACATAGATTTATTTTTAAAACCTACATTTTTAAAAAATCATTTCCTAATTTGAAAATAATTATTACCCTAGAAATCTAAGTGAAGGCATGAGCTTTCTGGCCATTATGAGATACTGCAGAACTCACAGCACTTCCAATACAGCAAGAAAGAGTCCTCTGCATTCCCATTTTTACATTATAGACCTCGTCAGCATTATCCCATTAAAACTTCACTAACAAGTTCCAACCCTGGCATATGCATTTACAGACATGTTTGCAAAAAACTCTGCTATCACCTCCATATTCCCCTCTGCATTTTTAGTCAAGATCTGAAAACTTCCCCTTCACTCTCCTATATTTTCTCCTGTCCCTCCCCACTGTCCCAAGTTTCTCTCCCATGAAATGTACACACTGTTTTCTCTTCTGGCCAGCACTTGAGTACAAGGACAACACACACGAGATAGCAAAAGCCTTGTTGAAGACTCCCTAGATGTCTAAAAGATACAAAGAAAAATAGGTTTTAATGTCTTTTTAATGCAGGATTTAGACAGAACCTGTGAAGTCTCACAGAAAAAACTCTTATCACAAAGATTGTCACGGTCCACTCAGTGGACTCGTGATGGTTCGTTAACTATGATCTCGAAGTGCAAAAATCAAGGCGACCATGCCAAGGGGTTATGCTTCAATCAAACAGCACAATTTTATTGCTTGCCCGTAAAGCGGCGTGTGATAGGTAGAAAGACAGAAAGTGAATAAAAGTAAAAAGAAAAGGAAAGAGGATTATAGCTACCATCACGGGTCCAAGGCGTCCCTATGGTCCCAGGTCCAGGCCGCGTCCCGCCGGTCCTTACGATCATCGTGATCCTTGGTGGGGAAGATCTCCAAAGCTCAACATTGTTATCAGGACCACGTGGCAATGATATAATCCTCTAAGAGGGGTAAAAGAGGACAGGGAAAGAAAAAGGGGAAAGGAAAATGACAGACAGGAAAAGAAGGGGAAAATAATCATCTTTATATCAAACAATTTACAATAATCAAATGCTATTCATAAAAATGACTAAACATAAATCTGTTTAGGTCTTATACAATTTTCCTTGTGTCAATAGATTTAGGGATGTCCACATTGGAGGGGATATTCAGCAAGTTATGTGCATTGATTACAGATGTCAGATATGTCAATAAATGGTCAATTTACCATTCTCCAATTTAAGACATACAATATCATTGACAAAACAAGACCATTCAAGACCAATATCAAAAGGACAACAATAGGGTGACACAACTTGTTCAAAATGCCAGTAGCAGTCGGTGACCATCCAAAAAGTGTGTCCCACCATCTATGATCTGCATCTTTTCTCACTCTTCTCAAGACACGGTGTATTTCTTCCACATTGTGATGGACAGTTATCAAGGTTTTCTGTCCATTTTCTCTAACCTTTTCCAGAATCTTGATCAAGTCTTGATGCTGTAACAGTTGTTTTACCAAGGTGAGATTCATTCCAATGGGTACAGGCTGCAATTCGTGAATCAGTGTATAATTAGATTTCAAGAGCTAGTGAGATGTAACTGGGTCTAAATAGGAGAAGTCACATCCAGTGTTGTTAATAAAATTGCAAACGCAAAAATTTGAATGATTCTTAGTATCTACAATCACTGTATCTACAGATACAGAATTACAAGCAGTTCTCAAACATGCACAACCTTTGCCAATATATACAAGCACTGTTTCAGGGTTATCGTCAGGACGAATCTCAAAATGACAGATATTCTGTGTAGTGTCTAAACAAATGTCCTGAGCTCTGATCGTGTTGCCTTCACAGACAAATCCTTGTTGTTCCCGCACAATACAAGATTCCAAATCTACAGTTTGCCATTTCTCATCCACCTTTTGGGCCCATACTCTATGCTCGAAAGGATAGAGTATGGTTCCATTGTGGTTCAATCCTAAGGCAATAATGGGGTAGATTACATTTATTGACACATGGGATATCGTCAATACAAAAGTGGTGGCAATGTTTGTGGTGGGGTTATAAGTAAAGTTTACCAAATTCCACCAGGATTGGAGTTTCCTCTCAAAGTCGGTGGCACTGTCCCAGACTACTTTCCGAATTTCAGTGGGAAAAGTGCCTCCTGCACCTTCTTTAATAATTGAGGCAGCCACTTATTGTATCTATAATTGAGCCTGGATACAACTAAGAGCCAGAGAAAGGTTATTTTGGATTATACCAAGTGCATCTACAATCAATTTGTGATCTTCCACATTCACCTTTTCCCATTTTGGTAGCACATCTGCTAACTGCCACTGGTTAGTTCCCAGAGCCAATAGAGAAGATTGCAAAGGTTGTTGCAATCCTGCCAGATCATTAGCTGTAGTTGCCAATTTTTTCATTAATATCTCTGAGTCAATGCCATTCAGAACCCCCAGTCCTGTTCCCAAAACACCAGTTAGGTCTCTCCAAGTCCATTTCCCAGGTGTCCGTTTCCGCATCCAGGTTATCCATCCCTCGTAAGAGGGTTTTAGGAAAGGAGAGCAGGCTGGCTGAATATCTGAAACATTAACTTGCATTAACAACTCAACTCGTTTAAGAGACCATGCTGAATTAAACAACATTTGTTGCTGACCTGTATTTCTGATTATGTATGGTCCAATTTCAAAAATTTTTGGATTTGGTACAGCCATTGGTTGAGTGGTAGGTGTAATGACATCTATTCTGAGTTCCCCCCAATATCTCGTCTTGTTTATGCCACACAATCTTATAGGGGTACTGCATTGCAGTCAAATTCAGCCAACAATCTTGGCTTTGGTTTTTACATGACAAAATAGAACCATGGGGTTCAATTCCATAGCTGTTTGTTGGCACAATAAGGGATTCAGTAATTAATCTGCATCATATGGAGATGTTGTCACCCTGAGCCACCATAAAAGGGGGTAAAACTTTATTTTTGTCATTCAGCGTGAGGGTCATGTCCATGCCATGGTGTGTGACTATTGCAACAAACATCACTGGGGTTTTAGTTACAGCATTTATTTTGAATTTGAAGGTCAGACTCAATAGATCTGATTGGTTTGCTGGATTGCTTCGGCAATTACACACCACATAAACAGGTCTCGTCAAGGTGAAGTTATACCAACAGTCAGTCTTGTCATTTTTACAAGATTTAGAGATCTCAACGTTGTTGGTACTTGGATCCAGGGTGGTATAATTGCCAACGTGCTTTTGGTGACAGCACATAATAAGGGATTCTTGCTTATCACATTCCCACTCAGCAGTACGACAAAGTTTTGCTGAAATACTGGGGTGAATTCTGGTTGTTAAATTTGGATCCAAAAGATTCCCAGAGACGGTAATTAAAGAGGCCTTTTCATAGAGAAGTCCTTCCACTTTTCTACATCCTACCATAATCTTTTCTCCAATTATTCCAGTTAAAGTTCTTATCCAGTCTTTCCTATCCCACTCCCATTCAAGTGGGGAATAGGCCTTATCATCATGCAGTACTACAGTGGCCAAATTTGGAAAGTGATTCTTGGGATACTGCCCGGTAAAACCAGTATACCCGACAATAGCTTTAGACCAAGGCCATTCAGCACCCTTTTGGTTATGCGTAAAGTGGGAAAATACAAAAAAGTAGTACCAGTCCAATTTTACTATTAGTCATTTTAAAAATTAGGGCTATGAATTTTCATCTATTTATAGTTCATGTTCTCAGTGCCCCTCAGAGTTCTCCTGTAAAAATAAAACAACAGAGCTTGCCTCCTGAGGCAAAAAGATTTAAAATGATGGGATTATCCAGCAGGTATTTATCTTATGTTCCTTTCCCAGGGCATCAGAGGCTACCCAAGCACGTGCATTCAGTGGAGTTTTCAGTACCAGTGGTACGTTTCCCACAGTAGGTAGTGCCACCAAAACGGGTTGTCCTGGGAAGTGAGCTGGTTTTTTTGAGTCATTTGATCCCTTTAATGAGGGAATCAAGGAAGGAGCCATTGGGCAAAAAGCGGTTATTTTGGGGCATCCGTTTACCCCCCATCTATCATTTACACCTTTAACAGCTTCCCACAAGCGGACATCCCAATTTCCCTCATGAGGTTTCAAAAGTCATTTTAAGGGACCATTGGTCCTTTCTACAATTCCATTAGCTTGCGGGTAATATGGGGTATGAAACACCCATTTAATCCCTTTGCTTCGTGCCCAATCCTGTACAATTCTGGCAGTAAAGTGGGAACCGTTATCAGATTGTATTTCTTGTGGTTTTGGAAAAGTTCCAAACCATTCAGGCAGCGCTTTCACGGTGTTCTCCCCTGTAGCCCTGTTAAAGGCTTCTGCCTGGACTAGTCCTGATGTTATTTCCACTCCCACCAGCACAAAATATTTTCCTCTCGATCTCTTAAAGGGACGAACATAATCCACCTGCCAGGCATCCCACAAGCCTTTACCCTCCCTTAAATGCAGAGGTTCATCCTCTAAAGGGTGCCTTTCAAGTCATCTTCGACATTGTTCGCAGGCTGATATACAGGTTTTACATATTTCTCTGGTGACGGGCCAGCCTCGGGCAAGGGCTTCACAGTACAGATCTTTAGCTCCTGTGTGTTTGCGTTTTACATGCAACCATTCTAACAGGCATTCCTAGTCTTCTGAAATCTGGTCCTTCTGTACAGGAGCTAAGCCTTGCTAACTCATCAGCCCAGTTATTCCATTCTCCCGCTGACTCCCATCTATCTGTTGGGAAGCTACCCAACCTACAGTAAAGTTCCCTCAGCTAGCAATACTTAAGATGTCTTGCCATTTTTCCTTCTGCCACACTGGAATCTTATTAACCTGCCATTCATTTTGCTCCCAGAAAGGAAGCCATCCGGTACATCCCTTAAACACAGCATAAGAATCAGCATAAATGTAAACAGTAGAAGTAGTTTGTGCTTCATGTTGAATAACGCTTCATACTGCAATTAATTCACCAACTCGTGCACTACCCTCTCCCTCTGTTATAATTTGCTCATCGGAAGAGGTATGGAGCACTACTGCTTGGTATTTCCACACTTTTCCTTCTCGTTTGGCAGAAGCATCAGTAAACCAAGCACTAACTGACTGTTCACAGGGAAAAGGAGAGACCACCTGGATGACTGAGGCAGGTTTGTCTTGGCCCTCGTCCAGGCTCTCTACTTCTTGTATAGCTATTTTTTTTAAAGCTCCTTCAGATACAGAGAAAGTGTTACAATAGTGTTCAATCTGAGCATACCACTTTCGTACTGAGGCTTTCTGGGCCACCCCGTCAGGGGGAGGGGTCCCAGTAGTGACTGTTTTTATAACTTTAAATGGGCCTCTCAATATAATGGGTTGTTGTCATACGATTTTTTTCTACTTCTATGAAAGCCAAGCTAACCACAAACCTACCTTTCTCCCAAACAATGTATCTTTTCTCAGCATCCCTAAAACCACGGGAGTAAAATCTCTTACAAAGATTTTAATAGTTTTGCTCATATATCCCTAGCAGAGTTCTTAATGATGTTCCACACTTCAGTTGTTCACTTAGTATTCCTCTCACCCCTCACCTGAAACAGCTCATTATTTTATTTCTAAATAATGAGCTTATCAACACACTTTCTTAAACAGAGCTTTCCTTGGCAGAATAAAGGTAAGCCTTCCTTGCTAACGTGTTACTGTAATACACCGCACACTAATTTAGAGAGACACCTGCAGTCCTCTAAGCTGTTTTGCTATAGGTTTCACACTGCAGTCAGAATAAATACATCTGGAGTTTTATCACAGTGCATTAATATAACTTTAGGACATCTTATTTTTTTCCAGTAATCTCAGAGGAAAAGAAAACAGTTCCTTTAGGGTTTAAGGAGACCTGGGCTTGCTTTCCTTCCTAATTTACTTCCTGATGAGGATAGGTATTTTAGGCTTAAATTTATCTAATGAAAAGTGGGCCAAAATTTACCTACAGTTGACTGAAAACCTTGTCCATATTTTACATTTTGGTTAAAAACATGGATTAAATATACATTCATGTTCTAATTTTGCCAATATTCTCAATAAACTGAGTAATAAAATTGTATGTCTGCATTTTATTCAAAATAAATTTGTAGCAGCTAATTTTAAGGAATCCATTAAGGATTCCTTCCATTTTAGGAACCTGCAAAGCAGCAGAAAGGAATTATACTGAGTAAGGCTCATTCACCTCTTATGAAAAATCTCATTTTTTAAGAAGTCATTAAAAAACCTTTATGAAGTTTCCATGTTCAAAATACCTAAGCACAAAGTAATTCTCCTGTAAGTTGACTCTCAGGTATGTCACATATCATAGCCACTTTTCATTTCACTCTCATAAAATTATTGTCGAAAGGGTCATTTGCTGTGGTATTAAATGCAAAAGGATGTAAAGAAGACATTCTAAGAAGATTACTTTATTCACCACAGCTTTCAGGTTGCATGCACCTCAGTTTCCAAACTACTGTACACTGCACGTGCAAAGTTCAAATATACGAGGAAATTTCAAAAATGAAACTGGGTATGATAAACTGAAAAGTTGATGCTGACATTTTTAAACTTGTTATAAGGTGGCCCAACATAACAAAAGTATAAACAATAATGGCTCCAATTTTTTTTTTTTCTTAAAGCCTGAGCAATCTAAGAAATCTAAATGCTATCATGTTTAGGCTTGTCACAAAGTATTGGAGCAGTGTTTCAAAAATAAAAATTTGTTTTAGAAAGAATTAGAGTCAAGTTCAAGTATAGCATGTCACCTGACATTTACAACAATTCTTTAAACTGTTTTATGACAGCAGGTTTCTTAGAGATGCTGTAAAAACATAAACCAAGATTGTTACCGACCTAAATAGCTCAGGATGAAATGCAACATGCAGCCCTGTTTCCTTTCATTCTTATAGAAAATGTGCTGGGAAAGCTAGATCAAACTGTTCTGAATCAAAAGTCATTGTAGCAAAATGCAAGTAGGCTTGGGTGAAAACACAGATGGCTAGACATTTTTACTATATTTTGAATCAACTGAAAATTAGTGGTTATATATGGATCTTAACTTTTGCATTATCTGTAGCCTTATCAGTATTGCCAAAGCAAGTCATAAACATCCTTATCTGCTATGCAGTGCTAGTGTAGACTAAGAGGATTATAGGATTTGCTTGAAGACACCTTCTTTGATCTACCCCAATGTCTTCTAAAAATTCTTTTCCCTCAGGAAGATATCATCAGATTCAACCTATATGTATTGTCCAATCTTATTCCTACTGAAGTCAACAAGAATGTTACTCATGCTAAGCAATCATATAGAAACAGAGAGGTATTTGAGGACTGTGGTACTGTATTCAGATATGGGTGGTGCAGCATTCCAATAGGTGCGAACTTCCAAGATGAAATGAACATAGGTGGTGGCCCTCATGCTTCTGCACTGTGAGAACATGCTTCCAGCTATTAGAGAAAAGGCACCTGATATTTCCAATAGATTTATTCAAAAGTTCTACAACAGTTACAGGCATTAGTAGGCACTGCAGACCAGGGAAAAAAAAAAAAAAAAAAAAAAAAATCAATATTTTAACTAGCTCTGCCAGACTTAATATTTTATACCGTTGCTGTCACATACAGTAACCGAGCATCCAAGTACAACTAAAACCTCACAAATTTGAACTATTTCTGATTAAAGAAAAATCTTCCACTGACTTTCTTCTGCACAGGCTGACAACAATTTAAACTCTGTTCTGCTATTATGTTTTTTCCCCAATATTCATACATTTAATTTGAAACCATTCAAAGATAAAATTACATAACTACATACAATTATTTGAAAACTGCAGAAGGCAGCAAAATGAAGAAAAAAAACTCTAATTGGGATTAACAAGAAAAAAGAACATATTTTGAAAAACCCCAAATGATATTTTAAGAACTTTTTCTCATACTAACCAACAATGCTGAGAATACTGCCTGATTACCTGTTACCTGATGTTTCTCATTATAACACCCTAATTTCAATATTTAATATTCGAGAATGTAGTGTCAACTTAGACTGAAATTTCTGTATCAAGCATCTGTCTGAAACCATTTTTCAATCAAATCAGGTGGGTTTTTTTTTTTCTAAGAATGAGACTATGAGAAAGCATAATACTTCATGACAGGTTAAAAAAAACCCAACCTGCTGATTGTTTCGCTGAGTGACTGATATTTCTGCCATTTGCAGTAGAGATGTAATTTTGATAAAGATGTCCTTTGAGAAGGATGGGTTTGTGTCACAGGCTCCACCGAGTCTTTCAGGAATGTAACACCAAGTTAATGCTCTGCTCAGCTATTCATAGCTGGCGTGCACAGTCCTGGACTTAAGCAGCAGTTTTCCTCCTATTATACTTATTATAATTTGAACTTCTATGGCTTTCTATGCACCCAGAAAACTTCTGAGACCAAAGATGTCTTTCCTAAAGACCCTCTACCCATACACCCAGCAAGCCGTGTCGGAAAAAGAGCACCCTGAAGCAGACTTCACCAGGAGAGAGAAAAACTAAGACAGCAGAGAGAAAGGAATCAGGACTGATGTCTGGTATATACGGAAGCAGAAACGGGTACAATGCATTACCAGAGCAGAGGACAGACAGAAGGGAGAACAGGGGTGCATCTGTCCCATTTCAAGGCTGGAAGTAACAGTCCAAAGAGACAGATATCAGAAAGTGGTGACACAAGATGATCAGAGAGCCATATAGGAACTGGTAATGCCACATAGCAAAACCAAAACAAATAAGGTCTTGTTTGGGCCAGGAACTAAGACTACGTAGAATATTTAATATGACACTGGATGTAAGACATATAAGGAGTCTAGATGAGAAGAGAAAGACAGGACTAAACAGATCAAACTAAAATACTTCTGTCCCAGGCTAGTACGTGGCCTACAAGAAGATGTCCCCCTCAAGAAACATCATCAAAACCCATGGTAAAGTGAAGGGGGTTATCACATTTCCCTCTGGAATAGGTCTGTGTCAACACTGTTATCATCAGTTACATCATTAGCTCAACTCACTGTGACCTGTGAGAGATCTGAAGAATCAGACCTTACTCTTATATGATGTTACATGATATAACTTCTGAGGGTGAAAGGCAGGTTGAAGAGTTTGCTTCTAAGGCTAGGAATTATCAGGTTTAAAGTAATCACCTTGCACTTAATTCATCCCCTTTTCTAGGTATTTTGTGACTAATACCACCTTGGGAAACTTACTTTCCTTCTCTGCTGTAATGTTCTCCTTAAGACTTCTGCTGGGGGGGGGGGAAGGATTTTAATGCCTACATAAAAATGCTATTTCCAAGTGCAATAAGGCATTGTCCCATAATTTGTTTTCTTCCAGTCTAAACTATTTACCTCCCCTAAGGTGATTAGTCCAGCTGTCTTTACAGCCATATTAATCTCTTCCTGCTCCACAGTCACTCTTTCTCTAGGGGAAGAAGATGGTGTGTTTCTCTGACTCTCATTTTGCTAATTCATGTCTTTTTAAAAAGGCACCAACATGTGGTGAAACTGACTTTAATGAAGCAGAATTAATAAAAATTCCAGAGGAAGTAAAATTATAGTGAGCATGCATTTCCAACATAGGGGTTCCGATACAGACTTGTGACCTGCTTGAAAGAATTTTGGGGGGAGAGCATTAGATTAATAACATGAGAGAATGATCGAAAGGGACCAACTAAAGTTTGTGAAATGGTAAGAACATACTGAGCAAGGCAGCAACGAGCAAGGAGAGGGGGAAAAAAAAAAGAATGGTGGTAGAAGTCTGAGCGCTAAGTAGAAAAAAAGTATCATTGATGACAAATATATTCCAAGTAACATTATTGAAAATGTAAAAGATTATCTACAGATAGAAAATGTTAAAAATCACTAGCTGGAAATTATGAGAGAATGGATAAAAGATGTGAAAAAAAGGAATCACTGAATCTGAGACATTGCTGCTTGTTTTAGCAATAGCAGCCCCTCAGACCTTCACTGAATACAGCTGAAAATGGTAATAACAAAGGGCAGGAGAACAAAAGCTGCTTGTAATACATGGAAATTGTTGCATTTTCATGGGAGAGCTCAATTTAGCAGGTAGTCAGGAAGTCTTGCCAAGAGAGAGGTAAAATGTCCAAGTTACCCACCAAAATAGATATTTTTTCCTACTGTTAATGGTATATTATGCAACTGTAACACAAGGTACCTACTTCAGATTTTTAACCTAAATCAGTTGACCAGTGGCCTGAGTATGTTTATTATGTGAAGTCAGTGATCATGACCTCACGTTCAATATGAGGAAAATTGAAGAAAAGTCTTTAGCAGCAGCAGGAACTGTGATTCTAAAAGTTGATAATCCCAAAGCGCAGGGAACATAGTAGTGAAACAGATGATGAGGACAAATATTGATAGAAAACTGGTACAGATAATCAGGAATCCTTTAAGAAGAACAATCCAGTAACTGTGACTCAATGTACAGCTTCAGCAAGAAGCACATACTAATTAAGAATGGAGATAGCACTAAGAGGGCCTTTTGTGCTTTTCCTCATATTAAGATGGGTAGGGGATAGCCACGGGTACCGTTACCACCTGATGACCTGTATTAACACAATTCTATATCAGTTACCAGGTCTGAGGAGTTCATTCTGTTTAAAAACCAAACCAACCAAACAAAAAAACCCAAACCAACCACCTTTTGAAAATTGATTAAGGTCCTTGCCACCTTGATCTAGAATCTGGAAACTGCGACAGCTTAGGAAATAACATCGTATTTTCTAGGTATTTGATATTATCACCCAACTAAAACTGGTGTTCAAGTATTCTTTTAGGTGTCTCAGTGTTCTTTCCAATTATCAATCAGAAGTCTGCATTAAAGCTTGTAACTCCAGTAATAGGAGTAACTTGTTAAGAAGTTAACAAGTACTTGAGGAAGAAGCTTCCAAGCAAAGGAAAGGGAGGCCAAGCTTTCCGTCAGGCTGCTAGAGGTAACTGCTGTGCACCAAAGGAATCTGGTGTAACAGACATTCTCATTTGGGAAGCAGAGAAACCAGAACAGGGCATCCAAAAGAACAGCCCAGAAAGAAAGAGTAATTACAGCTTTCGACAATTTTGTAGATACTGTACAGTGTGTAAAGTCAAGCTTCAAATGCCTGACTGACAAGAAAAGAACCAAAAACCAGAAAGTAAATCACCACAGAGCACACCTCTTTCCAGTGAGCCCACTGACACCAGTGAAAGAGGAAAGATCCCATGGAAAAGAAATGCAATTGGATCCAGTAATAAAGAATTTACAGCTAGTTTGAAAATTTACAATTCCTCTCAAAACATTAAAATAGGAAAAGGTCAGCACAAGGAAACTGATCAGAAGGCAGCAGAAAGAACCCACCCAGCTACAAGCCCACCCATTTGGTACCTGCAGGTGTTCCCCCCCAACCTTGTGACCTCCTTCCCTTCAGAGTACAGCCCAAGGCTGGATTGCCAGACCAGCTTCCCCAAGGCACAGGAGCAGCCATTTTGATGGGAATCAAGTGTCGCTGAAGGACAACGCGGATGGCCAGGGGACAAACATCTGAGGGAGCTCATATGGAAAACCAGGAGGTATGCAGAGACAGAGCTGGGGCAGGCTGCCCAGGAGGAATCCAGAAATGCTGCCCAGACTTGCAGCGGTGCAGTTAGGAGAGACAAAGCTCAGCTGCAGCTGAATCCCTCCCTGAGTTGCAAGGGATGTGAAAGGCAGCAAGAAAGATTTCAGTAAGTCCATCGGTGGCAAAAGGAAGGCAGAAAAAAATGCAGACCCTGCTCCACATTACCACTGCTCAGTGGGATGGGGGACCTAGTGACAGAGGTGTGGAAAAGGCTGGGGTTGTCACTGCTTTTAGCCTGGGCTTCTATTTGATAGTCTGCTCTTGGACCTCCTAGTGGCAGAGCTTCTGGGACTAAGAGATCATGCACAGAAGAAAGATTATGTTAGGAAGGAAGTAAATCAGCTGGACAGAAACAAGTCCCTGCCACCAGGACACCAGATAAGATGCACACAGAGGTGCTGAGGGAACACTCTCTATCATCTTTGGAAGGTCATAATGACCACAGGAGGCTCGTAGGGACTGAAAAAAGGCACTTAATTTCAAGATGTTCAAGAGATTATCCTGAGGAATACAGGACCTCCAGTCTTCCCTCCATTCCTGGGAACATAATGAAGGAAATCCCCCTAGATGGAGGCACACAAAGGCAAAAAGGATTAATTAAAAAAAAAATTATAAGGCACTGCCACCATACATTTACCAAGCACAAATCACAAATCTTGCCTGACTCACTTTATACTGTCTCATAATGAAATAACCAGCTTGATGGAAGTGTAGTGAACATTATTTACCTTGACAGTAGCAAGACTTTTGACCTACTCTCCAACAGAATGTTTTAGCAAACTTGTGGAATATGGATTGAATAAAGTGTCCAGTGGGGGAAAAATTTTCTGTACTGCCAGGCTCAAATTATTGTCACCAACAGTACAAGGGACTCAGTCACAGAATGGCTGAGGTTGGAAGGGATCTCAGGAGGTCATCTGGTCCAAGACCCCTGCCCAAGCAGGACCACCTACAGATGGTGGCTCACCAACATGGCCAGGTGGCTTCGGAATATCTCCAGGGAGGGAGACTCCACAACCTCCCCAGGAAACCAGTGACAGTGCTTGGTCACCCTCACAGTGAAAAAGTGTTTCCTCAGGGAATCTCCTGTGTTTCAGTTTGTGCCCATTGCCTCTGGTCCTGTCACTGGGCACCACTGAAAAGAGCCTGGCTCCCTCTTCTTTGCACGCTTCCTTCAGTATCTATGCACATCTATTAGATCCACCACCTGCCATTGAGCCTTCTCTTCTCCAGGCTGAATGGTCCCAGCTCTCTCAGCCTTTCCTCCATGGAGAGACGCTCCAGTCCCTTCCTCAAATTTGTGACCCTTCATTCTGCTCTCTCCAGTACGTCCACGTCTCTCTTGTGCTGGGGAGCCCAGAACTGGACACCAGTACTACTCCAGGTCTCACCAGTGCTGAGTAGAGTGAAAGGATCATCTCCCTCATCCTGCTGGTAATATTTTGCCTAAGGCTGCCTAGGATACCATTACCCTTCTTGTGGCAAGGGCATATTGCTGGTTCAAGGTCAACTTGGTGTCCACCAGGATCCCCCAGGTCCTTCTCTGAAAAGCAGCTTTCCAGCTTTTCCACAACACTGATGTCAACAGTATAAATGGTAGCCAGAGTTAATAGTAAATTTTAACCAATTAGAAGTGTTTCTATAGATGCCAATAATACAAATTATTCTCTTTGAGTTCTATTCCCACATACAATTTAGCTCCCAGTGAGGAAGGCAGGGATTACACAGTCAGAACAGAGTTTGACCAGAAGCTATACAAAGGGGGTTTTCCCTTTTAGGCTTGTTAAAAACAGGAGTAAAATGACTGTGCAGAACTCTAGGACTCAACTATTTCAGTTCTGAAGTAGAGCAAGACAATTATGCAGTTTAGCACTGACAGGACAAATTGCCTGGCCAAGGCCACATCTTCCAAGTCATGAACCTTTGTGGTGAATTTTCTCTCTAATGCATAACAAAGAGGAGTGGACTGGGTCTCATGACAAGAGAGGAGGTCCCAACGTTGCAGTTTGCCTGAGGGCACAACAGCCAACAGGGCAGGCAGCAGGAATTTGGCTTTGCCTTCTCTCTGTGGACTGCATAGGAGGGCAGGTCTGGCAGCTCAAGGGGGAAGAAGTAATAAGGATTACACATTCACTCGGTAGCAGAAATCAGTCACGGTCTATCTGCCTGCAGCAACACAGTAAGTGGAACACGGTCCCATGACTTAAGTAAACAGGAAAAATTGGCATCTTTTAAATACTTGAGGATTAGGAACATTTCCAAGTGAAGTGGTGCTGCAGTGTGTTTCAGTGCTATAGCAAGTTCAATAGGGACTTTAGAAGTTCAAAGCTGAACTTCTATTAGGAGCTACATAATATGGAATATCCCTGCTGCTAGATAAAAAGAACTTTGGAAGAGAAAGGCAAGTCTGTGGGAAACAGCAAAAAACTTCATTTTAGGGCTGTCTGTTGATAAACCTTAAATAAGCCAGACTTTCAGATACGTTGAGTATCTGTTCTGAAAAATAACCACATTTCTATAGAGTAGTTAAAAAACCAGAAGAAAATGAGAGAGATAATTGGGGTTACTAGCTTTTTTTTCACCTTGGCTACAGTTTCTAGATCCATAACCTTAAATTTAAAGTAAAAAACCAAGCATATCTATTTGCGAGTACGGAGCTAAGAAAAGCAGATACTACATCTTGATTCATCCATGGATAAAGCTGTTTCTACTCTCATTTGTGCTATATTCAAGCTTGCATATAATCTTGACCTTAATTACTGTGCGATAGTGCTTTTTTTCAGGCACTTCCAAGAAACCCTTTAAGCAGCTGCCAGGATTAAATATTTGTGGTTGTTTATTCTCCCCATAATTAACAGCACAAGATTTTTGTCCTCTCGCTCTCTGCTTCTGGGAAAGCCGAATGCCCCTCTCTTTGTCTTTCCCCTTTCTATATATAAGAAGATATTTTTTCTTAGGAACAGTTTGCTCCTGAAGTTTGAAGCTGGTGTAAAATTTTAATACATGAACCTACAAAAGTTTCCTTTGTATTAAATAAATGGAAAACAGAATTACTCCAAGACCACTGTTAGCATTTGCTTGCAACTAGGGAAAAAGTGTCTTGTTCTTGTAACTCAATTCAGCTACATAGATCCATGCATTACAATGCTCCAATTAGTCAGAGCCATCACAGTTATTACAAATTTTATTTGTGCAGTAGACCAGACTTTGCTCATACAATTTGCCAGAGACTAGTTCCACTTTCCACCAAACTAAAAGGAAGAATAGGCTATACATACTTCCAAATCATTGCTAGGACAGAGTGGATTTCATAAGTATATATATTGGTATATTTAATAAAAATATTTTAGATGCCAGAGTGGTAAAGCAACAGCATGATTGTGCATGGAAAATGACGTTTCTCCAGATATTTACTAATTAGATTAGAAGTCTGACTCCATCACTCAAAGGCTGCCATCAGAAACATCCAAAACCCAGTACTGCTACTGACCAGAGGGCTTTTGTTTTAAACTTCAGATTAAAAGCGCAAGTTCATTCATGGAAGACAAACAGAATCTGAAATCTTCCAGAAAGTTTCTGTGTTATAATGTTGTTACTATTCCTTTCCAAATATTTTTTTTTTCTTCTTGCAATTACTAAGACATGCAAGCTTGATGGAAAAATACCGCAGAAATGTGTATAAATAGGACATGTGCAATAATGGTCTTATGAAGTCTCACTGAATTAACAAGTAGGTGACGTGTTTTGTCTTTAAAAGTGACCGGAAGCTGCTGACAGGGGATTATGCATCACAGAAATAATTAATTGCAGAATAAAAAATAATAAATATGTTAAGCAAAAGAAAACACAGAGTATAATAGTCTGGAAATTATACACACCAAGGAAAAAAAATGGTTTGACCTTTAAGACTGACTAACACCTTTGCAAGCTCTAAAACATCTAAGGTTTACAGTGCTGAGGCCATCAGAATGACTAGAAATACCGGACAGAGACAGCGTCTAAAAAATTCGGGAATTTCAACCACACACACATTTTCAAAGCTTTTATCTTAAAAATATTCACATACTGGGTGCTGCTGCTCAGGTGCCAGCAAGGGGGTCTGCTGCCTCTGGGAGGGGAGATGGAGAGGGGAGAGAGCGGGGAGAGGCCGGGGCTGCCCTGAGCCACAGAGATTCCCCCAGAGAGCCCTCAGCCGGGCAGGGGGACATCTCCGGGGGGCTACGGGGAGCCCCTGGCGGGGCAGGGGGATATCTCCTGGGGGGCTGCAGCCCATGATGACCTCCGCCAGGGCAGGGGGGTGATGTGAAAGGGTGGGAGTGGTAGAGAGGGGCCAGCAGGAACTGATTGCAGCCCCCCATTGCCCATCCCCCTGCACCCCTCAGAGTATAGGGGTTCAGGTAAAGGAGCTGGGAATGAAGGAGTGAAGGTGAGCCTGGGAGGAAGGGGGAAAGCTGTCATTTCAATTTTGCCTTTGTTTCTCACCAGTAACTCTATGATTAGCTGGCAATAAATTAAATCATTTTCCCCCCAGTCACGTCTGGTTTGCCCTTCATAGTAGATGGCAAGTCTTTATCTCAATCCACAAGCTTTCCCTCTGTATTTTCTCCCCCTATCCTATTGAGGGAAGGTGAAAGGGTGGCTGGGGGAGGACATCTGGCAGCTGGCCAAGGACAACCCACCGCAAGCCAAAATGCAAACCCCAGTCACATACAGCTCCATTCATGAAAGCCTGCGAATAAACATACCCAAAGCATGCACTCTTTTGCCTGTTTTGCTTGGAAATCTACCACTGAAGTCCTGTTATCCCCATTGAGAATGTTAGAGTTGAAAATCCAGAAAAAAATATAATACAAAATTAGAATATTATTATGGCACTGCATCAATTAATGAGTACCACAGGTCACTACAGCTAATTAGATCTATTACATGATGATAGTTAGCACTGTTGGCTTAAGAAAAGCTAACAGAAAGAAAAAAAACGTAGTAGAAAGAAAACACTAGTAATACCTACTGTGAATTTCTTTTAGTTCACATTAATTTCATCACAGGGAAAAAACTGTCAATAAATGGCTGATGGAGTAACACAACAGAAATCAGCCTAAGAAAATTGTAGGTCATGACCTACAGCCTGAAAGCAAAGACAATCAGGTAAAACCCTCAGACAGAATAGTACTGAGTAGAATGCATTGCTCGTTTTCTGGAGGAGAAAAAATGTTACTGTTTTTAAGCACACTGTCATTACTTGTTAACCCTGATCATCGGAGGCATCCTTTTTCCAAAGGGAGACAACAGCAGTGAAAATCTAAATGCAGCTCCACTTTTACAGGTGGTTTACATTTCAGACTTTTTTGCTAAATATTTGTCACAATATTTGGGACATTTTAATAATACTATTATAGCAACAGCAGCATTCAGAAAGCTTATAATTTCACCAGCAGGAATGCTGCCAAGATGAAAAACAATTCCTAAACTGTAATAATAAATATAGCTACTTTTATTAAAGCATTCTGAAAAACCCTTGATCTGTGTATCTTGACCAAAAGAAAAAAACCCAAAAACAACAAAAAAAAAAACAACACCAAACAAACCAAGTTTCAGATCTCTGCAAGATTTAAAAACTCAAACTTTGGTGAAGTAAAGTGGAAGGTATGGCTTGAGAGGTTTCTGTCAGATTAACATTCTCCAGAAGCCTCTTAAGTAGGAGAATATACTTTCTAGGCAAGTCAAACATGGTCCATAGCTCACCTATGGTGAAGCACTTGCTTCTCCACAGCACAGGGTCTTATTAGTAAAACTGAAGAACGCTAGAATCACAAAAGGGATTCCAGGATGAACAAATAATAAATTTGCTATAAGTAAATAACATGTAAGGGAGTTAGGGAAAGAAGAGGTATTGAAAGGAAAGGTCTTGAACTGGAGGAAATCATACCAGCTGAGTAATTTCATAACTTGTTTTGAGATTGAAGCTACCTACCATTTTCACTAACAGCCCTGCCAAAATAATAGGCAAGTGCTAATTACATGCAAGTGAGAAATCACTGATAACACAGACGAAGAGTAGAGCAGAATAAAAATTAAATGGCCTTAAGGAGAGGAATAAGGCATGCTGAACAGTCAATTATTTGAAGTGGAAGTCTTTATTAGTAATCAATATAAAGGGACTTCCTACTGTAAATGGTAATCTCCTCAATGGGAAATAACTGAAGAGGAGATGGGTTTGCATGTATTGGTTAGCCAAGGAGAAGTATGAGCTACCAGAATAATATAGTCCTGAGAAAGACAAATACAGTGCTAGAATGCATCAGGTGAAGTCTTCCTGGAAGAGGTAGGGGTATGTTCATCCCCACAAGCAAGGCTTTTCAGTATTTCTCAAGGCTGAGTTTGTATCATTACGGCAGATACTTTCCAACGGATATCAGTATACAACAAACCAAAGGAAACATTCCTTGTCTTTTCCCTTCTCAAGGTGAAAAGGGCACAATTCACTGTGACTTTACAAAAAATACACATACAGAAGTAACATGTATGTAGTGTCCTCCTCTGGTACTTGAAAGACAGGAAAAAGTTACTGCCCTGTGTCAGGGAGCATTGACATACTTGAGATCAAGCAAAAAACCTGCAAGTGCAGTTTTGCAGACACATTTCTCTCATCTGCCTTCCTCTAACCTTTTAGTTCTGCTCTGCGTCAGTAATTTGCTAGTACTTTTGTCACAGTGCAAATAAAATTCACAAATACTACAGTTCTGCGAGAGCCCTGCTTTGTGATATAAGTGAAGGGCTTCTGAAAACAAAGCTATGTAGTGTACACGGGCACAGTTCAGAGACACATCACAATTTCTGCTCCAAGTAAACAATTTTCAGCCATGTCATTGCAGTCAACAAGTTATATTTAGAGAACCAAGCTTCAAGTAGTTTCCAAGCCGACTTACCACCTCTAAACCATGACAGGGGCTCAGCTAGGAATGTTCTCCCTTCTCTTGTTAGACAAAAGCCATTTTTTTTTCATTCAGGTTCGGAGCCTGCCTACCTCCCACCCCCAAAATCTTACAAACTTTATAAATAAGGATGCACCCTACTCCATAAAAATCACAGCTAATTTCAGATCCTAAGTGGTAAACATCTCAGTTAAGATTATATGGTCCCATTTAGCATTATTAAATGTTGCACATGATACAATATTGCCATGGAGATGTGTCTGAAATACCATCTCTCTCCAATATTTACATGCTTCACTGCAATCCTAAATTCAGCACATGCTTAATAACAGCTCAGGACCTTGACACAATTTTGATTTACAGGGGCCACAATACAGCTTTGAGCAGCAGTTTCCAAAGCCGCTCATAGTGCTTTCTCCTCTTGCCAGCCTCTCACCTTACTGGCCTCCTCAGCTGGTGTTTGAACCACTGCTTGCTCCTGCCTTTATCCAGAGGCTGCGGCTGTTGCCTGCTTGCTGCTTGCACCACCTCTGTCTTCTCGTGCTCCTCCTCAGATGGTAACTCACTTTACCTCCCAGAACAACCTGACTACTGAGAAGCCTGCCTTACTCCTGCTAATGCTTTTTTCAGTGTCTGTTACAGCACCACAAAGGTAACATACATATCGCAGGGAGTGAATAACACCAAGTGCAGAATGACACTATAATCAAGGGCACTTAGTTCTGAAAGAGGATGTAACCTAAAAGAACATTGAGTTATACTCAAAAGTGCATGACCCATCAACTGCCAGAAAGAGCTCCAGCCTTTTGCTGTTGAACACTCATTTATCTCAGAACTGTATTTACCATTGACCTAGGAAAATAACTTTTCTCTCTCTCCCATTTCTGAATTAACCAAGACAATCTCAGTACAGCTATAACCACTTAATAGAATGCGAGTCCAGGGTCAGCAATAATAATTTACTCATAAAGGTGAGCATCAGACATTTCACTTGCAGGAATTATATAATGAAGGAAACTAAGTTAGTAAGCTGTGAGACAGTGTTAGAAGAGAGCATTAAAGATCCCTTAGGACAGGATTAATTAATGATCCCTCGTGCTTCCCCACTGTGTGATACAGTGTGTAGGAGAGTTCAGCTACAGGGCAAGTTAAGCAGGGAGGTTTAGTGATTTCAAAGCACTTATCAACACTCCCCCAGCTGCATAGTGCAAAGAAGAGATTATAAGGACAATCACGTTACAGGTGTGCTCTTTGTCCTGTGAGCAGAAAGACAATGTCTCAGACATTGTGGTGTGTAGATCTGATAATTTTTTCTGCAGTCACAGTGCATCAGCATCAGGACTTTCATCAACGTGGCAGGTAACAAAGAAGAAGCTACCGACAAACACCTTGCAAGCTGCAAACTATTGCCAGGATGTTCTGTCAGAGAAGGGCAATTGTACATCCAAGAGATACAGAGAAATGTGACAATTCTGCAGACCTCTCGGATGTCCAAGCGGAAACATGCATATCAAGTATTTTCTAGTTGTTCAGTGTGCTTAGCAAAAACTGCTCACAAATAATTGGCTATCAAGATAAGAGAATCACACTGCGTAGTAGGTTCCCATAACAAAATCAAATCCAAACAAACAAAAAGTTCCAGAAATTATATGGTCAGAACATTTGTGTTAGCAAAAGAAGATCTTGTCCTGTCCCTGGACTTTACAATCCCTCTGCTTCACCATCACCACTTGAACTAGCAGTATTTCAAGTATACAAAATCGTGAACTGGTCGATATGCACATCTTCAACCCTAGGTTTTGAAAACGGACACTCAGTGTAAATTTTGAATAACAGACATTTAAATCACTATACATGCATTCAGCTTACACAGTAAATGAGTTATGATGCTCAAGCATTTTTTTCTCAACAGAATCCTAAACTGCACATTTTTACTGGTCTTCCTAAGCTCAAAAGTAGAACTAACATTCATGGGGATTAATCTTGGTCTCATTGTATGAATTGGACTTCTTCTGCCTCCTTTATCTTCCTCAGACTGTAATATAATTTCATCAGTGTTCTGCAGGAAACCATTTCTGTGGGTAGAAACCCAGCATTTTGAAATCTCTCTCTTTCCAACAGTGAAACTAAGATCTCATTTTTTTAAACAAAAGGCAAAAATCACAAATGAAAGAGTGAATGAAACTGAGATGTTTACACACACACGGAGTGTTTCTTCATACCATGGCTAGTATATTCATGTGGCATCTTGCCAAAGAACATCATACATGTTAGAAGTTCATGCGAGCTCAAAAGAGTCTAGACTAGTGCTGTAAAGAGAAAACTATTGAAAGCTACTAATAACCAAGAAACGTTCATCTCAGGAAACCACTGAACCTGAGAGTGTATCACATCACCAATATTTGCCTGTCTTGTTATTTCCCTCGGTGTCTGCCACTGTTAGAGACAGAACACAGCACCAGACCTGATCTCACACAGGCACTGTGCTCTTCAGCAGTGCTGACAAAGTAACCAGGACATTCATCTACTGCTGGGATTGCTGTGCCCAAATCCTGCGCTGCAAACTATTTTTCCCACATCTGCAGTAAATGTTCTGACTACAAGAGTACTGCCTATTCTGGGACAAGTCTCCCTCTCCCCTTTGAGTTAGGAAAACTACCCTGAGCTGACGTTTTGTAGAAATTACTTTCCTGAGGAACATTCCAGTTTCACTGAAAAATTCCTGTTCAAGTTTAGTGACAATACCACACTAAAGTGTAATGGGTAACGCATGAGGCTGTACAGCACTTAGCAAATCCATATTTAAGTTTATTCTGCTCATATTTCAGACTTGTCTTTCCCTCCTTGTGGAAATAGTAAATAATCAATACATTTTTCATTCAAGAGGGCCAGTTAATGTAACCTGTGTATTACCAATGCCTTGATATTACCTTGGATCAAGACAAAGGAGCCTCAGACAAGTCAGTCTCAAAAATTCTCTTTACAGGCAATTCTTTATTGTATAGCATGTAGCTTCTACTTTTAAGGTAGTTAAAGTGAAAAAGTAGTTCAAAGATCAACAACTTTCTAAAATGTAAGAGTTATGAGACAAGTGTTCAGACATAAGATTCTCACTGAGAACAATCTTAATTATTAAAAAGAAAAACCAAACCAGCCTCCGACAATTTTAAAAATAAAGGAATTCAGTTTACACTGGTTACTAATGAACGCTGAAGTATTTGCACTTTTGACATGCTGGGATGATTAAAGTAGGATATTTCACATTGTCTTTATTGCATCCATATTACAGGAAGTATTATTTGCTTTGTGGTATTGGTTTGTTCCACCCCACTTCGACTTAAACATGACATCCAATGTAAAACTATTTAAACTGAAACACTATGAACTTGTCCTTTAGTCATCTCATTTTCCTATGGAAAGGAAAAAAATATTATTTAGAAGCTATACTAAATGTGGACTGCTCAAGAATTAACTTACAGTGTTTGGGAAAAAAAAAAAAAAAAAAAAAAAAGCCTTAAGGTGATATCCTGCCACTTTCAGATCCCAGCTCTGAAAAGGAAAAGAATTGCTGCGTACACAGTATGAAGCTAAGTGACAGGAGATACAAGGAAGAGGACTTTTCTTCTCTAGCAGATGAAAAAAGATGCTGAATTAGCTCAATATTTAGCTCACAGCATTATCTCATGTCTAGCCAACATTGACTTCACCCATGGTATATCCTCAGGAGCAGCTGGGCTGCATTATGTTGAAGACCATAGGATATACAGTCTTAATTTTGCATGTGAGTTGTCTTTACTTTTGTTTGTACTGTTTTAAATACATCTATTAATATCTATTTGTTTCCAGCTTCTTTTGCCACACCGCAGCTTATGCTGCATGACACCCAGAAGTCCCATTTCTGGAACTTACTTCAGATTTCTTAGTGTCTGCAGAAGCAATATGAATTATTAAAACATGGCGTAATTGCAGGGCAGAAATCAGGTAATAAACTGATAGCCTAGTTAGAAACACATTCCTCAAAAGAAGCTGAAAGAAACGTGATGGAATGTACTTGGTTTTGTTTGATGTATTTTCATGCACAGCTCTCTTAAATTCCATTATGAAAACTGGGTGGGACCAGTAATGAAAGGAGGAGAGATATTCCTTCCCCTGTGTATGCTAGTGAGGTAGACGGCCAAAGAGGTGATGGGTTGCAACTAGCTCAAGAGATGCAGCACAGATCTGGAAGCTGCTATTCATGCAGAGAAACCAACAACCTGTTGAACTGTCAGGAAGGTCCCAGCCAGGCCTCAGAGAAGTCCAAGAAATTTTTTTAAGACTAAAGGCAACTAAATCTAAGAAACTGAATTGGCAGGAAGAAAACACTTTCTTGCAAGAACAGAGTGGGCATGGAGTATTCCAGCTCTTATTTAATAAAAGTGGTTTACAGAAGTTTAAAAACCTTTTCTTTGATATCTCAGTATAATAGTTCAGGTAAACTGAACTCCAGAGATCAGACCAGCTTAAAGCAAGTATGTCTTAGGTTTCTTTCATATTCAGTTTATTCCAGTCCATCAGCAACTCCTTCAAACTTAGCTCTGATCACGGAGTAGATGCTTTGAGCCTAAACTTGGAGTCAGACTACATCTTTACTAGACCAGAAAACAGATTGAAAGCACAAGGATCTGGCAGGCTTACATTCTACCTTTGCCTCCTTTGGACATGGTCATAACATGCAGTTGACAGTAGTCTTGGGGCATCTGGATCCAGCAGACCAGGAGTAATATTGAAGTTGCCTACAGGAACACACTTGAATAAGTCTGCTCAATATTTTTTTTCTGTTAGGATGAAATTAAATCAATTCTCCAGAGACATTTGAAAGTGAGCTCAAGAAGAAAATAAAATGGTCTTTGGGATGGGAAATGATGGTTTCCTCAGGACTGACTTTAAAGATAAAGGCAGTGAGCAATACTGTGCAATTCAGTTTTGTTTACCTAGGAAAACACTGACAATGGACATGAACACTGCGGTTAAGTGTTTGAGTGCTCACAAGTGCTTCATGGAAAATGATCGAGAGGGTCATTATTCCCTGGCAAAAAGGCTATCTTCAGGCAAAAAAACAAGTCTTCTAACCCTGGGTCCAACAATGGCATCTGCATCCTTGGAGGTGTACTCAGTGTCACTACTCACATCTGCAAATAGGCTTAATTCTCACTTTTTACAAAAGTGATGAAAAGCTGTGTTTGAGCAGACACAAACTCCAAAAAGGCGAGTTGTTACTTCTCAGTACAAAAGTGCTCAATGACATCAGCATGTATTTTAAGAAACAGTTGGGGTAACTTTTGTTCTTATATTACAGCACACCAAATTGCCCACAGGTTTTAGGATGACCCAGGATAGCAAACAAGCCTGGCCTTAGGAGAGGCAATTATAAATCAAGATATTTATTCACTTGTTTATGTTTGTTTCCTCACAGCAAATAAAATACTTCATTCAGCAAGTAATTCAGTACTCAAAACTTTCCTTCTGAAACTTAAAAGCCTTTCAGCAAAAGCACTCTAAATTTCTGCTAAAGCAAGGAAGTTCATAAATCATCCCTATAAACAGGAACACCAAGCAACTTCTTAGAGACTAAAGCTGATGTTTCAGTTTTTTCCCCTCAAAAACTTACTAGTAAATATCCATTTTGGATCAAGTGCCTCAAACCATACGCACAATATTGTGGTTTTAAAGATGAAGGCAGGGTATCAACAAAATTATATGATACGAGATATTTAAATGCACCCTGAAACACAAACTATATAATGAAATGTTTTAAGTGCAGACAGCTTGTAAATGTAATCTGTCTGAAGTACCAGCTGAAGTGTACAGCTTAAGGCACTGCACCACATTTACAGTTGGACTGAATCTCAAAGTTCATATAACTGTAGATTATTGCGTGGACGCAAGCTAGGCAGCAAATTGTATTTGCTATGGGGAAAGCTGTTTACATACTTTTAAAAATTCTGCAATAGTTCATGATAGCCTTATTATTTGAACTGACAGATAACAAGAATTTTAACTCAGATGCCAATAGCTGGAAATGAACAAATGAAGTTTTAAATGTTTTTCTTCTCCAACACCTCTAGAATTTTTCCAGTGGTGTCTTGGACCACTGTAAAGTAAACATAAGCCAGCAGCAATGTTTTGCCTCTCTTGCTGTTTTTCTGCAAGGAAAACAAGGAAACTGCTCATCATGCACTAGGATATCAACAAGACGAAGGTCAAAAATACTAATTAAGGTACAGAAGAAATCAGAATATCCCTTCTGAGAAGCAGAGATAAATCCTGAGAGTGACAGCTAGGAGGGAAAAAAAAGAAAAAAAAAAAAAAAGTAGCGGTGCAATCTATCTATAGCTGTCAAAACTCTTGGATTTTAGGGCAGTAACTACATGGGAATTTGCAAGAATAACTGTTCAGATGCAAAGTGATCCTCAAGCCTATGTATAGTTAAAGTCAATGTAACAAAAGAGACTTACAAAAATTAATACAGATGTTTTACCTTTTTTATTTTCACTATACATTTCACCAAAGAGTAAAAAGGCAGGAAAGCCAATTATACGTAACAAGAACAACAAAACAAAACATCTGAGGAAAAGGACACTACAGACCAGACTGATAGGTGGTACTAGATGAGCGATGTTTAGGTTTGTCCCCTTGTAACAAGACAAATGAGTACATAACCAAATATGCAAAATGCAGCAGAAATTCAACGTGATTATTACTAGTTTGGGAAGGAATCTGGATCAGGTAAAATTATCAGACCTGTGACTAGGAAGTTATAGTGTGATATTTTTTACACACAAAAGATTAAATTGCAAAGTCTAAGGAAGTCGCTTAACAACATTCCTGGAAAAGCAAACCCACAAGAGGTTATGACCTCCAGACATTTTTAAGGAACATTGTGCTGTTTCATGATAATACTGTTATCAATGTGTTACAGTAGTTTTTTATAACTGTATTATAGTCCTTTATATGGGAGTTTACATTAAAGTAAGGATGGCATGCTACAGTTGAACATTTTGGGAACTCCTGCATTGTAAAAAAAACCTTGGCCTTATTTGAGTAAAACCAAATTCACAGACCTGACAGCTGTTTAACCCTATATCTTAATCTACCTCCGCACAAGACCACAAACAAATTGGTTGCATGTGTGTTTGGTCATGTTAAGTTGTGAATTTCTGAATTGTATAGATGTCCAGCACAACTAGATTAAAAACTTTTCTCTGCTGAGAAGAAAAAATACCTTGAATTTTTTCCTACCAGAGTTAAATATATATTGTGTAACAGTATGTTTCTAGCTGACTAAGGAAGATGTAAGCAAATAAACAAAAAGTGATTGAAGAAGTAAGGATGCATAGATTAGAGTTCACAGGCAAATGTCTATTTCTTCCATCTTTAAATACATCCACACACTATACAGGAGACATTGATTTCCTCCCTCTTCCAGCTTAGCTGGAGTCTCAGAGGAAGGGTTTCACTCTGTCAGGAAGGTACATCAATAAGTCAAGAACAGTGCAAAAAACCACTTTTTTTTAGTTATGTCTAGCTCTGTCTTTAGACATAAAGCACTGGAAGATGTGTTGCAATGCTATAAGCACTTGCTAAGCATGATAACTGCAAGATCTAGCTTCCTGATGGGCAGTAAAGACCACAAAAGCAATATTTCACCCACTATTGGTGTGCAGCCACTTTAAAAGCAAAATGCAACCAATATTTCCATAATAACAGTAACATCCATATGCTATATCCAGCTTCCAACAGGGGAAGAGAAATTCAAAAACATCAGCAGAATATCACGGACAAATGTTGCAGAATCATCTCCCTTCAGGAAGTCAGGATGTGCTGCCCAAACAAGTTACCATGACACAGCCTAGCGTACATATTTACAGGACATTAGCCATTCTGAAATAAACGTCTGTAAATTGGCAGTTATACCAGAAGCAGTCACCAGGGAGTGCCACCACCACTGAGGCCACCTCCATGGCACAGTACCTTCCAACACGAAAGCTCAGCAGATGCTTCAGCCACCACCACAGGTAATGAGCCACCCTGACATGACAAGTTTTCATGCATCTCTGACAAGGGACTTAGTTCTTCCCTATCCTATTCATTTTAATTTAGCAGTACCAGGTTTGTTTCTCAAGCTTTCATGCTTCCACAAGGCTACCAAACCTTTATAAGTCATGTCCTCCAATTTTTGGTAATTGGAGGGCCTTCAAACTACCTGAAGAAACAAACATCTGTGAATGTCTTTCTTCTGCTCCTGCATGGAAGACAAGCCTTTCGAAACAGACTCTAAGCAAGCCCAGTACCAAGGTTCTTTGCTAGTCAAAGGGGAAAATAAAACCTGTGCATAAAGATACATTAGCCTTTAAGTTTTTCAGCAAATAAGTATTACAGCCATATTTCATTTCATATTTCTTATATGTTTCTTTCAGTATTCATTTCTCTACTGACAGACAGTGAACAGAGTTCTCAGGAGCCATACGTTAGTTTCTTACTTCCATCTGGTTGTTTAACACCTCTATGCTAAATTTCATCTTAATTATCATCAAGACTGGTCAAAACCTTTTATTACCATCTACAAAAAAAAATATTTCCCCCTTTTGCACCACTGTCATACTTACTGCCACTGCTACTATAGGACTAAGTCCTTTATGGATTCATTTAGTATGACTGTATACCTTGGCTATTCACGTTACTGGAGCCTTCAGAAATTACTTCTGTTTTGCAGGTCTAGATGCCTACAGCACAGTGGAAAGAGAATCAGTCTAAATGGGAAAACAATGAAGTCTTGGCAATATAGCAGGAAAATTATAGTTCATAGTGTTTACAGCACACCAGTTTGCAAAGCCTGGCTTATCTGGGCATAAGAACTTAATTAGAAAGGTTCCCTGGATGAAGCTAAGCAAACAGAGATGCAGGTAACATACTGACCATCACTAGGTTGAATGTAGGATGCTCAAAAAAAGGGAACTTGGAGCTTGCAAAATCCAATAAATCAAACAATACAGGCTTCCAAACATAAAGAAAACTAGCGATGATGTTACAAAGAAAAATAGATATGCTGTGCCTAGAAGAGCTTGACTTCCTATCATACATCAAAAACATTCCTGGAGACAGATCTCATTGTCTTCTTCTATGCTTGTATATTAAAATATTGTTCTTTCCTTTTAGAAAGGTATGTGCTATTCAGACTGATAAATTATACTATTTCCATCCATTCCCAGCAAGGCAGCTAATTTGTCAACATGGCAGGAGGGAAGGAGAAAAAAATAAACAAAATAGAAAAGCAGAAGCAGTTAAAAGTAAAGGATTTACCCTAATAATGTCAATGGTTTCAATAAAATGCATTAAAGTAAGTACAACAAGCAGAATGTTAGATAGATAGATAGATGACACACTAACCTTTTTCACATTAAATCCTTGAGGTCACTGCAAGTATTTTCAGCCCAGTTCTGATCCGTGTCATCCGACTGCCAGCTCTCTTCAAGCTAACAGCTGAGTGAGGAACCGAGGAACACCCTCAGCCCAGACCTATAAAAAGAGGTAACCACTCATTACATTCAGCTGCTCTTCCACCTCTCAGTCCTGGCACCAGCTTTTCTGTGATCAGAGGAGCTGCAGAATCAAGAGGAGAGACTCCATCCTCAACTTCTCTGCTGGGGAGCACCCAAGGTGCTCAGCAGCTAGACCATCAACAGAAATACCATCCAGGAGAGTCTGGGAAGCAGGAGGCACAGCATCATGCTGCTTACAGGCTCTGCACCGCTGGCAAGGTTGCCCTGTCAGATCATGGCTCTTCAAAGATGATTTCTTGTGAAATTTTTCATCATCTTGAAATGCTTCTGTTTTAGGGGATTCAGAAGGAAACTTCTTCCTCTATCACCACCCTAACGTTTTTATTTAAGGAAGTCAGAAGGGTTTTTTTCTTAATAGGAGAGCAATAGTAATACTGCTATCAAAAAAACTCCTCTTTTTCTAAGAAGATGATATTATTACAGAAGAAAACCCACCTTCAGCACCAAGAAACAAACCTCCACTACAGGTAAGGGGAACCAAGAAACCGTTGCCCAAGCAAAGAACCTCAGAGCTGTATGTGACCCCCTCCTCACCATCACAACTGCTTCTCAAACCACCAGCCCTTTCCCTTCAGCAGAAGCAAAGAACTCAGCCATAAATGGCTGCTTTGCATCTTCATTGCCAGAAACTCACCACCTGTCAGTGGCATGGACACGGGAGATGCACCGGCAGGCCAAGGGGGGGCAAAGCACAGGCTGCTTCTTGGTACTTGGAAGTGAATCTCGAGGATGGAGCAGTGCCCTATCAAGTAGAAATCCAGGAGAGTCCTGCGCTATTCATTGCTTTGTTTTGCATGGAGAATGGACATGTGTACAGCAATAACAACCACCAGACTTGGGGAAAAATGTCATTTTCAAACGTATTCTCCTTTTCCCCAGTGGGTCCCGTACTGAGTGCATTCACATCACCTTGTTACTCTTTCATTAACACCTTGCAGAGCCCAGAAACTCTTTTGAAGGAATAGACACCTGCTTTTGAAGATGCTTAACCACAGAATATCTTAAGGAAAATCAGCTATACATTGTTACAGACTACACAGTGGTTCTGTAGTGATGAGATCCAGCCCATCTTCCTGAAAAAAGCTAATTAGCAGCCTGGTTAGATTTGTGACAGTTTTATCTGCACACACACCTTCCATAACAGGGCACAGGGGCAGTGTATCACTGGATTCTCAAGATGACTGAAAAGGCAAGACATTGTTGCAAGCAAAATTCCAGCTAATTAATTTGACCATCTCTGTTTTGATGTGCAAAATATGGGAGGGGGGTGGTGTTCAAAACAGATGGCAAGAGTTATTTAATAAATGAAATGATTGCTATTGGGTGGCAGTCTTGACAGAGAGGAGGAAGAGAAAATAATACAAAATTCTAACAAAAAAGTCAGCATGTAGTAGTTTTTAATCTTAGAGCTGAAATCCAGCAGTGGTTCCTTTCGTATACAACTCTTTTTCTGAAGTGAAATATGCTCTCCTTGCAATTCATGGCAAGTACTGACAGATAGACTCTAATGGTCCATCAAGCCTTGTGGATACTGAAGGTGCCTCCCTCATGAAAAGGGGCAACACAGGAAAAATGCTGAAAGAAGTGTACAAGTCCTATCCAAAAGCTGCAAACTCTGAAAACCCCACCTGTAGGGCAGACCAGATGTTAAGACCAAAGTTCAGCTACGGATCCCAGAAGACCTAAGCGCTTCCATGTGAGAGAAAAATGCTTTTGGATTCTGTACTAAATGCAAAATTTTCAGTGCTGCAAAATTTCCATTACAGTTCTTTCCCAGCTACCCAGCTCTCAAAGCAGGAAGGACTGAAGCAAGCTAAGAGGCCAGCTCCCCAGGGAGCCTGGAATCTCTTTGCTCATTTTTTTATCAGGAGAACTGATAAAAATAATGGCAGATACTGAACCTCAACTGTCTTTCATCAAAAAGATCATAACAGTGTAAAATACTGAGATCCCTTCAAAATTTTTGATACTGGAATAATATTCCCCCTGAACTATTATAACCATCCCAGAAAAAGATTTCCAACATACAGCAGAAGAAAATACCCCTTGAGTGAAGAGCTACAATAAAATTTCCAATCAAATCCAAAAGTCTAAGAGACTGAGTGGAGAGCAGATACCAATTTTACCATTTGGGAAGCAAAAGAAGGCAGGTTCTGTACAACTAACTGATTTGTTTCTTCTAAAACAATCAATAACGAAGTAGTGCACAGAAATTGGCATGTATAGATTTCAAGCTGAAATCTCTCACTGGGAGGAGAGGACAAGTGCCACTTCACAAAGCTGAGATCAGGATGGTTTCTATATGAACTC
This sequence comes from Falco biarmicus, assembly GCF_023638135.1. NCBI lineage: Eukaryota > Metazoa > Chordata > Aves > Falconiformes > Falconidae > Falco > Falco biarmicus. The sequence goes on from NC_079291.1 coordinate 25,191,328, forward strand.
AAAAAGAATCGTTCTTTTAAAAATAATCCTAGAAAAATCTTCATAAGAGTGAAACAGGAGTGCCAAAGATTCTTAGGGTCTTCAAGTTGGAGTGCAAAAACACCCCCATTCTTGCTCAGGAACACATTCAAGGACACATCCAAGATATTTCTCACTGGAGCAATTTGGAGATCTTGCTCACATATATGCTGCAATCAAGCAGAAAGGTGTGGGAAAACACAGGCCACTGAATATTTTCAACATATTTTCAGAGCAGGAAAGTCTGTAAAGCAAAGGATATGATTGTAGCAGCAGGAAAATAACTTGTCATTTTAACAATACTGCAAATGGTGCAAAGAAAGGTATTCATCATACATAAACCTAGATACCCATCCATGTTTTTATCAAGCTTGACATGCCCAATCCCTCCATAAGATTTATCCTGACAAAGATAAAATCACAGCTATGACAAGGTCCTTAAATACAATGTCATTAAAAAAAAAAAAAAAAAAAAAAAAAAAAAAAAGGGAAAACAAAAGTTAGTTCAGTTGCAGACTCCTATTCCTGAATGGGTAAATACTGAAGGCAGTGTATTCCAGTCCCATTACAGTACCTTGAAGGCTCAATTCAGCTGCTTTAGACAGTTACTAAGAAAAGGGATTTTGCAAGTAGGAGGGAAGAAATTACGAGGTGAATAAATAGATAACTCCCAGAGATTTGCAGGAGTAACTCTGGAGATGCCTCACAGATACTCTTTTGCCTTCCTCGTGAGTAAGGATCCCTCCCTATAGGGAACTCAGAAATAAAGTATGTTTACTGATAATGCAGAAGTATGGGTTTAGCTCTGTTGGGAATAGTTCACACCAGAGTGGGTGAGTGCAGTAGATTAGCTCTCAGGCAGGGTTAACAATGTAGGAGGCTCTGTACATTTGCCTGCAAGGGGGGACAGGTGAGAATCCCATACCAATCCAGTTCTTTATACTTCTTGATACATATCTTCATTACAGTATGCATAGTCTCTTAGGCAGACTTTGCTTTTAATCTTGTACGCTTGGGCTGGTGGCCTTTCCACCTGAAGGAAGGGGGCAGCCTTTACTTTATAACAGAAGGCAGCACCACGAAGACTTAAAAAATGGAAAGGCTAAGCCAAATGCCTTTCACTTGGGCTAACTCCGTGGTAAATGCTAGAGATGTCACAGCCCTTGTTTTAAAACACTTACCCTCATTATGATGGATTACAGAGAGAAGAAACTTCTCTTAAAAAAAATACCTAGAAAGGTCAAAACATGGAGTTAATGCAAATATTTTTTTTAAGGAAGCTGGAAGTCTCTTGAATGTAACGTTCACAAGTCAAAGGTTACATGCTTTGGTATGCTGCACCGATGCCCTTTACATTCTTCAATTGACTGGTTGTGGGAGGGCTTCCCGTTGTGTGAAACATCACCGGTCAGATTTTTCTCTTTGTTCTTTCCTATGCACTCTTCTGTAACGCAAAGGTATTATCCAAACCACACTTTAAATTGGTAATACCTGGTCAATCTAACCAAATATCTAAAGGCTTCTTCAAAGCAGAAAAAACTGATATGGATATTTCCTTTTTTAGGTAAATTATGCAGATCTGCAGTTCAATGAAGCACTTGTCTGAGTCTCACTCAAGCCATTAGGCACTGGAGAACATGCTGAAGAAATAAACATAAGCCTCTGGTTCAGCTGAGCTGGGCACCACTACTTTATTCCTGCTGACTTGCCTGTATCCTTGTGCAACTGGAGACCTTTGCAGGGGTAAGAGGTCACTGTTCCAAAAGAAGCAACCAACTCTTTTTCTCAAGTGAAAAAATTTAATGCAATGGCTAAACAACAGGAATTTGGAAAAAAAACAGGAGAGTAACTTTTTGCTCTGCAGAGGACTTTCTATACAAACCTATCCAGAGCATAGAAAAGGCGGATTTGATGAGCTGTTTATAGGAGAGATTCAGCTTGCTTATTCAGAGGCACACTGTGCTTTTTGACAGTGCCTAGGGCATCCCAGGCACCCACAATGTGCATGACAAGGCTTCCCAATCATCTGTACTCTTCTGGAGTGCCGGCCACACAGGCTACATGGTGCCTGAGGTGACATCAGGTATCTTAAACAGTTGGCCTCTGACTTTTTGCAGCCTAGTTCTGCCCTAGCCACTCTGGGCTCCTGAATGAGACACAGATTCTACCTGAAAACCAAAGAGAAAAGTGCCTTAGGGAATGACAGCAACCTCATCTGTGAGAAACTTGCTAGAGCTGACCAAAGCCAAATGCATTGCACGAGCATGTGTTAAAACTGGTCCTTTCCTGGCTCAGTAAAGTATCTAAAGTGTGTGGAATCTATAGAGTTTTGCAAAAGATCAGTGCCCCTGTTTTCTGTCTCAAAAACCACATAGGCTCACCTTAAAAAAATGCAGTTGAGTGACAGTGGGTAATAGCTATGCTTCCCTTTGATATGTAAACAGTGTAGTTAAGATAGCTATACAGGGCTAGTATCCAGATCCAGGGTTTGGGCCAGGGCTTGAGACAATTTATGCTCCCTTTCTGCTTGTGATCACTGAAGCCTAATGAACTTTCATTTCTTTCATAAGCAAAGCTACAGCCCTGGGCAGAAGCACTTCCACCCAGTCAAGCTGGGGTCTCGATATGCAAGCCTGCTCCCCAGGCAAGTGTGAAGGTTAGAGAGAACTGCACCTGGGTCTCCCACATCCTTTAAATTGCAAGTTTTTTAGAAAAAGCTATGAACCTTACTTCCTCCCCTATTGTTGTTTTTTTTTTTTTTAAAGGGGGGAGGGAGGAGAGGGAAGCACCTGCATCTTGTCCAGGAGAATGCTTTTTGACTGTGTCCCTCAAGTGACATTTGCCAAGGAATACCATTTCTAAACCCAGACCAGACTTAGATGTGAACTAGGCAAGGAGCAGATCCCTTTGGTCCCTATCAAACCTCTGCACAAACCCCAAATACCAACTTCTCACTTACAGAGAATAGGAAGACCAAACCCCGCAATACGAACAGGATATTTCTGGCAGCAAAGCAAGATTTTCATGATCACATGTTGGGATTCAAATAGAACACAGATGCTTAGATGCTGTCTGTGTGACTGTTACTGGAAGCTGTGAAAACAGCTAATTGCGTTAAGTACCTATCTCATGTAAATGGCTCTGGAAAATTCATCAGACATCTATCAGCATCTTTAGGCAATTAACTGACTTATTGAATCTGTCTTTGTTTATTTAGAGAGAAGAAGGAATAAGAACTTAACTATGCTTCCTTATGTTACTGAAGTGATCTTAGAATAAATGTCTTAAAGATTTAAAAAAGCTATATAAATAAATATGAAGGGTAGATGACATTTATTTAGCTATAGAGGATAATCACTCTATGAATCAACATGCTTATTTAATATCATACTTAGGAACTCAGTTCTAATTGTTTACACTTTTAATCAATAATTGACTAAACTAGTCAAGATTCATTAAACCTCTGATAGAGTTATTACCACAGAAAATACAAACTAAGTTTTCACTGGGAATAGCCTTCAAAAAATAACAGGCACTTTCTTATACCATCAGTTATAAAACAATATGTATAAGCCCTAGCTTTAAATCAGCAGCCAAAACAAAAAGCATGAAATGGGAAGGACTGCTATAATCACTCTTCAGAAAGTGTCACTCTTGCTCACTAATTTCTCCTCCTGAATTTATGAGCTTTCATTGCACAAGAGCACAGATTGTTCCACTCAGGCCTCCTTGCTTCCCAAACTATCATCTCAGTCCTCAGCTGGAAACTGCCCAGCTCTTGGTTTTCTACAAGCTCACAGACCCAGCTAAGCCAACTCAACTTTGACCAACCTCAGTTTAATACAGCAGAATTGTAACGTAATTACTGTTCTCACTGTGCTCCAAGAAGCTTACAGAGAAAGACTGATGGGTTACAGCTCACCTATGTGCATGGATGGTTGCTGTTGTTGATAAAGGGAGGTCTAACACTGAAGTTACTTGGAGTGTCTTTGCTCCACCTGAAAATAAATTTTTGCTCCCTCTGAAAATAAATATTTCTCAGGCTGTTCTAAGGGGAAAAAGCAGGCACAACGCTAAGAATTACATTAGAGAGACTAGGTGCACATACAGTAGAGAGAGTCAGATTTTAAGGGTTCTGGATTAAATGTATTTAGGAGAGAAATTGTAAATACTGTGGCAATTAATAGCTAAGTTTTGTCTGATAAAAACCTAAAGTGTGCTATTAATTTAGCCCAAGGGTATAACGCAGGCTTTAATTCCCTCTCTGCTCCATGCCATTGTCCAGTGGGTCAGAATAATTGAATTAACACAAACTTAATAACAATTAAAATAAAATAAAACCAGGTGTTGTTTAAAGAACTGAAAAAAGAATGTAGCACCATTCTTTTTTATGCCTAAAACCACAAATAAGAAACGCAACTATGCAGACAATTAACATCCTTCAAGTGCAGAATCAAATACTTAGCAGTGGTGGAAGTAATGGTGGGGCAGGGGAAGACCTTCTAAACAGATATAACTGCAAGGAATCTGACACTACAGATAATAGCTAACACGTCTTTAAGAATAAATACTGCCAGAACACCTCTTGATCAAATTGTCATACAAGTAGAACAAAAATATATGCCTTGAAGGATAGAATTTGCTTGTAAGTGGATAAAGGATTTCCTGTGTTCCTTGTAATACATTAGTGAAAAATTAACTCCAGCTAACAATAGTATGTAATTTATAACATGAACTGTAAAGCCTCTAGAAGGCTCACCAATGTTCTAAAGGACTGATAAATAATAGCCCAAGTCCCAGATGAAAAATTTGTACAAAATGTCATAAAATTTGTTACCAGCACTTCTGTAAGTCGTTTTATGGAGACAGTCATTAGAAACAACCTAAATTCACTGATGATAATCTATGGTTTGCCATGGACTAAATAATAATGCAAAATGCCTGAGGACAGACATATGAACGGGAAATGAAATAAAATAAAAGTCAGTTTAGAAGCCGTGTCTAGCTCAAAGAAACTGTATACTCAAGGATAGAAGAAGTACCTACTTGGATAATGGTAACAGCTATAGCAGCCTATATGCTTTAAGGTACTATAAAGATAATGAGTGAACTAAGCGTCTCAGCACAGAGCAAGGAAGACAGATGAGAGTAGAAAGAACTTAGAACTTATTGAGGACCAAATTTTCAATCATCTCTCCACTACAGTAAGGACAAGATAGACACTATTATGCTTACTTGGTGCCCAGTAGCTTTTGGTTCATCAGTCTGGCCTTGCTCTACCGTGTAAACACAGCCTTAAATCCTACAGGAGACCTTAGTCTGAGGTCTGGGCTTTGGTGTCTGTGACACCTGTCACGGCTGACAAGACACTCAAACCAACAGTCTCATTGCAAAGCAGGGACCAGAGCATCTGCCTCTGCCACCTGGGGAAACGGCCCGAGCCCCAGCAGCGGGGCTGTCACCTCTCTCCAAAGCTGAAATCAGAGCTCACCTCCTGGACTGGTGAAAGACCACTCCAAGAAAAAAGTGAACTCTGAGCCCAGATGCACATATGTTCCCTTTTCAGCCTGTTCCTGGGAGGTATTAATGAACAACATCCCTCCCTTGCTTCAGCCCACAGTTTCCCAGGAGTTGAGCTGGGCAGAGCAAGCAGTGAGCTCCACCCGCAGCTGAAAAGCATAAGCAGGACCTTGGGGCTGCCCAAGAAATGCAGGTTCTCCCTCAACTTCTGTCCAAACTGGACATCATTGTGAATAACCCTTAATAATAATAATAAATACAGAGCTCCCGAGGTTACCACCTCAGCTTAGGGCTTCACAGTCCCACTCCAGGGTTTTACTGTGAGACAACAGTGAGTTAGGATCAGACCTGAGCTCTGACATACCGCACAAACAGTTTTTGCTCAGCTGTAAGTTATCCCTAAAAGAGCATTCCCTGAAGGCAAAACCAGCAATACATGCAGTAGTTCCGTGGCAGGAGGGTGCCACCAGCCGCTCCGCTGGCTCTTGGAAAGGGCCACCTTAGGGAGCCCTTCTGAAGAATCCAGAATTTCCTCCACCCTGCTCCTAAGGAGATGATTAGACCAGAAATATGGGTCTTTATACTGTAGGGAATCTGGCATCAAGCAATTTCAGAGGAAGACAGGAGCTAGTCCATTATATCTCAACTCCCAACACAACAGATCACACTTTGTTTCCCATATTTGAAGGCAACACAGCGTGGAAGCAAAAAAGCAAGAATTACAAGTCACCCAGGACTATATACAAAAGACAGCATGCCCTGGGACAAGTCCTCTCTGCATGACCATAGGCATCGATTATTGTCTGCAATTCTGGGAGCTTCAATTTGAGAAACATGTTTTTTAACAATTTGCTCTGTAGAAGCCTCTGTCACAAGAAGCAAAAATTTCTGAATTACATACACTACACTGGGTGGCACAAATGAGAAGAGAAACCACTGACAGAAATGAAAAAAACATGCCAGCTCTTATTGAAGCCCGTCATTTGGCTCCAGGTCAGGTTGCTGGGCAATCAGATGAAGTAAGTAAAGGAGCCTGACAATGCGAAGCATGTCCTGTGGCATCCACAACCAAGGACATACTGCAGCTTGCTCCTACACACCTGTAACCACTGCAGTTTCTTGTCTTGCCTGACCGAGGCCATAGGTATTCATACAAAGCAGTACTTATTCCTCAAACAGTGCAGTGAATTCAGCAGGAAAAGGTGTGAAATATGTGTATCGTTTCTATTTTTTTTCTCTAAATGCAACAACAAAGGCCTTTACATCCCTTCTACTCTTATTATTTCCCCCCTTATTGCATTCATCTGGTCTGATAAGACCTTCCTTGTTAGGCGGGCTGTAATTCAAGTTTGTCTTTTCCTTATTTCTACTATTCTTACCTCTTAATATTCATATGTCTCATCAGGTCATCAAAGAAAGATGATTCCCATGTCAGTTAGGGAATATCACATCATTTCAACCTTTGTTCTGTTCAATTACTGTCACCTTTCCCTCTTCCCACATTTCTCAAAGTCTTGAGATAGATATCTATCATTTTGCATAGTGTCCTATCCATATGACATTGCACTAGATGACCTCTCTTTTGGCCAGAGAGAGGGTCTTCTAATTATTGACTTACTTCAGACCACCTGTGAAGGCTTGATTCATCGTCTTATTGTTCTCTGATTATTTAGCCATTTTTCCACCCTGCAGATAGCTATCCACCACTGCTTTAATGCAAACTGTTAGTATACCTAACACCCATCACTCCTGTGTTTTGCATTTCACAATTTGACTCACTTTTCAAACCGTTCTGTGATGGCAATTGTCTTCTTTTTGTCTTCACTCTGTGGGTGTTTCCCAGGACTCTTCTGTCACTTCCTCACTCTTTTTCTCTTCATCCTTGGCAACCAGCATTTTTATCTCCATTCACGGTACATGTTATCATTTGTCAGATGACAAACCATTGTATTCTGCTTTTCATTCTTTCCCCTTATATAACTTTAATTTTATCTTTGCTTTTTTATCACACACACACACATTTTTCTATGGATGAAAAAAATGGCTACCATAATTTGATTTTACCTAAAAACATGTATTTTCATGGCATATTGCCATATGGCATAGAGAAACCTGACTGACCTCTGAACAAGCCATCTCAGGACATGGGAGAAGAGTAGCTATGCAAATGCAGTTATATTGGTCCTGATACCCAGCTTAACTTATTAAGAACTAGGTACATGTCTACAAAACATTGTGCTATATACATTCATGGACTCATGTAAGATGTAGATATCTTGTTCCAGACTTCTCCCATCCCCCTGTGGCTCATGTATCATCACAGATAACATCTCTAGGTAATGTATCTAGTTAAACTACTACTAAGATGATTGATATAGGACAACAGAGTAGAAATCTACACTCTATTCCTGAATGAAAGTACTTCCCACAAGACTCATTTACTCTATTCTGTCGTGGTCCATCATTTTTAGTCAGAAGTTAATGTTATTCAGAATGTTATCAGAACAATTTAAACATCAGACAGCTGGGAAGACCTGGGTAAATTATTGCAATTGTGGTCATTTGGCACTTGAGCTTTCTCCAGTGAGGCTTACTCCCTGCTTACTTTAGTAGTTAAGGAAACCACACTACTCAGGCAGGTTTCACACCTTTGTTACAGTAGGTTGCTGTCTGTAGAGTCTATCTCACATCTTTAGTTAAGCCATAGTAACGACACTAGTTTCCTTCCAGCTTGGCCTTGTTCTTTTCTTCACCATTGTCCAAAACATCTGTGTAATCTTTTCAGTTTAATATTGTTGCCTTCCTGTTTACTTTTTTCACAGTTGTTCTCAGTCTGCTTATAAGGTTTAGTTATTCCCATGCCATTTGAAATCACCTCCCAAGAGCAATAACTAGCTCAAAGAAACAGCATGAGCTTCATCAGCTGTGATTGTTGAAAATGACTCAGTAAAGAACTAAAAAATATGTAACAGAACAGGTTTCTTCTGACAAGGGGATGCTTAAGAATGACATTTGAGTTTCTGCCCCAAGTGATTTCTTGAAGCGATGTTTTAAAAGATGCATTGGCTAATGTATCCTTACAGAGCCAGTAAGCTTCCTCTCCATTCCCCCTTCAATGTCCCCTTGGTAAAACAGGGCTAACGCTAATCTGCCCACATAATAGAGCTAACAGTGACATTAGATGCTGACATGAATGCTTTATACTGACAATAGTTTGACCCAAGAACTATGTGAAATATTATAATAAGTACAACTGCCAGTCTCTCCACTAAGTTTTCTGTGCCTTTTCAGAAAGACAGATGTCTGTCAGGTTATATATCCAACACACACATCAGATAAAAGTCATGGCAGACTGGTGAATTTCCCAGTGACTGAAAAAGGAGAAACACAACCCCTCTTTTTTTTTTTTTTTAAAAAAAAAAAAAAGGAACCAAAAAAGATGACCTAGGGAACTAGACAGGCCACCAGTTTTACCTCTGTGCCTGGCAAGGTCATGGAGCAGATCATCCTGGAAATAATGTTAAGGCACGTGGAAAACAGAGAGGTGATTGGTGACAGCCAACATGGCTTCAATAAGGGCAGCTCGTGCCAGACAAATCTGGTGGCCTTTTGCGACAGGGTTACAGCACTGGTGGATAAGGGAAGACCAACTGATGTCATCTACCTGGACTTGTTTGATACTCTCCCACACAACATCCTTGACACTGAAATGGAGAGACATGCATTTAACAGGTGGACCACTCAGTGGGTAAGGAATTGGCTGAGTGGGCGCACTCAAAGAGTTGCTGTGAACAACCCAATGTCTGTGTGGACACCAGTGATGAGTGGTGTCCCTCAGGGATCCATATTGGGACCAGTATTATTTAACATCTTCATCATGGACATGGAAAGAGGGATTGAGTGCACCCTCAGCAAGTTTTCAGATGGCACCAAGCTGAGTGGAGTGATCAATACTCTAAAGGGAAGGGCTGCAATCCAGAGGGACCTTGGCAGGCTTGAGAAGTGGGCCCGTAAAAACCTCGTGAAGTTCAACAAGGCCAAGTGCAAGGTCCTGTACATGAGTCGGGGCAATCCCAAGCACAAGTACAGGCTGGACAGAGAATGATTGAAAGCAGCCCTGAGGAAAAAGACTTGAGGGTGCTGGTGGATGAAAAACTGAATGTGAGCCAGCAGTGTGTGCTTGCAGCCTGGAAAGCCAACGGAATCCTGGGCTGCATCCAAAGAAGTGGTGGAGGCGGGTGATTCTTCCCTTCTACTCTGCTCTTCTGAGATGCCCTCCATGGACCACTGCCTCCAACTCTGGGGCCCCCAGCAGAACACAGATATGGACCTGTGTTAGATTGGGTCCAGAGGAGGGCCACGGAAATGGTCAGAGGGCTGCAGCACCTCTGCTGTGAAAACAGGCTGAGAGAGTTGGGGAGAGCTGAGAACTGAGTTTAGCCTAGAAAAGAGAAGCCTCTGGGGTGATTTTATAGGAGTCCTACAGTTCTTAAAATCGCCTACAAAAAAATGGGGATGGACTTTTAATCAGGGAGTGTAGCGATAGGATGAGGGGTAATGGTTTTAGACTGAAAAAGGTTAGATTTAGATTAGATATTAGGATTAAATTCCTTATTGTGAAGGTGGTGAGGCACTGGGACAGGTTGCCCAGAGCAGCTGTGGATGCCCCATCCCTGGCAGTGCCCAAGGCCAGCTTGGATGGAACTTCGAGCAATCTGATCTAGTGGAAGGTGTCCCTGCCCATGCCAGGGGAGTTGGAACTAGATGATCTTTAAGGTCCCTTCCAATCCAAACCATTCTATGCGTCTATGATATTTATTGAATTGAGTAAGAGACAGCTAAACACTATTAACCACTATTTTACCCTACTTTAAAATCCCAAGTATTTTTTGTGTCCAATTGCAAAATGGAAATTTCCTTACTTGTTCAATAAGCTATGACCACTTAGTACAATACATACCATGTCTAGATATACATAGATGGAAAAAGCGCTGCCATCCAGAATCATCAGTTAAGTAGTAATTACTTTTTGCTTAGTAAAGAAGGAAAGAGAAAGAGAGCTACTGGATATGTAAGAGAACATGCAGATTAAGGAAGTAGAAGACTCTTCTGACTCTATTACAGGTTTTCCTGTGATGGTGTATTTGTTGGGGGGTTGTTTAGTTGTTTTTATTCCTCCCCTAAAACCAAAATGAGGTTTTTGCAATATTTCATTAATATTTTTGGAGCATATTGATTAAAAAAATCAAAAAGCAATTAAAGATACAAGGTCCCATCAGCAACATTCAACGTGAAAAGAGCCAAAAGTGCATTGCAATTTCAGTCAGTGTGGTATACCATCACAAAAGATAACAATTATGCATTTAAATGCATTAAAGATATAGTAATGAAAATGGGAGTCTTAGAGTTAAAAATGGAAGAAGTCAGGACCCGTCTGGAAAGGGATCATCTGCACAGCACAGCGTTACTTTGGTGAGTCATGGTCCCACTGTGAATAGCTGATGCTTTGCATGAATGCATAATTTGATGCTATCAAAGCAAAATTATGTCATGATAATTTCTTATTTTATCATGGCTTTTCATCAAGTTTCTTATAACTGTGCCCCTTTAAGCTTTAATCGGTGTGAACAGATTTCTAAAAGAGGTTTTATAAACAGCATCTTAAAATCACCAAGTAGCGGATTATAAAGATGGGGCATGATTTAAATATCTTTGTTTTAAGCATGTATACAGTCATGAAGCCTGTATAGAAACTGACCTGCCTAACAAAAAAAAAGTTTCTTCTGCACATAGATACAACATAAAGCCTGACGTGTTATGTCAAAAGTAAGTGCTGAACAGAGAACTGTTTCAACAGTACAGAAGTTATTTTCAACAGCTGGAGCTCGGTGTTCTGTTAAAATCCATATTACCTCGTTACAAGCACCACACTTTTCAGCACAACTTACTATCTTCAAGAGAAAAAAATGCTGGCAGCTTCTCCGTGAAGAGGAATAGATCAAGGGCTTCTAATTAACTAATATTTTCGTAGATAACTTGCTGCTAGTGACCAAGTCAGAGTGCTAGCCTTTTATCCCCCATGTAGGCAAAAGTGTTGACATTTCTGGTATGTAGTACTTAAAGAGAAGAACCATCAGGCTTGGACGCTTTTCAGCAGAACCCAGGTCCGACCCAGCTGCTCCTCACCTCCCATCTCTCTCTTGCCTCAACAGCAGAAAGATAGTTTACCCCTCTCTGGAGTGACCTGCAATGAAAGATCACATAAAAAGCAGATGGTTCAAACAAGTAGTACAAAGTCCAAGAGTCTAATGATATTCAGCACTGTTTATAAAGGAAATGTGACTCTAAGTAACATTCTGTTTCAGCAGGACTTGCAGTACATGCTCGCCCCAGATGACCCACTAAGATGTGATGTTAAAATTAGGACAGCAGATTGCAAATATTCTGATTAAAGATTTTTCCGCGAAGTTTGGGGGTTTTCCCTCCTCCACAAAACCATGTGAAAGCACCTGCTTCCATAAAGAGTCTTGTTAAAAAGAAACTCCGAATTCAATTTATTTTAAACAAAAAGGATTTGGAAGTTTGTGTGAAATGTTTTTTCATTTTCAAGCATTTTTTCCTAGATGGATTTTAAAAGTATTGAAACATTAAAAAAAAAAAAAGAAAAAGAAAAAGAAAAAGAAAAAAAATGAATGAACAATCCACAAGTCAATCTGGGAGCAAAACATTTTGACTTTAGGGGTTGAGGAAAAACAAAAGTGTCAAAAACTCTTTCCCACTTAAGTCTGATAATTACAAGATGATTTAACTCAATTTGCTAGCAAATAATACTGAGTCACTTTTAGCTCTATAATTACCAGCAAACTGCATGCACTTTCTCTGAATTCTACACACACACACGCAGCTCCAATCACTTTCTCCCAGAAAATCCTGGGTTTCTGAGCCAGCAATGCTCTTATTTCCATTGCTTTCCACTTCTCCAAGTGCTTCCATGTCAAAACTCTTTGTCAGGTTGCTTCAGATTCGCAAAAGGGAGATTTATGGCCCAGTCCTTAGAATTCTCCAGAATAGCCTCCCATCTCCACAGCCACTGGCCAGTGTGGTGTGTCAGCCCAGGTAGAGCTCAGGGATCTACCTCCTTTTAACACCACAGACACTGAGGTTTCCAGCACACACTGCACTGTCTCCTATATGTCTGTCCTGGTTTTTGGCAGGGGCAGAGTTAATTTTCTTCCTAGTAGCTGGTACAGTGTTGTAGTTCTGGATTCAGTATGAGAATAATATTGATAACACACTGATGTTTTAGTTGTTGCTAAGCAGTGCTTACCCTAAATCACAAACTTTTCAGTTTCCCATGCTCTGCCAACAAGAATGTGCACAACTAGCTGGGAGGGAGCAGAGCCACGACAAAGGGATACTCCATTCCATACCATAGAACGTCATGCTCAGTATATAAACTGAGGGGAGTTGGCCAGGGCCTGCTGGTCACTGCTGAGGCTCTGGCTGGGTCAGCGGGCGGTAAGCTGTATTGTGCATTACTTGTTTTTTCTTGGGTTTTATTCTTCTCTTTGTTATCTCCCTTTTCATTACAATTACTACTATATTTTACTTTATTTCAACTATTAAACTGTTCTGATCTCAATCCAAGGGTTTTACCTTTTTGCATTTCTCCTTCCTATCACACCAGGGTGGGGCGGAGGAATAAGTAAGGGGATGCACAGCACTTAGTTGCTAGCTGGGTTTAAACCATAACATCCCTACAAAAATAATTTCTTTACATATTTTTCAATTATCTGTAAATTGCTCTGCTCTTTGCAAGAGGACGCAGATACAATGACAACCTCTTCCGCACGAGGCACACCCAGTGGCCGATACCATAGGAGGAGCCTCTCCCTCCGAACAGACTGCCTGGTGCCACCAAAGACAGACAAGCAACTTTCTTACTAGCACAGAGATTATATAAGAAAATGCAAGCAAGTTAAAAACTAAACTAAACTAAAATCAACCAAAAAAACCCAACCCCAGGTACTGTAAGACAAGAGTTGTGCGTTTTCAGCTTAAGTTCACCCCAGTACCACCACCCGTTTCTGATGTTCTAGTGCCTTTCAGGGTCCAGCAGGTAGCTGAGGGTTTCCACCAGGAGAAGAGGTCCTTAGCTGACACGGAAGCAGCCCCCCTTGTGCCTATGGCCATAATGGCTTTTCTGGGTATGAGGGAGAGGTGCCAGCTGGCAAACTTGGGAATCGTGGGCAACTGCTTACGTGGGTGTTATGCCTATCAGCACCTAGGCACATGCAAACTGTGAGGGTGGAATTCATGACCACCTCTCCTGGGGGCCTCTCCAGTTCTGCCGCAGTGAGTTGCCTTTAGTCAGCATGCTTGCAACAATCCAGTCTGATTGAAATTAAATAAAAGGCATGCAAATGTGCTGAATTACAGAGAAGAGCAGTGCTGAGGAAGTATGCTTCCACTGAGATATTATTTATTCAGATAAAATCCAGAACCCCAACTCGAAACTTCTTAATCCCCACCAAGCACCCTGCAACTAAATCCTTAAATATTAATTTATGAAAGTTTATGTTTAGATTTTAAACCCAAATTTATATTAACAACCTGTTTTGGATTAACATAGCATATGAACACTTGCCACTTCATTCTTCATTCAAGGAATTTTTATTCATTAAACATATTTCAAATAAAGCATGCTTCTTGGCTTCTTTTCCACTGTGGTAGCTTTACAGTCTTACAACAGACTATCATCACTAATGGCAATAATTCAGAAACTAAAATTAGTGCCTCATTATTCAGAAAGCTTTTAATATTCTTCCCCGTGCTACAGCAAATTGACTTGTGGAATGATTAGATTATTCTATGGAATATCAGAGCCAATTTCTGCTTCACTGTACAAGAAGTATTAAAATATAAATGGATTTTAGCCTTCTGAAATACTTCAATTTGTGGTTTCCTCCCTACTCCTCCAACTCACTCCAGGCCACAATGTATTTAGCTATCGACCTCCCTAAAAATAGTTTGTTTTTCCAGCCACAAGTATTGCATATACTGGTAAATCCATGTGTTTTCTTAATTTCTTAATACTGCAGAATTACCTCTGAAAGCAGCATACAACAAATGATTCCTCCACAAAAGATAACTGAGAGAAAGTCATTTCTGTTTTTAAGATTAGACTTAATGTGTCACTCCTAAAGATCAAAGTTATTGAAGTTTATAAGTGCTCTTTATTCAAACTAAACTCTCTGGTTACCTTCGTATGTCTCAAGTTCAGAAACTCAGGATTTGAACATGCAATTTATACAATAAAATACAGTAAAATCCAGAATTGAAAATTGTTGTAGGCAGGACAGCAGAAATCACACAAATCTTTATCTTTCTGTCATCTGTTAGAAATCATATGAGATATATCGAAGACTCTTAGTAATATTATGCATTTGCAGTGTTTATAACTCAGGCAAGGCAGGCCATCACTGAGGAAGAAATGGTCTCAGGCTGGCAACAGGAGGTTTAAAAACAACTAGAGACTGGTACATTTGCTTTAGAAGCACAGGTTGCAGACCAAAAATATGCTGTGGGATGAAACTTCCTTTTCTTTACAGCATTAATAACATGACAATTATTTTATTCTCCGAGAATTCTTGGACACTACAAGACAAAGCAATAGTCCTACCTGCATAAAGAAAAAGCTTACAGAGGAATTGCATGCCAGCCTCAGAGGGAGGAGAGTAAATTATCCTGGTGTTATGATAATGGTTCCCAGGGTTTGCCATAGGAGAGAAGGGGAGAATTTTTTTCACTTTGTTACAACGAAAAATTTGTTCCCCAAAAGACAGACAAATAAAGGCCAGAGGCAAGAAATTAGTTTTCCTTTGACCTTCGTCACAAAATCCCTGGAGACAAGTCCTTATAATGACCTTATAGTGTCCTCATAATGAAATCAAAGCAAAGGTGGTCTCTGGGTAAACAGGACATTTTGTATGGACATTTGCCAGGAATTACGTCAGGAAGGGTCAGGAATACTTGGCAATCAAGACACTATAGGAAAACAGATTTTCATTTGTATCAAATCTGGAATTCTATAGGCCAGCATATTTTCCATTTATAGTTTTCTTACTATAACATAGGGAGAATGTTTTATAATATGACTTTCGGTGAGAAACTCTCCTAAGCTCATGTGGAGTGTACTGCTAAGTACATGTGGAAATTCAAGGTGCATTATATTCCAGGTGCATTATATCTGCTAGACCAAGGCATAAGGCTCTATATTCACTTCTGCAGAATAAAGACTGGAATTTTTCAGGTTTTTTTATTAAAAAAATCCACATATATAATTGCACAATGGAACTTTTGGCTGATCTGGAACAAGTCATTCACTATCAGTGTTGAAAGACCTATTGTAAGAACATACCTCCTATGGGGTAGCCCTGAAAACTGGCATTAAGTTTTTCCTAGCTTGTCTTCACCCTGGTTCCTCTCCAAACAGCCAGCTTATGTTTTTCTTTCAGCTTTCAGGAAAGAATCCAGTCTGGTGGTAGCTTCTCTCATAATCAGACTACAGCATTTTCAATTTCTCCAGCTTTGTGAATGATCAGTTTGCCCTGGCTTATAAATAGCTATACATGAGGAAGCCAAAAATCATTTTTTTCTTACTATATCATGTCTTCCTCTCTACCTATCCTTTATTTTGTGCTTTTATATGTACTGTATATCATGCATTCGAACTTCCTTTCACCACAGATGCTTTGTCACAACCATTTATTTGATCTAATCTTGTTTGCCCTTAAATGTTCTCTTGACCTAATTCATGTTCTCCCTCAAATGCCACTCATTTAGCTACTCTTACTTCTGCTCTATCTTACCTTCCCATGTCTGAAATGTCTCCTGCAACTGTTAGAACCTGCTCACTCCTATGACTATAATGACTATGAAGACACTCCTAGTGATATTTTTTGTGTGTATACTAATTCTTCAGTCATCAAACTAACTACATATCTTAAATATTAACTCTCTGATTAAATCCCTGAGCCTGTGTTTCACGGAGCTTTTGTATCAGGCACCCAAAACATTACTGGAAGTACAGCACAGAAAAAAATGTTCCCTGTAGCTGAATACCTACTTATATAGGGGTACATGTTTGATGACATATTTTATTTCTCTGAAATTTATGGATAATGAATGTTTCATTATCATTAAGTCATGGAACAAGAAAATAAAGCTATTAGGATTCTATAAAACTTTGTTGTCTGGCTTTTTTGAAGTTCTTTTTCCCACTTGCAATGGGACATCTGAACCTGAGGCCCCCAAGAATCTCAAACCTAAACATTAAGGCAGAAAGACATGCTTATAATCATGACAAGAGATTAGGATTTAGTTGGGGTTGGTTTTCTGTCACAGAAGAGATTGTAATAAAAATTCACCTGTAATACAAATGGCATCAGTAAATGCATGCCAGTCAATATTAGACAGGCCACTTTCTTGAAACTGAGACACACGGAGATCCCATCTCATAAGGAAGAGTCATTCAGCCCACTGAGTTTGAATTTTGCAATTTCACTGCTACTAGAAGGCAAGGGAAGAAGAGAAAAAAAAACACACCACCACAACAAAACAGAACTTTAAGACATGTTCCAAAACATATAATTACTATATGACCTATTAATCAGTTGAGTAATCTGTAACCTTACCTGTAAAGAGGAAAAAAATCACTGAAACTAAACCACTGATTTAACAATAATCTTGCACATCTAAATAATTATGAACCCTATATCAAACATTAATCATGTCTCGAAATTACAAGTATCCTGACAGACTTCATACTATTATGAGCTAATAATATAGATGAGATTTAAAATCATTTTAGTACACAAAAAAAGAGCCTCCAACATTCTTCCATAAATCTCTTCCCATTTTCAGGGAAGGGCTTTGATCAGGGTTTTCTTTTCTTTTTCTTTTTTTCTCCTCCAGTCCAAGTAGGAACGTATTTTTCCTGTATTTGCTTTGTTATAGCACAGCAGTTTCATCCCAAATTCAGCAATGTCTTGACATCACGTGGAGTTATGTTCTTTAACTGGAGGTTATCAAAAATACTAACTCATCATGACTATCACAGATGCTGCTCTGTCAGGAAGCCCAAAAACTGGGACAGAAGCACAGGATGAAATGTGACCGCAGAGCTGGCACCCATCCCTGAATGATACTACTGACATGATACCCCTGAGAACTCATCCAGCTCGTACCTCCTGAACTCCTCACTCTCAGCTTCCTCACCTGTCTGTTTAACAGATAATTGGTTTATCCCAGTCTGTGCAATGATCTCTGCATTTTTTACCTAGAGAAACTGTGAGATCCACTTCTATCCCAGGCAGGATCCACCACAGAAGTGTTTCTTTTGACTGTGAAGTGTTCAGCATAGCCTGAGTTCCTGTTAACAGCACCTGAAGACATCATAGCTAAATCCATCACAAGAATAGGGGATGCCCTCAAGGACTTGAAATTTCTTAGTCAAATATTTACATCACATTTTAATTGGTTGTGCTTTCAGTGGCAGGACTTTGGAATCTTGCCATACACGCTGCTAGAAATTTTAGAAACTAGAGGCTAGCAAAATATTTAATTCACTATATTTCAGAACTTCAGAACTGTTCAGTTTTATGTAACCAATATAAAATCTTTCATCAGTGTTCATTTATAGTAAACTTTAAAGGGATTAATCAAGTTTATGAGTAAATCAGCACATATAGGAGGCAATGAAGGCTGTCCTTAATTCTTGAAATCTTGTCCCCACCCCTACACAAAATGTTATTGCAGTTGTCTACTTTCCTCTGTTTAGCTTTGTAGGTGTTCCCCTCTTCCTGGACCAGAGTACCTACTGCATATACATGCACTGGTGTCCTTTCTCCTTTGGAAAATTTTCAGGCATCAACTGATCAACTTCACTGTGGGTTTTACAGTTATTTTGACCAAGATACCATATCCACTTCCCCATGAGATGAGGATGTGCCGAATCTTTCAACTATGTTCCTTATCATAATTAAGAAAGCTCAGCATATGCATATCTAATATAGTACCTGTCAGCCTGGATAGCCTGGCATCAGTTGCAGTTCTGTTTACCGTATTTGCTTCATTGCTGCTGTAATTTTTAATTAATTCCTCATAATGTATTAACACAGAACTTAGGAATCTGCACTTTTCCATCTAGTTGACAGAATCTATTAAAAAAGCCCCAAACAAATCAAATTTAGTGATCGATGAGGCTAATTTCCTTAGTGTCAAAAATAAAATATATTCTGTACTATCTATTGGACAAAATTAAATGTTTATTAGGGTATAAAATACACATATTATTTGTCTCATTCTAAACTCATTAAGGAGTTAGCACAGTTAAAGTCTGAAGTGAAATCTCCAAAAGGCATTAGAACTCTTAGTTTCAAGCTGTCTTATAAAGGCTGGAAAATATCCAGAGGGGGGCGGAAGGGAGTGTGTGTGGGAAGATAAGACAATTCTCTTTATATCTTCAAGGGAACTGATCACAGAATCCTTTGAAAGATCAAGTTTTAACACTTCAGGTGCACACAGATAATGCATGTTCTGGTGCAAACACTCCACGACAGATGTTGCAAAGATGGAGGATGAAAACGTTTAGGCCACAGTATCTCTGGTTTACAGTTAAAATAATATTATTAATAATAATAATTATTTTTTTATATATATATACACACACAGACCACAGTATCTCTGGTTTACAGTTAAAATAATATTATTAATAATAATAATTAATTTTTATATATATATATACACACACAGACATGCTTCACGTGACCTCTGGAATGAAGCAACAGATCAACATTAATTAACTGCTCAGGAATGCAGCATTATACAATGTGGGATTACAAGGAAGAAAGATCATGTCTTTCCTTTCACCTTTCCAATCCTAGGAACCCTGTAAGCAAGCCTCACTGAAGTGGCACTGTGTTGTAAATCAGCCTTGTACTACTTGTACTACAAGTTACCGCATGTTGGTTTTTTTCCAAACCCATTTAACCCAAAGTCAGAACCATAAATAGAAGCAACTATTCCAGGTATTATATTGTTTTTAAGGTCCATATCCATTCTTGCTGGAAACTGGACTAAGAAAACTCAGTAGCTTGCCATAAGATACCAGAAGTTTTGAAAAGCTGATGGTTGAAAGAGCATTAGAAAACTATGGCTGATTGGTCCCAATAACTCAGGAACATCAGCCTAATGCAGTTCCTTATGCTACATGACCTCCCTGCTGTTCCTATGAAAATATGTTTGTAAAAACTCTATTTTAAAAAGTTTCATGCTTTTTGCAGTGCAATGTATGAGTTCATCCCAAAAGGCCAGTTAGAAACTAAATCAAATACTGAATTCAGCTAAAACATTCTCACAGCCTCACTGAAATGAAGTGATTGGAACAAAGACATTCTTGACATACCTTTAACTGCTCTGCTTTATTAGTATGCGGGATATTTGGATTTCCCCAACCTGGTCCAACAGACTAAATATGAAGTAGGATTCAATCTAGATTTGAACTATGATGATAAAAAAGTAGAGGGTGCTATGACGTCGTACTTGTGTCTCATCTGAAAAAAAAAAACCAGACCAACTAAACCAAATACGTTTGGGATTGAGGCAACTATTAGGTAAATAAATTGTATTTCTTTTCCCTGATCTTCTTCACATTGAATCCCATCACACCCAACCCAATTCTTTACCACAAGCTGAAACTGACTTTTCATGCCGAGATCCCTGAAGCAACAAGAAATGAGCTTCACCACAGCATCTGTGGTTCGAGCATGTACACGTAACTGGAAGGACAAAGTCCCAGATTAAAATGAACAGCCCAGAACTGATACCAGAATGAGTAAATAAGGTACTAGAATAAAGAGTCTATTTGCACTGTCTGCTCACATTTGGTGCCTTGAATATTAGAGAGTTGCTAAATAAAAACAGATAAACATTACAGGTGAAGCCAAAACCAGAGCAGAAGTCCAATAACATTGTTTCGAAAGTTTGAAAGAAACATGTTGACAAGTCGTTAATTTCAGTCCTTATCTCCACGTGGGTCTGGAAGCAATAATTTAAATCACTCTACCTGGTTTTCCACAATCACAGGCAACCACTTGGTATTATACCATGTGCCCTTATCAAACTATTTTTAAAAAGTCACACCACTGCACCTCTCAGGCTGGAAACTGGGAAACAGTTGAATTTGTTCGCAGTCATGACCTTTTAGCTCTCCTCCACCCTGTTTACTTCTTCAAACTAAGCCAGCTGTACACTTTTCATCTCTTCTCACCAGCCAGGGTCTTGATGACTGCCCCAGCTGCTGTTCCAGGCTGAGCAAGCACTTCTGGACTGCAGCAGATTAGATTTACTCAGTATTCAAGCTAAGGTCTCACCAAAGCACTGTACTCGGGAAATAATTGACTTAAAGCTGCCCTAAGATTGTGTTTGCCTTTTTAATGGCCTTAAAAAAACAGGTAGTTTATAGTTAGGAGCTTAGTAACGGGCTTTTAAAATCCATATTTCAAAGCTAGCCAAGTCATCACGGACTAACTCTGACTCTTCTAGTTGCTTGATGATACTTTGTCAGCTGTTTTCTTGGCCACATACCCATAATACTGTAGTGCACATTGGTTTAGGAATGTGGGAAAATTTACACTACCACTAACCATATGGTTTGTGTTCCCTGAAGAAAAAAAATTTGTCTCCAGAGTGGTTTCCCACTTTCTAAGAGTTATGTGTTTTCCACTGAGAGAAAGTCTATCTATACCCTTTCATCACAACTACTTTACAACTAGGCAGAAATTACTGTGCTGCAGTCACAAATTACAAAAAAAAATTGATTGAGGACATTATTAGACACCCCAATTCACTAAAAGTTTGCAGTGTCTCGGTCTTTGTGCTTCTTTAAGTGTGCTAAACCCATGTTTAATTATGACATTTTAAATCTCAGAACTTTTTCTACTAGGTGGTTTATTTAGGAAGTACTTTTCCCCTTCATTTTCAAGAATTTTCCTTCAGTAATTACGGTTACATGTGTCTTTCCTTCAGTTATAAGATCAACATTCCATAGGGGATTTTTTAAAATTTTGTCTTAGAATTTTAATTATTCTCAATGGAGTAAGTCTTTCTGGTCTTGTGAATTTTTCATTCTGTTTCACATCATGTGATGATTCAACTAGAGAGGTGAATATTTCTTCAATGGAAGTTCTTCTCTTCTGTAAGTTTGTTCCCTCGAGGCCAGCAAGAGCCAGGTCCCATTTCCTGACCAGTTTTTCATCTTAATCGGTTAGAGAAGGTGTGGGAGACCATCTCTTCTGAGCATATTTTAAGGTAAAAAAGGAAAGAAAATACACCCCAAAAGGCAACCCAAGCAACCAAGACCAGGGAATCCACTTCAGACTAGCACGGCAGTTCACATGGGCTCCAATCCCAAAGCTATTGCTTCCCTCCACAGTCAGGAGGGAGCCCTGGTTTCTGATAATAATTGCCTATAGGCTGTTTTACTGCCAGGATTGCATCCCTGTCTTTTTTCCCTGCCCTCCACCTGTCTCTCAACTCTGATGAACCTCAGGCTGAGCATCACACCCCTTCCTGCTCACATCACTCAGGACCATGTGTGCCAGGTTGTGAATGCCAACTGCTTACATGTGCCCCAGTACTCTGTATGCCACTTTTTAGTGTCTCTTTTAAACATGGAGTAGTTTCTCATTCCTTGAACACCCCCAGCAAAGGTGACAACATGCATTTTCATAGCAGCCTGATGCATACCTCTTCAGGCAGCAGGTATGCAGAACGCTATGGGAAGTAGAATGCTTCACCAAAGACGCAACAAGCTGGTTGTGTCATGGATCACCTTGTCCTCACCTGTGACCTCTATTAAAAGTATGCAGGTATTCCAGCATCTTATTTACTCATTCTGGTTTAAGTTCTGGACTGTTAATTTTAATCTGTGACTTCCATTCCAATACAGTATAATAGTAATGAAATTAATAATAAATAACTTCCTCCAGCATTTTACCAAAAGTCGTGTCTTGTGTGCAAAGGTATTCAGGAGGTCTAGAGGCTGCTGTCATCCCTGTTGCAAGTCTTATGTTGGCCATGGAAGATGATGGCCAGAAGATCTGAATCGGTGAAATGCCACTGAAGTAAATAGAATGATAATTATTTCCTCCAGCTAAGAATTAACCTCAGGTTTTTGTACTGCATTTCTTCATCTGTGTTATAGGAAGAATCATATTTCCTCTATCTTCTTTACCTATGGAAAATCCAAACTGTGGAGGATAGGTAATATGTCTTACTAAGTTTTAAGATGACATCGAGCCTAGCACAATCTTTACATTTGTAATTTTCTCATAATAAGGCTAGCAGAAATTGTAGTTAGGAAAGTATTCCCATTCACAGGAAAAATATGAAATTTTAAGCATCTGTTTATTCCATAAATCAGTCAAATACCACTTTATTTTCCCTAGGAATAAGAACTGCAATTTCAAAATGAGATTTTTTTTTCTTGGTATTTTTAGTTCTTTTTTTTTTCTTTACATATCTTTAAATGAGATGTCTGGAAATCTGACAGCCTTTTGGAGAAGACACACACTGCAGGAACACAGAGCTGAGCACTTAGAAACTCTGCAGCAGCATCTGTGTAGAAATTCCCTGAGATTATCAGCCTGAAAAGAGCTTTTGGAGCTATATTCCATTAAACTCTAAAACATCAGATTTAACAACAGACCACAGAACTTTACATCAAAGATGTTCCACTAAAAACTGTTCCTTTCTAAACCATCAAAATAGGTTACCTAGAGTATTTCAGCTTCCATAAAGTAACAATTTCTTATTATTTTCCAAATTGAATAATATCCTCGAGATTCCTAAATGACCACAATCAGCAAAATAATTTCATAAAAGTTATCTGTAATACATCACTGAAAATCCTAAAAATATAAGCATATATTTGCATTTACATGGCAAAAATTCTTCAGATAAAGTCAATGAGCAAACTAAGTCTGGCAGTACTAATTATTTTGGTGTGGGACTTGACAATTAAATGTATCTATAAAAGTCTGATGCTTACTAATGAAGCAGGGGACAAATTAGTCATTATGTTTTTAATCCAAGTGAAAATATTACTGAGCAGAATGTAGCTCCAAAACCTCTGTGACATTCAGATTACCATGCACCAGAATATCCTTGTGGCACTCTGATGTAGAAGTAGCTGGTGTAGAAGTCCCAGCTCAAGAATCTATGACACTCCTGGTTCTCTGCCTGCTAATACAGTGGTCACAGGATTACAGGATTAATTAAATATAATGTCATGAGCCCACCAGGCAGCAATAGACCATTGCAACAAAAGAGGCCAGCAGTGCCCTGGGCTGGAAGGAGAGTAGTGCTGCCAGCAGGTCAGAGGTGATCCTTTCCTTCTGCTCAGCACTGCTGAGGACACACCTGGACTGCTGTGCCACATTCTGGGCTCCCCAGCACAAGAGACACATGGACACACTGAAGAGAGTCCAGTGAAGGGCCATGAAGATTATGAGGGGACTGGAGCATCTCTCCTGTGAGGAAAGGCTGAGAGAGCTGGGACTGTTCAACCTAGGGAAGAGAAGGCTCAGGGGGATCTCATCACTGTGTATAGATACCTGAAGGGAAGGTGCAAAGATGCCCCCTCCTCTTGAAGACAAAGCAAAATAAATAATAATAATAATAAAAAAGCATTAAAAAGTTTGGATTTTCCATAGATAAAGCAGATAAAGGAAATATGATTCTTCCTATAACACAGATGA
This sequence comes from Falco biarmicus, assembly GCF_023638135.1. Lineage (NCBI taxonomy): Eukaryota > Metazoa > Chordata > Aves > Falconiformes > Falconidae > Falco > Falco biarmicus. The sequence goes on from NC_079291.1 coordinate 25,215,687, forward strand.
AGAAATGCAGTACAAAAACCTGAGGTTAATTCTTAGCTGGAGGAAATAATTATCATTCTATTTACTTCAGTGGCATTTCACCGATTCAGATCTTCTGGCCATCATCTTCCATGGCCAACATAAGACTTGCAACAGGGATGACAGCAGCCTCTAGACCTCCTGAATACCTTTGCACACAAGACACGACTTTTGGTAAAATGCTGGAGGAAGTTATTTATTATTAATTTCACTACTATTATACTGTATTGGAATGGATGAAGATATTACTGCAGCATTCTACAACTACAGAAAAAAGGGATTAACCATTGAATGTATTGCTAGGGCTGCTTAATTGGCTTATTTTAAGTTCTGAATGTCTACATGTTTTGTTTGACTATCAAAGTAATTAAAATGAAAAATAATTGGATTTACATTTGGTTGATTTGTCTTCTAAGCCTTTATGTACCAAAACTATCAAAAAAGCAATAAGTTTAGACTAGAGATTGCTTCCAATGGTGGGGTTCAAATGGGGCTCCAGACTTCTTGAAAGCCTGAGCATTTAAGCATTTTTGCTCAGACAACAACTCCTACAGGGCCATAATGTTATTTTTTTTCATTTACTAATAACACATCATATGCATTTTGTATAATAGTTTCCCTTAGGCCTCACAAAGCTAATTGCATTTTTGCAGTCTGGCCCTTATTTATAACTTTTTTCCTTTTATTTAGGCTAAGGTACATCTGACTCGGCAGTTCATTTTAGGTGAAGATCTCATTCTGAAATTTATGGATAACTTAATAAAACAAGCTGTAATCCTTGTTGGGAGTTGAGTTTAAGTAGCAGCCGGTGCACGGCTTCATCAGATAAGAAAGATCTCTGTGGTTTAGAGCCATCTTATCCACTTAGTAAGAAAGTTACTTAACTTGCTTTCCTGGAGCTTCTTTCTCAGGCAACAGGAATGAGAATTTAAATCACATTCCCTACAGGCTTTCCAACATGACAAGAAAACATCCTTCCTTCCCAGTCAGAATTAACACATGGGACAAAGCAGAACCTTTCTTTGCTGTAAGAAAGCCCAGCCTGGAGAAAATTTTTGCATATTTAGCTTTGAAAGTAGTGTAAACAAAGAGATTATCTACGACTTAAGAGCTTTATCTCCAGCAGAGAGTGGCATCAGTTAAAGGATCCCTATTGTACAAGCACCTTCAGGATTCACAAGGGGTTAATAAATTGGATATTTTTTATTATTTTTTTTTACTCTTGCTGAAACTTTGTCCAACAATACAAGAAAAAGTCCATACATGAGTTGTTCCCACTGCATGGTTTGTAGACCTTCTGTATTTAGAAGGGTTTATTTTTATGATACCTACATCCTGCACATGAGCCAGGAGGATATCTGCACAGGTCAGTCACTGTAGATGTTGGAGATAAAAATGGATCAGTATACACAGTTCTGACACAGGAACAAAAGGGAAAAAGAAGGGAACTTATGGAGCCTTGAAGCTCAGACTGAAGTAGGCTGAGACTAGGCTTTGTTTGAAGTCAATCATATGAAATATCCTGCAATTGTAACAATTCAATTTATAATGCTTTCCCTCATATTATATTAGAGAATAAGGATCACTAGATTCATGTGATTGTGCTAATGAGATACTTGGCCTCTGTCTTATGATTATCTGCCATCAGAACAACTGCATGTAGGCATCACGCATCCTGTGGCACAACTGACATCTGCTTTGCCTTCATCTGACTGAAGATCCAAACAGCACAGAACTTGCAGAAGGCAAGGCTGGGGTATATTAAGCACTCACTTGTGTTCATGACAAAAAATTGCCAGAGGTGATAGATTTTTTACTACTCTAAGTAATAAATAAATAAATAAATAAATAAATAAATTATTTTGTAGCTGTGGCTATGAACTCTCTAACACACAGTCTAGCACGAGATGAGAGGTAGCAGCTTTTATAATCTTACAGTGATTTCAGCTGCACAGCATCCTTGAAAACCAGTATTTTAATTTTCTCCTCCTGCAAGACGATGCCATTTCCCTGCACATAAACAAGCCAGCACTTTGGCCCAGGATACATTTTCTCTTTCTGGATCTAACTCCTGTGCTTTCTCCTTGTTCCAGTAACCACCACAATTTATCTATCCTTGACTGAGTTGTAGTGGATACACTACTGTAGGGATGGGAAGACAAAGCTGGACATTATAAGCTTTCTGTATTTAGAATAGTTTATTTTTAATGACACCTACATCCTGCACATAAGAAAGAGGATATCTGCAGAGGTCAGAGATAAAAATGGATCATTTTTACCCACACATATACTGGAAATTAAACTGGCTTTTTCCTATCCTTGCTGTAAACTGATTTATAGGTGAAGAATATTAGATACAGTTTGTGTAGGAACACCATATGGAATCTAAGTCCTCATTACCCTCCTGAATTTGATATAGAGATTAAAAGGGAGTTGACCAGCTTTCAAAGCATTAACTAAAATGTGTTCTTTCCTTTCTAATTTTTGAAATTTCCCTACATATTAGAAATGGAAAGGTGTTCCAAAGCCTACACTGAAAACATCACAAATTTTAATAAATTTAGCAAAATACAGTTATGACTGGAAAATGCTGTAGAGTTTCCATATAGTGTATCTTGGACTAAAACGTTTGATTTCAGTATTTTACAGAATGTACCCACAAAAGCGTACAATCATGATTTGAATAGAAAAGCATTAAAGTCTTTTTTTGTCCACAAAATATCAAGCTTTTAACTAATGTGTACATAATTTTCCTTTTCAGCTCAGATTTCTCTGAAAAATAAACCAACCAAACAAAAAAACCCAACCAGAATAAAATTCACTGCATCCTTCTATTTTGTGGACAGATAGATAAATTATTCTGAAAATCTTACAGCTTCCATACACAAGATGCAAAGAACCCATCGCTCTCCATCCCTTGGACAGCTGAGGCATCCAGAGCCGTATCTTTGAATATGGATAGGAACTGATTTCCCAGAGACGTGAGCAACAGGGCAGCATGTACACATCTTCAAAGATCTGAGCCTGACTTAACCAGTGCCCCAGAGGTGGAAACACTGGCATCTCAAACATCCATAGCACAAGCTTAAGTTCTATACAGCCACTCAACACAGCGCTCTGTGCTGGAAGACAGCCTTCCTAACATTGACGATTACCTTTAAATACCACTTTATATGCTCTGCCAAGAACAAGACTGAAGCCAAGAGCAAGTGGGAAATGACTGATTTAGCTAAATCCTCAAGCTGGGAGTATCTGTGCTAAACTACTATATTGATTTGATCATCATTTTCACCCCATGTCAAATTTAACAGATTTGAGAGTGTACTGTGGATTAAATACTGAGAGAGTCTTGAACCCAAGCTCTACTCCTCTTTCAGCCAAGTACTTATACCTAATAACCCTTTACTCAGAAACCCGGACAAAAGTTGGAAGCTATTTACATACTCATTCAAAATCTTATGCAGTAAGAAAGAGAAATGGTGGTTTATTCTATTAGCTGAAGCAACCAGAATGGGAACATCCAGAGAGGAGCAGGAACTCCTTTCATAGCCTCCATGAGCCCTCCAGCAGCCCAACAGACCTTGAACATCCTCAGTCTGAGACAGCAGCACAGTTTGAAAGACCACCAGTGGACCAAACACTTCGCAGACCCCAAGGGATGAGGGGCCACATCCCTCTCACTCATCTGCTTAGGATCTTCTCTCTGTGCCTCTCTGCTGAAACAGCCGGGGAAGTGTTACAGAAATAATTTATGCCCGAGCAGGGAAAGGCAATAGATGAAGAGAGTGAAGAGGGGAGCGCAGTGGGAACTGCAGTTTCGGAGCTGACACCCCAAAGGAGCTAATGTTGTTTCATGGAGCTGAATTGAATCGAAAGCCTGGTGCCATCCCAGCTCAGACTAGGTTTTATGAAGGAGGAACTTTGCCCCCTGAGCTCCCACCACTTATTGTCATTGACGTTTCGCCTGTAGAGGGCTCCCAGTGCTGAAGGTGGGGATGTGGTTTCCTCATGGTTCATTCATGCCCTTCTTCAGCTGTCATTCTTCCTTGTATAAACTTGAGATCTCTAAATTAGTTTGTTCCTTTTATTTTGTGTATTATCATCATTATCATTTGCGTCCCTAATTAATTTTCCTGTGCTAAAAGGGACTGTGACATTCTCAAATAAATCAGCAGAAAAATATCTCCCTGCTGCATGTAGATTGCATTTCTGAATTTATGAGAGTGGGTGATGTGGAGAACTATAAAGAAAAGCTGAATTGTTCTCAAATTTGAAAATAACTGGCAACTTGGATCATCCCTCCCTAAACTGTCTTTTTACCATTTCTTTTTTTTTTTCTAACAAATCTGACAAGTATTACAATACTGTAATTTGTTACAAAACAATAAAATATAATTAAACTCCCATAAGCTTTGTTAGTAAAATAAAACATCTTGCTCCAGAATTAAAGCCACAGGATTTGATTTGACCCTTCAATATGCATGTGCACATCCTTTTGTGCACTGCCAAAATGAGCTGCATGCAGAAAATCAGGGGTTACCAGACAGAGCACGTGAGGAACCTAGCTCCTCCAACAAATGAATCAACATTTCCAAGGTTTCTTTATTAAATTTATATGTTGCTCAGATACACCTTGTTCAAAAGTCAATGTGAGTTGCTGCATGGGTGCATGGGAGGGAGTAAGCCTCTCCCCAGCCCAGGGGATGAACTCCATATTTCTCCCGCAGATGTGCAGCTAGCGCATGGGACTTGGGATGGGAAGATGAACTCATGTTTATGCTCTCCTATACCTTCAAGCTAGCTTGAGAGAATGGGGGACCACGACACATGATTGGGGGGAATAAAGCAAAGATTATGCAAGAGAGAAGCATTCCCAGCAGGCAGCAGCTGGGAATATAAACCACTGCTCCAACTGATCCTGTTGCTGCAGAAGGATACTGCGCAGGTGGGACATGAGGTCAGCACAAAGAGGAAATAACAGCGTGTTTGAGTTGGCCAGAGGTTTGCTGAAGAGAGGGCTGCACTCTCATCCTCCACTTGTTCTCTCGTTTCTTGAGGCAGATTTAGGAAGGCAGCATGTCTGCCCTCGGGTGAAATGAGCAACTCACATTACTCTTAGAGGAACAAACACTGGCCAAGGGTCCCTAATCAAAGTTTATGGAAAATATCGAAAGTTGGTGTCATTCCAATTGCATGCTGCATTAATTTGAATTGTTTTGTTTTAACTTATGAACGCCATTTAAGAGATTTATATGCTTGGCATTATTCATCCTCCTTGCTCTCATCATTTATATGCGTCAAGAAGAATACAGAACTCTTTTGATTACTATACTCTTAGTTTACTTAATGCAATTAATATATGTTCCCAAGAACCTCAGTGAGTTTTCATTTATGACTCCTGTGCCAAAGGCAAGGCAAGAATAATTTTATAGAAGCAAACTGATATACTGAGATCAAGATTCACAAACTGATAGGGGAAAATTTCAGACAGCGCTAATGACTTAGTGGCATAAGCAAGCTGTCTACTCAACAGCACCTCCCTAGCACAGATGTTCCTTGTTGTACACAGAGGTCAGATTTTTCTCATTACACATTTTCAGTGGCAAGGAGGGATCCTGGCTGCAGACCAGGCTGTAAGAACACTAACTGCTTGTCTTCTCTGAATGTACATCCTTTCCTGTTGCACAAACCACTATCTAACGCACACCCAGCATTTTTGTGATGTTATGGCATATGGTACTTCAAACTCTTGAGAAGCTTATGTGATGGGGGCACTCTCTAGCAACAAAATAGATAACACCCCTCTTGCACTCCCTCCCCGGCTTCCAGATATTTCCCCACCACTTCTGAATTTCACAATCTTTGCTTTGATTCTCCCTTAGGTGGGTCGCTGCCCCGTTAAAACTGATATCTGTGCTTCCTTTGAGGCTGAGCCTAAGGTAGCTGGTTATCCCAATCTACCTATTTAAATGCACAGTGTCATCAATCGCTTCACAAGAGTTTTCTAGTTTTCTACCTATTGCTCCCTTATCTTATTCTCTCATGTTTATGTCTCCCTTCCTGTGCTTCACAGCCCCTTCTGTTTTCCCTTTATTCTCACCTCATTTATCTTCAGGTCCCAAACTGTACCTTCACCCTGGGTCATCTGCTTTTCTGGTTACTTTGATTTTGACCCTTTTTTGCACTTAATTGATGCTTGCCTCTTTCTGACATGATTCTTCATTTTTGCGCCATCATGACAGTAGAATAAAGAAATGCCCCTGACAGGGTCCTTATGAGACTTATGTCAACAGAAAGTCAATTTCTCTGCCCCTCTTTCCTTCTCAGTAATTTTTTAAACGTTTCATCATCTTAAGAGCAACAAAAAACCTCTGTGAAATTGTTGCACTGCTTATCAAGGTCAAAGTGACTGAGATCAGGATACAGCTGTAAAATTAGCTCTTGTGTTTCCTAATATAACATTTGTTATTAGGTCTAATTATTTTTATTTCCAAATGTGTTCATAAATCAAGCAAATGGCACTTACTAAAGCACTTCTATATAAGGAAGCTGTTTGCCAAGCTACTTGTTTCAAATTTCTGTTGTTCATAAGCTCTTTTATTCAGCATTTTAAATGCAAGTGTTTCTAGTGCTTTGAGGAATACACGATTCAAATTGTTGGGCCAGGCTCTGAGCCCTTGGTTCTTCCTGAACAATTCTTGACATTGCAAATGCAAAGAGAGCTACTAAAAGTTACGCTAAATAAAAGATATCAGAGCACAGCCCAATAAATTGACCTCACAGTGTTTGCCATCCACAGTTATTATTACCAACCCAATATAAACATACTCTATCTGCCTGGACAGAAACTACATTTAAAGTGTCCTGTTTATATGCTTTGATTTCAAGAACAAAAGAGCATCCGTGTAAATTCCTGTCTTTGTTTAACATATATACACGCTAAACAAACATACTGGTACTTACAAAGTGAGGCTATGCAGAAAACAAGAATTAAGAAATACTTAAGCAGACATAATATTTCAAGCATGCATCTTCTCTCTATGCTTCCAGTCTCCAAAAAGCAAATAACATGGGCTGGAGACTTGATCATGTAGTCCGGTGTTGTACATCACAAGCTGCTTTGAATCGCAAGGGGGCAAATACTAAGCCCCTTGGTCCTCTCAGGGAAAAAGCTGGGTGTGATTCATCTACCTGACGTGGTATATATGTTTCCAGCTCAGAATAATCCCTACAGAATTCTGTAGGAGGTAAGGGTTGTACAGGAAAGGAAGTGATCTTTTACAATGCTGAAATATCCACAAACGCAGATGGGAAAACTGACACTCCACATTTCAGTGAAAAAGCACTTGCCTGCTGTGCTTGATATGGGATAAAAGCCAATTTTTTATTCCAAACCACAAAAGCTAGCACTGTCCTTTCCTACCCACTTTCCCCAACACAAGAAAAATACTAAACTGTTAAAATCACCTTTTCTCACACCACTGAAAATACAGATTTTTGATCAGCTGTCACCTATATGAACCAGAGCGGAAGAGATTCAGGCATTTAGGCACCGAGAAGTTGTCACAGTTTTCCTAGTCTGTTACTCAATGAAGGGACAGATGGGGACAGTGGCTATTGGCTAGATTTAATGATCCAGATTTCTTCATTAAAGTCTGACAAGCTTTATAGTTTAGTCACGCCTTTCCCTTCCTAACGGGGATAATAACCTTCCCCAATGGAGGAACTCACCCAACAGTAGCCTTCAACACACCAGTGAAGCATCAGTGGCACAATTATTGTAAGGGCTCCAATCAGCAAAGGTTGACAAGAGCGGATGATGCATTTTCTCCTCCACAAGATACCAGTGTGGTTTAATGAGAGCAGATAGCTCAGCATGAATGTTACCAGTTTTATTTACAACACTCATCAAAATGTCAGGAGGGACCCAAACCAACAGAGCTAAGCCAATTCAAATTCATTATCAACCTATCCAAGTTTTCTGGTCTTTTTAATTAGTTAATTGTTTTCTGTATTACTGGAGTTTTGAATAGAGTGCTTAGTTTAATATTTCATCCTCTTGACTTGAGTCTCCCATGGCCTGCAAAATAGCTGTATGTATTTTCTATATATTTTAAGAGTGGTGAGTAATCAAAAAGACAAAAATCAGTGAAAGACCTTGTCCAAATGCACTGAAACATTAGGAGCGATGCAGTTTGTCTGCATGCTATGTATTTCTTTTCAAGAATGTAACCATCCAAAATGACCCTTACTGGCACCCAGAACAAATAGTAACCCCCAAATATCTGTCTTGCTGTACTCTATGAAAAATATTTTTTGCTCACCCTGCTTTATTTTTTCCATTTCTTAATTTAGAAAATATTAAATATCATTAAGTATCACTAGACTTAATGATACTTACGTGCAATGTAAATTTCAGGCATTACATGTCTGGTCTGTATGGCATGCCAGGATGTCATAGCACTGTGGGAACTACACCAACACATGCCAAAAAGCAAGTCCCCTGGGACCAAAGTCAAGTACAAAGTAAATGGCTTCCCACAGTCAGAGTTCAAACAAGACAAAAGAACAAGGTTTCCTGGACATTAGTACTATTTCTGTTGATGTGTCTGCTGCTCTGTTTGACCACTAGAAAGTGCCATGAGACTTCTCAGAGATAGATCATGGTTCAGTGACAGATCTGATAGTCAGTCATCATTTGGCAACGTAACCTGGAAGCAGTGAGCTGAAGAGAGGCAGACACTGTCTCTGTTTTCAGGAAGGAAAGCAGGAAAATTGATTCCTTTGCAGATGAAACGTAGAGAATAAAAAGAGTTAGCAGGGAAGTTAACACTGATCTGCTCATGCCAGGCCCTGACTGCAACCCCTGTGCTGTTAATGTACATCAGGAACAATCGCGTCCTGACACAGATCAGGTGCTCGAAACTGAGTTAAAAAGTTGGCAGCAACCAGCTTGCTCATCAGTGCTGTCAAACAGTAATGAAAACCTTCCCTCACACTGGAAAAATAAGGCTTTTTGGTTCAAATTCCATTTTGCCCACATAACAGACCCCTTCCTTTCAAAGCTCTGTAATGGCCAGTGTCTCACACCGCACATCTTTGCCTGCTCCTCTTTGAACACGAAATGACTAATGCAGACCACGCAGCAGCTAAAGCAGCTGAAGAAGGTATCTCAGGATCTCCATGTTTACTGTAGAAAAATTTCAGACCTTAGTTGTTTTGTCTGAATTTAAATACCATGAAAAGGTATTCACCATGGATGCCTCATAACAATAAATATCGTTTTGCTGGAATATAACAAATATATTCCAGACTTTTGGGAAAAAAAAGAGATGAAAATTTCCCTGTTTTCTCTGTATAATTATACATGTGCATTGGTTCCTTCTACCTCATATCTAAACAATAATATTACATAGGCAGTTTCACTGGAGGATCTTAGGTCATTTTGGGAACATTAGGAGGTGGTACAAGTGAATTTCATCCCTGTATAAAAAGTTAATTGATGGAAACAGCACTGCTATTTCAGGTCCCTCACCAAGTCTGCAGCTTGCCCACATCTTTCTCCTTGATCAGCTGTTGCTTCAAATCTGAAAGCAGTGGTAGGGCCAGTTTTTTTTTTTCTGAACTTCTAGTGAACTAATAGGAAATTTCACTAACAATGACTTTGACTCATTATGTTGGATAACAACCAGATGACTTACTCAAAGGAAAATGTTTTAGTGTAACATTAAATGCCAACTCCATGAGCATGAAGAAATAGATATTTTAGCATCAGTACCAACTAAATTATTTAGCAGAATACAGAATTGTAGCCAGTTACTTTGTTCTTGATTCACACCAATGAAAGCTTAGTCCACTTTTAGCTTCTTTATAATTTTCCCAGATATTTAATTGCTATTCTTAAAAAAAAAAAAACCAAACAAAAAACCAGTTAACCAGTCTCATGTTTAGATTTATTTCTAGCAAAACCAAAGCAAATCTTTCACTTCCAACAGAAGCAAAGTCAAATTCATTATAATATGTATTTGTTCTAGAAGCAAAGAAAATGGTGGTATATTTACATCCTTACAAATCAAACAGATGATCAGGAATTAATTTTATTATTATTATTACATTCATATGAGTAAACCCTAAATATTTGGCTAAACAATGATTATCTGAATAAATAAGATGCCTGGTTTTAGTTACACACAGGAGTTTTTTCTCTGATTTAAATATATTGGTCATACTACCAAAGAACAGAAATAGTGCTGTGAGTTATGTGACTGACCAACATAACATGAAATAGCTGAAGTGAATATAACAAACATGTCTAGAAAACATATGTCTAGACTATTGATCAAATAGGGCAAACAAATACAACAGTTTAGAAACAGTTAATGAGCTGTTAAGCAAAACGGGTAGCTCAATGTACTCTCTAGGTCAAGCTGAGCTGCACAAGGTAAGACACATTGAGAAAAAGATACTCTCTAGCATCAAGGCAGATAGGCAAGTCTTGGAAGGACTCTGATTTATATCCCACTGGAGATTAATGCAGATTAGCGTAGTGTTTCAGCCAGAATGTCCTCCCTCCACCCTACTCAGGATCAGAAATATATATACAGCTCATTCTACTTACTATTGAGTACCAAGACAATTCCTTTCATGCACAGTCCTTTTGGCTTTCTGGCAAACAGATGCAGCAAGGGTATTCCAAAAGCTTTGACCAGTTCTTATTGTGGCAAAGGGAGGTGCAATCACTTCTTATGCTCCTGACTCTGCTTTCTTGCCTACAGAATACAGATATATATCAGCTTTTCTCATGGTGTATGGAAATTTCTGGCTTTGTTTATCTTCAGAAGCCAGGAATCGACTCCTGTTCCTATAATTTCATTTAACAGAAAAAAACATTTTTCCTTTCATAAAGCTCTGCAAAGTAATCAAGAAGGTAAATCTTTCACATTATGGTGGGCTAGTCCCTCTTATAAACAGATTAATTTCATTTCATGGCAGTATAAAGCATTTCTCTAAAATCTTTCAAGATTATAATTCTCTCAGATGATGCTCCAATGATCTTCCTAATATGCTGAAGTGCTTTTCGTTTTTCAACACATTTCCAAATATTGTGCAAATTAAATTGCAGATTCTTGTTAATGCTTATCCAGTCATCAGTAAATGCTTTTCTCTGAATTCCCACTTAACAATATCAATGTTATTTTTTCAAAGCACAGCATTTTAGAGTGAAAATTCAGAATTTTTTACTATTAATAACCCTTTATCATCACCATCTTTTTAGCAGCAAAATCTGAACCAGATATGTTGAATTTTGTGGCTCTTTTTTTTCTCCAAACATATTCCACAGGGACAAAAGCTGTTTACTGCACAACAGCTGGAAGGCTTTCATTTCATTTTTACTTCAGACTGCTTCTGCATCTCCTTAGTCTTAACACATACTGACCCCTCTTTTCTTAGGCCATAGAGTGTAGTAGCTACCGCAAGCCTTTCAAAGCCAAGATGCAAAGGTACTTCTCTCTGTGACCAGCCCCCAGCCCTTGCCCTCAGAAGACCTGGTGGGAAAGTTGCTTTTGTGGTGGTCACCAGGTCCTACACCAGCCCCATCTCCCAGCTAGCACAGCCATGAGGAAACAAGACAACAGCGTTTCTCAGGTCTAACCTCTCGTGTGCATTTTCAAAACAGAAAAAAAAGCTATGAAAGAGGACAGTGTGAATGTTGTCCAGTCATTATTTTGGATCCAAGCCCTGCTATATTTGGTAAGGTGAACATCAGGGAGACTCCTGCCCTCTCTCTAGGCAGCTGTGTAAAGCAAGATGCCCATGTGTAGGGTCCTGAGACAAACAATTTGAGAATCAAAATATTTAGGGATTTTTTATGGTTAGTTGTCTTCGGCTACTCCCTCTTGAAAAGAATGGTGTCAGGTGCATTGTTCTTCAACTCATTCCTCTCCAGAAACACTACTATGGCCTTCCCAGCAGCAGAAAGCTGCCTGTCCACCTCTGGCCGTTAAGCATTTCAAATGCATTGTTCAAAACTCTACCTCTAAATAGTGCAAATATGATATTTTTTTGTTTTAGTCTCAACAGTAAGCCAAATTTGTTTATTCCTCTCCCCTTCCCACAAGAAAGGAAGTCAAAGAAGAAAGAAGATAACTTCAGTTAGAGTTTCTTTTTTCACCTTGTTGCTTTCCTGTTATGTGAGAATGTTTAAGCTATCATTTCAAATGTGTTTAGGAGTCACAGAAAATACCAAAAAAAGGACAAAACTGGGGAAACAAAAAATATAAGCGTAAGTTTTTCCCTCATCTTCATGGCCCTTTGTACTCCCACTAATACAAAGGACGAGTGGCTAGTAACTCCACTGGTTTTACTAGCCATTATCACATATTATGAGAACATACCAGAATTTTTCTGCACAACCCCTTGCCCACTGCCATCCATTGCCACTGTGCTTAACTGTATAAAACAGATGCTAAAGTCTACCGCTAGCTGAGCTATCCATTCCCTGATTCATTGGAAGTGGTGAACTTGCCTTTGACCCTCATTTATTTAAAATTTCGGTGTAAGGTTGATGTTTATCTGGTATTTTTTGAAAGGAAGGTTAAGCATATCCGACACAAGAAGTTTCCGGTACACAGTTAAGCTAGATTGCTGTGCTGGTGCTTGAGTATTCATTCCCAGGAACGGACATGTCAACAGAACTCAAGCACTTAAATAACTAGAAGATGTAAAATTCATACAAATTGTGAATATAAGTTCATTTATACATGGGAATAAATATTTCCAGAATATTTGTGCAACTGTTACCTCTCTAGTTGTTAACTGTTGTCAGCACAGCAGTCAACACGTGAAAGAGCGAAGTGCTAAGAATAAATTACCAGCTGAATTCTTAACCAAGAAATCTTCACTGCTATTTGCATTTCAAAGTAAGTGCATTGCACACATTTGACATAGCAGTTAGAAAAATTATCTCCTTCCTTGGACTTTTAGACAAGTTATGAAAATCAGTCTGAAATAATAATATGAAAAACTACACTCTTCACAGAAACTGCAAAACAACAACAAAAGGCTATGAAATAGAGTATCTGTACAAGCCAGAAAACATAAGCAGAAGAGTAGTTAAACAGCCTGTTTCACAGGTGGCATTACATTTTACTATGTTCATCTTAGGTAAGAATACCCCTTCCTAGAAAACAGTCTAATCTTAGACCTCCATCCAATATATTGTCATCAAGTTTTCATGGTTGGCTGCTGGAAAGGAATTCAGAAAATACAGTCATGTCTTCTCTTACAAAAGAGAGGCAATTTGTCAGTCATTCTTTAAATCAATCTCTCCTGGTTTCTCTCTACATATATATTGAAATGCAACCACACAGAAACTGCTTTGAAATAGCACTGATGTGACCATTAAACTGCTCTGAAACTTGTGTGAGGTCTTGGCAGTAGGGGTCACCTGGACTCCTTAGTCACAGCAATCTCAAATTCTGTGAACATCACCATTTTTTTTTCTTCCCACCCCCCGAACCCCCCTTAAGACATTGTGTAGGAGAAGCTTTTGCTCAAACCCTACCAGCTGACCTACAGAGAAAGAGTATTTCATTCAGCCTGATGTCAGACCACAGCAAGACCACGCTTTCTGCTTGCAGGCTGTAGAAACATCTTTGTAATCGTCAAAGAATGCTTGCCTGTGATATAACTATCTTGGCAACTGAAGCAAAATATATTTTCCCCCAGCCAACAAGTCATATCTTTTTCCACATATATGCTAAAACTAACAGCATGTGTTTAGTCACATATGTAAAATCAGAACTGCTGAACGTGTCAGCTGTAATTTCCCGACCAAGCTCCAGTACCACGTTGGTCGGGTGGAGTTATCGTGCTCTCTTCAATTCACCCATTGTTCTTAATACAGGCCAGGTGCATTGAAGGTTTACGCAGTTACGAAAAATATCAATATGCACCTTGACCCCAGCCTTCAAATTAAGGCTTCACAGGGTGTTTTAGCAGAGAAGGGCCTCAGACATATTGCAAACACCGACAGTATTTCCCCCCTGCTCACCCAGCTGGAGATCCAGAGGATACCCCCACTTCCCACTGGTCACAGGAGATGTCGCGCCTGATGCCTCTGTTTTTCCTGGCACTCGTCTGTTCTTTGGCTTTTCCTACATCAAGCTTTCCCCTCCTCCCCAATCACTTTGTAATTCAACCAGTTTAAGAGTTTAAATTCTCTCAGCCTTTTTGCAGGTTGTACTGGAGTAACCATCTTTTTGTAATATTTCATGGAGTTGTCATATTTTTACATTTCCTAATACTTTAAATTATTGCAGCCCTATCTCTCAGGTATTTAATAACCTTGATTCATGAGAGGAGCAAAGAGAAAAAGACTTAACAAGTACAGTTTCTTTTGGCACAGCACCCGGTTAAGATATTTGCACTGGATTTATACATCCAAATTTCAATGGCAGCAAGACAAAGTGGCAATGCTTTCCAGAAAGGAGTAGCAGATGATCTTATATGGTGCAGTCAATGCCTTCCACCCTCTTTATCCCATCAGGTGTTCTCACTGATCATCTCCACTCACATTCAACCCCTTGGGGCACTAAGAAACAGCATCATTTCAGCAGGTGTTTTCAGTCAAATGAGAAGCATCTATTAACTGTTTCCATGTCCACTCCTGCTCAATCCTGACCAAACACACACAAATAATAATTTGGCTATTACTCCCCAGGATACACTGGAACCCATTTCAAAAAGCACTTCCTCATTACCATGTACAACACAGCTTTCCCTGAAATTTTCCCACCTCCTACCAAGCGTCTGTGGATTATACCAATGTAGTCTCCCCTACATGTTGAAAAAGAGGGCTTAAGAAGATCCGGCAACAAAGAAGAGAGTCTTATTTATGCTATCCTACACATTGCTCCTGAATTCTACAAGAAGAGTAAAAAAGTACTATAGATTTAAGAGCATTTAGCCAAGAATGAAAGAACTGTAGGTCAGCCAGAGGCTCAATTTGCAATTACCTGTCCTATTCCCACTGAACTTTGCCAAAAGCCACAGGCAATTCCAGTTTCTCAGACTAGAATTACCAAACTAGAACACAATAACCCTTCAAAAGACAGGGTGCTCAGATCTTTCGGGTAAAACAGAAAACTAAAATGTTGGAAATTAACACCACCCTTGCTTGTTGTACTTCTGGGTTCCCCCCTTTCCTCCAGAGATTCCCACCTGGCCAGCCACACAGTAGCCACAGCAAGACCAACAAAAGGCCTTTGATTTACACTGCTCTGACATCCCGCTACAGCAAAGCGTACTGCATGACACCCCTCCACCGCCTGCCAGCAGTCCCCTAAGTAACTATAACCTGGGGATGGGGAGTAGCAGTGCTTGCCCTGAGAGTAATGGCAGAAGGTATGGCTAATGATGTCAGATATGTTTACAATTTAAAGGAAAATAGAATGTGAACCAGATATTGTCCGGTTGGACTGTCTCTCCTTGCTCCCTCACAACGGGCCACCTCCTGTGGTCTCTGTGGCCACACAGCTGGTGGTTTTGGTCCACAGCGTGGGGTGGGGGTGTGCAATCTTCATAAATGTTCTCAGATGTGCTACTAACAGGAAAAATTCTTTTCTATCAGCAGTGGATCAGATTCTGGCTCTTCCATCAGCCGCTTGCTCTCATTTTCCTGCCAAAGGTTTCCAACCCTGCAGTTCATCCATCCCCACTTAGTACACTGTTTGCATGGCTGTGCTTTAAGTGAGGGTAGTGGAAAACCTCCAGCAGGAACAGAAACAAAATATCATACAATGGCAGGAGAGACAGAGACCTCTTCATATGCCACAAATATTATGAATCTGTTACTTCTGAAAAAAAATCCCTGAGCTAAATGCTCCTTAACAGCCCTTTCCAAGGCCTTCAGCTCCATTTAGTGCAGCTGCAAAACAATTACAGAGGAGAGGCAGTAGCTGCAGTTACTCATCAGGTTGAGGAGATGACCTTGTTTTGTGCCAGAGGATGATTTCCAAAGTTCTGCAGTAAATTTAAATTTATGTGGAGCCAGGACCACCGTTAACCTGGCAGTGATCGTGTCTCTGTATCTACCACAGGCAACGGGAGTTCATTTTTGAGCAAATGGATGTGCAAGAAGCAAGGGATTCCTCAGTGCTCATAAGCTATTGAAATAAATGATTGCAAGGTGTCCTTTCAGCTGGAAGGGATTACACCAAGTAACATCTCAGCTTCCTAGTCTGCTTTCTGGTTGCAAAATTGTCTTGCCTAAGTACAGCTTGAGCTCATAATTCTTCCAGAAAATAACATCATCCAACCATTAAGCCTTCTTAGAAGCAGTGCTGCAGGCACAAGTGGCAAGAGTTTGAAAGAAGTACGAGTTTTCTCTGGGTGCTATTAAGCTCACTGAAGGAAGACAGTAAAAGAACAAAAGCTTTGAAATAGCCAAGTAGTTTCCACCCATCTCTGTTTGACAGAGAGATACAAGTAATTCATCCTAAAGTCTTGGGCTTTTACTCCTGGCAATCTAAGCGTGCTCGTCACTCTCAACCATCGGTCTGGGGACTGGGGAGGGGAAACAACTTTAAAGAAAACCATTATTGCTAACGCTTCTAGTACAATTTCTGTGTACTCTGCAATCAACAGGTTTTGGTAAGCTGGTCATAAGAATATATAAACCAGTATCATGAGAAGAAGCAAAAACTTTTGTCATAAATCTTGCTTAAAAAAAGATGAAAGGGAAATATATTTCAACATGACTTGTAACATCCAAAAACCACCCATAAAAATACATTTCTCTTTTCATTGATTGAAAACCTTACTGAGTGCCCCAAGCTGTTAAAGAATTTTAGAGCCTGTTTATTATGGGCCAAATGTTAATTCTGTTCAACTGAAAGAATAAACTTCCAGCAAAGGGCAGAATTCGGCTCTACGTATATGCTTGCACAGTATATCCCAAGTCACTGTCATCATGACACAATACCTCATAGATATGATGAACTGGATTCCACTCTGATTTATTACTTGATGAAATGTGATTCTTCTCTTCTGCATCTTCCTTGATTTCTTCACGCTTCCTCTTCTTTCAATTATTTCATGTATGCCTATCTTTTTCTGCATTTATATTCTTTTATTTTGCATTTTTGTGGAGGTAAATCAGCACAGATAAGAGCTAAATCAGAATTATGAGTCTATTTAAATGCATTCAGCTTGCCAACAATCTGATAAGATTTGTATTCTGTACCCAGTTTTGTCTCTCTGCTTGGGAAGGTCATTGAGAGCCTTAGGAGAATGCTGAGAACTGCTATTTCATCTTACAGTATATCCCAGATCAGTGGCTGTTCCTCATGTCTGTATCAGTTGTGTGGTTTAAAGCAGCTATTCAGACACTCTTGTTTTTAAAATACAGTCAGAATTTATAGTTCAGTTGTATCATGGCAGCAATGCTGCATTCTGATATTCTGAGGGAGGATTTTATAAATGTTTTTAAATCAGTAACTATCACTTGGATGTAATCCAGAACAGCGCAGGCTTTAAATCCAATGGCACGTTCTTAGTTTCACCTCCATTCTTACTGCAGCTTCATCTGACCTAGGGGTGCCTTGGTGTTCTCAGTCATGACACTGTTCGGAATTTAGCCTTTCTGGAGGAAATCAATTTTACCATTGCACAACCACTGCATGTATTTGATATGGTATTCATGT
Source organism: Falco biarmicus (assembly GCF_023638135.1). NCBI lineage: Eukaryota > Metazoa > Chordata > Aves > Falconiformes > Falconidae > Falco > Falco biarmicus. The sequence goes on from NC_079291.1 coordinate 25,233,410, forward strand.
CTTTTATCAATGCATATCTGAATTATGTGAGTATATGCTTTTTGCAGATGCCTCTACAAAGCAGGTGATTGCTCCATTTGACATATATTTCCACCGCCTGTGCATGGATTTGCCTCAGCGACGTACTGTGTGAAAGCCAACCCTCACCAGGTGCAGCCAAGTAAACAAGTCTGGTCCTGAACTGTGATCTAGGTCGGTGGGTGTTAATCCACTGTCTCTTTGGTAACCTCATCCCAAAGGCAAGGAGTCACTGGATACAGAGACCAAGCAGCCCCTGTACCTGTCACAGTCTCTCTAACACATGACCACAGGCAGAGGAAGTCATTGAAGTGTCTGTCACAGCTTTCCAAGTCCAAACTGAGAAGTTTGGGATTCAAACCTCTGACCTTAACCCATTCCACATGAATGAAAAGTCCTTCCCAAAGGAAAAAGGGGAAGAACACCTAATGCACACTGTCAGCTTAAGGAAGTATACCATCTTTACGAAACGTTTTACAGATATTGTCATCCTTTAGAAAGAAAACAGAGGATAAAGAGCTCTTCTGAAGATTAGACCAGATGACAGCTCTGAAACAGAAAGAAACCTCATTTGATAGTCAATAGTGTCTCAATTAATTGTCCTCTTTAAAATACCAGCACCCTCTAACTCTGTTCTGATTTAAGTGACAGACCCACACCTGCCTCCAGAAACTAAATACCACTTAAAAAGCTAGCACTTTTACTAATTAGGTGGAAGCATGAGAAACAGGAATGTAGATATGTACATCCTTACAAGGTAACATCATAAATATACTCAGCAAAGACAACTCTATTTCAACGGATGTTTTGAAGTATTTACAGCCTGTTGTATTGTTTAAAACCAGAGAGTAACCTCAGTCTGCTTTGCAAAATTGTTATGCTACTGTCCCAAATACTATTCAATTACTGTAAACATTTTTTTAAAATCTTATATTTAAAATCAAAAGTCTAACAATAAATCTGTTCACATATAATAGTTCTTCAGGGCCATACTGTTATTTTCTATTATCTATTAGTTTATTTTGGTTGGAGGACTGCAGTGTGCAGAACAAAGAGTACGGTACTTCAGACTAAGAGTTTCGTTTGAAGAGCTAAAATTCTGGATGGTCCTAGGATGCTTTTTAAGTAACGGAATGGAAATATTTTCCACCACAACATCCCTGAATGTGTTTTGAGTTTGCCACAGTGACAAGGAAAATGGAGAAAAACCCAGCCTATGACTGAATGGGGAAAATCTTAATTCCTTAATTTGTTCATGATCAGACCCTTTCTATTTAATTTTTTTTAATTACAACTTTCTTTCAAAAAAATCAAGTACAATTTCATAAAATTAAACCAAACGTTAAACACAAATGCATAATTCCTTTCTTAAATAGGCTGTTTTTAAAAGAACACATTCACTGGTGAATAGATTGCAACCCACTTAAGAGTTTAGCAGACAGACTGAGATTTATTAAAATATCTCAAACCACTGTTGGAGAATTTACATTCCTCAATGAACCTAAGAAATGTTAACAAGATTCAAAGAAATTCTTAAATACAAGATACTTTTATGATACCACTTCTTCAATGTCAGGAATTTCCATATCCTGTCAAAGGATGATGATCCTAATCATGATCCATTATCCTACAGACACGCATATATTAACTTTCCCATCCTTCAAGCAGCTTCTTCTCTGACTAAAATTATGCAAATCATCAAGGGCTTCCAGAGAAGGGGACGACTTAACACATACAAATATCCCTTTTTTAAACTTTGTAACTGTCTTTGAGCTAAGGAAAATACATATACTATTGAAGTGACATCTTCAAACACTTTCTTTTATAGTAGTGCATAGCCAAGAAGCAATTGCTATACTTCAAACCTGTTAGATCAGAGATCTACATAGGAGGTTTTGCAAAATGAGAGTGAGAATCTATAAATACCTATATTTGTGTATGTGTGTTCATATGTATGTATATAAAATATATATATGCATTTATCTATAGTACCAGCACAGTACACACTTTTCCTCCAGATCCAATACTGTCATTGCTATGAAAGTCAGTCTTCTCTATGACTGGAATCTATTTCAGTTCCCTGGAAGCATTTTACTCTACATCATTTCATCCATGCAGTATGTAATGAATAGTAGTTTATTAGCACACAACAAAATATATTCTCTCTGGAACAGTTCCATGCTTGTAAAATATCTATTTTCCTCTCAAACACCACTAATTCTAGAAATATAAAAGCATAGTTATACATGCATCCTCCTATTTCACTTTAATGAACCACAAAGGAAGCAATAACACTAAATAGTAAAAGCTACGAGCAAAATTTCTTACTCGGAAATTTTGATCCCAAACTATAAAATAGCAGCAACGATATGTGCACCTGCAGAAGAGTCATACTTCACTCATACTGCTGTGTGTAAATACACAAACATTTGTTACTGCAATGATAGACATATTTAGTAGTATATCCAATGACAATTATCTTTACAAATATTGCAAATTCAAGTGAAAAACTCTCAGATTTAGGGTTTCCTACAAGGCAGACTATTTCTTACTCTGGGAGTATGTCTGGCTGTGCAGTGGATGAAGCTGTTCCTGCTAACTGTTGATGCATTTGATGTGGGTGTTAAAGCCAGGGAGACGGGTGATAGGGCTCAGGACAATCTCATATTTAAAGCAGTTCAGAAATTCTGTCCCCGATTTGAAGCAAGCATCGAGCTAGCCACTTTCACTACGCTCTTCCAACCTGGGTCACTGGGTGATAGCTCTTTTATCCTCTAGGTTCCCCATTTCTGGTCTTCAGAAGCTCTGAGCCCTCACACATGCCCGTTCCACACAAGCTCTCCTCTAAAGTTACAATCGCTGGGTGGCATTCAGAGTGACTTGATCTATCTTAACATTTCTGCTTTCTCTCTGCTATCTAAGTGTTAATTGGGGTGGATGGCCGCTGGTGTTGGACAAAGCATTTGATTTGCCAGGTTGTCTCACAGGAAAGACAGCAAAGACATTATTAGGATGTGCAGTACTTGGCTTCATTTCCACGTGCTAACACTGTGATGATTTCAAACACCTCCACTCTCGCCCAGACTCTTCCATCTCTTCCTCTAATTACTCTTTACTCTTCAGTAAAAGTCTGTCTCTTGCTCTTATCCCCAGGGGCCCCTGCCCTGGCTTTCGGTCTTCTTAGCTTCTCTAGCCCCCAACTTTTTCACCTTTGTTGTCCCTCTTCTGTGTTCTTAACTATTCTGCTTTTGAACCCTCCCGTGTCTGTCTGAAGTCCTCTAGCTTCCTCTGACAGTCCTCACCTCTGTCCCTGAGCAAACTTGACAGCATGGAGAAGCACTTCCATCATGTCAGAAGGTCCCCAACAACTGGAAAAAAGCATTTGTGAGGAGAGTACCACTCAGACCCCAAAGCCCAGCCAGCTGCAGATTAAGTTGTGTTGAAGAGCAGATGTGCTATGTGATTGCTACGGAAGCACCAGGGGAGGCCGGAAAACTTGCACTGTATGCAGGCATAACTGAACTTGCAAACTGGTATTTCTTGGATGGGTATGCTTTAGCCAGGCTGGACAGATTTTTAAAAGCTCCACCAGGATATCTGAGCTTACTGCAAAAGTTCAAGCTCCTACTCCAAATCACTTAGGCAGCAGAAATTCTCAGAATAATTATCCTTTTACACGTGGCAAAACAGGGCTTGTTTTAATCCAATCTCCATCTCAGAAACAGATGGGCAATCAAGCTAAATTCCTATCATCTCACTGTTGGAAGAAGGGAATTTGGGGCAGGGAGCTGCCATGGAAGGCTTCAGCTGACACATGCAGCACAAATTGAGTGAAAAGACAGGGTCATAGGAGAAACACAACCCAAGATCTTGGCCACAGTGCGCACCCAAAGATGGCATGCTGCAATGGCCTGGAGCCAGCACAGCATGAACAGCAGCAGGGTGAGCTTCAGGTCAGGTGGTGGGACAGATGTTTCACGTGGAGCAGAGCCTAAAGGGAGCAACGGAAGCCTGCTTGGAACAGTGAGCATGGGACCACGTGCACTCAAGTGCAGAAGGAGGAGATGCGTTCTATCCCTTGTGGCAGCAGCTCCTCACGCAGTCAGTTCAGATCTAGTAGTGTTTAGTACACTGTTACCTGAACACTGTGTAAGTGCAGCTGCCTGGTGCACCATGCTGTGCTCTCAACAAGGGCATATCAGATCAAATCTGGTGCTTCACTGAACCTAGGAGGGCTTTCCAGAGCCAAAGTTCTAGAAAACACAGTCACTGAAAGTTGCAATTTGAGTTAAGATAGACAATAAATATTACAATACACTCATGTCGATTAGCTGTCAAACACTCACCTCTCACAGTGTCTATTAGGGGTCACAGATTCTCCCGCTTGTCTCAGCTACATTGGGCACCAGTTGTTGTAGTCAGAGTACAACTCAGTCAGCCTCACATGGGGCAGCAATTGTTGCTGCACACACAAGCTTCAACAAGGCTTTACTGCTAGTCAGATTCTACTGTTGGTGCTTTTTCTCCTTCCTCCAGAAGCCAGACCACACTGCTCCTCCTCCATCCAGCACCCTCTCCCACACTCCTCAGGGCTATTGAGCTACTTAGCAATAAAAGCTACAGCTGCACATCGTCCATGTCAATCAACCCAGTGCCGCGGAGGCAAGGCCACAGCTGCATATTATCAATGTTAATTAACCCACTGCCTTCATTCCTCTGCAACTGAACAGGTCCCCTGGGTACAAATCTTGGCATCTGTGCCTTAGCTAAGTCCTGTGGGATCCAAGTTATTAATACCCTTCGGTGCCCTGCAAGCACCTCTGCTTCATAGTGACAGTATTGTGACCCTCTCCTGTCTTTTTGGTAGCACCAAAATTACCCAAGTTTTTCCACAGTCCAGAAATACCTGATTTTTTTCCTCCTCTATATCCCAACACTCTGAATAATCATGTCTAGATTCTAAAATCAGTGCAAATAATTAAATTGCCATGCAATATTATCTAAGAAATACACTTCTTTATCTCTAAGAGCTTGTTCTGATCACACACAGTTGCTGGGGTTTTCTTCCCATTCACAGTATCTTTTCACTTCCGGTTCTACAAGATAAAATGACAGTTCTGGTTTTCCTCAGCTCATAACTGTAGGACAAGGCCTCAAGGACAAGAGTCCAAGTACTGATAGCCTGATGAATAGAGACTTGTTAGAACTTGTAGGGCACAAGCCCTGGGAGCAAAGGAACAAGCTAACAGCAGACCCCTGAGCCGTCACAGTTGAGGAGGCAACCAGACGGACAGAGAAACAAGTAGCCAGATAAGGGAACGGATGGCACCAATATGTAATCAAGAAAGTCGCGTAGAAAGAAACTCCCTAACCTTGGAATAGAAATTATTGCTAGGTCAAGATAAACTAGTAAGTTCCTATTGTTCTAACGGTGTGCCTTAAATATCAACCAATCAGTGTTTTTTACGCTTAAGATTTAACCAATCAGTGTGTAATATGTAGAAGGTAGAAACGTATATAATTGTAAGAAAATCACTAATAAATGGACAATTTGCTTGCATCAAGCTGCGTCCTGTCTCTTCATTCGCCGCAAATTGGTGACCCCGACGTGATCCGGTGAAGGATCTGACATGGAGGGACTCTCGAATCGCCTAACTGAGCGACATGCAGCGAATCCCACAGAACTTTGAATGATCTGCTGAAAGGAAGCAGGAGCCGGCCGGCCATAAATCCCTCCGGAGCTGAGAGGTGAGCTGTGGGAAATCTGTAACGGGGAATCAGGCTTCGTCCCCAGAAAGAGACGTATATGGACTCATAAAGGGTCTTCTAGTCAGATCAGGGAGTCCGTGCCTCAGTCTCCTCAAATGGTGACCCCTATGGTGGTGTTCCGAAGCCTTGGAAGAATAAGGACGGAAAAAAGACAGCTCGTGGAAGAGGGCTGCGTTCCGGAGGAGACGGCTTGGCTGAACGATCGTCTTGCTGTCTGGACCAGGCGGACAACCTAAACCCCAAGGATAACACCTGTATTCATCAAGACAGGTGAGCAGCCAAGAAACTTTAGAGACTTTGAAAGAATGAAAGTGTGTACATACAGCAGCCAATTGTATGATGCTGCCGCGGAGGGGAACTCCGTGTCGGGAATGCATTTAACATCTTGGTGGCAAATTCTGACTACTCTTTGCCAAGTGTGGACTAATTCTACTAACGGTGCTAAACCAGAGGAAGCTGTAAATTCCACCGACAGCGCGACTCTTCTCAAGACACCGTCAGCGATGGCGATTCCGTCCACACCTCCTCTGCCCCCAAAGCTTCTGTCACTGATTGCAGCGACCCTCACAACACAGGACCAAGCACGGGAACAGGACAACTCGGACAATGATTTTATTGACACTGATAAACCTTTTGATCCAGGTCCTATAGATCTGGAAAAGGAGCTAGACCTTTCCCCCACCCCCTTGTCTCTCCTGATGCATTGATTGTATTTTGGGGGAGGGTGAAAGGGGGTCTGAGGGATTGGTGGCAGGAATGCAAGTGGGAAACACTTAAGCGAGGGGATTTGGGAGTCGCTATGGCATGTTCAGTATTTTGTCAGACAAATCAACCTGCAGAATGGCAGCCTGTGCAATACGAGGCTGTTAAAGGGTTAAGCAAAGCAGTGCAGGAAGGGAGGATTTATAATACATTTGCTATGTCCCTTCTTGAAGTGATGGCAGAGCCTTATACACTCACACTGCATGATTGGAAGTTACTGCTTTGTATGGTACTAACTGATACAGTATATGATGTGGTTATTTGATTTTTGTGAGCTATGTGTAGTGGCCTTGATTGAAAACCTTAATCGGGGAACTGCTGTTAACTATGAGCAGTTGGCTGGAGAAAATTAACTGTGCCGATTCTGTGACTCAGGCAAGGTATCCCAGGGACAACTGTTTGCAAATGAATGAGATGGCTATTAAGGCAGTCAGGATGCGGGAGTCTTGCCACAGTCTTGCAGGGTCCTAGAGAGTCACTAACTTTAATACTAACTTTATTGATTGGCTTCAGAATATTTTGCAACAAGTCGAACATCAGGAAGCTCAAGGGTTGCTTTTAAAACTAGCTGTGATAATGTCAATGAAAATTGTAAACGGGCAACTTTCACAATCGCAACCCCAACATGTGTCAAATGATTGTAATGCAGAACTCACAGCAGACTGTAATTCTCAGGCTGAGTTCTGGAATGCAGAATAACAAATTTTTGCTTCTCTAATCTCTTCTGTAAGAATAGTACACGCTCTTAACTTGCTTAGTAAATTAGGCTGCTAGCTCGCTAAACAAAGTAATACTACAAATACTGTATTTTTTTTCTGGCTTATTAACAGATGTTGATTCTGTCCATCATATGTTGCTACAGAACCGAGTTGCTATTGATTTTTATTATTAGCACAGGGACACAAGTGTGAAGACTTTGATAGGATGTGTTACGTGAATCTGAGTGACCACTGTGAATTAATTTACAAAAGTATACAAAACTCAAAAGCCTTAAAACAAAGATCTGCAACAGAGCCAGGGGTGGGATGCCTTTGGTCTCTTCTCACGGCTGGGAAACTTTGGGCCATGACTCAAAAGTATTACAGGATTTATTATAATTATCTTTAACCACCTTATTGATGTTTGCCTTATGTCTCCCATGCTTTTTTTTTTTCTTTTCTGTATTCAGTGTTTAGTTGATTGTAACATAAATCAGGTCATGGTCACCCAGCTACACACAACCTTTGCCTTGTCGCAATTAACAAGCAAAAAAGAGGAGGATAGAGAATGTCTGAAGAGAGATATAGGAGAAGAAGCTGGAGAATATTTGACCTAACAAGAGATGAGAGAACAGCTGGGTATTGTGAAGGAGACTAGGAAAGATAAACATGGTTATCTAGTGTTTAATAGGTATCTGCACACTTGTAGAGATATATAGCTATGTAACTACATGAATGATTTCTGCCCTGAGCCTGGTGGAGCATACAGCTGCGGTTTGTGTCCGGGCTCAGAGATGTAAATAGGGGCTTCTCTGTTATGGTAAAAGTGTTTCTCTTTGCATAAAAAAGAGAGGGAATGCAAGGGAATGACCCCGAGGTATGTTCAGAGAAGGCATGCTATGTTTCGAACTTTTTGACTGAATCAGTTCTTGTTTGGTGTGCCCTTCCACCTATGTATAATGTTAATCCAAAAGAAGCTGATATTGTTTACACTTTGAATGTCAATAATTGTCTTTCTGTAGATACTAATGTAGTAGGAGGCTATGATGGGAACGTGTCGCAGCGGTTCTTCTCTTATCCAGAGTAACAGCAGGGAAAGCATTAAAGAGTTAAATCACCTTGTTTGGTAGGCAGTTAAGAATGTGAGTCAAAATTGCCACTGCTTTTTGTTGTTGGTTCAAGGACACGGCTGTGAGGATTTTGATGGTATGTGCTGCATGGATTTTAGGTGCCCCATTGCAGCAACATGTTAACAAAATCTGAGAAAATTTCAGCCTTTTTTGGCATCCATTCACTCAATTGGCAGTATTGTTTGTTTGCTGTTACCTTGGTTGCTGTCATGTTTGCAAGGGCCCTGCAGAACATGGCAAACCTGGTACTAGCTGTTCAAAAACAAAAAGGGGAAATTGTAAAATTGTACGGAACAAAGACAGTGGGTTATTTTGACATTGATAATATGTCTTAGTTGGTTTTTTATTTGTTCTATTACTTGTGCCTTGTTTTTGCTCGATTTCAGGGGTTCTTTTTGTGCAACAGGAAGGGGGAGATGTAGGACAAGGCCTCAAGGACAAGAGTCCAAGTACTGATAGCCTGATGAATAGAGACTTGTTAGAACTTGTAGGGCACAAGCCCTGGGAGCAAAGGAACAAGCTAACAGCAGACCCCTGAGCCGTCACAGTTGAGGAGGCAACCAGACGGACAGAGAAACAAGTAGCCAGATAAGGGAACGGATGGCACCAATATGTAATTAAGAAAGTCGCGTAGAAAGAAACTCCCTAACCTTGGAATAGAAATTATTGCTAGGTCAAGATAAACTAGTAAGTTCCTATTGTTCTAACGGTGTGCCTTAAATATCAACCAATCAGTGTTTTTTACGCTTAAGATTTAACCAATCAGTGTGTAATATGTAGAAGGTAGAAACGTATATAATTGTAAGAAAATCACTAATAAATGGACAATTTGCTTGCATCAAGCTGCGTCCCGTCTCTTCATTTGCCGCACATAACTCTATCATTCTTTTGTCCTTCGTTAGGTGGATTCTAAAACCACTCAGAGTTCATCCTAACTTAATACACTATTCTTCATATCACAAACATCATGGCAATATTTCTTCCCCATCAGCAAAGTTATTTTCTTCCCGATACAAGCAAAAGCAATTCCCTGCCGATTTAGTGAGACTGTGGTATCCATTAGTGCCAAGTCTGGATAAACGCAGCTTTTGATAAAAAGATAGATGAAGGCTGCAAAAAGCAAACAACGTGAAGCATACTGCAAGCAGAGATAGTAACAATTGGGAAGCAATATGGACTGTCATGAATAAAAATTGAGTTAGTATTTGGTTCAATCCTGTTATCAGCTATGGTAAACAGCCCAACTCAGAATAAGTAGATCAGTTCAGCTTTTAAATAGAGTATGCTGGTGAACAGAATCTGAAAGTCTGGCAATAACTGGCAGCCACAGATTCCTTTTCAAAATTCAGAGCAAATGAAATGTTCTTTGAAGAAAGCAAAAGAACATTCCCTGAAGTATGTGAAACTCCATATTATGAAAACATTTATTCTGTCTACCACATCTTCCTGGTACAAACTTTCAGAAACAGGTACCACAAATGGAAGGAGGAGAAAACGAATACTTTTTGGAAACCAGTGGAAGATTTTTGTACACTGGATGAAAGAAATACATTTAGATATAAATAAAACTAATGGCGAAATGTAAAGAAATAGGAAAGCATAAGCTTAAATGTTTTTGGTCCCATTAGGCAGAGAAAGATGGAAAATACTTCCGTAAGATACTCAGGGAAGTCACAAGTTATTGTAGCTTGTGGATTAAAAGAAGGGAAAGGGAAGGTAGTAATAGCATGGTTAAGGTCAGCTGTTCTTGCAAGAATACTCCCAGAAATTCACATAAAAATGATTGCATTCATCTTATTTCTTTCTCTTTTGATAAGAGAGGAGGAAATTGAAGATGAAGAACTGAGGTTGGCAGCAGCTGCTAATTGCTTTGTGCAAGAAGTTGGGAGAGCTTCTGAACTTAGGAAAAGTCTAGAGGATGGAAAGAAAATAAGATATAGCATTAGCATAAGTCTACTACCTTCAAGGCAACCATCCTGACATGTTAGCAGTCCCTGATATCAATGGAATAACATACTAAGTGTTTCTCAACTCAGGAAAGCAAATAATTCTTAAAAAGTATTTTCTCTTCATAATGAGATATAGGCTGTAAAAATATAAATCTTTTCAAATTCGAGTTTCAGGCTGCTTATCTTCTTTGAAAGGGGTTTTGTTCCTTTTCCTTTCCTTTTTATTATATAAATCAGCTGGGCTTAATTAACAAATAAGAAACATTTGTCTTAAGTTTCTATTTGCATCACCCCCACCTCTCTGAATCCTAAAATCAGGCATATACATAATTTTCCTGTCCAGTTCTTCACAGGTGGGCTTACACACATCATGCAGAGACCCAAATGTGTTACGTGCAGCACTGGTGACAAGCAGGAAGACTAGTACAAGAGCTATCTCTTTTGGTCCACAGATGATCCTGAAGAATCCCTGTGCTTTGAATTCCTATCAGTCTCTACCTAGAGATTCACACTCTGGTGAATAAAAAGTCTGAGCAAAGTTGGCCTAGAAATCCAAAGCTTTTTTTGCTTTGCAACCAAACTTTAATAATTAATTTCATGTGATTCTCAGCAAAGTAGACTCAGTTAATTCAAAACATTTGTGAACCTTAGCAACCCTTCTAACAAATGTGGTTAAATTTGTTAAGAAATCTAAACCCAATCAAGTTTCACATGATTTGTTAGCAAAAGTTTGGCCCAATCTCAGATACAGCATCATGGTTCACATGGTAGTAGTGACAGTAAGAGATATAAAACACCAGGGCTTTACTGTAGTGGCAGGCTCTCCTGTACTCCTCAGTTTCCTCATTGTTACAAACTCAAACTTCATAGCAAATCTTGAAGATCTGCCCTTTCCCTGATCTTCAAGCATATCTTTTCATCTTCTCAGTTTCAGCACAATATAAGGTATTTACTCCTGCACATCTCACAAGCCTTATCTTATTCTAAAAATGTTAACATTTCAGAGCATTTAGAGAAGCACCTTTATCAAAACCGATTAGACAGCCGGCAGTTCTTGCAGCTTCATTAACGACAACTTCATTAATTCAATTAATTTTTCCAGATTGTTTCTTGCTCTTGAATCTGGGAGTATTTCCCAGTCACATTTTAGGTACTAGTCCAAGGATGTTAAAAAGGATCTGAAAAGTTACCACTAGGTCCAGTTGTTCAAAATACAGACATGCACCTACTGAGCTACCAAAACGTACCTTTGTATTTGTAAGATATACGTAGGTGATTCATACAGAAAAACTGGCAGGAATAATTTAAAAAATTAATTTGTTACCGTGATTTCTGTACCAGACCTTGAGCATTTCTCATAGTGTTGTTCAGTGACTTCTGAGGACACTGTAAAGTAGAGAGCATACTGTAGGATAAAAAATTAGGCATAAAATATAACTGAGGCAATATGAAAGACAGATGTTCATGCACAAAAGATAGACTTTCCATCAGTATTAATATTTTCCTTAGAGTTAATTGGTGAGGTTTTGTTCAATCTTGTTGTTGACAATAGTCTTTGAGTCAAAGAGGTTTTTGACTTTTAAGTGAATGTTTTTTAATTGAAAAATGTAGTGTATTTCCGGTGTTCAAACAGTTCTTTCAAGAAACATATCAATTTATTTGAAGAATTGCTCTTCTCTAGTGACTAGATGTGGCATTTATGTCTCTATAAATTGTAAAATATTGATTATGGTGCAATATAGCATTGGACTGCTTTATGTCTGAAATGCATAAATATTTCTGCCATTCTGGTGCTGTTAATAAAACTGTCTTTCATGTCTTTTGACTACCTGTCAGCCTCACTGGAAACATTTGAAGCTGTAGGGCATTTTCATACAATTTAACAGACAGGTAGCAGCTCTAAGAGTAAGGTTCAGGAAGAACTGGTAGCTGAATATAGGTCAAAGACACAAAATAGTACCTGAAGGATGACCTCAGGTTCCCTCTGTCCAGGCAAGAAATGTTTTGGTTCTGTGTCGTCAATATTTAGGATACATAGGAAATAGGAGATAGAAGTTTGAAGATAAAGTTGGAAATTAAATTACTATGAGGTTGAGGGAAAAACTTTGCCCTTTTAGAACATAAATATCCTTATACAGATATTGCTTCTTTCTTCAGTTATTTTTAGTAAGCACTCCCTCATCAGCTAGGGATGACTGCAGACAAGGAGTCCCCAGGCTGATGACAGCAAGGGGGGAAGGAAGGAAGGATGCATTTATACAGAAAACAAGAGATGAAAGAAAATAGATTGCTTAGATTAATCTAAGCTCTATGGCATGTGAGCTCCAATTACCCAGATAATCATGTTAGGAAGTAGTTTTTATATCATAATTACAGGCTGAAAGTTTCCCAGTATTTATCTGTTATATGTGTTTGTGTCTGGACAACTTATTAGTCTAAGAACTTGCACCTTCCCAGCATCTTCAGCACCACCACCATGACAGAACATCCCATACCATGCACAGAGAACTACAGCAAACTGACCCAAGCTGTTTCCTCAAGTTTTTGCACAAAGGTTCGCAAGTCCCAAACTAAGCACTTGAATCAGGAAATCATGCACTTCATATAGGTGCTCCAGTTAAGTCCCTGAAGTTAAGTGGAATGATTTTGAGCCACTGTGAAAATGCTTCATTTTAGCATGCATATAAAAAATCAGTGCATGTGAAAGAGGGAGCAGCCAACCCCATATTGACCCTGTCTGTGGTAGCTAGACCCTACCTTTGGTTCACATCACTCCATATTCCCCCATCGTCGGGTCTCACTGAAAAGCCTATTACACTGTACAGCCAAGTGAGGTTCTGGAGGCAACGCTGGAGGGTTTTCTGGCTGACACAATCAGGAAAATAGCTCCTGAAGGAATACAACAGCCTTCTGCAACACCTGCACTGCTCTGCAGCACAACTAGAGAAGTCACAGTTCAAACTGTTGCCATTCACAATAGGTCTCACTCCAACCCTGATGGAGTAGCAGTATTAAACACCACCCAGGCAGTCTGGCAGCAGAGCCTTGTGGTTTTTTACTAATATTATTTTTAATTGGTTAGAAACAAAAGTGCTGAGGTACTAACAGACTGACTCCTGTTCTTACCTCTGCCATCAAGAGTGGTTCCAAAGGATGTTTATCAACATGGTGATAGGTGCTTCATATATATAAATATATATATATATGAAGGAATAGTGCCGGAAAATGAGGAGGTTGGAACTTCAAATATTTGCTAATTAGATGCTCCATTCTGGCCAGAGTTTGTTCTACTTTAATTATGATAAACAGCACAGATCTCCACTCATAAAAATCAGCAAAACTTCAGGTAAGTAGGGGAAACATCCAAAGCAAAAGGGCAATTCATACTTTATAGGCATTAAAACTGAATAAATATTGATAAGCCACTGCCAAAGAAGCATGCACAGTGATTGCATTTGAAACCCAATCTGTTTCACTTCAAGAAAGCAAGGGAGGGCCTTATGGAAAACTTCTGTTGTGGGTTAATAACACATCTAGGTTCTGTAGAGGTCAGAGACTTAAAGCAGTGCCCTTGGAGCAATTCCATGACCCGTAAGGAAGCATTTGCTGTGTTTCCCTGTTGCCCTTATTTTTTTCTTTCTTCGTAGCCATCATCTCTTTGTTGTACAGAGTCATCTTTTTCCCTGCTCCTCTAGCACCTAAGTCACGCCTTCAGATCAGTCAGCCTCTAAAAACTATTAATTTTCTACTTCCCTTTCTGCACCCCCTCCCTAATCTCTCTAATTCTTCAAATAATTCTTCACTTAATTCTTCAGCTAATTCTTCTGAATTCAGGTAAATACCAGGGCAGTTTCTCATGCCTTGAAAACATTAAGCAATGCCCTAAAGTAGTTTCTGCAAAATGAAAAGGAAAAATCTTGTAACATAACAAACTCCTGCAACCATAGACAGAGAACAGGCAGTCCCTGGATAGGGCTTGGGCTTGATCATCAAAATGTGGATTTATAGTTTGTATCTATTAATGTTAGGTGGTGGATTTATTACAGAAATGTACATTCTTGTAACCTAGATTTGTTGAGAGTATTTTTTGCTTCACAGAAGTCTCAATGTCTTTGACTTATAAAAGCAAGCCACATACTTCCTGCAAAATGAACACATCTCAGTAGGTATCATATGCTGCACATTTGCAATGTGAATGTTCTTCATAAGCAGACCCACATGAAAATATACATACATGTACACGTATGTATTTGATTTTTCAAAAAATGTCTAAACATGCAGATTTTCCCTAGTTTTATCAGACATTTCTCTGGATTCCTCTGGTGGCTTTTTTCCCCAGCTTTGATTCCCATAAACTTTTCTACTAAATGCTTGAGTCATCATCACTCATATCACAGTTTGTCTGATTATCATTCATGCACAAATCCATAGCAAAAGTCAAAACAAAATACTACTTTAATCTTTAAATGTCGATAAACAAAAGGACACAGTATATTACACAGCCACAATTGCATGTTCAAAGGTCAAATAAAATATCATTGTGTTTCTGTTGATTATTATCTGCATACTGTCTGTTGTGCTAATGGGAGTGAATTATGTAGTGCAACAGATCCAAAAGCTGGGATGGTAGTAATGGTTCACAAAGCTCTATCGTAATGCAAACAACACTTCTCACCAGATCTCCTTGAAAACCTGTGTGTATTTCTGAACACATTTACAGTTTCCTGAGTATGCCAAATGTCTTAAATGGAGAAGTGATGTTATTTGAGGCCAAAGAGACATGGGCATTTCTTTTACAAGAGTTCCTGCATAAATTACCTTTCCTATCAGAGTCTGCTTGCTCTTCCATAGTTCCTTCATCGTTTTGGCTGTTAGGGTAGTTACATCATCAATTGTACAGGCAGCTGATCTAACAGGAAAAAAAAATATCATTTTTTTTCCTTCTCTGGTTTACTTACGTTTCCTATATGGCCATACAAGTGCCTGTCCAGCTTACTGAAGGGGACAGGTGAGATGTGAAGAGAGAACCAAGAATGGGGCAGCAGAAGAAATTTAAATGGGGTGATCACCAAATATTTAATCACAGTTCAATTATGCAAATTATCTGAATACTTCTTTTCAAGGAACAATAGCTGTGAGAAGTGTGTGAAATATGTCACACTCAAAAATACAGTAGGCAGTTCGCAGCTGGAGGTTAGGTTTTTTTGGTTTGTTTGGGGTTTTTTTTGTAAGAGTTTTTGTATTGTTTACTAAGAATAGCTCATGTTGTTTCCCAAAGATCATTTCTAACCCAAATTGGAAATTTAGAGGTTGGGAAATTATGCTGTTATTTCTTGGAAAACTGAGTGTTTCTTATAGAGTCAATTCTCAAAAAAAAAAAATTACCTGAATTAGAATGTTCTTGTTGGTTCAATTTATTGGTCCCAAGCAACTTCCAACACGCTGGAGTAACATTTGATGAGTTCAGATAGAGCTGTTTGGCGTAAAGAAGTCCTGTTATTACAGCTTGGAAAGAAACCATCAGGCTTTACTTGGCTTGACAGAACACACCTGATGGGCTCTGGAGACTTAATAAACCAAAGTTGGAAAAGCCCTATAAATAGGATCTTGGAGACCATGCATACAGCTTATACAACTCAGCAACAAAGAAGATAATGGCTCCAGCATTTAAGCTCTATACAAGTATTGAAATATCTCCAGTTTGTGTAATAAATGGTAGATCTTTTAGCACTGTTGCAAAATGAGGATTCGGTCAGATACAAATGGTGGGTTTTTGCAAGCACTTCCATACCTGCAGAGGGGAAAAAAGAGGGAATGCACAGTAGCACACTGTGGATGAAGAGAGAATGCTATTTATAAGTATTCACCAACTGTGTGAATCCTGTGCCCAGGAATGCCTGGGCTCGGTGGACAGGAAGGCAGGCTGTGGGAGACGAGGGACCGTTTGCAAACAGCTGAAGTCGGTGCCCATAAAAAAGAATGTCAACAGCTATTTTCCTGACTGACCTCACATAAACCAAGGATGACATGGAGATTTTCATGCTCAGGACAGAATTCCTGGCTCCTCTTTATTATCCTCAAACACTTGTTTTGAACAAGTCCTAAAGGCCATAACTCACACAAAGGCTGAAGTTTTAAAGGGGGCAATTACACATGGCTGTAAACTGGTTTAAATCCTTTATCTGGCCTTCAGGGTGAGTCTGTGCCTTCATGAAGGCTCAGGGCACATTCATAATCTAGAGGCACCACCCAAGAAACAACCAAAGAAATGCGGAGACTTTGCCAGATCCTGGCAAAACTAGTGTTGCAATTTGAAATGTTCCCACACGGTCTACATCTAGTTGTTTATGTAACAGAACTTCCAGAAAAAATTATGTGCTAGGAGATAACTGTTTATCATTAACTTGGAGAACATCTTTGTGCTCAATATGGCATTACCTAACTAAATGATAACATGAAATGGGAATATAATTCTATCAAGCTTTCTGAGAAATAAAAAATTCTGCATTTATTGGCCTATACATGTATATCTAAGGCACATGAAGTTTTGTTCTTCCACATACGCCATTGTCTTTAATGCATCAATATTTTTAAAGAATACTAAAGAAATTTCTCTATATTACAAGCAATACATAAAATTGCACATAATCAAAGTGAATTAGATCTTATTAATAGATTAAATGTCATAGTAATAATGCTATTATATTTATACATTATTATAGTAAAGGTGTTGAGTTTTTCAAGCTTTCTTCAACTTTGATGCCTTAGATCCCTTAGCTCCTGAATTGGTAGCTTAATTTACAGAAGAATTGATCATTTGAGTTTCTTTCTTTTCTGTCCAAATATATAGATTTCCATCAAAAACCTTTTAAGGTTTCTTTATAAGTTACAAACCTAATCAGAAAGCTGAGTATACAAAATTCTGACTAGAAGTTAACTCTTCCATTTCAAAGAACTCTTGATTTCCTTTTTACTTTGGTCAGAATTACAACAAACATTCACAGGAAAATTTTATAGGACTTCAAGAGAATTTTTAACAAGCTTCGCCACTTTGATGCAGAAAGAGAGGAGCATGGGGCAGAGGGTGAGGAAGCCAATTCCTACTGCTGATGCAGAGGTCATTGAGACCTCATGCCAACCTGGGAGCAGAGACACGTGGGACAAAGGAGCAGGTTTGGATGAAAGGCAAATAATGTGAATAGTGGCACTGCTGTAATCATGTGGTGGCCTGATCTTACGGGTCTCACTTGGCACAGTGTGCAGTAGCACACACCTCTGTACGCTTCCTACACCAGCTGCAGAACAGACTGGTGCCACCATTGGAGTTAGAAAGGCTGCCTGTGAGTTGTGAGTGGGAAAGTAGTTCTCCTGTGGCGGAGGATGACAGATTACAGGGAGAGCACACACCAAGCTGCTGGGAGAGGTGTGGTGCGGGAGTCCAGCGTCTCATCACAGAAGTATCTGCTCAACTGCATGACAGGAGGCACAAGTGCATCTATTTTAGAACTTGAACTTTAGGGAAAGTTACGTACAATAAGCTGCTTTAACTTATAGTATTCTTTGCCTTGTGTTTCTAGAACTGTTCTTAGTATTAGGTGCTTTATCTTACACAAATTTTAAGAACAAAGAATGGTTTAACTTCCTTTTCAGATCTTCAAAGATATGCAAGATAGAAATGTCAGCACCTGAAACAAGGTTAAAGTAGGCTACTCAAAAATAGTCAATAAAGAATAATGCCTTTGTGACAAACTTAGTAGAAGTTACGCAAAGAACAGAGAACAACCCCCACACAGAAACCAAATCATTTGTCACAAAAGAAGCTAGTCCTAAACATCTGAAAGATATCTTCAGCATCTGCCATCAAAGGATTAGGTGTGTTTTGGAAATTCTCAAAGAAATATTGAAATATTAGATCATCCTTATGTGTTTCTTCTGTATGCTTCAGGGCCCATTGCTAACAGCTCTTACACAAAGCCTTATCGTTTGTTGTCAGTGTTGTGTTTCCTTAATAATGGTACAACATGATGCAATAAATGACAGATGTCAAGACCATTGAACACAGGGGTATGACGACATTCCTAAGAAACAAAATCTAAGTAGCTGGAGAGTTTAAAATGCCTCTTTTTTTTTTTTTTTTTTTTTTTTTTGCCTAGACCTTTGAATCAGGATTGCTATTTAGAGTAAAAGTCAATACAATTTGAATAAAGGCCAGATTTTTTTCACAGTTATTCAAAACTAATTGGTACTTTATGGTACTTTATGCCACCTCTAAACCTAACTGATTATGTGGGTAAGCGCCACCAGGAAGGAGTGACAGAATCCAAACCTGGTCATTGAACAGGTAGCTTCCCATATGGTTTTTGTGCCAGGTTCACTTACCCAGTCACACAACCCCAAGCTAATGTTCATATCAGATATTTTCACAAAGCAATATCCAGTCCCATTGTTTTTATGTAATAAACAGTGATATTTAACATATATACACATTTTTTTCTTTTTCTAATGTTTAATCTTTAAACAAAGTGACTTTTTTCACATTCCCAGACTTTGTGCTTTCACCGATAACATACTGTACCCAGTCTTGACCTTTTGCCAGACAATACAACCCTGTGATAATAACAAAGCTGGGAATTCTACCAGGCTTCCTGAGGCAGAGGTATTGCCATCCATCACTAATATTTGGGATGGTGGTTCCCATGGCCCTGAAAGAAAAATCCGAAAGCAATAGTGCTGTTTTTTTCCACAAAGATAGGCAAAATTAAGAATTAACACAGACTCTGGATCTTGCACGTGACACTGGTAGGGCACTTTTACCACACATGTTTGTGAAAATTGCAGCTCCAAGACAAACTGATAATGAAGCTTTCATGACTGAAATACGAAGTGTTTCGCAATGCCTAGCATTTTCCCGTTCCCAGTAGCTACAGACTTTGTCTCCCTGAACTGATTTGCTTCCCACTTCATTCCACTCATTTCCCCATCCCACCTCTTATCATCTCCATTTACTCTCTCCTTGTCTGTGTCCCTATCCTTATTCATTGTCTGTTTGTTCATACCCTAACACTATCACCCCTTTCCAACACCCCAATATTCAGTCTTTCCTTTCTCCTTTCTGAAGTTGCCGTAGTTCCCCAGCTTTTAACATATACAGGCACAATGATCCTCTTTCTCACTAACACTAATTACAGGGGTCCACTGCCCCAAACAAGGGGGCAATAAGTGTTCATACGATCACAGAGCATTTCAGGTTGGAAAGGTCTCACACTTGTTCACAGCAGGCTCATCTCTGAGATCAGGCTGGGTTGCTCCAGGCTCTGTCCAGCCACATCTAGAAAACCTTCAAGGACAGAGACCATGAAGTCTCTCTAAGCAACCTGTTCTACTGCCTGTTTTGCCTCATGGGGAAAAGCATTCCCTTGCATCCACTCTGAAGCTCTCTTCTTTCACCTTATGCCTGTTGTCTCACATTCTCCTGCCCTGCATCACTGCGAAAAGCCTGTCCCCATCTACTCCATGACATCCCCATAGGCCCTGAGGGGCTGCTCTCATGTTCCCTGAAGCCATGTCTTCCCCAGGTTGAACCAGTCCTGGTCCCTCAGACTGTCCTCACCAGGAAAGTTCTCCAGCCACTTCCATCCTGGCGACTTTTCCCACAAAGCTGGTCCCCAAGCAGGCACTCTGCAGCACTGGAAGAGGTTCGTGCATGCCAGGGATACGACTTGCCATCTGTCCCAGGTGAATTTCACAAGGTTCCTGTCAATCCACCCTCTGACCTGACCACGTGGTAGTGCGGGGACACACTGAAGTCAAGGACACTGGTAACAGAAGGAGCAACACCAACTGGAGAGCAGAAGGACCTTCAGGGCAAGCATGACATCAGCCTCTCTAGGGGCTGAGCTCCACACCCAGCCCAGCATCTGAGATACAGAAAGGTACAGAATGCCAAAATTTTTTCTTGTAGACTTCTATCAATCGAAGACTGAAACTCACATGACAAAGCCAGAATAGCATTGCTCAGACAGATTCGATAGCAGTCAGACCCTTCCAGACCTCAGGGAGGCAGGAGAACCACCGGATACCTTTGTGCAGGAGATCTGCACAGGGGATCTGATCGGCAAAGCCATGCAACCAATGCAGACTTAGGGCCCAGTTTATGACAGATCAAAGAGACGCTGGGAACATTCAAAGCCCTGTGTAAGTGGCCAAATCTTTAGCTAATTTGAAATATTCACTGGGAGAAAACATCTGGAAACTGACATCAGTGCCCTGTTCCAAATAAATAATTAGCAGGAGTAAAATAAAAGTCAGTGGCTATTTTTTGAATGTGTGCATTAAAAAAAATCGACTGGCAGGTTCTAGGGAGATATTTTGGAAGAAAAGAGTGGTTCATCAGTCATTCAGAGCCAGAACTTGCTTTAGCACAGCTGTCCTGGTTGTGCTTTTCCTACATGAAGAGCTTCACCCCTTCTCAGATAGATAATGACTTGTTTGTACTTTATTTATTTGGTAATCACAGGTTTCAAAATACATACCATAAAGATGAGCAAGTCATATAAACTTCCTGCTAAGCTCAAAATTGAAAACATGAAAGTAAAACAAATACAGACAATGGGATATAAACCTTCATGTCTTCAATAACAATTCCAAGTACAATGTCATCTGTTCATGTCAAGATAAGGTTAATTTGATCTTATGACCAAATTGATCAAAGCTTCATATGCCAAATTGTTTGCATGCATATTTATTTTATTTTTTTCCAACTTCCGTACTTTGTTCATGTCATTGTACCTAGCTCTATTCAGTAATTAAGTCACTAGTATTATTAGTCTGTTGGCTGTTCAGTGAAGGGAATACTTCTTAAAGAGAAAGTTGCTGTGAAAGATCTGATACATAATTATTATATAAACCAAAATATTTTAGTATTATCAGTTCTTCTATATAATATTACTGTGTATTTATAAATACATTATATTACAATTATATTATATACATTTTAATACAAGATACACAAAGCTCTTTAAGTTAAATATTTCTGTACAAATACAACACCAAATGACTACTACTTAATTAAAAATTATAATCTGGACATTCATATGGATGAGAACATCTACAGTTACATCAACCTGAATTTTTTCAGAGTTTTGAGTGGGATGTAAAGTAACAAACAACACCCTAAACAATATGGTCCCACTATCATGTATAATTTAGCAACATAGATTTACATGTTTGGAGCTTGCCCAGGCACATGTATGCTTTTGAAAAATTGGCTAAACACCTACATTCACCAAAAAATTTGGACTACTGTATCACTTCTATTTTCAAAGTTCATGCAAGCTTCTAAACTCTTTATGATCAGATTTTCAAAAAGCATTTAAATGTTTAGGGATGCCCAGCAAGTGTCTAATCATATTTTGAGAAGTATTAAAGGGATCATGCACCCAACACATTTTCCAAACTGAACCCTCCAGGATATTTTTTTTGTCAGAAACTTACCCCTGAGCAAGACAGCCTGTTTCTGCCAACTGCTGAAGCACTGTGGCTGTTGCCACAACAGGGTAAGAGGCACTATGCAAAATGATTTCTAGTTTGATTCAGCAGGACAAGGACTGTATTTCTTTGGAGCAGGCAGAAGAAAGTGTCTGCAGAAGATCTGCCTGAAATTTTTTAAATGGACCAACAAGAAGCTATGAAGTCCTTTATCCAGTGCAACAGTCATGATGAACACTTCACTGCGCCATGCAGACTCTATCCTCATGAGTGGTATTATTAATGTCATTATCAATTTATTGGTATTGGTATTATTTCACTGTAGTGGCCAGAAGTAAGGAATTAAGAGATATAAAAGAAAAAGGTGGCAGGAGGAGCTGGGAACCTTGCTTCTGCTCCCTCTCATCATACCAAATCCTAGGAAGGACAGGTTGCATAAAAGGAACTGCATTTGGAAGCTCCTTCCCCCATGGGGGACACATCCTAACCAGCACTAGCTAGCCTTCCATAGCTGCTGGCACCACTGTCCTGAGCTGCACTCCCAAGGCATTAGTCCTTCTGACTGACTTAAAGCTCCAGTGCAATCTCTTGCCCTCAACATGGTGTGAAGTTCTTTGAGGGCTCATTCATCTCTTTTCCATTGTTTTCTGTTTATATTACAGCTAACTAATGAGCAGCTTGCAATGGCTCGGATGGCACTCAAAGCTCTTTCCAAGAGGCAGAAGCTTCTCCGAAGAAAAGCCTATGCTACTGTTTTATAAATTATTTTGCAGTGATGGCAATTGCTCTCTGAAGACTGAGCTGTATAGGGCCAACAGCAGAAATACTGAGGGGTCCCTAAAGGGTTTCCCAAAGGGGTTTCCAATCTCCCCATCTATCGCATAATATCTAGTTGCTTTACCTTTGAAACTGGTTACCCACCTCACAATCCCAGAAGCTTTGAGATTCCCTATCAGCTGGGATAGGATGGACAGGAAAATCCCTTGGACCAAAGCTTCTATCAGCAACCTGGCCCACCTGAGAAAATTAAAGCAGGGCAATTGAGGGAAAATGAGTAAGGGCTTCTTTGCCCTCTTTCCCAGTCACCTGGGGAGCCAAGGAAGATTTTAGAAAATTGCATAACATTTTTACCTAATGCTCCACAACACCTTTTCCTTGATGTTATATAGGCCCTGTCTTACTGTTCTGTCTATTGGATGCTCAAGGCTGAAAATAAACACGTACCAGAGATGCTGCTGGATTCGTTGAAGAGATCTCCGTTCATAACTACGAGAGGATATAACACAAAAAGTGTGCTGTCCCACGTCAGAGTACTCCAAGAGATTAAAGAATTTGTGCTTTCCAGAAAAAGGGCTACTCTGTTTGGGGGAAGGTTGGGAGGGATGACATAAATCATAAATTAATCTAGAAAGTACTTTCATCTTTTGCGCAAGACAGTGATTTAATAAAGAGCCTCAGCAAGGCCCAAGGGCCTGTGCGTGAGCTGAAATGGGGCTCCTGGGTCTGCAGGGAGGGTGTAGGCGGGGGTCCCAGGTGGGGCTGCTCAGGGCCTCAGACATGTTAGAGCCCTCAGGGTCCTGATAGTTTTCTCACAGCCCATGGTATTTCCATTGCAAGTTAATAGCAGTATTTCATTCCACTTTTAATATATTTATTTGGTTATTAATATTTATTGGTATAATCGAGAAATTATGCAGACTTTGAGTACCAGAAAATGACTGTTAATTCAGAGCTTATTAAGTTAAAGAAACAACAGGAGAAAAATGGGCTAAGTGGGGTGTGCACACCTCAGTGCATGTGCAAGACAAGTCATCAAGTTCTAGGAAGGAAATATTTTGTACCATTAAGTAAAAAAAAAAAAAATCCCTAAAATACATTTTCAAAATAGTGCCTATTTCATCTTTATTAATTTTCAATTTCTATGTTGTGTGTTTTATAAAGTACATAATGGGAACATATTGTCATTTATTGTGATTTGCCTGATAAAAATAGCCAGAGCAAAGCCGACCTGATCACTACAAAACCCTCCGTACCCGATCCTTCTTCCCTTCTTAGCAAGGCAGGTTAGGAGTGAACTGATGAAAATCTGGGTCATTTCAGTAATGAAAAAAAAAAAAGTCAGTGTAATGGAAAACCCCTAACTTGAATCACAGAATCATAAAATCATTTAGGTTGGAAAATACCTTTGAGATCAAGTCCAACTGTTAACCCAGCACTGCCAAACCTACCACTAAACCATGTCCCTAAGTGTCTCATCTATGCATTTTTTAAACATCCCCAGGGATGGCGATTCTACCACCTCCCCAGGGGAGCCTGTTCCAATGCTCAAGCACGCTTTCAGTGAAGGAATTTTTCCCAATATCCAATCTAAACTGCCTCTGGCTTAACTTGAGGCCATTTCCTTGTCCTGTCACTTGTTACCTGGGAGAAGAGACCGACCCCCCCTGCCTACAGCCCCTATCAGGCAGTTGTAAAGAGTAAGGAAGATCTCCCCTGAGCCTCCTCCCCTCCAGGCTGAACCCCCCCAGTGCCCTCAGCTGCCCCCCATCAGCCTTGTGCCCCAGCCCCTTTGCCTGTCTCTGGACACCCTCCAGCACCTCAGTATCTTTCTCATAGTGAGGGGCCCAAAACTGAACCCAGGGTTCCAGGGGCGGCCCCACCAGTGCCAAGCACAGGGGGACAGTCACTGCCCCAGCCCTGCTGGCCACACCGTTTCTGATACAGGCCAGGATGCAGTTGGCCACCTTGGCCACCTGGGCAAGGGTTCTATGATTCTATGGCTGTAGAGGAATGAAGGCAGCAGGTTGATTAGCATTGATATTATAGGGTTTGTCTCTCTGTCCACTTCTGATTGTTCTAGCAAATCTATAATCAGTCTCCATGTTGTTAACAAGGCTGTAGCAATTTTGTCTCCCCTCGAGGCAGCCTCAAGAAGTACCTTTCCAATGCTTCGCCATGTCTGAACACTGAAATCTTTTTTCACCGTAATTGCCAAATCATACTTTTTACACCACATTAGCAGAATTCTTATTGAAGTTTTATCATCTTTTACACCTTTTTCAAATATATCTATAAGCATTGCAAATATAGAATTTGTCTTCCTAGCCACTTCTAACTGTTCTAGCAAGTCTAAGACTAGCCTCCACGTTGTTACCGATGCTGTTGCAATTTTATCCCCCCTCAAGCCAGCCTCAAAAAGTAATTTTCCAGCATTTTGCCATGTCAATGCCGGAGCCCTTTCTCGGCGTAACTAACACATCATTTACTTTGCACCATCCTAGCAAAGTTCTTATTGCCTTCTTGTTATACTTTATGCCTCTTTTTTCAAATATATCTATAAGTGTTTTTAACATAGAATTTTCTTCTTCTGCACACATGTCAATTAGTCCCCATCTACACTGGGCACAAAAATTTGCAATTTGAGTTAAGATGGACAATAAATATTACAATACACCCATATCAATTAGCTGTCAACAGCTCACCTCTCACAGTGTCTGTTAGGGGTCACAGATTCTCCCGCTTGTCTCAGCTACATTTGGCATACCAGCTGTCATAGTCAGAGTCCAACTCAGTCAGCCTAACACAGGGCAGCAATTGCTACTGCACAAATAAACTAGTAGACTGCAACAAGGCTTATACCATTAGTCAGATTCTATTATCCATACTGTTTCTCTTTCCTCCAGAGACCAAACCACACAACTCCTCCTCCACTCAACCACCTCACCCACACTTCTCAGGGCTATTGAGCTACTTAGCAGGAACAAGCTACAGCTGCACATCATCCATGCCAATCAACCCACTGCCGCGGAGGCAAGGCCACAGCTGCATATTATCAATGTTAATTAACCCACTGCCTTCATTCCTCTACAAATGGCTGCTTGCATAATTTCTTTGAGGGGTCAGAGAGAACCTTCTAGTGAAATACTAATGGCCTGAGAACAAACTGCAAGAAGAGGTTTTTTGTCAGTGTATCAGCTGAGTCATCTTGAGAAGAAATTGTTTGCATCACTTGCCACTTCATGTTTCTGCATAAGATGGTCTGGGTTGGAATCAGCTCCATGTGAAAGATTTTGCTTTTTTTTAAGGAAGGTCTTTGGGTGTGTGTGGAGAGGGTGTCAGGTCTTGTGGGCCATTCCAAAATAATCCCCAGTATAAATAATGACAGGACTGCTCTTCCAGTTCAGATTTTGTCTAAGAATCCAATATCTACCATTTATTATATATTTCCCTTTTAAAACTGAGTCCTGGACAATGACAAAAGAGTTTCTATACTTGTCATGTCATGATGTTGTTCTAGCTTTTGGCCTTTACCAGAACACACTGAAGAAGCTTGAATACATCATTTGTTAAATATATGTGCTATGAAGTTACTGTAAATCAGATGCAGTGGGTTTTATGGGTTATTTTCTATCCGTATCCTAACAACCCAAAAAGTATAACTGCTATCTAAGATCTGGTGGGTTTTCCTGCTAAAAGTTGTTACAAGTAGATGCCTAATCCAAAGTTTAAATGAGTTCAAAGGGGCTCGCCTGAATTTGAGATCAGACACAAAAAACTTTCCTTAAAATTACTAAACTGATGAGCTCAGCTAAGTTTTATGTCATAAAGGCTTTATAGAACAGTTTGACTAATACAACTGTTCCTCCCAGGATTTGTTGCTTTTATTGCTTTTGATCTTCTTGGTTGTTTTGGTAGGGTTTTTTCTCTTAGAATAATCAGATCTTCCCGTCAACCCTCAGCGGTCAGGAGTATACATTGCACATTCATTTTCAGGTTTTTGTGCTGCATTTGCCAGAACATCTGACGCTTTGGTACTCTCAGGCAGTGCTGTTGAAAATGATGACATGCTGCATACAGATTTGAAGTCTGATTTCCATGTTTGCTTGAGAAGAGAGTTGGTGATCCACATTTTTTTTATTTTAAATAACTATACATACATATATGTAGTATTTTTCAGAAGTCTCAAATGAATAAGCACCATTCAGGTGGCTAAAGCATTCCCTGGAGCTGTGAAAGACTCCAGCTCAGCCTCCCTCTACCTGATCCGGTAAGCAGAGGGCTTCTGTTTTCCACACTCGCTTAGCAGTCATGACGTCTCGGCCATTCCAGCTGGAGAGGTCTTTTCAAGTGAACTAGTCTGCACATTTCTGCTTAATGGTTTCAGGCCAATTAAGTGTATTTTCCAAAAGAAAGCAGTTTTAGCTGGAAGTGCCAACTATCTATCATCTCTGTTCATTTCATTACTAGAATTTCTTAACCATTCAACTGATACTACAGAACCAGCGATTTATAGTGTCTCTGGAAAGACTTTCCAATTACATTGCAGAAAGTCAGCCAGGCAATGCATATAAGTATGAAATGAAATGTTAAATTTGAAAAGAACATCCTAGCAGCCATGAAAGGGCAGCTGCATTTCAAGAGTACACTGAAAGATGAAAACAGCTGAATGAGAGCTGGGAAAATGTAGCCAAGAGATTCAGCAATGTGAAAGTCCTATTATGCCATTCTCTTTGGCTGTTTACAATCTCGGACAGGCAAGAGAGTTCATGTGAAACTATTAAAAATGTTCATAAATCTCACCATAAGGAATGTTACCATAATGATCAAACTAAATTTTTAGTTTGTGAATGCCATCCCACTGCTGTTAACAAGTTCTCCAAGCACCCTCAGTCATTTCTTTGTGGTTTTATCCTTATTACAGATATTTTTAATCTCCACTTAATTATTACTAAATTAACAGTATAAACTTATTCCTCTTAATATGCTTCATCAAACAATTTCTCCAATCTTCAGTGACTGCATGAGACTAGAAGGGGGGGAGAAAAACTGGATTTTTTTCTCCCACAGTACTGTGAAAATCTTCCTGTCCTAGTTTGGAATGGGAAACTAAAATCTCAGCAGAAATATTAATGGTGAAATCTCTCTGAATTGTTTTGACATGTTGCTATTTTGCAAAAATATTTTTCAAAAATAAACAGTAAAAATCAATTCAAATGTTTAAACCAAAACTTCAGTTAGGAGTTATCTGCATGGTCTTTTCCTGTATTTGAGCATTAAACAAACAGTTGTTGAAACAAACCTTCTCCTACAGGAAATTGACTTCAACAGCTCAGCAGTTCTAAATGAAAAAAAGCTTTACCCAGTCCTGTCCCAGGTCAACATTTACACTCGAAATGAAACTTCCTTTCTTGAAGCTACCCTGATGTAGAGAAGCAGACACGAAATGACATCAGGAAATAGCGTCAGCACAGCTCCCGCTGGTGCTTAGTGGACTATCAAGTGTGAGCTGATAATTTTGGCAGACAAGTGAAATGCACTCAGAATTAATTGGAATAGGATTTGACACAGTAGAAATGATGCAGCTTTCCTCAAAGTCTTTCAGCACAAGTTTTAGTTACACAGCTAACAAAAACAAACCTCAAAAATCATTGTCAGTCTGAATACAAATGCTGTAGAAAGTAATCATAGGAGTGAAATAAAGCTGTTGAAATGTGTTTAAAGATCTAGAGAAAACTCAGCTCCAAGCCTTGTAAATGCACCAATAATTTTGCCACCCAAGACAGGATATCAATATGACGTTTTCTCTCTTCACCTGCCTGTAGAATGATTCCTTGTATGAAAAATATTAAAAACAAAATTCCTGATATCACCTCATGGTGCTGATAGACCATCGTACACCATCTTCATGCAATGAAGCTCTGTAAGTTACCAGTAAATTTATTCCCTGTCATCATTGCTTTTTTTCAGGTGAGAGGAACCCCGGTTATTCCTGTCAGACACAACATGTTCCCATCTTCCCTGGATTTTTTAGTTCAGTTTCACAAGCTCTGTTTCAGCGTCGGTCAAGAAGCGTGCTTCCTTGCATGCCCCTGCACAGCTGTCCCAAGCCCTGGTTCAGTGAGCTGTCTAGAGTACATTATTAAATGTCTGTCGTCCCATTAGCTTCACTTGCTTGACATTTTAAAGCTGTGTCAGTACTCAGACGAGTCCACACTTAAGTGATTCAGGGGGGACGTATCTTTATTTTGGCTCAGTGGTTAGCTTTATTTTGAAAAACTATCAGATGCATGGGATTAACTAATGTAACATACTGGTTTAATCTGACTCCACAAATCATACAGTCCCATATTTTAACAACTTGCTCTGATTTATTGTTGCAAACAGAATAAAGTCCAGTGTAGTACATATGAACTGTGTGAATATGTTCCAGGCTTTTAAAGGGCTAGCCATGCAAAGCAGGGAACAGCTAGGTGCCATAACAAGCAGCAGAGAGACTTCAAAGATTAAAATGTGAATGATGATAGAGAACTACTTAGAATCATTCTGCTAGCTACACAGGTAGCCTGCCAATGAGGAATAGACCACACTACTTAAGAAACTCAGGTTTGTCTGAATATATTCAGAAAAAAATGAGGAATTCTTGGTGCATTACGAGATGGAAGTGGCATAGTTGACAATTACATTAAAGACAGGGTGGAGGCATACACAAAAGGAGTGTGATCTAGTTACAACATACAATGACATTGAAGTAATTTTGTTTTCTGTTCTGACAGTTCCTAGTTTTACATGACTACTTAAAGGAGGCCTTCTTCAGTTAACAAGTCCAAGTACCTTGCATCTAAGAGCTTACAAATGCTGACAAGCTCTCTGAATTGCTGTTGATTTTCAGTTTATCTTGATCATCAGAGAAGCTCAAGAGGCCTAGAGAGAAGTAACACGTTGATACATAAAGGACGTAAAAAGCTAAAAAATCAGATCTAGTTAAGTGAGCGGACAATCTGGTTAAGTGATATGACCTAGTGGATTCTGTACTGTGAATGTTGACCCTCCACAATTTAACATTTCCATTCATAACTGAGAATATAGAAAATCATTACATAAATTGTTTGCTAATGTTATACAAATTGTAGGAGACAAAAACTGAGAAGGACCGTTAACATGTACAGAAGGAGTACGTGAGTCAGTTGTACAGCCAGAGGACAGAGCCAGCTGGGAAATTGGATGCAGGCAAGCAAATTTTTATTTTTTTTCTAAAAGGCTACATTAAATGTTATGTATGTATAGGAATGATAAAGGAAATTTGTACTTAAAAGAAGGACTCTGTGTTAGCAGTATTTAATCAAATAGAAGCAATGAATCAGAAAGGATATTTTGAAGCCATGACTATTAATTATCTGAATACAAGTTCCCAGTGTGATATTGTTGCTAAAAATGCAAAATCTGGTATTAGATACACACAGGGGAAATACTGAGTAGGGACAGAAAGCTTCTGATCTCTTTATTATCTCTAAAAATATTAATTAGTATTGCAAAATTATGTCGATTAACTGGAAGTGGCTCTGAAAAGAGATGAGAATGCTTACAGGTTAAGAAACATGACTCTTGGAGAAAGGCTCAAAACCACTTTAAGTGGACAAGACACAGTATGATCAATCTAAATCTTAGTAAAGGGAACATAAATTTGACAGTGTGAAGCTCTGCAGCCAAGCATTGACAAAAGCCATGTGGCTGGATGCTTGACAAGTTCAGGGGTTTTATTTCATTTTTTCTGAGAGTATAATTAACCAGGAGAGAAATCTGCTATGGTCTTTCCCATGTTGTCCATCACCAAACATTTTTAAGTTAATGTTGGGGATTTTTTTAAAAATGTATGCCATGGCTAAAAAAGGAATGAAAACCACAAATCCTATAACCAAGGGCAGATCTGTGGGGAAAAAACCCAACCAACAAACCAAACAAAAAAACACAGCAAAAAAACACACCTGCAGATTAAAAGCAAAAGAAAAATATGGGAACTTGACACCCTGACTTTTTCCCTCCTTAAAAATTCCATGGAGGTCAAAATTACTCCATCAGAAAATCTTGCTTTGAAACAAACCCCCAGTATGCTCAGAGGGTCTCTCCCAATTCTGAACATCTTGAAGCTCCTCAGCTTGCATTACAAATTGCAATATAAAATACCAAGAACATGGAAATACTGAAAAGTTCAGAAGAGAAACTGTGACTTTTGCCACAGCCTGACTGGCTTATTTCCAGAGCCTTGACAGCATGATTTTCAGTGAAACACACAAACTGATGCACAGAGGGATATGCTGGAGCCTCAAAATACCCACCAGGACAGCCTCCCTCTGTATTTGGTGACTTTTCAAAGACGATAAGTTTTTGCTCAGGGAAAGCTGCCAACTGATCTAAACCAAGTTACACAGCAGTTGAGCTCAAGTGATATTTCCTGCTTGAAACACAATCATTTAAAAATAATTGAATTTTAAGAACATATTGCTATAAATATCATAGATTAATGCACTTAAAAGCTGACAGAAACTGTGTCCCCACCAACTCCTCTGTGACAAGGACCAGAATATTTTATTACCCATTCAACAATTCAACACAATCACTTGCATCAAGCGCCCTAATACAAAGTACCAAGTTCTTTTGTAACAAGAACGTATTTGGGGGCTAAAAGTTACTTTTTTTCCATGGTGTCCTGGATATGTCTACAGTAAATGCATCTAGTGAGACTAGAGGGACTTATACAAGGATCCTATTCTCCTTCACACAACATATCTCTACTTCTTACCTTGGCTTTGCTCTCAATGACAGCAAATGCTCCATGCAAAAACTCCAGATGAGGCTAATGAAGCAAAGCTGATTTTGTGTCAGGAGGGCTCTGTACTCCAACCCACCTTACTGAGCACAAATTATTACTGAAAGATCCTAAACTCAACTCAGAGAACCTGCAATCAGATTTCTGAGCCTATATGCCTAATACCAGTCATTTGCATGTCTCATTAACATCAAACTGCTTGTTGGTGAAACATTTTCCTACTAGATTATATGATCACTCAACAAATGCAGATAGAATAGGGCAGAACCATAGACAGCATACCTTAAGCACTTGGTGAACAGGGAAACATGAAGAATATGCCTCTGAGCTGTCTTGCTGTTTTCATTTTTAAATTTCTGCCTCATTCTTTCAGCTTTATTGAAAACTGATTAATTTCTATAGCATGATTCTTTCTGTTTCATCACTCAACCTCATTTTCCTCTTCTGACTTACAACAGTTGGTCAGAGAGATCCATTCTAGCTTCCTTTCCATCTTGAGGGTTATCTGCAATCAATTTTGAAGTCTTTTTTTTCCTGAAGTTGTCCAGTTTCCTAATTTAATAAAAACTGGTATTTCCTTTTTTTTTTTTTTAATATCAAATCATTTACCTCAATCAAATGAGCACTCACAATATTAATTGGACTGCAGAGGCATTAATGGATTTTATTCCTGTTAGTAATATTTTTCCAAGTTATATCATCCACTTAAAACAACAACAGCAGCCTGCAGTACAAACGTTGGGAGCTAGAATTCTACAGAAACACCATTTCATGCTTTTGTGTTTGCATACAGCAGAACCGTGCCTTTTATCATGTTGAAGGGAATCATACTTTCTTTTTTTTGCCCTCAGATGTCGCAAACTGTATATTCTCATTTTTCATGTTAAGAAACCCACTACTGCATAAATATTGAGTACACAGAATCACAGAATGACTGAGGTTGGAGGGGACATCAGAGGTCATCTAGTCCAATATCCCTGATCAACCAGGGTTACTGAGACCCACTTATCTAGGAACATGTCCAGAAGGCTTTTGAATATCTCCAGGGAGGGAGACCCCACTGCCTCCCTGGGAAACTTGTTACACTGCTCGGTCACCCGCACAGTGAAAAGGTGTTTCCTGATGTTGAGAGGGAACCTCCTGTGTTTCAGTTTGTGCACATTGCCTCTGGTCCTGGCACTGGGCACCTCTGAAAAGAGCCTGGCTCCGTCTCCTTTACACCCTCCCTTGGTGGGATCCCCGCTGAGCCTTCTCTTCTCTAGGGTGAACTGTCCCAGCTCTCTCAGCCTTTCCTCAATGGAGAGATCTCCCGTCCCTTCATCATCTTGGTGGCCCTTCACTGTGCTCCTTCCAGTATGTCCATGTCTCTTTTGTACCTGGGACACAGAACTGGACACAGGACTCCAGGTGTGGTCTCAATAGTGCTGAGTAGAGGGGAAGGATCACCTCCCTCAACCTGCTGGCAGTATGTTGCTGAATGTAGCCCAGGATACCATTGGTCTTCTTTGTGGCAAGGGCACATTGCTCGCTCATGGTCAACTTGATGTCTACCAGGATCCCAGGGCCTGTTCTGCAAAGCTGCTTTCCAGCTGGGCAGCCCCAGCATATACGGTGTGTGGGGTTGCTCCTCTCCCAGTGCAGACCTTTGCACTTCTCACTGAGCTTCACGAGGTTCCTGTCAGCCCATTTCTGCAGCATGTCAAGGTCCCTCTGGGCAGCAGCATGAGCCTCTGGCATATCAGCCACTCCTCCCAGTTCCATGGTGTCATCAAACTTGCCTAGGGTACACTTCGATAGGCTTCATTCAGCAGTGCACCCCCATGTTCCCCAGTCTTCCTTTTGTCACCTATGTACTGACAGAAGCCCTTCTTGTTGTCTTTGATATCCCTCACCAGATTAAGTCCTACTTGGGCTTTGGCTTTCCTAATGTCATATCTGCATGCTTGGGTAGTGTCTCTGTATTCCTTCCAGGTTAGTTTTACCTGCTTTTACCCTTTGTATGCTTCCTTTTTGTGTTTAAGTTTGGCCAGGACCTCCTTGTTCATCCACACAGGTCTCCTGGCATTTGTGCCTAACTTCCTACTCATTGGGATGGACTGCTATTGAGTATGGAGGAGGTGATCCTTGGGCCTTCTTGGGCTACTTTTCCCTCCAGGGCATTACCCCATGAGACTCTCTGAGCAGATCTTCGAAGAGGCCAAAGTCTTCTCTCCTGAAGTCCAGCACTGTGAACTTGCTTTTTTCCCTATTCCCTGCCCTCAGGAGCCTCAACTCCACCATCTGATGGTTGCTGTTTTTTGCCTTATCATCCCCAACAAAACCCTCCTTGTTATTGAATATGAGGTCCAGCACAGCACCATCTACCCATTGCCTCCTCTTTCACTTGAGTCAGGAACTTGTCATCAGTGCTCTCCAGGACCCTCCCGGATTGCTTATGGCTTTCTGTGTTGTCCCCACAACAGGTACGAGGGTATTTGAAATCCCCCATGACAGGGGAAGGTAAAGCTGCTTCTAGCTGTCTGTAGAAGACCTCATCTACTTGTTGTTCCTGGTAAGGCAGCCCATAGCAGACAGTCTGTCACCAGTACTGATCTGCTTTTTCTTCTTCACTCATAAGCTCTCAGCTGGCTCATCACCCGTCACTAGCCAGAGCTCCATGCACTCTAGTTGCTTTCTCACGTGAAGGGAAATTCCCTCTCCTTGTCTTTTCAGGCTGTCTTTCCTAAATACACTGTATGCCCTCCATGCAGGCATGGGACTTCCCCGGCAGCAGAAAGCCATAGCTCAATTCTTTTCTGCTCCCCAAGCCATCCATATACAGAGTATCTCAGATACAATGGCACATCCTTTCAAAACTGGGGAAAGCTGCAAAGAGGATGCTGACTCTCATGCATTAGTACCACAACCCCCTCTTCACCAAGGCTGGTTGATTAATTTCAATAATCAAAGCTACTCAGGGATAGTAATCTCTGATGAAGTAATATGTTGCTCTCACCCTAACACCTAATTTTGCTTCTTCAGCAACTTAGGTCATCTTGACCTTTATGGTGGCAACACTCACCTTTGCTAGCATCAGTCAGAGGCTTTGAGCCAGATCAATGGGTGATTAGGACTTCAAGTCTCTGACTTAATTATTCATCATGCCATTTATGTTCTTTTTTTTCCTAATCCACTGATCACAAAATTTTTTGCAAGCGAAGTAAAAAATAGCCAGTGAAGGTGTCCATATAGCTAGTATCATAAGTGTCATTACAGAAGGCTGAAAGCCATCTCTTAAAGCAATTGAAAAAGCAAACTAAAAAAATGCCATTAAGGAAAGCTTGCATAGTACTGAAGGAACTTCTTTGGGGAAAAAAAATATTTAACTCCCACAGAAGTGGGAGGAAAGGAGATGTGCAAAGTGTGTATTTTTTTTCATTGTCACTGTAGAGAAACTGCCTTTGTTTGCTAAACAATGGAATAACCTCTACCATTAATGCAATGGGGAAAAAATATCTGTAATTCTACCTAAAAATATTAATGATGTCACATAACTGCTAAAATAATTTTACATCTTTCTTCTGTTTCTATATTAACTTGGTTAAAATAAAATTACTTTGAAAATCTGCAGATTTAGTTATAAGTAAAACCAACGCATGCTGGTAAATATATTGCATCGTGAGTAGCATTGCTGCAATTGTACATGTTGCAAGAGCTTACAGATGCTGTGCTTTCATTTGGAAGTGAAGCTTTCCAAGAACCAGGGAGAGATGTGGGCTTCTCTGGGTATGATCAGATATACTCAAGTGGGAGCAAAACTAAGTTTTGCAGAGTATTAATTTGAAGTCACAACTGATGAGTATGTTGGCTCACCCTTCCAGAACAGAAGTCTCTGGGGTGTAAGTATTTTTCTATCAGCATTATACTGCTGCTATTGCCAGGGTCAGAGTGCCTTACCTTCCATGTCCCCCTAGTAAGACAACAGTTTTGTAGGGCATCAAATACTCTTTCCT
Organism: Falco biarmicus; assembly: GCF_023638135.1. Classification (NCBI taxonomy): domain Eukaryota; kingdom Metazoa; phylum Chordata; class Aves; order Falconiformes; family Falconidae; genus Falco; species Falco biarmicus. Next base: position 25,268,819 of record NC_079291.1, read on the forward strand.
CACACTGTTCATAGAAACTGAGGTCTAAGAATTCATTTCAAATTGTCTAGCTATCTGTGGTGCAGCAGACATGTTTTTATCTTGTTAAGTCAGTGTCACAGCTACTGAAATTTTCCTTTTTCTCCACAATCGCATATTCCATTATTCCTACTCAGATCAGTTCTCCAGTCATCGAGCTTTCGTTTCATGCCTGCATGCCTGCTCAGCTGGAAAGTGCATGACAGAATCTTGCTGGGCCTTTCTGAATGATGGAAGTGGCATCCAAATACACCTAGTAACAGCTAAAATGCTTCTTCTCACTTACAATACAAAGACCAGTTGTTCACAACTGAAAAAAGACTAAAGAATAGCAGTATTCATGCTCCAAAGGTATTGCAAGCAGCTGTAATTTTTTTCCCTCTCATCCACCCCATGATTTTTTTTTAGAAAACGCCTAGCAAGGAAGCAGCTCTCAGATAAATTACAGGCTCCAACACCTTTTCATACAGTCGCATAAATATATACCATACCAACAAGCCTGTCACCTGGTGGTTTTACATGTCATTTTTTAAGAAAGTTTGTAAGTGTCACCTGAAAGCAGTAATCTAAACAAAGATCCTATTTGTACTTTAAGGTGCCTTTTATTTAGGCTCCCTCTCTTATTTAATTTTTTCCACTTTGTGGTTGCTCTAGCCATGCTGTACTCTCCTGATAAAACCTGATCCACTCTCAGACCTGTAGGTTTTGTGAAGTTATACTATATGTTTTTGGCGTGTAGCAGGTCTGATTACATGCTCACTGGTCTGCAGTGGAACTGACATATAGAAGATCCATGTAGATTATTATTTAATTCCTAACCCATCTAGTAAGTCAGCCTCTGCGGAGATCTACACAAACAGTAACAAAAATACACCACAGCTTTTTTAAGGATCCCCTCTGGGAAACAAAGGGTGTTTTTCTGCTCAAGACAACTCTTGCAATGTGACTAGGTTCATGCAATCCTAGCGGAAATGCACAACTAAGCAACCGGGCTGTTTTGTGCTGCATATGTTATCAAACCGAAACCAGCAGAGTTCACCCTGTCTTTGGTCTTTCCTCATTTTGATTTAAAGAAGGGAACCACCATTGCCATCCTTCAGTTCCCAGAAGTTTTGAGGGAGCCAGGCAACTGGCAAGGAAAGTGCACAACAGAGCCTTTTGTTTGCTGTTTGGCAGTCCTTTAGTCAGGCACATCCCAAGAAACAACCAGCAAAAACAATGGGCTTTCCAGTTCGCTTGGTTTTGCCTATTGCTTTTCTTTTTGTGCACGTATATACGAATAACAGGTTTTATACAGAACAAATAACAATTTTTGGCCTATATTCTAATCTTAAAAAAGCTAATGCTGGTCTACTCAGTTACCCATAGAAGTAGTTCTCAGCCTTTCTTTTGGAAAGATATTACAGGATTATACTGTATCATACACTTATTTCAGGAGTGCTACACATCTCTCTGAGGTGCCTGGAAGCAAACAGCCTACTGCAAAGCACTTTTACAGTACCTTCCATTCAAAGAGAACAAAACATTGTGCAAACATGAGTTCAGTCCCGTGACTTGGACAGTTACAAACAACATCCAATATTTAAATCCTCCAGAGTTTGTTACAGAGCCGCCTGCTTCCAAAGCCTGTGACTGCTATTAATGGCTCATCCTCACTTCTCAAAGGAAGAAATACATTTTCAGTTGGCAATGTCACATAAGTCAGAGGTTTTACACTGTCTTTTACAAAAGAAATTGATAATATCAGCTGAGACATCTTAACACAGGCAATGCTATCTTTCCTTCTTTTCAAAGCAAGGACTGATAGCTGTGTTGGGACTTAGTCCTTTGCCTTGGCGTTGGTAACACAACTTTCTAAGTAATGTACCTCTCTGTGTGGGGAAAGAGAATCAGTTCCTGCACATGGAAATATGTTCAGTAAAGATGGTGACAGACATATTTCTGGAACACAGAAGAAACTGAGAAGACTCATTGCTTCCTACACGGGCTAGGAGGTAGGTGCCAAAGAAGCCTGCCAAATGGAGGCAAAAGGAAGGATAATCATGGAAGGTGTGGGGGGAACAGAAAAGGAGGAACTGGCATTCATTTAAGAAAGGACACAGAGAAACTGATCTGACATCCTAGGAAAGAAGGGAAGAGCAAGATCAACAGCAATGCGCCTGCCCTCCCTCATATCTCACCTTTCAAAACCACACGGTTTTGCTGAGCAGAGCTTTTTCCCTTTCTTCCTATCTGCTCCTTGCGGTTTGATCCCCAGTGCTTCCCATGTATCTTTTAATTCTAGCCCTCTTTTCCACTGCTCACCTGCCCCACCTCATTTGCTTCCCACACTCATCCCTGCAAATTTCCCAACGGTCCTGCAGAAGTGAATGACTGTGAGATGCCCTGGTTTTGGATGGTGCCACACCCCCTGGAGCAGACTGCCTGCAATGACTAGTAAAACTGCATAAGCCTTATGCAGACTGGCTGCTTTTCTGCCTTGGCTCTCCCAGTTTGTTCCCACAGGTTCACTTGGGAAGTATTTCTTAACTCGTGGTTTCTATCTCCTCAGTTCCTTCCTTCCTTCAGAGGATTATTCTTGTCATATTGACACCATAAAATACCTTAAGATCTTGAACTCATGGACATATTGGTGTTGCCCGTGATGCCTGCTAGCTGAAAAGCAGGGCACATACAGGCACACATCTTAGATCTGATGGCAGCCAGCTCTTCTTACACATAAAACTCAGTGAGGCTGGTCCTACCACACTACTCCACAGGGATGGAGCCAGTGGCTTCAGGACTCTGTGTTCGTGGCCTGGTTTAAGGTCTTCGTGGTATAGAAATAAGAAAGACAAGGCTCAATGTGCGATGTAAGTTTATCCTTAGTCTTGTAACAGTTACTCTAACTCCTTTTCCACTGAGCTTTGTCACGTCCATAAAACATTTGCAGCATATTCAAAGTCTGACTGCCTGATTGTTTATCCACTCCTATAAAATGAACCTTTTCACTTCTGTATTAAAAAGTCTTCCTTTGAAATCACCTTCCTTTGAAAACATCTCACCTAAAGGGATTTCACCAGCTTTAAAAAAAAAAAAAAAAAAAAGCTTTCTTTAAAGAAAAGATTAGTATGTGGCAACAGCCATTCTGTGCTTTATAAAGGCATTTGCAGTATTGCTGACCTCAAGTTTTAAACTATCACAAGCAAAACCTTAGAAAAGGTGATATAAATAAAATTAACCTGTCATTCTTGTTATCTGTCATTCTCATTTACCTGCTTCTTAGCTCAGAGGCTAGAGTAAGACCAAACAGGAAAGCTTTTTCTTCAGAGCAGCAGCAGCAACAACAGAAATGGTTAGAGTCTTCTATTTCTGGGGACTATTAGGTTCTCATATGTTTATGTAAGATCAGTAGATCATTAATTTAGCTGTATGAAAAAAAACCAAACAACTGGGAACTCTGCCCTTTCCTGTTACTGTACATGTTTTTTCCTCTTTCCTACTTGTATGTGAAGTACCCAATAAACCAAAAGGTGACTTTCGTCATACCAGGGAAAACATTATCTTAGCTACAGTTAGCCATTTTGAATGCATGAGGAATCCCATCCTGCTTTAAGACCACAGTATTATAGTGCTATAGTGTCCCTTTCCCCTCTAGTTCTTCTCAGGCAAAGCAATCTTAAAACCTCCTTAACATTTAAGCACTTTTCAAACCGATTCCCAATACCTTTCCACTCTCTTCCTTTTATCCCTGTCTGCCCTGCACTACTTGGGATGGTTCTTTTTCTTCCCAGCATCACAAATGTTTTGCTTCCACACAGGGCTCATAGAGCTTCACTGTCCATAGAAGAAAAGAAAGAGGGAATATTTTCAAATGGAACTTTTGTGGGTCACTTGAGACATTATTATTAAACTTTCTTTCTATGTGCAAACAGCTTTCCTTATACTGCTGAAATCTCGGGCAGTTAATGAAACTTTTGCTAAAACACTTCTGTCCTTGACTAATCTCTTTACACTAATGAAACCAGCCAGATGCAGAACAAGACCTGATCAATCTTTATACTCATGCTGGAGGAAAGCATGTAGTTCTGCCTCTTGAAGGATGGCTCACTTCTTTTCGAAGGATTGATTTTCTTTTCCTGTAGTTAAACTCTGATCTGATCCCAAGGAATAGGAAGCAGTTCAGAGCCCAAGATATGCAGAGCAATGGAGAGAGACAGAGAAAGAGAAAATGGGCCAGCCTGAAACAGTTGGTTTTCTAATTAAATAGCTGTTTTATAATTAAACAGTTGCTGTTATAATTAAATAGCTCTGTGAAGGATGGAGCTATGTTATCAATTACAGGGATTTCGTGATTTTACAAAATCCTAAGTCCATTCACTCTTCCTGGAAATCATCAAACTCAGGTTTCGCGAGTAGCATCTGAGTGTAAACACTAGAACTTTGGGAGGGAAAAATACTGGTGGAAAAGGTGGAGGCTTATGCCTTGCAAGAGATCCACGTGAGAAGGTGGTGAAGGATCTGAGATTCACCAGTGTTCTGTTCTCAGCATTATAGTTCTCAAGCTAATGAAGTGTAACAGCTGAGATAGTAAAACTTGTTAGCTCAGCTGACATTACTGGAAGCAGTAAGGTCAATGAAGAATTAATTGCAAACAACAGAAATTAGTTCAATTCAACAGTTAAACAGAACTTAAACCAGACTTCGCTACTCAGCAAGACTGACAGTCTGAAACAGCAACTGCTCTGCAGGAGAGAGTAAGCAATCAGATGATATAGCAGCTGCCTTTCCAGAAGGTAGTGATATGGTTATTTGTTACACTTTAGGAATTCCTTTCTTCCCTTCTGTAAAAACATTGCTTGTTAGCAATAAGATTCATATATTAAAGTGGTAAAAATTGTCCTGTGGAGCCCCAGAAAGTTTATTACAATTTCCCTAAGTCTCTGGGTGACATCTGTTTTTCTTCATAACTATTAATTTTGAATCCAAACCTTGTAGCTGCCCATCAAGTCGTGACATTATACAGATAACTGTAAGGGGTTTAAGCTTGACTAAATATCCTGGCCTTCATTCCTTGGAAGCCATCAATACATCAACGTTTTGATACAAGCATCGGCTCCATAAGTTCACAGAAAGAAAGACACAGAAATGAAGAGAGAATGGGAAAAAGGTATCTGGAGCATGCATGTAGAAAGCTGATTTACAAGAGACCTCAGGTACCAAAGCTTTATGTTCTTTTACATAAATCGGTACCAACCTGGGAAAAAAAAAAAAAAAAAAAAAAAAAAAACCAAACAGTGTGAAACTCTGATGGTAACATGAATGTTGCCCAGTCAGGCCCATGATAGTTTGAATATATTATCATAGGTTACAGTAGTAAACACAGAATTTGTGGCTCTAACAGAAGATCCTACCAAAGACTGATAGGTAAATTTTGCCAAAGTGTATACTTTTGTGACTTCTACATACGCTGAATAGATGTCTTCCTACATAAGATAACACATTCAGCCTTACTAGAGCAAAACTAAACACAGTGTGAGAAACCAGAAAAAGGAAATCTGTAATGTGTAAATTTTCAGTTAAAAATTACAACAGAGATGTCTACCTTCCCAAATATTCATTGCTATATGTAAATTTCCCAATTCAAAAATTCTCAGTCTAGTTAAAAAAAAATAGTATTTACATATGAATGTCAGAACCTATTGTCTTCAACAAACTCCTTTACAGTCATCAAAAAATGGCACCTCAAATGTGCTAATATGAACTTATAGAAAGTATAAGTCCTGAAACAATATTATATTGTCCTGAATACCCTGAAGTATGTGTGCACCTTTCTGAAGTTCTAATATGACACAACCAAGTTCTTTTTTCTTCCATTTTACCAGTAAGAGGAAAAGGTGCAGCCAGAAATAGACGTACAATGCACATCAAATTCTGACTTCATGGCTGGTGCTGCTGTTAGGATTTTGGCTTCTATGACAATGGAAGGTGATGACCCTGGGGAAAGGTGATGGAACAGCTCATCCTGGAGGTCGTCTCAAAGCATATGGAGGAAAAGGTTATCAGGGGTAGTCAATGGGGATTCACCAAGAGGAAATCATACCTGACCAACATGATAGCCTTCTGTGATGGAAGGACTGGCTGGGTAGATGAGGGGAGAGTGGTGGTCATTATTTACATTGACCTCAGCAAGGCTTTTGACACCATCTCCGACAACATCCTCATAGGTAAGCTCAGTGACTGTGCACTAAATGAGTGGACAATGAGGTGGGCTGAGAACTGGCTGAAAGGCAGAGCTCAGAGGGTTGTGATCAGTGGCACAGAGTCTGGCTGGAGGTCTGTAGCCAGTGGTGCTCCCCAGGGGTCAGTGCTGGGTCCAGTCCTGTTTGACTTCTTCATCAATGACCTGGATGAAGGGACAGAACAGACCCTCAGCAAGTCTCCAGATGTTACAAAACCAGGAGGAGCAGATGATACCCCAGAAGGCTGCACTGCAATTCAGCGAGACCTGGACAGGCTGGAGACTTGGGTGGAGAGGAACCTCATAAAATTCAACAAAGGCAAGTGTAAGGTGCTGCACCTGGGGAGGAATGACCCCACGCACCAGCACAGGCTGGGGCTGACCTGCTGGAAGGCAGCTCTGCACAGAAGGACCTGGGAGTTCTGGTGAGCAGAAAGTTGCCCATGAGCCAGCAGTGTGCCCTTGGGGCCAAGGCAGCCAACAGTAACCTGGGGTGCATTAGGAGGATTGTGGCCAGCAGGATGAGGGAGGTGGTTCTCCCCCTCCACTCAGCCCTGGTGAGGTCACATCTGGAGTGCTGTGTCCCACTCCAGACTCCCCAGTTCAAGAGAGACATGGAACTACTGGAGAGGGTCCAGATGATGAGGTGACCAAAGCATCTCCCCTATGAGGAAAGACTGAGAGAACCAGGCCTGTTTAGCCTGGAGAAGGCTGAGAGGGATCTTATCAATGTCTGCAAATATCTTAGGGGCAACGTGTCAGAGAGGATGGGGCCAGGCTCTTTTCAGTTGTGTCAACTAACAGGATAAGAGGCAATGGGTGCAAACTGCAACAAAGGAAGTTCCTTCTGAATATGAGGAAAAACTTTTTTACTTGAAGGGTGACAGAACACTGGAACAGGCTGCCCAGGGAGGCTGTGGAGTCTCCTTCTCTGGAGACATTCAAAACCTGCCTGGACACAGCTGTGTAACCCGCTCTGGGCAAACCTGCTATAGCAGGGGGGTTGCTAAAACTAGATGATCTCCAGAGATCCCTTCCAACCCTGACCATTCTGTGATAACCATTCATTAGATCATCATACATATGAGCTAATTTCAAACTGAAAATTCTGGTTAGAAATTTGTTTTCATTCAGAACTGGATGAAAGAAAATACATGAAGAAAAGTTTCAAGAAAAAAAGTTCTTCAGATGGATTGAAATACTTGTTTTGTTCCATTCTTATTTTTCCTTGTTTTAGTGTTGTAATCTGTAATAAAAGTGTGAAGTGAATGTCATTTCAGTACAAAAAGAACTGTTTGACATGGTTGAAAACTATTTTTTTCCCCTAAATATAATGTTGTCACACTGATATGGAAAACTTATTTCAGAAAAACAGCAGAATACTTCTGAGCAAGAAAATAGCCCATCAGAAATATTTTGACCACTGCAGAGCTGCAGCAAACCAGCTCGTCCTTCGTCAGAGCCTAAGGGAACAGTGACTTGGGTACTGTATTGTAGGGCTCTTTTGGAACACAGGATGGAACCACCCATACTTTCACTAACAATTAAGAACTGGTAACGAGCAGAAAAGTAACACATTTCTCCCGAGAGAAACTGACTGCACAGAACTGAGATCATTTCTCAAAGAAGAATAAACAGGAAAGAAAGAATTGAATACAAGAAAGGTGCCCATACCATAGCAGCATAATTAAGCATGAAAGCCTACAGGAAAGAAATGAATTGAAGAAAGAACAAATGGGCAAATATTTGGTACTCACAGAAACACATCCACCTGAACTGCAAAAATTCTTAGCTAATTACACCCCTGATTTTTCAGATAAGTATTGCATGTTCTTAATTTTACATGGACAGATTTTCAAGGAAATAATTCAAATGTATTGACTTAATTACTTATTTAATTGCTTAGACAACTATAGACTGAGTTTGGGATTTTTTGTGAACCCAAGGGATTTGTCAGCTCAAATCCCATTTATGACTTTGGGTTCTTTTAAAAAAACTTGACCTAAATATATGCTTCAATTAGAACTCAAATGAGTCTAAGAAGTGTGAGAAGTTGAGAGGTTCACAGACTTTGCTGAAATTCCAAAATCATAGAGCTAACCTCTGGCTCCAGAAATGGCCTGGTAATACTGGGAGAACCAGAGTCTTCCTGTGAGAGTCTTTCATTTGGGAATGAAACCAAGAAATGCAGAAGAGGTGGAGGTTTGGAGTGATTCAGAAGCAATGCCTGATTTGATCCTATGCTTTTTTCCAAGCATTTGGTCATTTCACCTATGTTTGTCACCTATCACCTCATCCATATGCAGGACACTATCCCCTCTATATAGCTACCAATTTGACACATTTTCCTGATACAAACAATTACAAAAATCAGAGGACTTACCTGATCCTATTTTTTGGTTTGCTAAATACCTACTCAGCTGCTTAATGTGGCTTTTCTCTAAGATTTCACAAAAAAAGAAAATCAAAGTAATCCTTAGTTGCTTTCATGATGGCATCCTTCCCAGCCCCAAACTCTAGTCTTGTGCACTATCATTCTTGCAATGGATTTTTGCTCTAGACCCAGAGGGCATAATAAGTCTCAGCTGAAACCTTAAACAGGCTCTGTGTGTCCAGCTACCTGCAGCTGCCTACATCTGTTTGAAGCGATATTTAGATCTGCCAGTAAAGCAATGTTGCTAGTAAACCCTCACTGGATTTTTCCTCTATCACATACACTGTTGTGACAAAACAAAATGACTTTTACAAATCGTTTCACCCGGCAACAACACCTAATATTTTCTTACTATAACATTGAACATTTTAATGCATTCAGACTTTGGTGGTGAAAATGTGATACGGCATACATCATCTGGAAGAGAAGTAGGATGTTACCAGGAGGCAGTAACTTCTTAATGCCTACCATTGGGTCTGTCAAGGGTACCCTGCCAGCACAGTAGAGCACCAAGACAACAATCGTAGTAGTGAGCTCTTTAGAGCTGCAAGTAAAAGGTGTGTCTGATTAGGCAAGCTTCTAGCTACACACACCAGAGCTGGGAGTGACAGGGAAATATTTCGTTAATTTATTTCTGCCCTGGGTTGAAGCCAGCCTTAAAGAACTGCTCAGGTAAACAAGAGTTTGACTGCATCTGCTCAACTCCAACTAGCTGAATCCAGTAGCAGCTGAAAACCAGAAACAACAGAACATTGCAAAGTCAGCAACAGCTACATAACAATTTCCTGACACATTTGAAGTGGAAGACCAGAAGGGGATAGAAAACTCAACTGACGCTGCTGATTGGTCTTTTATATGGAGAAGATCAAGGGAATTGTCCTGAACTATGTAGTGAGGCAGTTTGCGTTAATAGTTCAGTATAGAAAGTAATAAATCATGGAGACGGTAGCCCCGTGGGGAGGGGTAAGAGGAAGAGGGGAAACATATGCACAGGTACCTGACATCATGCAAAAGGCTGAGTCCAGAGTGTAACTGCTACACACAGGGGCCAGCCTGCCAGTCAGGACTGTGCCACATCAAGTAGTTAGAATAAGTGCCCTGTCCCCCAGGGTCCATGCTGCCAGGCTACTGGACCAGGAGGGTTGAGACTTGATTTCTGCAGCTGAGTGAGAGTGTTACAGGACAGAAAACGTTTTCCTGCAGTACCCACTTAACAATTTGGATCTTATTATACTCAGTGTTGATTCTGTTCTCGTGTCTACTCCACCTAAATTCCCTTTAGCCACTTCTTTATAAAGTACCATTTTTTCAGACTATGAGAAATAATAAGTTTAATGGTTAACTCAGAAGGGCATTGAGTAACATCCTTTGACAAAGGAAAACCTTAAATCTTAATATGCTTGTTAGGTGAAGCAGGTACTGATATTCCCGATAGAGCTAGTTAGAAAATGTCTTTTCCCTGGGTAAATGTCAATATATCCTTCCTTTTGCTTTTCTTCCAAAATACCTCTAGAATAGGCTGGGAAGGGGAGCAGGGGGGAGAATTTAGCAATTGGTTTTCCACTCAAATGTTTTCACTTTCCTACCAAAAGGGAAAAAAAGCCTTCCCAAAAAAGCCTAGAGAGTTCTCCCATCTGTCCCACTAGCTAGTGCTGCCCAACCATTACCACCCAGGTGTAATGGTGCAAATGCCTCATCTAGGAGGTCAAGGTCCAAGATGACTCACACATGCTAGGCCACTGCTGTTTCCATTCAAATTGGATTATTACTGAGGCTCTGCATCTTATTGACAAAAACTTGCCCTACTATTAGTTCGGGAACCAAGTTCCCTAGGGAACTCAGGAACTGTAAACCTGTTTATAACAGCCTATCTGTTGATTACACCGGTTTTAGACCTCTTTGTTCAGGTCAATATGTTCCAGTGTTTTATTTTACATGGTTTAGTTGATTTTGCGACACTCACACCCAACCCACTCACATGCCTCCCCCCCAAAAAAGCAAAAACTATTGGAGGAAAAAGCGGCTTTGTTTCTGAATTTCATGGGAATCCCCACAGCTTCCAGTTCCCAAAACACAATGAGAGTGCAACATTGTCATTGTTGCTTGTTAGTATTCGTGCTGGAGTATAAAGCCCATGGGAATGAATTCCCCTAATCCAGGGAAACCTGGAATAGCAGCAGAAATTGCAGCTTTTTTTCTCACTTTTCACAAGTCTGCCTGTATTATGGTAACTAGTGGAAAGGATCTTTTCCAATTTTTTTTAGTATCTTTCCCTTTGGATTGCAGCAATAATGGCGAAGACTTCTCCATCAGTGTTGTGTACTCTCCCCTATGACAAGGGACATAATATGATCAGACACAATCCTTTACCACCTCAAAAGATGTCAGTGTTCTCGACCCTGTAGCTTTCTTAACCCCTTGTAGTTGTCTTATCCCTGTATCCCCAGAAACCAAACAAGTAGCTCATGTAGTTGACATCAAAACGACAAATGTTGCAGTGGATTTGTTCACTGTTGTGACTGGTCCACACATGATAGTAACATTCAAATTGTGTTGGCAAATCCAAGGAGAGGCTTTTTTAGCTTAAGATGTTGTCTTATCTGTTTGTAGTTTTTGCTTTAAGTTTTGTTGATGACTCAGATGTTATTTCTTTAGGGGTGACATCTGCGTGCAATTTAAAGGGGTACACGCAGTGTTCACATCAGAAATTAAGTTACAATTTGCTCACTTGCAGATCAAAAAGTTTGTAAGGGACTTGAATTTACTTTTAGGTAAGATTTATTTTTAAGAAGGCAGAGTTTTGTTATTAAGAACCTGAAAAGGTTATAATACTATATCTGTAGAAATGGTAGAAAAAGCAATCAAATAATTTCATCAATTTACAATAGCAATAGATCATTTAACTCCAATTTAGTTCTCTTCCCAAATTCTTCAACATTTAAAAAGAGAAAAAAATACATTCTTAAGACTCATGGTAAATGTTTCATTTTCAGGTAATTGAATTAATTGTTTAGCATTTTAGAAAACTATTTTTCAGCCTGGGAATTACTGGCTTTTTTAACTGGATCACTAACATTATGATTAGCCAAGTAACCTCTGTGTAAAAACACAGAAAGTTTACTCTTTCCAATAAGCATATACACCAAGATGATCTTCTTATGTTCTGAAATAGCTCTCTTCAAGCCAGCAGAGTGGTAGCAACGTAAAACTAGCGCAATTCAAAGTCCTTAGCTACCTCTTCAAAACTGATGTGGATTTCTCTTTCCTCCCCCACCTCTAACAACCATTTTTTTCAGACAGGTACAATACCAGTCACATCTGAGGCTGCTGAGTACCTCACTACTGAAGTGCCTGAGAGACACCATATCAATAGTAACTGCTTATAGTTGCATTTCCTAGCCCCAGACTACCTGCCTCTAGAGAATGCTTGACGTTTTCTACCAGCTTTACCACTTCTAGTTGAACTCTTATTCTCCTAAATTGAAAAGTTGATCTGCATCGCTCATCTTCTAAGTCTTTTTAATCAAAAACTGGTTGGGACATTCATTTGGAAACCACAACAGCTTTACTTGTCTTTAATTTCTGGGTTCTACGTAGATGCTGAGATAACACTAATTCTAGTTTTCTGAAAAATCCCCAACTCTTCAAAACTTCTGTGGATAAGGTACAATTTCAGTCCCTCATGAGGAACTGCACTGATGTTTAGATCATTTCATATGATTACTGGACTCAGGGCATCATTCAAGGATCTATAGGAATTATGCACAATTTACCTAAGACAATGAGATGCTTCTCTTCAAAAAAAAAAGCTCTTGGATGCAGTGATCTACACATTATGTAGATCCTCTGCTCAGAGGTAAACCTTGAGCTACACCAGTAATGATGAAAGGATGTTTTCCTGACACTATCTTGGAATTCTACCAGAGGAATGTCACATAACTGCTTTTTTCCTCTCAACTGAAGAAGGGACCATTATCTGACTGCAGTGCAAAAGGCTAGGTAGCACCTTTCCATGTCATCTCCAGGAAAAGGGCGGTCTCTCTAAAACAGAAGCATATCATATTTTGAAAACACAAACTCCTTTGCAACAAACCCTTAGACATAGCAGAGCCTCCACTACAAATTCAAACAGTTCTGAGTACAAAACATTTGATCAAATAGTTCCATTATATCCTAAAAAAAACCATATGGCAAGCAATTACTTTGAATATTTCATTTCAGTAACAAATCTAAATATCTGGTATGCTCAGCATACCCTAACTGCAAGGTTAAAGGGAGTAACAACTCAAAGACAAGGAGATACTTTAACTAAAACCTTTACACAGCAACACTGTGGTATCAGCTTTACATCAGGCGCTCTAGTTTTATTTAACTATCCTCATTAAAACAAAAATAAAGTAGGTTCCCTGAATTAACTTTTCAGTGCCTCTGGATGAGGAACAATATGAAGACTTTGCCAGCCTGCAACAGATCAACAATTTTTTCTTGTCATTCTTCCACAGTTCTAAGACTTAAAAAACCATCAACAAAAAAAAAAAACGAACAAAAAACTCTCATGCACCCTTAGAAGCTTTCATAAGCCAACATCACAAAAGTTACAAATCCCATCTTTGGGACATGATCATTCTTTAACCTTTTTCTTTTTTTCTGGTTTTCAATTTTATTTTAAAATAAGGTTGTGGTTTGGTGTGTTTTTCTAAAGGGAATTTAGAACAATTTTTATCTACTAAAATGAAATATAACGAAATATTTCCTGCCTAAACTTGCTTAGAGCTGGATATATAATTTAAGTGCTTAAGTATAGAAAAGGAAACCAAAGAAAAAATAGAAGGAACAGAGTAAAATATGGACTACACTACTACATACACTGAAACAAAAGAAAACACTCATGCTGACAGTAACAACAATACAGCTCACATGAGGTTTCTCTAGCTTTAAGATGAGCAGGGACACATGAAAAACAAGGTTTCTACTGATTGTTAATCAATTTAGAAATACCTCTTTTTTTATTAAGAAACATTTCCCTACAGGTGTGAAAAGGTTTGCCAGTTTATATCAGCAGGACCATAAATAATGACTCATCTGCAGTGCCTGACCTTTACAAGTCCCTGCTCCCAGTCGATCAAATGAATTTGAGCACTGATTTTTAATTAATGCTTAAACTTTTTAATTTAACCTTCATTTTCCATGTAGCCTTACAACATTCCCTTGTGATAGAGCCAATATCACCTTTTGATTCATAATTTATAAGGGCTTCTTCCTAGATCAGAACAGCATCAAAATTGTATGCAGTGCATCTCTTGATGTGAGAATTCATTTTCTTGAGAAATACTATGGCTGGGCAGTATTTCTTAACTTCATAGATGCAGAATAAATGTCAAGCTAAAAAAACTGAGAGCTGGTTACTGCAGCTCCTGGGCAGAAATGGTGGTGCCATTACATAAGATAATAGCTCATAAATATCTCCATGGAGTACCACTCCCAACTTTTTCTTTGGGAAGGCTACCATAAATATTGGTGGTGGCACAATGTCTGTCCTAGCAGACATCTTTTCCAGGTACAAACTTTATTTTTTTTAAGTTGACAAAAAATTAATTAAGAGCAGAGTTCTGGCCAATATAAACTGGTTTTCAGTTTACTTAAAATAAAGCAAGCTGCATTATCTGAGGTAACAGCGTGTAATTCTTAGTGTGTCATTCTGACTCATATCATACAAGATTTACTGAAGCAAACAATCTGATTTGGAAGACTTCCATGACCATGTCTTACATGAACAAAGCCTATGAGGACTCTCTGCTTAGAGTGACTCTACCTTGATTTTACAGGCTGCAATTTAAGCTAATCTTAGGACAAAGTCCTCAGAAAGGCTGAACAGGGAGCTGCTAGACAGCTGATTTTCTCATTTTCAAATGAATTGATTTACAGAAGCAGGAGAGAGGGGGAGACACACAAAACCCTGCATAAAGGATAAATAATACCCATGGAAGGACGTACTGTGATACTGTTCTTAACTCTTAGCCATTTGATGGAGAACATACGTGTCAGATTATAGTCCCAGGTTCCTATTTCTAGTGATCTCTAGTTCTCATTAAACCATTAAACCCACATTTTACATCTGGTACAACATAACTGGGAAAAGAGAATGGCTAAACTTATAAATAAACACTAGATTTCATGTATAAGTGAATTGTGTAAGTTAGTAACTGGTTGTAACAGCTTTACAATGATACTTACCCATTTTATAGTAGAAAAAGAGAAGTTGGAGATGTGTAAGGAAAATGGTTAGAGGACTAGAATGACTTAGTGTGAGGAAACACTAAAGGCATAGTGATTGTACAGTTTTAGGATGAGATAAATAAGAACAGACAGCAGATGTAATAGCTGTTATTGTGATGGTAAGTTATTCACTAAGGATCATTCTCTCTTATAGTTCAGAGCCAGACACACAGTAGAAGTCAACATGTAGGAAAAAATTTTGCACATTGTATGTTAATTATGTCAAATTTATTACCCCAAGTTATCACCATAGCTAGATTTGAAAAGGTCTGTTAAAAGAGCTAAATTTTAAGGTAGGTCTTAGTCAGGTATGACAGCATTTTTGTTTAGCTGCATTGAAAAGACTACAAGCCTTAATCCCCAAAGTCATAATTTAAACTAATTTCCTCCATGCTGGTTATCCCCTGGCACTGTACGCTTCCCTCCATCTGATGTCCGATTGTGTTATCACTTCTGATCTTTTTACACAGGAAAGGACTTCCAAGTTCTTGAAATCCAAATTGATTAAGCATTTCAAAAAAAACTATGTTTGAAGGTGCATCCAGTTCTCATCCTAATACATTTTCAAGTCCAGCAATTCACTGCACAATTACAAACTTTAGTGACATTTAGGAAGTCTTGCTTTACAGCCCAGTTTCAAAGGGCTTTCTGAGGTTATTTTGAGAGACCTGCTGGTTTTACTCACCCAAATGCAATTTTTCATACCTGAAAATTACTCAGCATCGAATTTGGATTTATTTCCTACTAGTTGTAAGTCTCTGCCTTTGCTCAGTCAGAAACAGAATTCCAGTCTTCTTCTAGCTGTCTTTTATAGAAGTAGTTCCAAAAAGTTGAAAAGAGGTTTTTGCCTGGTTTTAGTGCAGCTTGTTCCAAGCTTCCCAAAGAAATGAATATCCAGTCTTTGATATTTCAAAAGTTCCTCATATAGCATGTATTATACCTTGTATCCACGATGTGCTTTCATCCAGGAAATGTGATAGATTTTTACAGTGTTGGAATCTTCATGCCAGAAGCTGAAGCTGATTTTTAGCCTCCTTTACCTCATATTTTAGATAGTTTTGACTAACTTGTTACTAGAGGAACAAAAGAAAATTTGGCAGACATTTTTATATCTGTCATTTTGAGACATATACATGGATGTAAAAGAATAAAGATATTATATGCAGCAAATGACATGAATAGTAGTGCCACTTGGGTAGCTTTTGGAGCTGGGGTTTCCAGTTGCAAGTTTCTTCTAAATTGCCTGCCACTTAGCCACAGAAGATAAATCTTTTTAAAACATCTTAAACAGGATCCACCAAACAAATGCAATACTTAGAGATACTAGCTACTTTTGAAAATCCTAGGTGATAATTGCTGCAGTGATTGTCTTGTGATTTCAGTTTGTTCCAATGTCAGCTTTGAATACATCTTTTCATGATGACAGAGTTCTATTTGTGAACACCACATGTTTATTTATTGGGAGATGAAAGCTAATTTCCAACATTCACACTCCAGATTCAAGCAAGGTCTGTGGATGTAACATCAAGACTAATACGGACTGTGGTTACCACTAACTAATTTTCAGTTGGGAATCTGGACTAAAATCAAAAGGTAGCAAACAGATAGCCAGTATTCATCATTTGAGAGTAAGCAATGCAGTAGAGCAAGTATCCAATTTCCTAAATAGAGAAAACACCACGGTTAATGAGTTTACCTAATGAACATGGAGCTATATTTAGGATTCCCCATATACCAAACACCAGAGCTGTCATGCCACACTAAGACAACATCTGCTCCACACTGAACTGCCAACAGTTTCACTTTAATCCTCTATGATTTCCAATTATTTTCAGAACAAAGAAATGGACTAGAATGTGTAACATTTTTAATGTCCTTGCTAAATCTATATGGAGGGCTGCACTGAATCTATTAGGTTTAAATGTATTGGATGTAAACATAGGAGGTAAAGAAAACAATGGACTATACCATCATAAATTGCAGATTTTGTACCAAGGAGAAGAGGAACAGAACAACTGATACAAAACTGCACAACTGTAAAAAAGAACACTATTGTTTCTTGATGTTGAAGAATACAGCAGCAGTAACCTTACCATCTATTCCCTGCAGTAAAACACATGCAACTCTTGAAATCGACTACTTTTGTGTGTGGCACATGTATAATTTTTCAGGATTTTTGATAGCTTGATTGATTCAGTAACCCTGTAATAATTTTACCATTAGTAATTAATGAAAAAAGTAGCAATGAGACTTTGTAGATTAGCAAACTCCAAAAGAAGCTAACCCCACAATGAACCTCCTTTGGCAAATAATACCTAACCACAGTTACCAGCTAGCCCAAATAGCAGAAATCTTTGCCTATTTGTATAAAGGACACAAAGAATTAAACATAAATTAAATACAAATGTGAGTGTATTAGTTTCCTGACTTGTTCTTGACAAACACCAATTCTTCCCATCCACTAAAAAGGTAACAAAAATGGAGAACCTGCATACCAGAAGGCAGTAAAAAGGCAATGAATTCTAAGTATTGCTATGCAGTACTGAAGTTCCAAAACACAGATTGTCCTGTGAAGTATATCAGCAACAGATGGTTACATGTGTAAATAGATGAGAAAAGATTGATTGCAGCAAAGATGGGACACAAGGTGCACACACATCTCTGAGATGATGAATCACTTCACCCACTGTTGGTGGTGCAGTGTCTGACCAACCCACTACCACCAACGAGTTGGCACATGCTGATGACGCACTCTGTACCAATTTCCACTACATGGGTCATGCATCAGACTTAGTCAGGATCTATGGGTGACTGTGGGTCATCCCAGTTATAATAGATCATCTCTTTCACAGCTAATTCCCTCAAGTACTGGATACCCTTCTCTATTACAGTTCACTTGGTTGGGCAATGTGCAATATCCTCCTTGTAGGGATACCTTTCCTTCACACTTGACAGAAGTTGCTTCCAGAGGCTGATGGCTTGCACTCATTTTCCAATTGCCCTGTCAATGCCCCCTTCTTTAGCAAATGATCCCAGCTGCTTGACCTCCCTATTCTCCAGCTCTGTGCTATTAACCCCATTATCCCAACACGGAAGGTGATAATGTGTTCTGTGATGTCTGCTCAGATATAGAACCTGGGAAAAGGAGGAGGAAAGGGAGGCATTTGTTATTTACAATGTTTGTCTTCTGGAGCAATCACTACGTGTACTGAAGCCCTGCTTCTTGGGAATTGGTTGGTCATCACATGCTGATGGGAAGTAAAGAATAGCATCTTTTCCTTTGCTTCCATGCATGCAGCTTTTGCTGTTTCTTCATCAACTGCCATTATCTTGACCCACATGTTTTTTCATCTTATTTTCTTTCCTCACACACACACACCCCCCCTTTCCCCCTTGCCATTCTGCTGAGGGCAGTTACAGAGCAGCTTGGTGGGCACCTAGCATCCACCAAGGTCAACCCACCACAGTGTGTCACATGAAACTCATTTCAAAAACATGGGAGCAAAGCACTTGCTTCCACCAGCAGGATGGCATACAGATTGTGTTCTAGAATAATATGAAGCCTGCATGGACGAGCCCATAATTTTGCCAGTTCTGTCCTTTCTTTTCTAAAAGTACAAAATGTCAGATGTAATGTAGCAGCTCAGTGAATCAGACAACAGCACATAACACAAACGGTTCTGGTTTGAAGAATTACATAAACGTTGCAAAGGATGTATTCTGTCTATTCACCCACCTCATCCATCCACTTCAGATTAAAGTATTACCTACTGCACAGTGACACAAGAAAACATGATAAATTATAACTCCTTGTTAAAGCCCTGATGAACTTTGCATAGGCAATGCAGAGGCACAACTACATTAGCTAAGTCACTAGCTGTGGAACTTGTCCCTTTCTGTAAGCCTCTCAATTCGATTACATCAGATATCGAAAGTCTCATCACCTTGCAGGACTGGATGACAAGAGCTAGTTTTAGCTGTCTTTCTGTTTTCCACTAAACAGAAAGACAGCTAATTTCCCTTTTTCCATTTCAAAGCCAGTTTTCTGTATGTATAACTTTGATTCAATATGGTGTAAACACTGTCAGCTGAGCAAACTGAATTCTTTATATCCCAAACAGCCTACAAAATGGGAATAGATGAAACAGGAAAGGTACAACACCTGAGTGGTCTGAGGCACTAGAGACCCGCTGAGACTTGAGGCCAATCACTGGAAAATTACTCCTTATAAACATTTCCTCCTTTTATTAATGAGAAAAAAGAAGCCAGCTGGGTTCCCATATATGCAGTAAATAGGCAGCAGACACACCCCAGGTTATTAATTTGTTGACAGCTCAGCACTGATACTGTAGCATGACACAATTTATTTGCTTAGCATATTTACATATATATCCACTTACCCAATGCATGGAACTCCAAATTATGTTCACTGTAAAATCTGGTCATTGCAGGACAAGAAGTATTTGCATTAAAATATTCAATAAAAATCCACCACATTGGTGGGAGCATTTTCCAGAGATTTATACACCTCAAAGAGCTGAGTGCACTAGCTAGATCTCTGGAAAACCCATAGAAAAGTCCTGGAGAGTGTGCTGTAGGGAAGAACATGGAGCAGAACTGCAGCATGTTTCTACACTCGAAATAAGGTGCAAAATCTCCATTGAGTGTCAAAGCTGACTGAGGCCCACAGGGATCAGTGAACTGAGCTCAAAGGGGTTTGGATCAGGCCCAAAATAGCTATTCACACCAGTGGGAAATTCCATATAAGATTTTTCTCTTGGCTTCTATATTTCAAAAGAAATAGCTTATAAACACTTTGGAAATCTTCCTGTAGATATCAGTAACGTACTTACTAAGCACGTCACTTTTTACCTGTCTTAAGTTCATGAGGTCTAACATGTATGAATCTGCTTACAGTAATGCTGCCAATTTGGATGGTATTTCAGATTCTTTAGTCAGGCAATGATATTATCCACTTCATAAATACATAAGGTCTCATGCCGCCAAGCTGCTGTTCTTTTCATAATGAGAATAGCTAACATATTGATAACTTTTTGGAAAGGAATTCCAATCTTGCTGAAGGAAAGTCTTGCTTTTTAACTGATACATAACACTACATCCCCAATGTGCTCCAAAAAAATTCTGAAAGATAAATCTTTATAAGGTACAGTAGATATAAGGTAAAATATCATGCTTTGCTTTGGGATTTGCTAGACTTCGTGTCTTTCGAGCTTTCATTTTTCTTATAGTTTGTGAATCACTGGAAGGAAGCCAGGATTGCAAGTGTTTCCAATTACATAAAACCAAATACTTAAAATATGCAATTCCAGTATAACCTGAAGATTACAAGGACAATATCCAGTTTGATTCTTCTCTTGCTAAGACCACAATGTTTTATACCCGTACTTGATAAAAATGTTCCTCAAAATACTTTTTAGTTTTTCATGCTATCAAGGTAAAAAAAAAAAAAAAATCAGGACTTTTAGTACCAGCAGTCCTAAAGCCTCCTGTAGACAGCTAGGCACACTCAAACAGAGCACTAGTCAAAGCAAGAGCTGATCAAAACTCAGCACCATGATTTGAGGCAGGTCATCAGCAGCTGTAAATCATTTCCATCCTTGTAAGTAATTTACATCAGCTAAGAGCCTGGTTGGAAAGGTTTGTGTTTAAAACCTTCCCCTCTGTCTTTGGGTTATGAAGCAAAGCATAAACTCTAAGCAGCTGAGTACCTTTTCTTCATGTTATAAGCTTCTGATATCAATGACTTCCACTAACTTTCATCAAGAAATAGAGCTGAGGATGTCTTCATGGAAAATACACCTCTTACTTGTCAAGCACAGTTTCAGTGCTCAGGACTATTAGCAATAAATTATGCCCAGTTTGTGGGCAGAAAACTAAGAATTTGCAAATAAGATGCATGTTCAAAGTTCCATTGAGAGATAGTTGAGTTAGAAATAAAACATAAGTACTTTCTATGACAAGATCCTCTTCATATTGATGTTAAATTGCTTAATCTGTAATTTGAGATGCTAAAACTGCAATATATTGCCAAAGAAAAGCTATTATTATTTTCATCATTACTAAGTTTTTCTTTTATTTTCCTTCTGTGGCTCTTTGTGTCCTCTAATTGTCTTTGTCTTTCACTGTCTTTGTCTCCTTAAGACTGTAACATCTTCAAGATAGGAACCACTACTTAACACTCCACAGCTTCATTGCTTACCACCCTGTGGCCCTGACCGCTACCTACAATTATGTATGTTACACATATTGTATAATGTCAAGAGCAATCCCTCAAGCGGTTTCTGTTTAAAATATATACACAGATAATTTTTCAGCTAATGTAAAATACTTGCTGGTCTCTCTCAAGGTTACAGAAACAAAATTTTTACATTAATCTGTGATTCTAGAGCACAAGATTCATGTGATGAGCATGACCTGCACTTACCTCAGGGTTCATTTTCAGCTAATTTGTTCTTAAGCACAGCTAGAGAGACAGGTGGCTACTATATATGCTAGGAAAGATCACAGCATGGCTCCTCTGCTACCTCTGCCATTTCCAACAACCACAAAGAGTGTGAGTGTTTAAGAGGACAGGTAATTTGAATTTAGGTGCCTGCTACTCCAAGGACAGTGGTTACTCCTCTGCATCACATTTTGCCCCCATGGAAGCAAGACCACCACATTCAGCTCATCAGGAAGTTTGTCCAGGTTTCCATTTCAGCTCCGGCTGTTCCCATTCCCATAGGTAATGATGCCAGAGCCACACTGTACTCCAACAATCTTCACTCTGAAATATTTGGTTTTGCTAGCACTGCAGACAAATTTTGACCAGCCCTTTAACTCATTAGGTTTCTTCCACATTTTCTGTCATATCTTCTTATGCTGGCCCATGTGTGCAGGGACAATAGACTGCCAGGTGCTGCAGCCTTTGAAATAGGTCTCCCTGTCCCCGAGGAATTGTTGCCAATGAGTGAACATGATTTCATGAGGAAATGGACTGACTGTGAATATCTCCTGAAACCTTCAAAATGGAAATAGTCCTTCTCTTTTAGGTTTTGAAGTTTTAGCTTTGGGCAGTTCAAGCATTTGAATCAAGCCAGATATCAAATACTCTTAATGGGAAATAACCACAGTGTCACCTTTGGATCCAAATTTTCTGAAGGGAAAACATTCTACTGGATCAAGACCATAAAAAGGGAGTTAAATCTGGACTGCAAATATAAAATATGTAGTACAGATGCAAATGTTCTGATTCTCAAACCTACTTTAAAAGCATGTTAATGATTTGACTTTTTCTAATAAGGCTGATTCTGGGTTTGCATGCAATTGCAAAGTAAGCTTTACTCAGTTCTAACACTTCCTAGACTAATCCAGTCATTTCTGCTCATAGAAAATCATGGAAATTCTGAAATTTATGGGATTTTGCCTTGAGAAACATACATAGACATGGCCCAGGAGGAAAGTATTAAGTGAGAAGTCCTCTTGCAACAGCAAAGGAGTTTATTTCTAGAAAAATGCAAAGGAGTCAAGCAACTAAGAAAATTCTCAGACATAGAACATAGCTAATTTAGAGGTAGATTAAGGAATAATGTGCCCACACTACATCTGAAATAGTTTCATTTGGTACAGCTAGAATATCAACAACAATTTCTTAAATGACATAATTTGTTTTTTTTTTTAAATAACCCTTCCTTCCTACACAGTCAAAGATCTTTTTCTTTGTATAGCTCCATAAACCAAGCCTGGAAAAGAGGTAAATAAAATTAACCCATTAATTTCATCCAAGAATTTTCCTAAACAAATCACATCCACACAATGCAGGTACCCCCAGATGAATCTGTGAAATTAAGTGGAAGCTTACAGTTGCAATGAGGAGTAGAATCTGAATCAGATCATCACCATGGTTGAAAGGTCCTTCTGGATATTGTCTAGTCAAACCCTCTTGCTCAAAACTGAATCAGAGCAGATTGTCCAAGGCCAAATACATAATCACATTGTTAGGTAACAGTTTAGATGTAGTTACCTGAAAGTCTTGGTTGGCAACAGATCAGAATATACAGCTAAAATGCATGAACTTTGATAAGAAGTTAAATTCTGAACTTAAAACATGGATGCTGAAAATAGGAATTCGTTCTAGTTTTAATAGCTGCTAAAATCCTTAAACAGAATACATTCAACGAATGTTCGAGAAGTACTAATTAGAAAGCGCAAAGTAATTGGTCAATATACTTTCCATTTTAAAATTAGTTTCCATATTAAAATCAGCTTCTAATGTGCCAATGCTTTTGTTTTGCCAGGCCCGTGAGGAAACTTCCAAGCTGCAAGCAGGAGAGAATTCATATTTACTTTCATAGTCAGGCTTCTATACTAGCACTCATAGATTTGCTGACAATTAAGCCACCAAGGAATTCTCACCACAGAATCCAAAAGCTAAATTAATCCATCAGTCCATAAGTTATTCTTCTTAATGGGACCACATGCATATACATTTTCTACGTCAAAACCCAGAGGCTGTGTGTTTCATACCATGTATATCCAGGCTATGGCAATAGCAAAAGTTACCTACTTGTGAACAGTCGCCTATAAGTGCCCTGCATGCGCTGTTGAAAATGCAAGCATTAATTACAGCAACTGTTCAATGCAGATGTGTGTTCTCTATAGAGGAGCAGGAAGACAGTGTTTCTAATTTTAAAGATTGTTTATTGCTCCAAATTTCCAATACATGCAAGATGTCTGGCCAAATCCTTGAACAGAAGATATTTAATTTAGACAGGACATCCACTTGTGTTACTCAGAAAAAGAGGTTTCCTCCTATGCCGATCCAATTTCTGTACTAACCTCAAGTAATAACGATCATCTGAGATGAGGCTATACAAACAACCTTCCACTCTTTTCCATGAACAGTTTAGGTAGAGTCTAAATAGGAAGGCCTCAAAATAGTCTTGTTTTGAGTGTCTCTCATGTCTTGATACAGACAGCTGACTTCATATTCTGCTCAAAGGACACTAATCAGATTTCCACCACAGCATAAAAGCTAAATCAGGTTGGAGTCACTACAAGCTGTTACTATATCCTGGAACACCCAAGTTTACTGTAAATTCAGTCTTTGCCTAAAGGAAAGTAATCACTTTATGGGAAAAACAGAAAAAGGACTGCAAGTGCAGTCATATGAAATCCTGCCACTTAGGAAGAAACAATGGAAACTAGAAATGTAGCTGAAACTATGCTTTTGTACTGTAAGAAAGGGAATTGAATGTTTTTAATTTAGTCTTTTGCATAGTCACCTTTGCTTGTCATCTCCTGCAAAATAAACTCAGCACAACTGGAAAGCCCTTGCCTCCAGTCAGTATTTTCTTCCACTAGTCTCAATTTTACATTGTTTTGCAAAAAGCTTCATTTTGTATTTAAAGAGATACAGAATACAGATTTGCATGACATTGCTTTGCTTCTAGCAGTAAAAACAATTGTAATTCATTGTCACACATTACAGCAGGAATATAGTAATTATTCTATATCAGGTGATGCCTGATTAAAGATTATTTCACCCAGTATATGATTTAAATGTGGGTTTAGTTTAGAAGACTTTGTTCTTGTTTGCATGTTTGTTCAAACAAAACAAGCACATGGCAAACGCTTATCTTTGCAGTATTTGTTCAAGAGAACAATGGTCTTGGAGGTAATGCACTATCAAACTCGTTTATACAGCAGGGAGCAATAAAAAAAGAAAGTAGTTGTTAGAGTCTGATGAGGGAGACAATATGTTGAAATAATGGTTCTTTTGTTTCCTTACTTTCCTGCTAACTCCATTAGGATCTAAACTTCGCTAGCACAGGCTCCTGTAGGTAGCCCAGTGCCAACTACTCGTCTAGCTTTTTAAGGAGACCATGCTATCAGACATATAGAAGAACCAAGTATTTCAAATAAGGATTCAGTCAAATGGATGCTGCTATCCTTATCTGTAGAACTATAGTTAAGACACCGAATAAAGCTGAAATGACTCAGTTTTACTGGAGGTTTAATCCCTTTATAATTAGTTTTCATAATGAGATAGGGGCCTTTTTCTAACTTTGTGCTAGAAGAAAACAAGTAGTTAGTTATTACCCTCTGTAAGTATTGATTTTCTTTTCTTTTTGACATGTTTCCTCACAGCCACAGAGCTATTCTTTCCATTTTAATGAAACTCATTGGTAATTTTATTGTGGCAATGCCATTGTACCACTACACATAAGAGTTTTTCAGCACTTTTGTTCTGAACTTCCTGGGATTTATAAGTCAGTTATAAGCATTTGGTGTTCATTCTCCACATTCCCTAAGGTGACTAATAACTAAGGGATACTGTTTGTGCATGTGCTGAATTTAAGTGCATTCAGAAAGTCTGGAAGGTTCATAATGGACACATATGAGCATGTTTCCTTTTTGGAACAAAAACAATTAAAGTAGGCTCAAGTTCAGAGGGATCAGAGATCACCCCTTTTTATCTACATATCCAAAACTACATATTAACCATGCAATAAAGACTAAGTATTTTGCTACAGGCAAGTTATTCAGTCATTTAGAAATACTTTGGTCAGTTAGATTAAGGGAATCTAAAGCAGAGTTTGTCCCCTTCAGGATCACAAAGTCATTGTGATACTTTTCTATAATCTTCCTGTAAACAACTGAGCCAAGCTTTTACTTCATTTACACTGTAAGCTTCTGTAAATTGCAGTATTTCCCCTTTCTTCTTTAATACTTTTTTCCACTGCATTTACTTTATTGCCTTATAGTCTCATACTCCATGAGATGGCATGTACTATGTTCTTTATTACCTGCATAATCTAAAGGGCTTGATCTGGATTTCTCTTGCTGTTCTTCTGATCTGAGAGTGTTCTTTGTAAGTATATTTACTATAATACTGTCATCATTATATCCATATGCTGGCAATGCAACTAAACATTCCACATTTCTTACATGTTGCTGAATCCTTTCCTTAAACTTTATTCTAAAGCAGACAGACAGTAATTTATGATAAGGGTACATAGATTTGAGGCCTCTTCATCTATTCTGACTTAATACCTATCCCTCTCGTATTCCCAGGGAACCACAAAGGTAATCACTTCTGAAAAGTGGCCTATAGATTAGATAGTGATATAGTAATACCGTGAGAGAGCTAGAGTAAAAAGACTATATACTGGAACATCTGAGTATCACTCAACCAAAAAGAACCCCATGGTTTTTAATGACTGATACAGTCAGATATTTTTTTATTCCCACAATGGATTGAAGTTACTAATGCTGTAGATCTTTTTTCAAGCTTTACCCTGTAAAATGCTGAGTATGTTTTAATAGATGCTAAATAATAGAATGCTATTCTAAAGTCAGATGAAAGTCAGATAACTCACCACTTCACAGAAGTGATTTTTAAGACTGCATTTACCCTAAACTGATACTATGATTCCTGCATTCAGCCTCTGACAGTCAATTAAAAAAATCAAATTAACCCAGTGTACAAGTGAAAATATTTTTTCCTGTTTCTGGAAACTCAGCATGTGACTCAAAAATGCAACGTTTCCTTTACCCATGTGATTGCTAAGCACTATGAGCATACTCAGACTCTTCAGTTCCATGTAAAATGAACAGAATGCAAAGCCATACATCACGCTTGGATCCGTATACACAGCAGCCACTGAAAAGCTTTCCAAAACCTAATACCTAAAGACATGTGTTGTTCTTTGCTGCAGATTCTGTGGCAGAATTACAGTTGATCTATACTGCAGTTTTCCTGTCCCCATGCAGCAGTCTGAGTACAGGATTTGAAGCTTAGCTTTACAGCTACTTCTACTTAGCTATGAATTGAAAAATAAGACAGCTGTTTTGTAGCATTTTCCAAAAGAGAATAGGTTCCAAATCAAAGATGCTATAAACTCCCTGCGAAAAGTGAAATATAGTCAAATTACATTTGTATCCAGGCTTTCTATTATAAATCCCATTGGAAATTATAGTTTGCAGATGGGAAGTTAGTATCTTGACAAGACATGATCTAACTGATCCAGCAAGAGGTTTTAGAGCAACTTAAAAAAAAAACCCTGAAGATTTTATTGCTTTTCTCTTCATTCCAATATTTCTCTTTTACACACATTCAAAGTCATACTCTAATTCATCAAGCAACCATTACTTTACAGGGATGTTTTAATTACTATTGTACAGAAGAAATGCAATGGTTTATTATTAACATTATATTCTCTGAACATACCAAATAATATGTTTGCTAATCATTTAATGAACCCAAACCCAGATAGGGAACCAATCTTTTCGAAGATTGCTTTAGTGCTGTCTTCACAGATTCAGAGGAATCATTTTTTGTCATAGGAGAAATCACTATGAACATCCATTCACAGTAATCAGCCAAGTCATATGCTAGAAGCCCTAGAATCGAGCAGCTGTCAAACAGTTGCATCAAAAATACCTCAGGATCATTCTAAGTGGAAGATCTCAGACCCCTGAAAGAACTACTTTTTTCAGTCTTTTAAATGCCTTTGCTCATGAATACCCTAACTTTCTTTGTTTTGGTACCATCAATGGTAAGAATGACAGCAACAACTTCTCTTCCCTTGACTATGCTCTTCAACTCTCTTAATTTCTCAAACCAGAAACTCAGCTTCAGTAGTTAACCTTTGTCCTTGTATTGCATCTCCAAACTTTCCAAACAAGAATTCCAAGCCCTCATCTACTGTCTCCACTCCTCTACCACATACAGCATTTCAAAAGAGCTAAATATCAACCCACTACATAGCCACCAATGTCAAATATCTCCCTACTATATGCATAGAGAAAAGCCATCACACTAGGAGATGGGATAGGATTCTTTTTCCCTTGAAGTCAGTAACTGTACATGAGGATTACATAAGACAAATTCTGCTGATGAAACCAAAGGACCATCTGCTGATCCCTCACAGGACCCATGAAGTCGTAAGTATAAGAAATAAGGTAAGTGTAGAATATAATTCTACGAGCTCCTCCCAGATTCCAGAAATCACTGTCTTGGTGACAATCAGAAGTTTCGCATCAGACTAGAGTATTTAATAATCTTTTATGAACCTACCTTTATAAATTTGTCTATTTGCTATTTTGATCATCATTTTTTTTGATTAATGGTAATGGATTCAAGCCATAAGGTTATTATGATATGTAGCAAGTCAGAAATAGAAAATTTAAATGACTAATCCAAGTTTACTCAAAGTTTTTCATTAGTCTAGCTAATAAATGGTCTTTTGACATCTCTGCTAAATCAACATTTCAACAAGTTGATAAACTACTGCCCCATATTTGTTCATCACTTAGCTTCTCTTGATTATTGCAGCAATTTTTAACAGACTAAATTTGCACAGTATTGGGTGCATTCATTTCGGGGGGCAGGGAAAGCTAGCACATGTTATTCCATGTAACTACTCAAGGTTATAATTACTGTAGCAGGTATGAAACAAAGATATATCCATGATCTTTCCAAGGAGAAAAATTACATCAGGCAGATACAGATAAAGAATGCAGCTCAGAAGCTGTGTAAGACCTCACATATCCTTATTACAGAAAAACAATTGTCTTGTTTTGGTGCAAGAGCATATGAAAGACTAACATGGAGTAATCCATCTGTTAATAGCGTACTATTTACAGTTCATTGCAGGAAAAAGTCAGTCTGTGTCAAGCAAAATAGATTTTTCCAAAGTCCAAATAAATTTTGGATTATATGTATATCGTGAAGTGGAAGCTGACAATGTCTTTGCACTTGTCAAGAGGAGGCCTGCATCCTGAAACTCTTCCTCCCAGGGAAAAGATGCAGTCAAATTCTGCAGCAAATCCTGGACTGTGAATACCAGAATTCTGGACCACACACAGGTATAAAATGCTGAAGACAGATTTCTCAACAGGCAATTAATATGCTGTGAAGAACTGGCACATGAACAAACTGAAAAAAAAATCTTCATCATGCTACAGAAGGGATCATATTTTAGCCTAAACCCTAACAGAAAAATAGGATGCAGGATTTCCATTTTTTTTTCACAGAATTGACTAATACTTTTATCCTCTGTAACATTGGCAACATAAATGCGGATATTAGCAGTTTCACATATAGCAGTGAAAAATATCCATTAGTGCCCATCACTTGTAACATCAGTTACAATGACTTATGCATACATAACACTTATTATGCATCATTATCAGCTTGACTTAAGTTGTCAAACCTTTACCAATTCCCTGAAGACACCACACTGGTGAAGTAAGACGTATCATAGCGTTCTTTCTCATACATTGCGAAGAGGAGAATGTTTCATTAGAACTGTCATTTGGTCCTACTTAAATATTACTTTTTTTTTAATTGTGAAGTTTGTATCACTGATTGTGAACAGTCCAAGGGAAATTTTATATTCCTTACATAACTGTCTGAATCTATACAGACAACTAGTAAAATACAACTGTTCTCACTTGGTGGACCACCTCAGTAGACAGGCCTACAGAATCACAGTGTGGTCTTTGGGTAAATGGGGCAGAAGCCAAATGAGCACAGAAGTTATTAGAAACAAAGTCTGCAAGACTAAGTTGCCTGAAGCTTACTTGCAAAATTAAGAACTAATTAACAAGAGGAAGATGAATTAGAACATAAAGAATGTGTCTGTATTCAAGATGGAATGAAAGCATTGGAACCAATAGAACAGGGCAAAAACTTGGAAAGTTGAAAGATTAGTTGGAATATGCAACGAACACTCAGGGGAATGTGGTCCTGGGAACAGGGCACCAGAGCTAGGCTCAGGAGGCTTGATTCCACTGTTAGCCTTAAAGGACCCTAGTTTTAGGAAGCACTGAGTAGCTTCCTAAAGCTGAAGAAGCCGGGCAATTTAAGGTTTGTCTGAGAAGCTGGACAATTTAAGGTAATAGAAAATTACAGACCACAGTGGTTGAATCTGGAAACTCCTTCTTTGCTTATGGGAACAAAATATACCCGAGTTGTTCCAAATTCATTTAATTATAATCTCTTCCCTAGTTCTGCTTCATGGGCCTTTTTCCCCCCCCAAGAGACATATTCATTTATTTCCAAAGGTGTCCTGAGAGAAGCAAGAATGTCAACAGCAGTACTACTAAACAAATAATTCACTGAGCTATCCAATCCAACCCTCTACACTCTAATACTTTTAACTGCTGCCAATTTACATCTTTAATATTCAGGGAAAGTATGTTTCCCCTCATAGTTACTCTGTGAGAAGGAAACATTTACTACATAGTTTTTACATTTAGAAAGAAAAAAAAGGCATAATTCATGACCATTAAACTTTACTTCAGGGTTGCTCAGTTGAATCAGTAGGATTACAGCAGAATAAAATTGGAGTAACTTGACAGTGAATCAAGTTCTCTTTGAAGAAGCAGGGTGGACTTGCCTGAAGAGGGTGAAGAAATAGCACAGACAGTAGGTGAACTTTTGAAACCTTGTGGAAGATTGGTGGCTGTGCTGGAGAAAGGCGTGGGAACTATGGGGGTTTTTTTAATCAAAAAAAAGATTAAGCCAAATATCTCATAGAGACATAGAATCACAGAATGGGTTGGGAGGGACCATCAAAGATGATCCAGTCCAATCCCCCTTCCATGTGCAGGGATATCTTGCACTAATCAGGTTGCTCAAAGCCCCCATCCAACTTGATTTTGAACAATTCCAATGATGGGGTATCCACAACTTCTCCTGAAAACCTGTTCCAGGGTGCCACCATCCTCATCTTAAAAAAATAAAGTCTTCCTTATATCCATTCTAAACCTACCCTCTTTCAGTTTAAAACTGTTGCCCTTTGTCCTGTCAGTACCCACCCTGGTAAAAAGTCTTTCCCTGCCTTATCTTACAAGCCCACTTTACATGTTGAAGGACCACAGTAAAGTCTCCCCTCTCCTCCAGGCTGATCAATCCCAACTGTTTCACCGTTTTTTTCCCCCAAGAGAGGTCCTCCAGTCATTTCCATGGTCCTCCTCTGGACCTGCTCTGACAGGTCCATGTCTGTCTTGTACAGTCATCTGTAACAACATAGTCCTGAGCACTGAGGCAATCAACCCCTTCTGAGCAAAAGAAGCAAGCAAACATCAACTCTTTCCCCTCCAAAGTGGCACAATTAATAGTGGGTCACAGCCTAGGAATGGGTAAGGAGTACCGAGCACCATTGCTTCATGTGGAAAACTCCGTATTCTCCATATTTGGGGCATAACCTCATTCACACTCTGTAAAGTTTCCATCAGTGTCAAAGTCAGTTCCTGTGAGAACATTAAGGGCAAGATGAGATCCTAAAGAGCTCCAAAAGCTCTGAAAAGACTGAAAAGGCCTATGGGATGGTCCTGGCTGAAAATGAAGAGGTGACTATTAGAATAAGCACTTAAGTTTTGTGGCCCAAATTCAGGGCTTGACCAGTGATAATGCAATCACACATAAATAATTTCAAGCCTATTAAAAGAGGGTTTGGCAACTTGCTCATAATTCTAGGTGCCAGATATGTTGTCACCTTAAAACAAATGCTTGTTCTTTTTAATACTTTGATATTAAGTTTAATTTATAAGTCTTGCTGAAAGTAATGGCCTTGATTAGAAGAAAATGCACTTTCTCTTCTCAAATGTCCATGACAGGATGACAAAACCCTGAGCTGCTCCGTAAATTACCTACAATACATCATATGGCAACTCACCTATACAACCATTTAGTGTTCATTTTTCACTAGGTTGGGCCCATCCCTTACATGTTCAATATTGTTTACACTGTTGCAAGTATATCATTTATAGTAACCCCAAGTATGCAAAAAACAAAGCACAGTGCTCAATGCAGGAAGTACTTAGAAGTAGTTAGAGGTCTAAGTAAGTAGTAGCTACTTATTGGTGGTTAGTGGTCACCAGAGCCATCCCATCTCCATTCTAGGATCACCAGCACCTCAGTTACCACTGCAAACACATCAAACCTTTTCAGAAATTAGCTGACTCGTAACCTGCTCATTGTGTACAAATAAACTTCAAACTGAGTTGGCAAAAATGCCTTACATGGTAGGGCAGAACTGTTCACATGCTAACAAAGATACCTGTTCTAATATGCCTCAGTCAGCTCCTTCACAGCGGTCCAGGAGACAGATTTTGCTTGCTGTCAGTAGCTTTACCCTTGGTTAAGTGGGGGAATGTCAGAGGCTGAACTTGCTAAGAACTCTTCTCTGCTTCCCTGCTGTCACAACACTATCCAAACTAGCTTTTACCATCCCATACCAGGTTTACTTCAACAAGTAGTTCCTACACCTTGCTCCAGCACAGCCACCAATCCCTCACAAGGTTTCAAAGTTCACCTACTGTCTGTGCTGTTTCTTCATCCTCTTCAGGCAAGTCCACCCTGCTTCTTGCATACTGTCTCCTCCCTCCGCTTCTTCCAGGTCTCTCTCCATCCAGCGCTCCTCTTCTGTACCCCTCAGAGCCATTTAACTGCTTAGCAGGAACCAGCCACAGCTGCACTTTATCCACTTCAGCCAGCCCACCGCCCCTGAAGCCAGCCCACAGCTGTATATTATCAATGTTAATTAACCCACCTTCATTCCTCTGCAATACAATTTCCCCTACTCTTTCCTTTCTCCCTTCACAGAAATTGCTTGGAGACTTAGCTGTAGCCAATGAGCCCAAAGAGTTCCTTTAGGGAAAATTTCACTTGTTTCAAGTACAATCCTCTCTGGGCTAAATGGCAACTTACTTTTTCTGCTCCAAGGTCATAGTCAACAAAGCTAGTATTTCTCTTCCTGAAATGCCTTCTCAGTCTCCAGCAGGCAATATTGGATTCAAGAAACTAAATGAAAGTAGGAAGTTATACATCAAGAACAAGAAGCATATACACAAATATCTGCTGCTCCTCCAAAGCCACTCTCAATTATATATTCTATTATTTAGATTTCAAGGCAGAAACCTATATGGACTCCAAAACTAACAAAAACTCTGGTAATATTAGCATTCTTGTTTTTCATACAAGTAAATCAATCTGGGTTTTACTGGCTTTACTAAAATTTTGATCTCAGCAACTTCCTGGGGCAGAAAGTTCCACAATTTAACCATATTTCATGTGAAGAATTTCACTAGATTAAACTTTTCTACCTATTAAATCTACCTAATATTTCCAACTCCTGTGTTACACAACAGGAAGAATGTGGTTAATAAAAAACCTAATTGGAAAACCCAAGACTTCTCACAGCATCTACCTTTGGCACAGTTCTGTCATCAGCCATTTAAAAAAACTTGGCAGAGAAATATGGAGAATTTCCTACCAACAATGCAAATAGACTTCCTTCTAACTGAAAGCAACTGTTTTGAACAAAATAAAGCAAATTATGACTATTTAAATTACCATCACATCTACTGTGTGCTTTTGTTTCCATTCAGTGAAGATTACTGATCTATGAAATCCTCAGAACTCATAAAGACCAATTCTCAAAAGCAGCACAGCATAATTCTCAGCTTTTGATCACTAATAAACATTCCCCAGTAAAATGAATTTATTTTTGGTGTCGTACTGTGCAACTGTCTGGTAATGTGTCTTATGTACCTGGTAAGTAATAAAATTCTTACCTTACTTCCACATACTTTTATTTTAAAATAAGACACACAAATAATTAATCATGTATTTTACTTTTTATGCAAATTTCCATCCCCTCACTGTTACATTTGGCTAATGCAACCACTTTTTTTTTTTTTTTCTTTATATAAGAAATAATTTTGGAAAAGTACTCAGGGCTATAATCAGATATCTTCACAGAACATCTGAGAGAATTTGCATGATTCTAATAACATCTGCACTAATGAATGACTCCCATTGCCCAAACCTGTAAAATCAATTGAAAGTGGCAGGCTCCCTTGTTCAGATTATTGCCATGTGTGTTTAACCTGGGCATTGTCCTTAATGCTCTCCGTATTGACTGTATTGGCAGAGATCCAAAACAAGGCACCTTTCTGAGAAAGGATCAGCTTGCTCTTCTGAGCCTAGTCATTACACAAGTTAAAGCAGCTTTCAGGTATCACGGTGACTAATGGGGCAAATATATCCACCAGGCCAACCCTTCAACCTGGTCCATATGGACAAACTGGTATATACGAAACCTGGGGAGTGCCTGGTTTGCACTTCAGCATCAGTGCAAAGAGCCCAGGCCAGGGGCAAAGGACATTCACGTTAGGCACGAGCAGAGTCATTTGAATGTTCAGAAGAAATCAGTCCAAAAAAGTCTAGGCTAGAGTATGGCCCAGTGAAGTCTCTTGGGATTCTGCAGTTTCTTCACACTCCCACAAAAATACAAGCCAGCTGAAATATAAATGACCTAACTTTCCCATGAATTACACTATAAGTCAGCTGCAACAAAAGTGACCTTACACCATTAGTTACATTTCTTATGAATTGTGTTGTCCTTGTCAACTGCTTAGATGACTCTTTGCTAGCCTCAAAAGAGGAATATAAATAGAGCAGGGTAGTCACTGCATGCTTCTAATCCACTGCAGCAGCCAGAAACCCTGCTAACTACTTAATAGAGAAACACATAACACAATGTCATAAATATTTCCATTTTCTTCTTTTC
The DNA here is from genome assembly GCF_023638135.1 of Falco biarmicus. Classification (NCBI taxonomy): domain Eukaryota; kingdom Metazoa; phylum Chordata; class Aves; order Falconiformes; family Falconidae; genus Falco; species Falco biarmicus. The sequence goes on from NC_079291.1 coordinate 25,303,353, forward strand.
TCAGGCACTTTTTTCACCCCAGAGAGTGGAAATAAGACTGAGGAGACTGATCATATGACCCTGGGAGTTACTGAAATGATTGTTCTGATATGAACAGTCTCTGGTGGGATCCTAATGAACAGTATGCATTGGTGACATTAGGAGCAGTCATTAACTTTTGTCTAGATCATCAGTCTCAGGAAGTGTGTAGCTTGCAGCATGCTTAGTTGTTACTGCTGCTGTTCTCATATATGGGCTGCTATTATATGGGATCTTCCATTTTGGAAGACTTGTGCCTGTCTCAGCTACATCATGTTTAGCAGGGGGAATTTAACAGGAACTTGTAGTATGTTTTAAAAAAGAAATGGTGTTTGACACAGACTTCTGCATCTGTGATTTCAGGTGTATTTTCCGTTATTATCTGTAAAGGGACAATAAACTGAGATTTCATTTCAGGTAATTTTTTCAGCCCACCCTTTTCTTTGACCTCTAAATCCCATGTATTTCCTTTTTCAAAAACAAGACTTTCCAAAAGGCTGGTGTCTAGCTAAAGACTGATAGCCCATACATTAATCAATTCTATGATGTCAAAGACTGGTGCAAGAAGCAAGTATCGGGTTTGAAAGTTCTGCAGCTGACAATATCCACTCATGTTTTAATACCCTTCAGCCACTGAAAAGCGTAAAATTTCCCCACAGTATTGGGGCTTCATTTGTGATGGCAGTCAAAAGTCTGAGTTAGTGTTATTAATGCTGAATCAAAAATGCAACAGCAGTCAAAGCCAAACTGTATTTTGGCTTTGCTCTTTCTCTTCCACCAGTTTCAGAGCTGGATCCAATTTTTGCTTTGTATAAATGTCATGGTTCTGGGATGATCCAGCCAAAGGCAGGTCAGTGGATCAAAACCTCCATTGACCTCACTGGCGCGTGAGTAGTTCCTTAACACATTTAAGAACAAGTCAGGAAAGAATTATGGAAATGTAGATGCTTACAAGCAGCTGAAGTCATTGAAGACACTGAAATTTTGAGCCAAAATAAAAAAATTCCCAGGTCAGAAGAGTACTGACCGGTAGGTTGCATTTTGATACACATGCACTTTAACTCAAGTTTGCTCACTAGCTTCAATTCAATTAAAAAAATCCTGGGTTAACCAGGTAATTTAGCTTTTCTGCTTTTATTGCTATTAACTTGCAAACATCAAGTGACATTTGCCCTGGAGATTGCTTTTAAGTTATGTATTGGTAATACATCCTTTCACCCTGTTTCGTAGTGGTTTATTTAATGTAATGGGAATGGGACAGAAGCATTGTCAGTAATCACAGGCTTGTGAAAATAATAATCCCATGTGATGTTCTTTTGAGGCATGAAATCATGTATAATAGGTTAAACAGCTTTTCCCTAGCATCCAGGTGTGAGGGAGCAAGGCAGCAGGCCCCCATCCCTGCAGCACCCAGCCGGGTGGGGTGGCAGGGGGCCCAGCGGCCACCAGCAGGCCACAGGGACAGGCCCAGGGTGAGGCCTGGCCAGAAAGCCATGCTGGCAGAAAAGACATCGCTGGACACGACACAGCCATGACATTGTGTGGGCTGAGACCAAGGCTTGAGATTAAAGAAGCTCCCAAGCAAGCAGGGAGGCCTCCTGTGAGGCCTCCAAGTAACTCCTCTCAGCCCCAGGGCAGGAGGGACAAGGCCACAGAGCCCTGGAAGGCAGGGGAGATAACATCATTCACTCTCAGCTGTTCATTTTCAGGTTACATCAGTAATAACATTTTTTTTGTAGCTTGCATATGCTGACCTCACTGTCTTCTCTTCTTGCAAAGGCTGCCTCCCAAACACCTGCGTGGTCCCCTGAGTAAGTGGACAAATGATGCGGATTTGCTGTGGGAACGGCTATACCAACACCTCACATGCCACCATGGGGCCAGGGTTTCTACACTGCCCTCACATCTCCTCTGCATCATAGTAAATGAGAAGCAGCTCACATCTGATGGTAGGAGTCTTCCTCCTGGCTGGACTGAAAAAGCTTTGGAAGGAGCTTCTAGAGAAGCTTTTACTCTTAATGTCATACTCAGTTTCGATCAAGGATATTTATTGTCTGGGCTGGCTATCAGTGAAACACACCACAGAAGTCATCCATAAAACAATGACTTGGAAACCCTAGTACATGAATCACAAGTGATAACGATCTACCATAAGTGGCAGATTCATTCTCCATGTCAATAAAGTGCATTGCGTAAGTGCAAAATAGAGCTAGCTAACTTTAGTTGGATGCTGACCATGCTGTATGGTTGGCTATCTGTAAATTCCACCAAACCCAGTTAAGTATCTATTCCCTTGGCTGTATCCTTGAAGGCTGAAAAAATGCTTCATGAGAGATACCATGAATCATTTTTTTTTTTCACTCCAAGACTTTTTTTCCTGGGTAGTACATTACAGAAGGGGAAAAAGAAATGAAGCATTCCATTTATAAGAAATATTTGGAAGACCAAAACCCACATTTTTTCTGTCTAATTGAGTGTCCCCATGAGCTGGAATAGCATATATTCAACAAAGAGAATGCTGCTTCTATTTTTGCTTGTAAACTGGGTGGTCAAATTGGTTAGTGCATTGGCCTTTCTCCTCTGAACACTTTGATTTTAATAATAGCTTTGGGCACAAAAGAATACGAGTATGAAAAATTCATCCTACTTTTCCCAACTTGTGTTATAAAACCTCTGCAGTATTTACTTCAATACACTGGGGAAATTTGGAAACCAAGGGAAAACACCAGTGTGTAACTATTATTGTATAAATTAATTTTACTAATAAAATGAAACTTTAAATGAATACTTAGATTGATCGTATGATTTTTGCCATCACTTGTTACAGCTGCTGTAAAACTTCCATCAAGTTTTCCATAAACTAGCAATTCTGTCATTTTTCTCAAGAAAATGTGACCGTTTCTTTTTACTTCTCCTTATATACTTCTTTCTAACCTATCTAGAAGTCAAGATAAAGGTGGATAGATAATATTTTCCATCTGCTGATACGCTATTAATACCAGCAACATTACAAAAGAACCTTAAATGCTGATTGGTATATTTCTGGAGGCCAAAAGTCTGTAAGACCCTGTAATCTGCATTGAGAGTGGAGAAATGCAGTGGTGGTGCTTATGTTTGACTGACATTTTTTTAAAGCCGTTGAGCTAAAATGAAGATTAACCTCTTTAAAGGAGGATGTTAAGACAGTCACCTGCTGAGGTGCAAAAGAAATTCTCCAGACTGCAGAGCACCTATCTCCATCATTGTTCTCAAAGGCATTTGAGCTGAACAGAAAATGTACTAGAGGACCAGGAAGGATCAGATCCAGAAGTGTATTTCTTTGGCTGTTCATAAGAGAATGTAAAATGGCTTGCAATGGGTACACTTCTCTACTTCTTAACATGCTTCTTCCAGAACGTTCTCATCATGACCATCTTTAGGTGACAGTCATCTGCACACTTAACATCCAGAAGAGGAAAACAGGAAACACCTTGTGTGCTGGTCCTCCCTGCTACTGCTTTGAAAGCAAAGGAGTCCAACTCTGATCTCTTACCATGAAGTACGCTGATAGAAAAGTGTATTTTCATTACAATCTATCAATACCATACATTTAGGAAATGCAAAAAACAGTTTGAATTTGTACAATTATCCCACCTCTAACCCAGTGAAATCACAGCTTTCACATTTGTGAGCTTGAAGTGAGATACCCGTTAATGTTAATATTTTCAAGCAACTGCAGTTCTTAACCAACCTCTGTTTCAACTGTCTCTGTTTCAAAAAGTACTATGCAGATGATGCTCTCAGCAACAACAATGCATCATCTATCAAACATACTACTCAAGACTTGTTTTTTTAACTCAACAACCACCAAACATTCAGTATGGGGACACAGAACTCTGCAAAGGGACTTCAAAATAAAGAACACAATATAGAATTCAGAAAAATTGCTTTGAGTATTGTGATAGTTTTGAAGACAACAGTTTTAAAAATACATAATAAAATTAAAAAAACAAAAAAAACCCCAACCCTTATTGCATTACTGCAATGCCTAACTAGGTAGAAATTTGCAGCATTTTCAGAAGTATGGATCACAGCCAACTATTTAAATATGCATGCAGAAAACACCTACAGAAGCAGTATGTTTATTGAACGTATATATCTTCTTCTTATACCCTGGAAGATTTGGGGGTTTTGTTATAGTCTTTTATCACGACAGGTTTTCAATACTGTATATTGTTTTGGAGCAATGGTCTTCAGTAATATGGAAGATAATCACTGCACAGAAACCCATATACTAACTATACAAATTACTGCTTCAGAAGGGATTTATGGATGCCTGCATGGATGCCTATGGATGGATCTCAGGATGCCTACTGTACATAATTTTTATGCAACATGTTGTGAGCACATTTGTTGTCTCCTGTTAGCAATTTTTTTTATTGTGTCAGTCTGGGAGAAGCAGGTCCCAATGTATTCGTTCTTTACCGTAACATTTCATATGCATATACCATAACATTTACATCTTGCAGTAGATTTTATTAAATTCTTCCATTCTACCCATGAAACGCCACACAGTGTGCTGTCTAAACAAGATCCAAACTCATATTTTCAAGTTTTTCATACTCCTTGAAGAAGTATGAGACATTTTAAAATAGATTTTTAAAAGACTATTGGTATATGTATAGTAGGATTCAAGTATTTTCAGTGAGACAATTATTTCCTTCATAATCATCTTTTCATGCAGAGTTAACAGCAGACATTTTATCTAAGTTCTCAGTGTCTACAAATTTGGATTCGTCTGGATACCTTTTATCTACTTCTTTTTTCCTTTTCTTTAAGCTAACCAATCACATAGATTTTTTTAAAAATAGAATTACTGTGAGCAGAAACTTATAATGACTGACATATTTTGGTCTAATTGCACAAGTTCATTTCAGAGAAAAAAGGAATTACTATTATTATTATTTACTGTTTTTAATGCAGTAGAGCCTAATGGCTAAGTACTGATAAAAGAGATACTGTAATTCCCCCATGTACTTTCCATAGCTGCTGATATATTCAGATAATTAGATTTGAAAGACTAGATGAATACTGATCCTTTTCCAGTGTGTCTCTAACTCTGGCACTTTTACAGTCTGAGCAGCAGTATAATTAAAGAGTATTATCACATCTACATACAGTCTTCCAAGTAAATTTTGCCATTATGGTGGTTACTGAAATTAAGACTCAGATCTCAGACTAAAATTATATCCTTCGGTTTTCAGATTTCACTCCAAATCAACAGACATTCAGGGGGAGAATGTGAACAGGGGTATTTTTGCAAAAAGAAGGAAAAAAAAACCCCACAAGATGAGCCATGTGGTGTTTTTAACAGAATTCACTTCATTGTGGTCTCTGGAATCCATGTTACTTAAGCTGCACTCCATTTTATAAATTTTACTTGATTAGCTGTGTTTGTTCTCTTGAATTTAATGTTCTTAAAACTTCTGGAAACCAGGACTATTAATTGTAGCAATCCACAGCATGGTAAAGACATCTGACAGACTCAAATCAGACAGTGATTATATTTAGGAAAATACAGAAGCTGATGCAGATCTAGGTCTTTGCTCTTTCAAGCATTCATTTGACTGTATTCTTGCTTTTTACCAGGGTTTGGGTTTTGTTAATTTTTAATAAAAGCCTCAACTAGTGTAAACCATTGTACTTGATCCTTGATACATCTAAGCAAATGTAGTTTTTTCCTCAGGAAAACCCTCCAGTTTCATTAGTATACTTTTGCAGCATCAGAAATATTTGTGGCCTATTACAGTTCTTTATTTCTATCTCTAAACCATCACCCTACAGCAAAATTGACAGTATTGCATGTTACACAAAACACTGTATCTTTCAGTCTAACAATCTGCCAAATTCACTGGATGTAGCCAGAGCCAGAACCTTTTTCCTTTAATTTTTGTACTTAAATCAAAATTATCTGACCCTGTTTCATAATTATTTCAGATTATATACAGCATGCAGATGGAGAGGATCCAGTGATCAATCACCACAGTTGAAGTACTAAAACAATGCTTATTAATTTGAGTTTCTTATACTTATTTCAGAAAAAGAAAGTTTATATAGTTCATTTATCAGAGTATTTTGCAACAAGTATTACAGCTTTAGTTATTAGAAAGGTGTTTTTAGATATGGACTGCCAGTTCTGCTACTCTGCTAAAGAAAGTACTCCTAAAATATGGTATTTTTGCTAGCAAAATCAAACTGTTGAAACACAGGAAAAACATGGGGAATCTGCAAATACTCTGCCAACATGATTGTCAAATACTGATGTTTCTCCAAAGGTTTGAAAAAGAAGTTTTAACACCCAGATTAATTCCTAAAAAGGGTAAAATTTGCTGGCAGAGCTTTTCACTTTAAAATGAGCTGGTACAAATTAGGCTGTCCAAAAGAGCTGTGATTCACTCACCGCTGACAGGAAAATTCATTGCAACCACTTTATAAATATTATACTCTAAGCAAATATCTCTCTTTAGAGACTCAAGCTTATGGGAATCCACTTATCCAAAATCCCTGCAAAGGTACACAGGCCTCTAAGATGCTGATCCCATAGAATTTCTATAAACCGTGGCCTCTCTTATTAATACTTATCCTTAGAAATTATTCTGTTTGTCAAAACCCTGCAGACTCGAGTCCTCCCAGGTGAGGCCGTTAAGTGTGCAGACTGACTCCAGATAGCCCAAAGCTGAATGAAGCGCTCCTGTTACAATGCTCCATTAGGACTAATAAGATTTCCTTCAAAATTTGACCCAGCTGTTCCTTCAGTTCTATTGGCTCAAAGACCATGACCCTACCACAACTGTATCCAAGATTTTCATCTAGAAATGTCCCAAATGACTAAGCGGCAAACAGTGACATCTCACCATGTACTAAACAGAAGGCAAGGCACCTACATTTCCAAAGTTGGCTGGGTTAATAGCTTCATGCCTTTGAAAAAGTACACATGCTTCACCTTAAACAAAGTTATGTATTTTTATATAAAGGATACATCGCAGAGTAAACAAAAAAAATAATAATTCATTTAATAAATTAATAAAATTATTGCTACTTCATATAATATTCTGGCATTTTATTTCCCTTTCTTCTTTATCCTTCTCTCTTCAGGTTAATGTTCATGCAAGTGCCAAAGACCCACTTAAAAATCAATGTGTAACTTTGCATGCATTGTTTTACATAGAAGTGAATATTTAGTTTAATTATATTTCTACAGCTCACTCAAATCCAGCCTTTTTCCAGTCATTTGGAATGGGTATGATGTAATGTGACATTGCCTTCAAAATTGGTACCTATTTGAGTTTCTAACAAAACCGCTTATTTGTTCAGTTCTGCTAAAGTACATATCTTTGCCTTCAACACCAGCTGACCAAATACAGGATTCCTAATAAACAGCCCTTTCCAGCTCTGTCTGACAGTATCTGTAGGTAATGACATTATAGGAGTCCAATCAGAAACAGGGATGCTTCAGGTTGGCCTCCCTTAAGCACTTTGTTCGAACGACGCTTGGCTTTGTGTTCTTGCTGGTGGCTGAGACATGCTGAAATGGCCTGTGTGCCTCCAGTGGTTTGTCACGCAGATAAAACTGGTAGGAGTTCCTCTTTGCAGTGACAAGCACACACATAACCCTGTTTTCTACAGTGTGTGTGCATCAAATATTGAGCAGATATACCATTCACAGCCAATTGTACACACACAGTCATGGAGAGGAGTCTCCATAAGGCATACACAGCCTGCTAGCCCAGCTGGAAAACAGCAGCGCATCCCCTTGCAGCTATGTTACAATCCAGTTAAAGGGAAGGGGGAAATAAGGTAGTCTCTTACATACATGATGGAGATAGATAAGCTTCCTTCAGTTATTTTTGACTGACTAAGCTGAGGTGTTTGTATGAGGTAATTAAATGTAACATAACTTCCTAGGACTTAAAGTGAAGTTGTGCCAGAGGAATTATCTGTGTCCCTACTCACTGTCTATATATATGCATATGCAGTCCCTTGATGTACCCCCTAAGAACAGTACACTTGGTTTCTAAGCCAGTCAACATATTTCAGATTTAAGCAGCTGTGTGCTAAAAACCTTCCACTGTCATTCTGCATCTTTCATGTTACTGAAACTGTCAGACAAAAATTGCATTCTCCTGCTGCTCTTTTGTCATCTTCACTCTCCTCATCTCAGAGCAGCAGGAGAATGCAAAGACCTGTGCTAATGTTAATCGTAGAGGAGAAATACAACAGCATTTTTCATATATATATATGGCTGTGCATTTAACAGCCTTTTCTGACCATTAATCTGACCAAAAACAGGTTTATCCTTTAGAACATGATGAAAATGAGATTAGACCGTGTGCTTTCATGTAGATACCTACACTCTGAAGGATTCAGATAGAATTCAGGTACCTCTGAATTGCAAATGTGGAGTAATTCCAGCTACACTGCTGACGCCTGTGCAGGTTCCTAAAAAAAGCCACTAATGTGCCTGGTAGCCTCGTGTATATGTATGTACTTACAGGTAACTCTACAAAGGCACATTTTCTCCAGCCCCATGTTTCAAGTTCTCTCCAGCCCCGCAGTCAGGTCATTGCATTAGTCAGGCTCTATGCATAAGGCCCTACAACAAGGTACATCTCTCAAAGCCAAGTACAGCATCACATTTCACAATGAGCTCTAAACAGATTGGTGCCTATATGCTACCTGTGACCACCTGGGATCCAGAAACATGACATTTTCCACCTCCATTCCCTGAGTGTTTTGGTTCAGTTGGTGTTGACAAAATATGCCAGTTATGCACCTTTACTGTTTGTCTCTTTTCCAAATGCTCTGATGAGAGTTACCTAAAGACAAGGTAGTAGCTTCAGTGTTCCAGAGACTAGTATTGTCTGGCTCTCCGTATCTCGTATTTCCCACTATGCAGATAATCTGGTTTTCTTAGAGCTATTTTCATAGAGCTATTTTGGGGTCTCAGCTCATTCTTGCAAAGTTCTGTTAGAGTAGCAGAAACACAGGTTCTTTAACTACAATTAAATAGCTTGTGCTATATCCTGAAGTACTTCTCAGTATGAAGATAACACTGCATGGTCTTAGGTATGTCTAAGCACCTATAGAGCTTCACTCTTCTCCTATTCAGAAGCAATGGCAGTCTCTAATTGCCATTATCCTCTCAACACACCCATGAAGTAAAAAAATGCACCCAAAAAAAGGAAGTTCCTCTTGGAACTCAGACAGACACTGCAAATTCAGGTCAAGATCTTTCATTCTCTGGGAATGAAGTCATGAAATACCCTCATGTCTTTGATGATTAAGGCTTGGAACAAAATAATGTCCAGTATTGCAGCATTAACTACACGTTGTCTTCCGACCTCACAAAATTCATACCTCACACCATGTTCCAAAAGATCTAAACAATGTATTGGAGCAGGTAGACATCTGCTACTACAATCCACAGATGACATTTAGGTAGGCAGAGACACCACCTATACCAGCCAAAGAAAGGGATGATGTTAAATCTCATTCCACAAGGTAGAAAATCATGATCTGTCAGGCAGAGAGGTTCTTGGCCAGAATTGACCTGCAGAAGTTACTAAGCCAGATCATCCTGAAATGCAGACTCTTCCAAACTCAAAAAGCTCTGTAAAGACTAAGTAAAGCCTATTTTCCAATCTCCACTTAGCCTTACCAGGATTGCAGGTTCAATCCAGGATTCAATCAAGCATTGCTGAATTTTGCACCATAAACTGGGAGAGGAGTGGCGGGAGAGCAGCCCTGCAGGAAGGGCTCTGGGGGTGCTGGTTGACTGCAGGCTCAACAGCAGTCAGCAGTGTGCCCTGGCAGCCAAGAGGGGAACCTGCATCCTGGGGTGCATTAAATACAGCATAAGCAGCCCATCCAAAGGTGATTATACCCGTGATCACCCCACTGATTATCCTGCTGATAATCCTGCTGATTATTCCTTTGCTTTCTTTTTTTCAAAGGAGCCCCACAAGGTAAATGCATGCTGAAGTAACACATCCTGAAATAATTCGCTATAGCTGTAGGAAGTCACAGTAGGTAAATGCAATCTGTAAATCAGGATCCACAATTTAAAAAGGATATTAAGGTACTTGAATTCTCTTCAGAGGAGTGTACAAAGCTGGGGAAGGTGCTGGAAGGTGTGTCCTCTGAGGAGCAGCAGAGCACTCTAGTTTGAAGAGGAGAAGGCTGAAGGGTGACCACCACTTTCTACAGCATCCTGAGGGGCTGGGGAGAGGGAGGTGATCTCTTCTCCCTGGGAGCCAGTGCCAGGACACCTGGGAACGGCTCAAAATTCAAAATTGAGACAAGAAAACATTTCTTTACCAAGAGATCGGTCAAACCCTAGAACAGGGTTCCTAAAGGGGTGATTGATGCCCCACACCTGTCAGTGTTTAAGACGCATTTGGACAACACCCTTAACACTATGCTTTAACTTTAGTTAACCCTAAAGAGGCCAGGTATTGGACTAGACGGTTGTTGTCGGTCCCTTCCAGCTGAACCATTCTCTTCTTTTTCATATTTTCTTTTTTTCTTTTTTCTTTTCTTTTCTCTTCCCTTTGCTTTGCTTCTCCACTCCCCTCTCAGTTCATCTTCCTACCTCCTCCTTTCCCGAAGAACACGTGCTGAGGAAATCTCTGTGGACATTTCTTCCCAGCCCTGCACTAAGCAGAAGGGATTGAAGGGGCAGTCGTGTCCCAGCCTGGCAATTGCCTCTGTCATATTGAGAGTAGAAGGTATGTACATTCTGATAGGCATGAGAGCTGTGGATCATCTCAAGATAATTTGACTATCTGAACAAATTTCTAAAAACCATGAGTGAAGCGCAGGTTTTTGGAAGTCTTCTGTGTTAATCCAGTTTTGCTGCATTTCCACAGGATGGCAAACCCAACATTACTGACCCTGTTGAGGCTCAGAGACCAGGCCATCAGTATGAAGCAGGACATGTTCCTGAACGGTTGAAAATCTCTGGAAGTGAGCAATACCTTTTCAATTCCCTGTGGACTATTTTTTTTCTTCATGTACTCATTTTTGGAAATAGTTAAGAGATGTTTTCCCTGGAAAAGCATACTAAAACACAAGAGACTGACAACAACAGTACACTCTCAGACCGAAGATTCTGAGGCCCCGAGGAGCCCTGGCCAGGGGCTGTGCTCAGTGCTACCGAGGAAAAGCAGCAACCCGCGGGGGCCACGCTGGGGGCCCCCTGGGAGCCTCGAAAGCTTCCTCCCCCCGCATGCGGGGCACGAGGCCACCTTCGTGGGGCACCAGCAGCAGGCACCTGGCCAGAATGGCCCAAAGGAGCCCTGGCCAGGGGCCCTGCTGGGTGCTGCAGAGGCAGGCAAAAAACCCCGGGCAGGGACACTTGCTCGCCCACCGCGGGGGAAAAAAAGCCTTCCTCCCCCCAGCTGCGGGGCACGAGAGGCCACCTTCGTGGGGCACCAGCAGCAGGCGGTGACCTGGCCCGAGGGACCGCAGGAGCCCTGACAAGCGGTCGCGCTCAGTGCTGCAGAGGAAGGCAAAAAACCCCCGGGGGCCAGTGCCAATGTGCCCCGGGGGAAAATTCCTTCCTGACCCCAGGCAGCGCTGGCGATCGGCTGTTCCCTGAGCACGTGAGCGGGACCGGCCTCCTCGTCCCACGGGCCGGGCACGCCTCCCGGGAGATGCCCCAGCCCTCTTCTCCCTCAGCCCGGAGCCACCTCAGGGGCTTCCAAGAGTGACCAAACACCCCTGGCCTGATCGACCTGGGGGGACAAGAATCCTTCCTGTGCCTGGCAGGGCACCAGTGGGTGCTCCAAAGCTCTGGGACCCCTGGCAATATCTCTGCATCCCATAACTCACGGCCACCGCCCCTGGCTCCACAGGGATGAAGTCGGTGAGCTCTGCAGCGCTCCTCAAGAAGGCATTCCTTTGGTGGTGCCATGGCTGTCCAGCTGAAAAAGCCCGATAGCCTTGAGCACCTCCAGGTGCTGGTGGTTCTTCTCATCCCCTGAGGGGCTTGTGTCTGCTCCCTGAAGGCTCAAGCGAGATTTCCATCCATCAGATGAACTTGGAACATAGCCTTGTCACAGCTGCCCTTGAAGCGGAGAAGCTCCAGCAACTTCATATCCAGTGTCCCCCGGCCTTCCTCCCTCAGCCCCCGGGGAATCCCACCGGCCCCTCCAGGCCTTCCTCTCGGGTGTCTTCAGGCCGGTGCCAGGCCAGCTCTGGACAGGGGACACAGGACGAGGCCCCTTTTGTACTCCCCCGGGGCACTGTGACTGCTGCGTTGCCAGGTGATGGCACTGTGACACGGGGGTGACCAGGGGTGACGCAGCCCCCCAGGCGCAGGATTTTCTCACCACTCCTTACCGATGCACCAAGGGACATTTGTTCCTGCCCTGCTTGTGGGGAGGTCATTCTCTTGGGAAAACGTACAAAACTTGTTTTGTTCCTTGATCACACTTCAAATGGTCAATCCCTGGGACAGGCTTCCTGGCGAGCACTGCTCCCTCAGAGCAGACGTCCGTGGCCTAGCGGTCTTGTCTCCAAAGTGGCCAACCATAAACATTATGACAAGGAGAGCCTTCTGTTCCCGGCATTCACCACCGGTTGAAAAACGACAATGAGATGGTTTTGCAGAGCTGGCTCCTGCCAAGGCTTGCGATGGGCAAGAGAGCCAGAGCGCCAGGGCACGGGGGTGCCTCGGGGGTGCGAGGGCAGCGGGCAAGAACCTGGCCGAAAGGGCCCCGAGGAGCCCTGGCCAGGGGCTGTGCTCAGTGCTACCGAGGAAAAGCAGCAACCCGCGGGGGCCACGCTGGGGGCCCCCTGGGAGCCTCGAAAGCTTCCTCCCCCCGCATGCGGGGCACGAGGCCACCTTCGTGGGGCACCAGCAGCAGGCACCTGGCCAGAATGGCCCAAAGAAGCCCTGGCCAGGGGCCCTGCTGGGTGCTGCAGAGGCAGGCAAAAAACCCCGGGCAGGGACACTTGCTCGCCCACCGCGGGGGAAAAAAAGCCTTCCTCCCCCCAGCTGCGGGGCACGAGAGGCCACCTTCGTGGGGCACCAGCAGCAGGCGGTGACCTGGCCCGAGGGACCGCAGGAGCCCTGACAAGCGGTCGCGCTCAGTGCTGCAGAGGAAGGCAAAAAACCCCCGGGGGCCAGTGCCAATGTGCCCCGGGGGAAAATTCCTTCCTGACCCCAGGCAGCGCTGGCGATCGGCTGTTCCCTGAGCACGTGAGCGGGACCGGCCTCCTCGTCCCACGGGCCGGGCACGCCTCCCGGGAGATGCCCCAGCCCTCTTCTCCCTCAGCCCGGAGCCACCTCAGGGGCTTCCAAGAGTGACCAAACACCCCTGGCCTGATCGACCTGGGGGGACAAGAATCCTTCCTGTGCCTGGCAGGGCACCAGTGGGTGCTCCAAAGCTCTGGGACCCCTGGCAATATCTCTGCATCCCATAACTCACGGCCACCGCCCCTGGCTCCACAGGGATGAAGTCGGTGAGCTCTGCAGCGCTCCTCAAGAAGGCATTCCTTTGGTGGTGCCATGGCTGTCCAGCTGAAAAAGCCCGATAGCCTTGAGCACCTCCAGGTGCTGGTGGTTCTTCTCATCCCCTGAGGGGCTTGTGTCTGCTCCCTGAAGGCTCAAGCGAGATTTCCATCCATCAGATGAACTTGGAACATAGCCTTGTCACAGCTGCCCTTGAAGCGGAGAAGCTCCAGCAACTTCATATCCAGTGTCCCCCGGCCTTCCTCCCTCAGCCCCCGGGGAATCCCACCGGCCCCTCCAGGCCTTCCTCTCGGGTGTCTTCAGGCCGGTGCCAGGCCAGCTCTGGACAGGGGACACAGGACGAGGCCCCTTTTGTACTCCCCCGGGGCACTGTGACTGCTGCGTTGCCAGGTGATGGCACTGTGACACGGGGGTGACCAGGGGTGACGCAGCCCCCCAGGCGCAGGATTTTCTCACCACTCCTTACCGATGCACCAAGGGACATTTGTTCCTGCCCTGCTTGTGGGGAGGTCATTCTCTTGGGAAAACGTACAAAACTTGTTTTGTTCCTTGATCACACTTCAAATGGTCAATCCCTGGGACAGGCTTCCTGGCGAGCACTGCTCCCTCAGAGCAGACGTCCGTGGCCTAGCGGTCTTGTCTCCAAAGTGGCCAACCATAAACATTATGACAAGGAGAGCCTTCTGTTCCCGGCATTCACCACCGGTTGAAAAACGACAATGAGATGGTTTTGCAGAGCTGGCTCCTGCCAAGGCTTGCGATGGGCAAGAGAGCCAGAGCGCCAGGGCACGGGGGTGCCTCGGGGGTGCGAGGGCAGCGGGCAAGAACCTGGCCGAAAGGGCCCCGAGGAGCCCTGGCCAGGGGCTGTGCTCAGTGCTACCGAGGAAAAGCAGCAACCCGCGGGGGCCACGCTGGGGGCCCCCTGGGAGCCTCGAAAGCTTCCTCCCCCCGCATGCGGGGCACGAGGCCACCTTCGTGGGGCACCAGCAGCAGGCACCTGGCCAGAATGGCCCAAAGAAGCCCTGGCCAGGGGCCCTGCTGGGTGCTGCAGAGGCAGGCAAAAAACCCCGGGCAGGGACACTTGCTCGCCCACCGCGGGGGAAAAAAAGCCTTCCTCCCCCCAGCTGCGGGGCACGAGAGGCCACCTTCGTGGGGCACCAGCAGCAGGCGGTGACCTGGCCCGAGGGACCGCAGGAGCCCTGACAAGCGGTCGCGCTCAGTGCTGCAGAGGAAGGCAAAAAACCCCCGGGGGCCAGTGCCAATGTGCCCCGGGGGAAAATTCCTTCCTGACCCCAGGCAGCGCTGGCGATCGGCTGTTCCCTGAGCACGTGAGCGGGACCGGCCTCCTCGTCCCACGGGCCGGGCACGCCTCCCGGGAGATGCCCCAGCCCTCTTCTCCCTCCGCCCGGAGCCACCTCAGGGGCTTCCAAGAGTGACCAAACACCCCTGGCCTGATCGACCTGGGGGGACAAGAATCCTTCCTGTGCCTGGCAGGGCACCAGTGGGTGCTCCAAAGCTCTGGGACCCCTGGCAATATCTCTGCATCCCATAACTCACGGCCACCGCCCCTGGCTCCACAGGGATGAAGTCGGTGAGCTCTGCAGCGCTCCTCAAGAAGGCATTCCTTTGGTGGTGCCATGGCTGTCCAGCTGAAAAAGCCCGATAGCCTTGAGCACCTCCAGGTGCTGGTGGTTCTTCTCATCCCCTGAGGGGCTTGTGTCTGCTCCCTGAAGGCTCAAGCGAGATTTCCATCCATCAGATGAACTTGGAACATAGCCTTGTCACAGCTGCCCTTGAAGCGGAGAAGCTCCAGCAACTTCATATCCAGTGTCCCCCGGCCTTCCTCCCTCAGCCCCCGGGGAATCCCACCGGCCCCTCCAGGCCTTCCTCTCGGGTGTCTTCAGGCCGGTGCCAGGCCAGCTCTGGACAGGGGACACAGGACGAAGCCCCTTTTGTACTCCCCCGGGGCACTGTGACTGCTGCGTTGCCAGGTGATGGCATTGTGACACGGGGGTGACCAGGGGTGACGCAGCCCCCCAGGTGCAGGATTTTCTCACCACTCCTTACCGATGCACCAAGGGACATTTGTTCCTGCCCTGCTTGTGGGGAGGTCATTCTCTTGGGAAAACGTACAAAACTTGTTTTGTTCCTTGATCACACTTCAAATGGTCAATCCCTGGGACAGGCTTCCTGGCGAGCACTGCTCCCTCAGAGCAGACGTCCGTGGCCTAGCGGTCTTGTCTCCAAAGTGGCCAACCATAAACATTATGACAAGGAGAGCCTTCTGTTCCCGGCATTCACCACCGGTTGAAAAACGACAATGAGATGGTTTTGCAGAGCTGGCTCCTGCCAAGGCTTGCGATGGGCAAGAGAGCCAGAGCGCCAGGGTACGGGGGTGCCTCGGGGGTGCGAGGGCAGCGGGCAAGAACCTGGCCGAAAGGGCCCCGAGGAGCCCTGGCCAGGGGCTGTGCTCAGTGCTACCGAGGAAAAGCAGCAACCCGCGGGGGCCACGCTGGGGGCCCCCTGGGAGCCTCGAAAGCTTCCTCCCCCCGCATGCGGGGCATGAGGCCACCTTCGTGGGGCACCAGCAGCAGGCACCTGGCCAGAATGGCCCAAAGGAGCCCTGGCCAGGGGCCCTGCTGGGTGCTGCAGAGGCAGGCAAAAAACCCCGGGCAGGGACACTTGCTCGCCCACCGCGGGGGAAAAAAAGCCTTCCTCCCCCCAGCTGCGGGGCACGAGAGGCCACCTTCGTGGGGCACCAGCAGCAGGCGGTGACCTGGCCCGAGGGAACGCAGGAGCCCTGACAAGCGGTCGCGCTCAGTGCTGCAGAGGAAGGCAAAAAACCCCCGGGGGCCAGTGCCAATGTGCCCCGGGGGAAAATTCCTTCCTGACCCCAGGCAGCGCTGGCGATCGGCTGTTCCCTGAGCACGTGAGCGGGACCGGCCTCCTCGTCCCACGGGCCGGGCACGCCTCCCGGGAGATGCCCCAGCCCTCTTCTCCCTCAGCCCGGAGCCACCTCAGGGGCTTCCAAGAGTGACCAAACACCCCTGGCCTGATCGACCTGGGGGGACAAGAATCCTTCCTGTGCCTGGCAGGGCACCAGTGGGTGCTCCAAAGCTCTGGGACCCCTGGCAATATCTCTGCATCCCATAACTCACGGCCACCGCCCCTGGCTCCACAGGGATGAAGTCGGTGAGCTCTGCAGCGCTCCTCAAGAAGGCATTCCCTTGGTGGTGCCATGGCTGTCCAGCTGGAAAAGCCCGATAGCCTTGAGCACCTCCAGGTGCTGGTGGTTCTTCTCATCCCCTGAGGGGCTTGTGTCTGCTCCCTGAAGGCTCAAGCGAGATTTCCATCCATCAGATGAACTTGGAACATAGCCTTGTCACAGCTGCCCTTGAAGCGGAGAAGCTCCAGCAACTTCATATCCAGTGTCCCCCGGCCTTCCTCCCTCAGCCCCCGGGGAATCCCACCGGCCCCTCCAGGCCTTCCTCTCGGGTGTCTTCAGGCCGGTGCCAGGCCAGCTCTGGACAGGGGACACAGGACGAGGCCCCTTTTGTACTCCCCCGGGGCACTGTGACTGCTGCGTTGCCAGGTGATGGCACTGTGACACGGGGGTGACCAGGGGTGACGCAGCCCCCCAGGCGCAGGATTTTCTCACCACTCCTTACCGATGCACCAAGGGACATTTGTTCCTGCCCTGCTTGTGGGGAGGTCATTCTCTTGGGAAAACGTACAAAACTTGTTTTGTTCCTTGATCACACTTCAAATGGTCAATCCCTGGGACAGGCTTCCTGGCGAGCACTGCTCCCTCAGAGCAGACGTCCGTGGCCTAGCGGTCTTGTCTCCAAAGTGGCCAACCATAAACATTATGACAAGGAGAGCCTTCTGTTCCCGGCATTCACCACCGGTTGAAAAACGACAATGAGATGGTTTTGCAGAGCTGGCTCCTGCCAAGGCTTGCGATGGGCAAGAGAGCCAGAGCGCCAGGGCACGGGGGTGCCTCGGGGGTGCGAGGGCAGCGGGCAAGAACCTGGCCGAAAGGGCCCCGAGGAGCCCTGGCCAGGGGCTGTGCTCAGTGCTACCGAGGAAAAGCAGCAACCCGCGGGGGCCACGCTGGGGGCCCCCTGGGAGCCTCGAAAGCTTCCTCCCCCCGCATGCGGGGCACGAGGCCACCTTCGTGGGGCACCAGCAGCAGGCACCTGGCCAGAATGGCCCAAAGGAGCCCTGGCCAGGGGCCCTGCGCGGTGCTGCAGAGGCAGGCAAAAAACCCCGGGCAGGGACACTTGCTCGCCCACCGCGGGGGAAAAAAAGCCTTCCTCCCCCCAGCTGCGGGGCACGAGAGGCCACCTTCGTGGGGCACCAGCAGCAGGCGGTGACCTGGCCCGAGGGACCGCAGGAGCCCTGACAAGCGGTCGCGCTCAGTGCTGCAGAGGAAGGCAAAAAACCCCCGGGGGCCAGTGCCAATGTGCCCCGGGGGAAAATTCCTTCCTGACCCCAGGCAGCGCTGGCGATCGACTGTTCCCTGAGCACGTGAGCAGGACCGGCCTCCTCGTCCCACGGGCCGGGCACGCCTCCCGGGAGATGCCCCAGCCCTCTTCTCCCTCAGCCCGGAGCCACCTCAGGGGCTTCCAAGAGTGACCAAACACCCCTGGCCTGATCGACCTGGGGGGACAAGAATCCTTCCTGTGCCTGGCAGGGCACCAGTGGGTGCTCCAAAGCTCTGGGACCCCTGGCAATATCTCTGCATCCCATAACTCACGGCCACCGCCCCTGGCTCCACAGGGATGAAGTCGGTGAGCTCTGCAGCGCTCCTCAAGAAGGCATTCCTTTGGTGGTGCCATGGCTGTCCAGCTGAAAAAGCCCGATAGCCTTGAGCACCTCCAGGTGCTGGTGGTTCTTCTCATCCCCTGAGGGGCTTGTGTCTGCTCCCTGAAGGCTCAAGCGAGATTTCCATCCATCAGATGAACTTGGAACATAGCCTTGTCACAGCTGCCCTTGAAGCGGAGAAGCTCCAGCAACTTCATATCCAGTGTCCCCCGGCCTTCCTCCCTCAGCCCCCGGGGAATCCCACCGGCCCCTCCAGGCCTTCCTCTCGGGTGTCTTCAGGCCGGTGCCAGGCCAGCTCTGGACAGGGGACACAGGACGAAGCCCCTTTTGTACTCCCCCGGGGCACTGTGACTGCTGCGTTGCCAGGTGATGGCACTGTGACATGGGGGTGACACAGTCCCCCAGTTGCCACCTCATCCCCCGCCCAGCACCCCTGGGAGGAAGGGCTTTGGGGTGCCGGCCCCGAGGCAGCCCCTGTGCCCAGCAGGCCCTGGGCGCTGTCCCTGCCCTTGGTGGCCATGCACGGGCCACAGCTGCTGGGAGTCCCTCTCCATCCATCTGGACAGCCAGACTCTGCAAAGGGCATTTATGCCAGTCGCGTTCCTTTGGATGGCGGATGTGAGAGGGGATAAGACGGGCTTGTGGTTCCCTCTGCATGGACTCTGCAGAGATGCAGAGAGCACACGCAGGATTTCCTCACCACTCCTTACCAATGCACCAGGGGACATTTGCTCATGCCCTGCTTGTGGTGGGGTTGTCCTCTTTGGAAGAAGTCGTAGGGTTGGTTTTTTGTGTTATTGACCATCTTTTTCCCTGCAATTCAGTAGCTCTTCTCCTGCTTTGGCTTTCACCTTTGGTATCTGGAAAGTGACGGCAGCCCTCTCAGCCTTTTTTTTGCTCCAGCTAGTCTTTGACATCTTTTTTCAGCTCTTTGCTATAACTCTTACACCGCTTGGAAATGCACACTCTCCCAGTTGTTCCTGAATGCAAAAATCCCAGAACTCATAGTAATTAAGCAGCGTCAGCTAGCTGCTCACCAGCTTGTGACTTCCACTCTGGCCTAAGCATTGCTTGGATTCAACCACTCTTCCAATTCCAGGAATGATTCTGAACCAATTATTTTCTTTCTGTTTGAGTCTCTGCCTGTTTTCCTCTGAGACTCTGTTGTAATATAGAATTAATTTGCAATTATAAAACGAGCCAGATTCTTGTTCCCAGATGTGATTTTCTTGGCAATGGAAACAGGCTTTGGGGGAAAGGTAGCAAGGTCCATGCAGCAGCAAAGAACCACTAACTCTCACTAGCATACAGTACAAGCTATGTCAAAAGATCCAATAGTTACCATTTTGATTTCCTATTAATGTACACAGCTTTTAAAGAACTGGACACTGTGGTTGCTTTTTTCCTTAAAGCAGTATAAATGTTTTTCCAGATTTAACTACTGAGGCTTCATTAAATTAGCAGAGTTTTTCCCATGCACTGTTTCAATTTCTCTGCCCTTCTATCAAGTATATAAAATAAAATAGTGGAAGATCACACTTTGGATTGGAAAGACACACAAAAAAGATTAAATTTTCACATTCAAAGCACACAGCAGTGACAGAATCCTTCCCCCACAGCACTTGAAGGAAAATCCACTGGGTTTTGTTCTTTGAATCTTACATTTCTTAGGCTCTTTGAAAAGGTCACACTAGAGTTCATTTTCAAAATAAATAGAATCTGTTGAAACATGGCATTTATTTGAAGACCACAATACACATCCAGTAGTATGAGGTCATCAAGGTGACAGTTTCTTCTCCATTTAGTACTCAGGCCAATCTGTTTTACATTTAATTTAGCTGGCTGATATCTCTCAGATGACCAGGTGAATGCAGTTTCAAACAAGCCAGAACTGGTCAAGAATTCGCATCAAATATGGTAATTGGATTGAAATGAACACATCTTTGAAAAAGTCACAATTATTCATATGTGGTTTACAAATTAAAGGTTTGAAATTTGCTTTGAAGCTTGTTAAAATTTAAAGTAAAATGAGGATTAAAATGAAACTCCATGCAAAAAATAGATTTTTTTGAGGTTGGCCACACAAAATGCTTACCCAAACAATCTTTTGGATCAAATGAATAGGGCTTCCCCACTAGTTTTGGTGACCAAATGACCAAACCATTTTAATGAAGGAAATAATAATAAAGTAGAAAACTAAACCAAAATCACATGTCATTCTTCTTCTACAAAGAGCAATCTTCTGCTAACATCTAGAGAAAGAAAATGTATCTTTGGAAAAACACACAGGAAACACCTTAGAAAATGAATCATTCTAACATCAGGGTAATGAAAAAACAAGCCAGTGCCTTCAACCCTTGTGAAAGGATGTGAAAACAAACCAGTATGGCTACAGGTGTTCTTTATCTATCTACAGATAAACAATTCCAGTAAAGGGGGCATTTCTAATTTGAATCAAGCCTGGAAACGCTTCTCATACACACAGACCTGAGTCTCAAACACTGAGCCAGAATCTTAAAGGAGAAAATCTAACTAGCAAAGATATGAAACACCATTATTTGACCATTCCACCTGTATTTTATTTGTGTGCACAAGGTATGGAAAAATGAAGAGCCACTTTTAACAGATATTCCTCATATATAATAGAAGAACATTCAACTAAAGGCATTTTGTGAACTTACAGAAAAGAAAGGTTTACAACACAAACATAGAAGTTTGTTTTATTTGGGGCATATGAACTTTACTTAAACTGTTACACAGGAATAGTTTTATAGAATAAGATTTCTGAGTATATTTTTTTCTTTTTCCTCCTATGTCTGTTCCAAGCTTTGATGTTCATACATTAGTTCCCACACTCTTTACAGGATGAATAATTATTTATGTACAAAATTACACTCTGAAAGGCACCTCAGTCAACATGACACCTTCAAATTTATTTGTAATATATCACTTGCATAAATTGAAGTGAGAGTGGGGAGTATACAGTGAACACAAGTCGTCAGGAGTAATTATAAAAGAGGAAAAATAAAGAGTCTGGCATATGAAAGTTTCTTCATTACTCCTTAGTATATTTATAATCAACCAATTTCACATTTTCCAGCTCTGTAAAGTAAGACCTGCATATCTTCCCAGAGTTTGCTTGTAAGCCATACAATTCCAAGTAGCCATGCTTAAAGGTATTTTATAAACCATTTTATAACATGGCATGATAATTCCCCCATGGGGCTAGTCACTGGACACATAAATTGTTCCTTTGCCAGGACAATACTTCCAGGTTTTGATAATGCTTTTGACTAGCTTCCAGAAAAGCTGCCACCTGGTTAAATCCATGTTCAGTTCCTTCGTCAGTGATGATCTAAGTTACAGGGATCACAGATGAAAACCTCAAGTGTCCTGCACAAAAACTCAAGAGATATCATCTCCCCTGCAGTCAGTAACACCATACCTACATGCAGTTTCGCAACACCTAGTTCACCAACCAGCTTTACCCATGGGAAAGTAACTTTACCCTTTTTTCAGGTAACGGGTCCATTTGCCTAGAGGCTCTCCTGTTTCTGGGAGCTGCCTGTAAATTCCATGATGATGAGGTCCCATGGAAGTAGAGAGCTTTGCACCAGCAACACCAATGGCCCAGCTCAAAAGCAGTGACTTCTGCAGCAGCAGCAGGCAGCTCATTGTTCACAGGAGCATTGCCTCTGTCTCAGTATCTCACAGGTTCCACTTCAGTTGATCTCAAACCTTTATGTTGAGTTTCTCTCTTCGTCTCTTAGGGGTTTTGGATGAAGGAATTGGAGATAAAGAAAGCCCAGAGGAACAACTTACACCAGGATATCACTTCTCTTGCTGCACCATACTACCAGTGTTATCATGGCACATGTCAACATGACTGGGATCAAGATCAGAGTTATGAGAATTTCATCTGGTGGATCTTCCCAGTGAACCTTTTCTGAAGTACAGTTTGAAAAGAACTGTTTATGAATTCCAGTGATAAAGCCCTCTGCAAGGGGGTTTGGCCAAAAGCAACTTGCATTGTTGGCTTCACGTTCTGTGCACTGGGTAAAGTTGTCATAATACCTAGGAGAAGAAGAAAATTGATAGAAGTTTTGAGCAGAATGCATTCGCATATCATACTTAGAGGATGCTACACAGGGTCGCATATAGAATGTATAAGACTAGGTCTATCATGCAGATATTCTGCTGAAGGACCTCTAACGAAAGCTCTGGGTACTACACTGTGAGCCTGAAGAACTGACTCACATATGCTCATAGAACTGAGAGATTCCATGTGAAACTCTGAGATCCCAGATGGATAGTAGTCAAAACCTTGTCTTTTGGGTGGCATTACTATAGCCAGGACCTCCTAATGCCACTTTAAGCAGAATTAGAACTCTCTCACTAGAGACATCTACAGTATCTTTAAAAAAAAGCACACAAATGTGCCAAGAACAGGGCGTTTTGATCAAAATGTGGATAATTCATGCCTCATCTGCCATTGGACATGATGTTGTGGTAAAAATGACGATGTAATGCTGGGACTGATCCACAACATGCATTGCTGTGTAACAATGTCCGTTCTCTTGTACCCTCAGGCAACGAGAAGGTAACAGGAAACTAAACACAGAAAGTTAGCTGTTGACAACATTTATCATTTTCCCAACTGCAGCAAATGCCCAGCAGGAAGAAAAAAAATCATTCCTAACTACACCTGTTCGCAGTGCTCATGAAAGGTTGGGAATCCCCTGTAATGCCTAACATTCAATTTCAACACAGCATATGCTGAAATTTACCTGTCCGGGGATAACTTATATTTATGAGAATTGGCTATGCCCCACAAAAAAAAAAGAAACAATAAGCCTGAATGAGTAATGGGATGGGTTTTGTGGTGTTATCATAAGCCAAAGAAATTCAGAAAGCAAACAGAGTATGGGGGGAGGAGATCGGAAATTAACAAGACAAAGAGTGTCTGGTCAGTACATGAATAGGGCAAGAAATAAGGAAGCTGAATTATTGTTTGTTGTATTTAAAAATATTTATTTCAGTCCTGCACAACTCAATAAATTCACTTCAAAGGAAAATTAAAAATAGAAAAGGGAGAGCAAGAAACCACATGACACCTCAGGGGATAGCATCCTGCACTAGCATCTGAAGGTCCTATGGTGCCTTTCAGTACATATAAATACAGTAACTCCTGATGAATGACTCGTTCTGACATTAAGAACCCCAGGGGACTAATGCTGACTCAGTCCTTTACTGCAAAGTAGCAGAGACATTCAGTGTTTGGGTCAAGACTGAAGTCCACTGCCTCTTGCCTGTCTGTCACGGGAAATGTCTGCCTGCAAACACACAGGCTGAGAATACAGGCTGCAGAGCGTCTGCATTCCCAGGGCTGTATTCACAGAAGAAGAAAAAGCCTCACAGAAAGGTCCTTCTGCAGCCTCCTCACAGTTCTCATTCTCAGGGAGTTTGAGCTGATGCTGCTTTTTTCATAAGCGTATCCACTGGTTGAGCTGACGTGTCCACACCTAGATGCTCTGGCACGCAGATGCATGTATGCACAATGCATGTATATTTTAAGCAAAGCAACTAGAAAGGAAGCTTTTGTGACAACATCAGCAGCCGCACGGAAACAACAGGAAATAAGCTAAAAATAAAATACAGATATTAGCTGTTTTATTTTAATAGTGTCATTCTTGCATGTGACCCGGTTGCATCCATTCTTTATGTCCTTGGACTAAATTAGGAGTTGAAGATGGCTAGCTGAATATGGGAAAGACAGTCCCAGAGGACCTGAAGAATGACACATCTGAAGGCATGCCTACAACGTTCGATGGACTGCAGTGCAGGGATGGCAGAGCTAACACACAGCTGCCCAGACAGGTCAGTGCTGTGTCTAGCACAGACACCAGGCAGATTCCAAAGAGCATCTGGCTCTGCTCCAGCCCTGCTCTGGTGAGCAAGTGTGTCCCATCGACGGCCACTTCAGCTCCCTGCTGCCACAGCCACCCAATTCACCCATCTGTTCATGTAGAGTAATAAAACCTCCAAATACTGGTGATCTGAGCAGGCTTCATATAAGTGTACCCTAAACTGAAAGGTTTTATATCTTTAAATCTTTCTCTTCCCACCCCCCACCCCCCCCTTTTTTCTCTTTTTCTCCCCGTCCCTGATGTAAAATCCTATAGAAAGTTCAGTGTTGTTCCATGAATTCTGCAGGGTTGGTTTTTTTTCATAAATGTTAGATGGTGTGAGCAAAACCACTTTCCACTGATTTTGCATTTAAAGTACAACATAGCTAGAAAATCTGATTAAATGTTGCCAAAGAGCCAGAGCCGAAATAGCAGGGAATTATATTGAATTTGAAAGACTGAATCCCAAAGAGACAAAATTGAATAAAAATGTTATCTTAATAGTTTGAATTCCTTAAGACTTTCCCTTAATAGCCTCTCTCTCTAAAAAAAAAACCAAAAAAAAAAAACAACCAACCACACAAAAAACTACCTGCACTATAACTGTTCTTTCACACAATTACAGGAATGTAGATAACAAAAAATCTCAAGTATTTGAGAGTTACGTGTCTGCTAGTAAAGCTCAATTCACATAAACATTTAAGTAATTTAAGAGTTTATGCACTGCAACGGAAAATTCACGTTAAAAAAAATCCTCTGCATGGTACGGTGCTGCAGCCAGCTCAGAAGGGAGCAACTGGATCCTCATTATTACAGTACGGCCGTTTCGTAGTTGATCAAGTGGCTTGCAAGCTTTTTTAAGAGGGAGGTAGGGGTTAAGAGGTATTTAATTCCAATTCAGTTCTTCTATGCTCAATTCTCTTATGCCTTATGTAATTCTCTTTATTCAGATGGTAAAGGCTAGAGCAGGGAACATTTTCATTCTGCAGAATCAAATGACTATAACAAAGACGCCCTGGCCTTTGACTGGAGGTACTTCAGCACAAAGGCATAAAAATTACATGCTTTGTGAAAGGAAAGAACAAGAAATGGCATTTTCTGCTTGTTCCCAGGACAAGTAATTGGACAGCAGTACAGTAGCACAAGCTCCTTCACCTCTCGGACTATAAGGAGGTGTAGGAAGGTTATTATTCTCTGTGCTGAGTCACATTTTCATCTCTTTCAGGCTAGTTAACGAGGACCCTA
Organism: Falco biarmicus; assembly: GCF_023638135.1. NCBI lineage: Eukaryota > Metazoa > Chordata > Aves > Falconiformes > Falconidae > Falco > Falco biarmicus. The sequence continues at coordinate 25,328,865 of NC_079291.1, forward strand.
GTTAGTTAATACTCAGAAAAGGTATATTCACTGAAAGCCGGGTGATAAGCTTTGTGATCAGTGAACTGAAAAATTAACGTAGCTAAGAGTTTCAACTCAGTTCATTAGGCCAGCACCAAAACCCAAAAACTAAGCATAGTCTGAGCACCAAAATTCATATAAAGATATGCTTTTCCCTCATATGCTCAGCAGTAAGTAAACTGTAAAGTTTATTGAGGAACCAACTACTTGGTCATACTATGGATTACTGAAAATACTTTCAGAGAACATGAAAAATACTTTATTCCTCTTTGGAGCAATCTCTGAGCTGCAACACATTTGTCATGAAAGACAGTTTTCAATATTCTAGCACAATACATTTTCAGAGCACAAACGCTTTTCCTCATGTACTTTATGTTTCCACTAAAAAAGATAACAACAACTGTGTGGTTAGTTTTCATAAAAACTGGAAAATTTTATTTTGTGAGTTATTTTACCTGTGAGAAAACATACTTATATATTTACCTATAACCACACAGGCAGTTAGCAGGAATGCTAGTGCACATACTTGCCTTAATGGAACAGTGTATCATGGATGCCCACTCAAACCATTTAAATAGACAACCTCACCCATCTCAGGGTACCCAATTGCCTACCACTCACGGCACTGGTCAGTCTAAGTAGGAGCTTCAGTCTCATCCATACTTCCCCAGAGAGGAATGTGGTACATTCTTGTTCCCTCTTCATCATCTCTGCACAGAAAAACTGCAGATGACTGGTTCACAAACACACCCCCAAAAAAATACAACTCCCTCCTCCAAATTTTCATGAGACCAAGAAAATGAATAGATTGTTTTATTAAGAGTTTCAACAAATGAGCCCTCTCCAAAGAAAAATTGTTCTTTCAAAAAAATCCCAAACAATTCACAAAAAGCAGAGTACCATACATCATGTTACTGAAGACAAACTTTTGAAGGCATTCACTGACTGCAGCCAGCAGACCCATCAGCACTTCCAATAAGACAATTTTGTCACCTCTGCAGCACTCATGAACAGATCACTACAGAGACACTCTGCACACATGCAGTCACTTATGTTTTGCCATTGCTTAACAAGAAGGATCAGGAATTAAAAAACAAAACAATCACCGCACTTTAACAACTATCCTGTTTTACATAAATCAGCTTCACAGTGTGTGATGTCATTATGGAAGGGTACAGCAGGCTACATACATTATGAGTTAGTTTTTGTTATTTTGAGTCCATCAAGTATTCCAAAAATACGGGCAAAATTCTCTCTACATAAACTAGTCTTGAGGTAAGTCACATAATAAGATACTCCAGGAAATTCACTCCTTCTGCTACTCCACAATCCTCGACAGGAAACTTGTAGTATCCTAGAACCAGATATGTGGTGTATTTTAATGAAGAAGATTTAAAACTTTATTTTGCCCCAGGTGGTTCAAACAAGAAATTTCTTTTAAAATAGTCATATATTAAATCAGAGTTCAAACTGAATTATCATCCTGGTAACCTTCACCCAATCTGGAATGAAAAATGCCGAAATATATAATATTTCTCTTGCAGCATTTCCAGATGAAGAGGAGGCAGGCAGTACCAAACAACCTCACACACAAAAAAAGCACACCTATTTTTATGTGATATGCAGCCAGATTTTACAGAATTTAAGGGTGTAATAGTCTGGATGAACTTCAAAAAAAGGGTCCAAACCTTAAGATGACTATTTGCTGAGGTTTCACCATCACATTAAAAGGAAAGCTTCAGTTTTATAACCAGCTATGAGCCTACAAATGATAGAATATTTCTGAACTTTTTTCATTCAACAACTCTCCAAAGAGATTTGTGGCTGATATTACTTAAACCATGTATCTTCTGCCAAGAGGATTGTTCTCACAGACACATTTCTACCTCCCTAATCAGATCAGATCTGCTGTTGTGCATCTCCAGTACAGAGTTCAGCCAGAAGAAAATAATGCACTACATATCATAATGAAGGAAATGAATGGGGCTGGGGGAGGCAAAAAAAAAACCAAAAAAAACCCCACCCTTGCTGGTTTACTGACAACTTTATAAAGTAGTTTACTCTCATGCCACTAAGTAACGGGCACTGTGACAGATTTACTCACTTGGGTTGAAAATAATAAATACCTTCTGGTGTCCTTTGAAACAATTACAGATCTCCACCCTTGGCTTCACATCAACAGCTGTCTGGAAAATGAAACGTGGTTGACTAAACCTAACTGAAAACCCTAAAATGCAGAACTATTACTAAATAAAAACATACGGCAAAAAATGTAAATATAAAGAGCAACCGTACGTGTAAGCAGTAGTTTATATACATAATATCCATCTCCAATGAGCAACAGAAACTACTACATTAAGCAAATGTAGAACAAGGAGGGAAATGTCTGACACCAGGTACCATGTTATAAAGATAAAATATTTAGTAGCATGGGAGTTTTACCAAGCCAGAAGCTTCTACTAGCAAGTAGCCTTTGTCTTCCACCACTCCCGAGCTACATTTTAATGATTACTTCATTGTAAATTTGGTTCATTTTGGGGAAGCACCAGCTTGAAGGGGAAGTATTCTCTGAAGCCATCACTGCACCAAGTCTACAGGAGCCAGTCCCATAACGCCCTGGAATTAGACAAAAATCCAAAGAGTAAGTGAAGGCAAATCCTAATCCCACCAGTACTTAAGCATGTGTATTCAACTTCTTGTATGCACAGCAGGTCCTAAGTAGCCATCACTGCCAGCAATGGTGTGGAAAAAGATGTCCTTAATATACCAAAGAGTCTGCAGTGGGTCTCAGATTCTGTCAGCCACCTCACAAACTCCCACCTCTCCAGCTCAGAGAGAAATAAAGATGAAGGGAATGCACTGCAGAGGGCACAGGAAGATGCAAGAGGAGCACACGGAACTGGCATCCTGCAATCCAAACGCTGATATGCTCTGCAAATGTGTGCCTTGCAAACGTTCATTCATGTACTGCATCTTCCAGGTAAGAGTTTATTTTGCCCCTCAAGAGATGATTACAACACTGCAGTCTCACTCTGCTCTATGCAGTGGTCTGGCTCAAGAGCTATGGCTTTATTATAGTTTGTAGAAACCATTATTTACTTATGCTATTGCATGAACAGCAAATTATGTCGGAACACATTACTTAATCACGAACTCATTGGGGACAAAGACTAAAAAGAAGGTGGCTGAACTTCTCCAAATAAATCCTTCTTGATCTAGCGATGAAGAAATACGTGCTATTTTAGTGGTGAACATGAATTCTCCTGGAGGTTTGCCAAGGTAAAGCAAATCCCTTCACCACCACTTTGACACAACAGATAATAAACTGCTATGTCAATTAACACACACATCGGACCCTTTGCATTTGGGGCCTCAAATTGTACATTTCTTTACCACATAGATAGGGTAATCCGTGACTCACTGCTTTTAAATCATCACTGCTCAGTTTCTAAAGTGGACTTGAATTACAACTTTGATGACAGAGCATCTGATAGAGACCACAGTTCCAACTGCAGCTCATTCCTGTGTAAGCTCCTGAGATACAGCAAAGTCACTTTGAACAAGCTCCTCAGTAAACATGTCCCCAGATTTGCAGCAGCAAACCCACCACCTCAATCCAGAATGATCTTAACATGGAACACTGCAAACAGACCTGAGGGTTCGGTACTATTTTAGGAAGTCTGATGCCTACTCTCTGCCCTGGTCCAACACCAGCAGCTATTGTAGTACCACTGACATTTGATGAAAAACAGAGAGAACGGCAAGGGGGAAAATAAGGCTAATTTGTTATTCATTGAAAGCTGAAAGAAGGCAGAGTAATTTTTAAAACAGACTTTAGTGCTGTGAGCTAAAAAAGACACTTCCAATTCCCAAACCTGGAGAAGAAAGCTTAACCACAAAATGGTATTTGGAAAGAGAATGAGATTGATGTGGAAGAGAAAGAAGATTAATCACAAATGTACATTTTTACTATATTGTACCTTTCATTTTAGAAACCTATGATATTACAGCTAGTTCTGTCTTGTGTGAAGCGTTGTTTAGGACATACTTGTTTAATACATTGTGCTTAATTTTATTTCATGAGCAGAGCTTAAGTGTGTAGCGTGGGTCTGGAGGGACACAAGCCCTTATGAGATCTACAGCAATTATTTAGAGACAGATACTTAAAACTAGTGAAATCCCTACAGACAGTCAGTAAAAGCCCTTGAAATCATGTGTATTATTTTGTAGTCAGTAAAAAACAGATAGACACACATGAACTCCCTGGAAGGTATATGTAAATCCTCCTTTCCTTTTCTTTTGGTGGCTAATAAAGTCTCTGTAGCTGTATTTCAGCTACAATCATCCCGAAAGTATTTGAGAATTCAAGTCCTACAACCAAAAAGCAAGGGCAGTTCAACTTGACACAGAGGAAAAGGTTTCTACACTGCTGTATTCCTCCTCCTCCTCCAGCACCACGATATCAGCTCTTCACAAGCTGGTTTCTGAACCATCATGCTGTACAGCACGATGCTGGAGCACCAGAAGGAACTGTGGCAGTCTGCCCTGCAGATGCTTGAGAAGAGGTGTTGCCAACCCCATTTGCATGTGCTCATCAGTTAGACATCTCTGTTCCTTATTTGTCCCTCTGTAAATGAGGCTAAAGTAGTATTGTCCAACTTCACAGAAACGTTGTTTAGTAAAAGACAATTTGGTCTCTAATGACTACCTTAATAGGGACCATATGTGTCATATACAAAGAGTTGGCACCCAGTTTAGATGTTCAAAACCTTCCCAAGTTATATATAAAACAATCCCTGTGCCATTTGACTGATTGCCTTGTGTTAAAATGAAGCCCATGGTAGCTGTATCTGTTTCTCATTCCAAATCCTGTTTGCTGTGCTGCTTAAACTGTAGGTAGCAGGTTAAACAAAGCAAAGAAAGCCTTCCCTTTACAATTTCTGCTATAGAAGAGCCAGATAGATGTGGCATATTTTCTGTATCACTTCACAACATCTGTACTCAAAATCTCATGCATATAAGTATGCCTGCAGTGACAGTGACATCAAGACACTACTATAAAATGGAAAAAAAAACCCCAACCAAATAAAACCAGCATGGGTAACTGTATAGTCAGAGAGCAGTTATGAAATGCTAGCTAAAAGAAAACAACTGATTTCTAAATAAGGGATGGTAATGCAAAAAAGTATGCAAGATTGCCGTTTCAGACACTGACTTCTATATACAAACATACTAGTGGTTTGGTTTTTTTACTAATGGGTAAAGGCAAAAAAATATTGCTAATAACACCTAGATGTCATCTAATACCTTTCATTTGTTCATTTACATAGGAAGCAAATGTCCTCATTGTTTTCTAGATGAGAAACCTCAACCATAATATGGAATCACAATTTGCCCACAGCAGTAGTTTATGGCAGAACTGGGAAAAGAGCGTGGTTCTTCCCGGCTAAGGACCAGGCTCCCGATAAAATCCACAGTGCTTACAAGAACTCTGATTCTTATCCTGGAACTGGGGTACTGAAAACAACTCTCTCCTTGTGAAATCTCCACTGTTTGAACTACACACACACACACCATGACTACATATGACTTAATTTCTTACGAAACCAGGTCTGAAAGTGGCCTGTTTTTTCAGAGAAAGCAGAGCTCCAGAAAAGCTCAGTCTTCAGGGATTACTTGGACAACAGGGCACCATGTCCACCAGAACCTGACAGAGGAGAAAAGAAAGATGCCCCAAACTTTCTTCTGCTCTTTCCTCTGTGACTGACAAGGGAAATGCTGTCCACACTGGGCTCAGGGGCAGAAGTTAGAGCTGAGCAATTATCCCAGAATATACACAAAACTGCAACAGGCTGAAGGAGATGCATGAGTGACAGTACTGAGCTGCTCATTTGCAAATAAGGAATACATGAACTACCATCTTGAATTCAAAGTATAAAAGACACCCTTGTACCTCAGTCCTGAGCATGTACAAGAGGCTCTGCTCCCAGAGAGTTCATGTAAGCTTTGATATAAATTTCAGTTTCATTTATGTTGCTGAAGACTGCAACACGGTTCCCAGGTTAAGGGGAACTCAATTGCAAACTAATTCTGCACCGTTACCCACCTCATCTCTCCCTTTGTTTCCACAAGAAGCAAAACTCAGCACACAGGCCAGATCAGCCCCCCGACGTGCTAGAGCCCTGGTGATGGGCAGTCAGAAGAGAAAGCTTCTGCAGTATTGCACAGCAAGCGAACCACACCACCATACCAGAATTCAGACACAAAACACAGGTGGGACTTCGTTACATCTTGCTTTCATCTGACTCCAGTCCCTTGCAAGTGCATCAAGTTTGTATTTTTCACCACAAGGTTGAACCCGTATCTTCAGCAAATGGCTTGCCAGTTTTCAGTTCTGCACAGTTCCTGCAAAGCTCTCTAGAAGGAATTTACGTTACATAAACTTGAAATCATACTTTTGAGACGTGCTGCAAGCAAGTCCATAAAGGTGAGGAAGAAAAACCGATTTAAGAGTTCTCAATACTTGTGACTACTTTAAACCTGATTTTCACAGCAACTGTTTCTCCCTTCCACACTTTCTCATTAAAACGATGACCTCGTCAATCTTTGATGCCTGGGAAAACATACATTTCATAGCAGAAAACAATAAGTGAGAAATAATTAATTCCATTTAACAATAGACCAGACATGTGGGTTCAGCTCAGCCACACAGAAATCTCAGTGTTCTTTATATACTTGTATACTTATTTTCTTATATATATACACTTATGTTGCTTATATACTTACGTTCTTAAGAGACCAATAGCATTCATGTGCCCTAAAGAAGCTGATCTTTCAGAATAAACTCAGGACACTGATTCCAATCTTTCAAACAAAAACAACCATGGACACCTGGTAACAGTTCCCTTCCTAGCGAGAGGCAATTTTTTGCTCCTGGCAATGCTTGTGCAACCAGGCTTCCTGTCACCTCTGAAGTCTCATCACCACCCACTCATCACTTCTCCAGTTACTGCAACAAGGGAACATGGTCCCGGACAGATGAAAAGCAGGTTTTGTCCTAGCTCATGGGTAGCTAAGTTCTTCTGTATTTTCAAAACATCTGTCAGACTTCTCACAAGATCTGTTTTTGTAAGCTTGTTCATCCTAAGATTCCATGACATACTGCTGCGGTGGGTGTCACCAACTGACACTGTTTTCTATTCTCTGCAAGTGCTATTGGGTTTTGGCGTTTTGGGTTTTTTTATCAAACAAAGCTTTTGGAAAGACATACTGTACTGCTAGCTTTAAAGTAAACAAAATGATGCACGGGAGCAGCTTAAAAGATGGAAACCTGCATGAGTAGTAGAGTTTGAAGTTTGCCTGCAGCTCTGCTTAGAGTCAACTCTCTTGAATAACTAAGTCTCAACAGTAAAACAAATGCACAGAAAATAAAAGACACCTTCCCCAACATTTTGGTCTGCAGTAAAACTACTGCCAAGGTTAAAAAAAAAAAAAAAGTGATCCTTTCCATCAAACTCTAATAATGAAATAGCCCTTAAATCCTTTAAGAATTAATCCTACTATGAAAACAAACATATTCTACTATTATTAATCTATTTCAAAATGTAGATTAAAATCTAAGTGTGTATGGATATTAAGTGCTTTACTGGCTAAACCAATGTGGGAGTGGTTACTGCTAAACTGCTGCGATGTTCTCCTAAACTTAGGTCTAATGAAACACAGTGTTCCCATAGGAACAGAGTTCCTCCTCCAGCCAAATCCCTGAACACACTGAAAAATCCTAACCCTCAAATTCAGCAAAAGGAAAAAACAGGAACAGCTAAACCACAGACCTAGAATGGAATTCCTCAACATCACTTTTATTGCTACCTAAACCATCGCTTCCAGACCTGGATAAAGGAGGTGGTGTTCTAGTGGGAATGGCAGCAGAAAAGCCTTCCTGTGAACAGCCCACATGATGTGCCAAAGAGCTCCTACCTCCAGTGCCATAAAGTGGCAAGGGATGAACTGTATTAATCCAGCCAAGCAGCAACACAATCATTTCTCATTAATGATTCCCTAGAAAGAACTTACATAGGTGACGAACCCAGCAACTCTCCCTGCAATTATAATCACACAAAATAAGCACATAACCGTTATTCCTATGGTAAATTAATCACAAACAAAAAGGTGCTTTTCAATCTATACATCAGTTTATGCTTGAGCCATTAAACCAATATAGCACAATACAATTATACCACAGTAACTTTTGATTAGCCAGCCTGAATATTAGAAACAGTTTAGCCTTACGTACGGGCACCTCAGAACCGGCCCACGCATCTCTTCTTTGCAGACAGCTTTGCTTAGCTCCATTGTCCACTGGAGTGGACTGGTTTTGTTCCCAATCTGCCTGGTTTTCAAGGCAGGCAGTTGAGCTGACATTACACTGCAGCTAATGCTGGAGTCATTATGTGGACACATCCACTGCAAGACTCCTTTCCTTCTGAAACTCAGAGTTCAGGTCCCTACTCCACTTCAAAAGCAGTAATTCATATGAATGAGAAGAAAACCTGTTCGCTCTCGTTTGAAAAATGGGGGTCTCATTTGCAGAACTCCAGCCAGTAGTGAACGTCACATCTTATTAGTAAACAAATTTTCATGCTTCAGCAAGGAGACACTTGTTTTCAGCACTATTTAGAAATGAAGAATAGCAAGTGCTACTCGTTGATCAAGTCCTATCCCATTTATATTCAAAGCAATATCACTGAAAGTCCAAGAAATGCCATAGCAACTTTTGTACAAGATTACTGAGCTTCACTGTTCCAAGATTTCTATAGCCCCTCCAGCTTCCTTCAAGAAAAACAAAGCTGAATGTAAATTAATCTAACAACCAAGGGAAAATGGGCTTGATCAGTTCCTTGATATCATCAGGTAAGCAGAGCCACAGTTAACAAAACTAAAGGACCCTAAACAATGTCCATGGAGGAAAAATCCCACGTTCTTATTGTTATAAAATAGATGTTTTCCTTCCTGGAATATTGTGACTGTGTAGAAAACCTCAGTTGTGTCAAGTTTACAAATTGGCTGGTGACACTGCATCCTCAAACACCACCTCCCCAGTCACAAATGAACTCTGACACTTGTCTCTTATTTCCAGCTCAGCATCGTTCTTTACCTCCCAGCTGAAATGCCGTAACAGCTGGCTGTGAACTTCCCACACAGAAACAGGTATTTGCTTGTAGAGAACAAAAAATACAACTAAATAGCATGCTGAAAGGTGAAATTGTACAAAAGCACAAGATAGCTCAGCAGCTCAAAGAATTTAATTGCATTAAACATTCTGAGTGCGGACAGGTATCTCGCTACAAGGGCATTATACTTAATTCAGTAATTCAGCAGTGACTCTTCCTTAAGAAAGACAAACAAAAAACACACTTCCCCCCCCAAAAAAAAATCAGCCTAATTTATATTAGAGTATTGCTTTGAAGCAGAATGGGTCTGAATGCTAAATTCTGTAAAAGCACTAAGTCCTTCCAAACCTGAGTAACATAACATGGTTTTTGAGGAAAATAAGTATTTCATAAGGGCAGTTCTCAAAAAAAAAAAGCATTCTACATGTATTTTGGTGTCTCTAGAATGGTAATTTTTATTTTTTTTTTTTAATCAGTAGAAAGCATCTTCAGTGCATGCAAGCATTACATTTTCAGCATAGCAGCAAGGACATTACACAGTCATTATTCTATTCAAAGTATCACATGCTGCAGTTTTGCTAGACACATCTCTAATGAAGGGAACTACAACAGCCAACACACAGAACAAGCTACAGTGAACAAAACTGCTGCAGAAGCCTGTTCCCTCACTTAACATTTAACAGTTTCCAACCACTAAATACTTTTCAGTGAGCAGGTAACATTTCTGCTTGGAAAAACTTAAAAGCTCTTCTGCCAGCAAACCAAATCTCTTTCAGGGAGCTGAAGGGACTGCTGCTAGGAAACAGCTTTTTTGCTCACATGATCTACATGCCTTCTTTCAGTTTGTATGGGGATAAAAGACTGCTTCAACTGAGGATTAATGTCCCCCTAAAAAGTAAAAAGACAAAACAGGTCCATGCTAGTTGTCACCAGTTTTCTTGTCTTATTTAGCAGGTGGGAAAATTTTCCTTAATCTTCTCACCAACACACTTTTAGAAGCCCTTATTATGATTATTCACACCCCTTGCCAAATTTTGCTCCAACTGTGCCTTAGCTTCCCTGACTGCATCCCTACACATCTGGGCGGCATCCCTATATTTTTCCGAGGATACACGTCCCCAGTTCCACTGCCTGTGCATTTCATTCTTTCACTTTGATTTGACCAGGAGGTCCTTACTCAGCCATGCTGGTCTCCTGCCTTCCTTGCTTGCTTATTTACACACAGGAATCAAGAGCTCTTGCACTTTTAAGAAAAACATCCTTAAAAAACTGCCAGCTCTGTTCTGCTCCTTTATCCCCGAGGGCAGTTTCCAAGGGGGTCCCATCCACTAATTCCTTAAAAAACTGAAAGTTTGCTCTCCTAAAATTCATGGTCATGACTCTAGACTTCACCTGGCCCATATCCCTCAAGATCACAATTTCCACCAGGCCATGATCACTGCAGCCCAGGCTGCCACCAATCTCGACATCTCACAGGAACATTTCCCAGTCTGTTTCCAAAGGCCTTGTGAGCAGTGGTACAATCAGAGCAGCTCTGGAGATGGCAGCAGGGGCAACACTCTTGGTTAAGCAAAAAAACAAGGGATGCAATTCTCTTTTCAGAGAAAACAGTAAATCAAGGGTTGCTTCAGAAAGGCACTCAGGCTACTGGCTGTTTCCAGCAGTCTCCTAAGTACTCACACCTCCTTGAAGGCTGAGGAGGTGCATCCACTTTAGATTCTTTTTCTTCTACAGCTGAATAGATCCTCAAGACAATACTGTCATGCAAGCAACATAAAAATATCAGAATCTTTACAGAACCACATAGGTTTGGGTTCCAAAGAGATGTTTTAATATGGCTGTTTATCTTCCCCTTTCTAGTTTGCTTTCCAAGACGCATGAAATGCTGAGCAGTTACATCAGCGTGCCTAGTCCCTTAATCCTGAACTCTGAACATCTGCCATTTGGACAGAGCTTTCAAACAACTCTGTCAAGAGTGTTTCCAGCACTCATCAAACACCGTGTCCGCTGCTCCCTGGTGTCTCTCTGTTGTCTGGTACAAGCTTGGCAACACCTTCCATGTAACGCAGGACTTCTAAAGGTATGCTGGGGGCCTGGCCCACGTCTATCAAGCCACTGTCCAGTGCCCTCAAAGGGACAAGAAGGTCTCCTGCTCTGAGGCCACACAAACAGGTCCTGAGACTAAACCAGAGAGCTAACCCTCAACCACAGTACTTGCTCCTGTAGTCAAGTGCAAACAGTGGAAGCAGAGGTCAACTCAGTAACAAGAGAAGTAGCTCTTCTTGAGAGGGGGAGAGAGGAAGAATCAGAAGAGACAGCCTATTCTGCAGCAGGACAGGACAGGAAAGACAGAAATCGTAAAAAAGGCAAAAAAAACCATTTGGTCCCTATCCACGACCAAGCTTCAAGACAGGCAAAACAATTTCACCCATCAGCCAGGTGAGTAAATTTCTACCTGGATGCTCTAATGTTGGGAACACGAGTGAACTATTTACAGTTCACTGGTCCCATATAACATCAAGACATCCAGGGAGAGAGATGCAACACATATTTGGGCTGGAGATCAAAGGGTGGACCTCACCACTGAAGCCATTGCACAGGTTATTCACAAATTTGAAATATACACCATAACCAAGCAAGCCACATGAGTAAAGCCTCTCTGGTATAAAGGACGGCGGTTGCAGTATCAGTAAGGGGAGACCTCGCAGATGGTTATATCACAGCGCCACAAACCTACCAAGGCAAACACCATCTGCTTACCATGGTAGAAGTAACCACCGGACAGTTGGAAACACACCCTGTAACCCAAACCACTTCCTGAAACCCCATCCTGGGCCTTGAAAAGCGAATTCTGTGGCAATAGGGCACCCAAAGAGAATTGAGTCAGACAAGGGGACTCATTTCCAAAACAACCTCATCAGCACCTGGGCCAAGTAACATGGTGCTGGTGTACCACACTCCCTGGCACACAGCAGCTGCGAGAAAGATTGAAAGATATAATGGACTGTAAAGCACCATACTGAAAGGGATGGGATCTGGGGCATATAAGCAGCAGGATGCAAATTTAGCAGTAGCCACTTGGCTAGTGAATACCAGAGGATTACACTATCATATTCAGAATACCACTGACCTGGCCCTGCCCAAACAAAACCCCTGCATATTGTAAAAGGAGATAAGGCATGTGGGAACCTGGCTAGGAAAGACAGCGTGGCTTGCTTCTCCCTTGGGAAAAGGCAAATCTATTCATGAGATTGTTTTTGCTCAAGGACCCAGTACACTTGGTGGGTAATGCAGGAGGATGGGGAAATCTGATGTGTACCTCAAAAAGATTTAACCTCGGGGGAAAATATACCATGATTTGAATTGAATGTTTCAGGAAGAACCACAGCAGGCGGTTCTAAAGCACCTAAAGCAACAGAGAAAGAGCCTTGCAAGAGCTGAAAGAGTGCAGCAGTGACCTAATCTGAGCAGATTTTGATGTCCAGTAGCACAACACAACATGCCCCTCCTGTTCAGAGTGACCACCGTAACAGTGATAACTCAAGTCATGGACTAAATGAACGCAGTGGACACATTATAGACATCTCACAGGGAGGATCCACAGATTAAAGGAATGAAATCTGTGTTTAAATCAAAGGACAGGAAAGGGTCTGGTGGTTAATGAGGATATATTGGATATCGCAGCTCTCGAGCAGGACATAAATGGTTTAGAATAAGGGGTGGGGATTGTACTGAGCCTGGCTGGGATAGAGTTAATTTTCTTCATAGCAGCTCATACAGTGCTGTTTTAGAATTTTGACCAAAACAGTACTGAGAGCACACTAATGCCCTAGCTTTTGCTGACCAGCGTTTGCACAACATCAAGGCCACCTTCTCTGTTCCTCACTCTGCCTCTAAGTGAACAGACTGGTGGGTGTGCAATAGGCTGGGCGGGGACACAGCTGGGTAGCCGATTTAAACTAACCATACCATAAAACATCATGTCCAGCAATAAAAGGGAAAAGAAGGAGTTTTAGGGGGGTTAGCCATCTTTTTGCTTGGCAACTTGTCACAGCACTATCAAAACTATCAAGCTGCAACAAGGCTTTTACCACCCCATTCCAGGTTAACTTCAACAAGTAGTTCCCACGCCTTGCCCCAGCACAGCCACCAACACCCCACAAAGTTTCACAAGTTCATCTACTGTTCCTGCTGTTTCTTCATCCTCTTCAGGCCAGTCCACCCTGCCTCTTACCTCTGCTGCATCCTTCTCCTTGTCCCTCCTACCTCCAGGGCACTCTCCTCCCTCCACTTCTTGCAGGTCTCTCTTCATCCAGGGACCCTCTTCCATACCCCTTAGAGCTATTTAACCACTTAGCAGGAACCAGCCACAGCTGCACCTTATCCACATCAGCCAGCCCACTGCCCCTGAAGCCAGCCCACAGCTGTATATTGTTAATTAACCCAGCTGCATTCCTCTACAGGAACTAGCTGGGCATTAGTCTACCCAGGGGAAGTGGTAGGTGATTGCCTCTGCATCACTTGGTGTGGTTTGATCTCTTTCTTTCTGCTCACCATTCACTTTTTAAAGAATATGATTTTTTTTATTTGTTTTATCTTGACTCCCAAGTTTTCTTGCTTTTATTCTTCTTTTCCCCTTTTCCTGATGCACTGGGGTGCAAGGGAGAAGTGAGTGAACAGCTATGCGGTGCTTAGCTGCCTACCAGGGCTAACCCACAACACGTCATGATAGCTTTAACATAAATTTTCCTTTCTGGTTCAAAGCAGTATCTGAATTCAGATTAGAATTTTTTTTAGAAATGGTTTCTAACTTTTCAAAAATACATATATATCTACAAGACACCTTATATTTTAAGTAAAACAACTGAAAAATGGAAGAAAAGAAAAAAACCAAAACAAAACAAACAAGTACGAGTCTGAAGTTAAGAGGATTAATGTGTGACAATTCCTGCCAGCTGCACAATTATCACCTAGGTGAGAACACAATTGGCCAGACAACATACTAGGGAACACCATGGCCTACAGATGTGTACCTTCCACCAGACCACGCGCAAACCTGTCAAGTGACATCAGTTGACTACCGGTACCATGAATCATTACATATCTACCCCTTACAGTCAAACAAATCAAGCTTACGTCTCTGTAAGTGAAACTTTAAAACTTCTTACTTATGGCTCAAGTTTCAAACTTTTTGTCAAGTTGGTCAGCTAGTGAAAGCCCTTCAGACAGCGTGTTCCTGAGGCACATATTCAAACACATCATATGCTTTTGTTCACTATACTTACCAGTATTTAAAATTTTACATCTAAAATTGTATAGAACGTGTGAAGGGAAGCAGGAAGTACTCCAAAATTCAGACCCAAATGATCAGACTATCTTTTGATTTCTAGTAAATACTTCTCAATACTGAAAACCACAGACACACGATCTCCTCTGCTGCCTCAGCCGCTTCTTCTCTATTAAAATGAGGTATTTCTCTACCCCATTCAGATTATTTCACAGTATGTCAAGGCAAAGGCAAAACCAGAGTAAGATTGCATTTTTTTTTCTTTCCCATCAACTTTGCTTCTCCCTTCAGCCTCATTAAGAAAACGACTCACATTTTCTACCGCGTACCCTCCTTCAAAACCCAAGCATTATGGTGATGAGAGCCCTGAGAAGGTGGTGACACCATCTGAAGGTGCATTCCCACTACTTCTTGTCAGGTTAGATTTCAAAGAAAACTTCTACATGCTTAGAAAGTAGGCTGCCTTTATAGTCAGTACAGGCACTGGAATAATGGTGGGGCACGATGTATGTGATATATTTTAAGACACCTTTCTCACGTTTCCACTGACTAGGAAGGGAGTGCAGGACAACTAGTACATTGGACAGATGAATCCCACATTTCTTCTGTGTAACAAAACAAAAAGCATCACAAAAACAGCAAGCTACTCAAGAATTACAGTCAAACATGCCACTGTTAGTGATGGAGAAACATACAACCAGTATGCTATCCTTGTACCTGCCGAAGAGCAACTCCTTCCCAAAAGCATTACCATCAGAGTCACCATTGGTTTCAACAATGTTCACTCCAGTCAGCCCGAGGGCAAATGGTCTCGGTGGACGCAGGTAGTCACTAGCATCAGTTACCTGTCGAGGCAATTCTGCTTTCTCCTAAACACATCAATCGCTTTGTTTATTCACCTTGTAGTTTGCAATGAATACTGGCTCACTTGTCATCACTTTTCTCAGAATGTTCCAACTCCACGCTAAAACCATTATTCCACCACTGCTCCCAAAAGCTCAGCTGACTTCAATCCAGTCCTCCACCACCTGGGGAGGAGCCAGGCCCTAGCCCTGCGCTGCTCTTAGAGCTAGCCACTCACAGCTCCCTCCTTGTATCATCTCAGCACCTCACAGCTTTTCTTTTCATCTAGATGAAGCAAGGTGACTCACCAGAGGAGATAAACGTGACTCTAATTCAGATCAGTACTACACAGCTGTGCCTCCAGACCGCTATTCAAACCAGGCACCTGTGAACACAGTTATTTTTCTGACCATCAGACAAAATTTCACAGGGAGAGAAGTAACAGAAGAACCCTCCTGATTCATTCCAGCTTACATCTACGAACTGCTTTGGATTCCATTTTTAAGAGGATGTTAAAGGATATTAAAGTGTCATCTGCTGAGTGGAAGCTGTTATTAGATTCCATTTAGTCCAAAGTAGCACAAGCCTTTTATAACACCACAGCATCATCTCTTAAAGTGGAAACTGGGGAGAGAAATATCTGATGATATCCAGCTGTGAAACAGAAATCACGGGTCAGCCAGGCTTACACTTTGAGAAACACCCACTGCAACATGTGTGCAGAGTGAGAAATAAATAAAATACAAAAAAAATCATGTGCTTCTAAACTGAACTTTCCATCATAATTTCCATACCCCTACTTACTTAATTTTTATAAGCACACCAGAATGTAGATTTTTTTCTGATTATTTATGGAAAATGGGTTTTATATAAACGGGTAAAATTCCTGTAATTACAAAATCCATTTCCTTTGGGAAGAGAGTGGCAGTTGTTTTCTGTTCTAAGCAGAACACAAATAATGGGAGTCAAAAATTAGGCAACAAATTACAGATCTCAAAATACAGATCAAGTCAACTACTGGACTAGTTAACAAACAAGTGATTTATGCAGTTTTGAATAATATTTTTTACTATTTCAATCTGTACAGGGACAGTTCACAAACGAGACCAACGCTGATGAAAAATTAACCACAGAATCAGAGGAACAGTAATAACATTAGAAAATAATTTAAGGTATGGTATAAAGATAGGGGAAGAACCTCACATAGAAAAGTCCTGCTTAACTACTATTCAAGTCCATGATTATGTACTTTATTGTGTTTTAACACGACTTTGACATTATAGCCTGTACACGATTAAATGTGAATTTTTTCCTTTCTTTACATCTTCGCCTCTTACTCATGGATGTAAAGACACCTACCCTCTCCTTAAGTAACTTCTTGTGCTTTGTGGCTTCCCAAGTCTGTTCTGACATCCCACACAGACAACAGAAGCAAAAGGTGGACCCAAAGGGCTCTACTCTTCCTCCACAACTGTTTATGAAAGGCTTGGGTGTTGTAACACTCCCTGGCGATGCTTAAGGAGAAGCCAGCAGGCTCATAAGCAGGTGCAAAAAAGACTCTGCCATGAGCCTTAGGGCAATGTTCAGTAAGACTGGCTGCAGATCAGAACCAGGGGACCCAGCATCTTGAGAGTGTCACCTGAGAGACACAGCCGGTTCTCAGTTCCTGGCTCTGCTGAGTTTACTCAACTTCTTCTTGGGTCCTGCTAAGCTGTGCTTTAATTTCAGAAAGAATAGTGTAATATGGCACATCACCTGTGAAAGATTACAAACCCTTGCCGTAAGGAAGTTATTATGAGGTCTGTTAATGTTTTAAGTACTGTGACTAGCCAAGTAGTGGGTTTACTTTCTGAGCTTTTATCTAATTCCTCTTTGGATGATGAAAACTGTGACTTATTTTCATACCGATGTTAAAAAAGAAGTATTTTTTCCCTTGCATGGCAATAGTCAGAAGCAGAAACAACCTTACATCTTTATAGCTATTTTTTTGTAAGTAGTAACACTAATACCTTACACCCTGTATACTACATGTAAGCCTAGATATGTATTAGGTATATATACACTCCCCAGTAACATGATGCAAAAATCCATGACAGATTACAGCGCATCGTGATAAATTATACATAATATAGACCATCTTAAAATCATCCTGCTTTTTAAGCTACCTTCCTGCAGATAAAAATCAGACTCAGGGCCTCAGTGATAACTCCCAGTTCCACAGGCTTCATCATGGAGGCAGACACACAACCAGGTTCCAGATGCCAGAATGCTCATTTAAACATTTCTATGTCTATGATATAATCTAATACTCACCTTAAGATGAAATTGTACATTTTAGCAGTCAGTGAAATGTATGAAGAGCATTTGTATACCCAAGAGAAATGTCAAACATCAGTTTCTTGAAAGCTGAAAAGAAAGATACCCTTAATTGTTCACCTATGCACTATACCTTGGCAACCTTTGTTCTTTCCATGCCTTATACACTCAGCTCTGGTCACAGAGAAAATCTTCAACTTTAGAAAGCTGCTGTACCTCTACTGTTTTTCTTAACTGCTACAGTCACTTCATACATTGCCATCAAGTTTGTCAATGCAGCCAGCAACATATATGTCTGCCCTTTGCAAATTACACAAAAGGCTGAGGAAGGTGACTAACCTCCTTAAGAGTGCAGAACACTGCATGTCTTGTCTTGGAACTGCTTGGAAATGACTTTCCAACATTGAATTATATATTGTTTTGCAAAGATAAATAGAAGTGCCAGAGCCTTGTCAATTAGCCATGTAAAATACTGTTTTTCAAAGTTCATTATATAATAAATTTCTGTAATTGGAAGAAAACCCTGAATACAGAACAAATGGGTAGTATTAATTGATACCTTGTTGTGCTGTCAACAGTTAACGACATGACTTATACCACATGTAGCTTAAAGTAAGAAAATCTATTATTTTGTCTCTGTTGAGTTAATCTGGGTTAATAAATGTTTGTGGTTGATCTGTTTAGAAAACAAGAATGTAGAAACTGTCTTGTAAACCAGAAGAACCACAAAAGTTTGTACTAAGTATTCATTTTCATAACACATTGATCTTCTTTTTCACTGCCTCTAAAAATATACTGGCTGTGATACGTGCATTGCATAATTGACATCAGTCTATCAGTTATGCCATGTTATTTTGCCACCAGGTAACTTTAGATAGAAATCTTATACATCGCTTATTTTGAAATACAACCTTTAATAATAAGCTCTATGAAAATTGTTTCCTGTTACTGATCCTGGCACAGTAAAATTCAAAGAGGGCATAAAAGGTGTTGAAAAGGCCTATCAGCAGTCATGAGATCTAACAGCAGAGTGCTTTCTAACATCACCTCTAAATTGCCTACATTATTTTTTGCAAGTGACTTTACTCAGTAGGAATATTGTCTATTTATATCTTGAACTATTTTTTCATTGACTTGGTAAAGTAAGCACTGACACACCAACCACACCTTGTGAGTGCACGCTACCAGTCATTAGTCCAATGCATCTACTGCAGTACACATCGATTTGACTCACACCACACTTGCTAAAATGTTGTAACTGGTGTCTTCTGGTGACCTGAACTTCACCAGTGTTGAAAACTCTTCCAGAAGAAATTATCAATATTTACATTGGTGACCTTTTGGCAAATGCCAGATTTCACTCTCTTTTTGAAAACAATGATTCATGACAAGTAAATGTAACAGATGTCAAAACTCGTTGAAAAAAGCACTTGTAAAACTGAAATCCAATATTGAAGAGTTTTCAGCTATTAGCAACAAAAAGGTCGTTCTTTTTCCCTACTTCGCAGCAGGCTCAGAAGATCCTTCACTTTTCTCACACTGACAACTTTAACAAAGATTTGCAAAATTCTTTGTAAATTGAAGAACAAGATTTGTTCTTAAGAGTCTTGTAGAGATGGAGAATGGGCTGCAAAAGCACACTATTTTGGCATGATAAATAACTCTCATTTTCAAAAAGGAAGACTCAGGGAACTACAGGCAAGTCAGTTTCACCCCCATGCCTGGCGAGATCATGGAGTAGACCCTCCCGGAAACTATGTTAAGGCACATGGAAAACAAGAGGTGACTGGTGACAGCCAATATGGCTTCGCAGAGGGCAAATGGTGCCTGACAAATGTGTTGGGCTTTTACAACAGGGTTACAGCACTGGTGGGTAAGTGAAGAGCAACTGATGTCATGTATCTAGATCACGCAAAGCATTTGTCTGTCCCACAAGACATCCTTGTCTTGAAGATGGAGAGGCATGGATCTGATGCGTGGACCCCTCAGTCCTCGGATAAGGAACTGGCAGGATGGTTGCACTCAAAGAGTTACAGCCAACAGCTCCACATCCAAGGAGAGACCAGTGACAAGTGACATTCCTCAGGGATCAGTATTGGGACTGCCACTGTTTAACATCTTTATTGGAGAAATGGACACTGTGATTGAGCACACCCTCAGCAAGTCTGCTGACGACACCAAGCTGTGTGGTGCAGTCAACATGCTGGAGGGCAGGGATGCCATCCAGAGGGACCCTGGCAGGCTTGAGAGGTGGGCCTGTACAAACCCCATTAAGTTCAACAAGGCCAAGTGCAAGGTCCTGCACATGGTTCCAGTCAATCCCAAGCACAAGTACAGGCTGGACAGCGAATGGACTGAGAGCAGCCTGAGGAGAAAGGCTCGGGGTTGTTGGTGGACAAGAAGCTCAATGTGACCTGGCAATGTGCGTTTGCAGCCAGAAAGCCAACCGTATCTTGGGCTGCATCAAAAGAAGATGGCCAGCAGGTCAAAGGAGGTGATTCTCTCCCTCTGCTCTCCTGAGACTCCACTTGCAGTGCTGCATTCCGGTCTGGGGCTCCAACATAAGAAGGACATGGACCTGTCGGAGCAAGTCCAGAGGAGGCCACAAAGATGATCAGAGGGCTGGAGCACCTCTGTTATGAAGACAGGCTGAGACTTGGGGTAGTTCAGCCTGGAGAAGAGAAGGCTCTGGGAAGACATAGCAGCCTGCCAGTACCTAAAGGGGGCCTACAAGAAAGCTGGAGACTTTTTATAAGGGCAGGTAGCAATAGGACAAGGGGGACTGGATTTAAACTGAAAGAGAGGAGATTTAGATTAGATATAAGGAAGAAATTCTTTCCTTTGAGGGTGGCGAGGCGCTGGCAGGGGCTGCCCAGAGCAGCTGTGGGTGCCCCATCCCTGGCAGTGCCCAAGGCCAGGCTGGACGGGGCTGGGAGCAGCCTGGGCTGGTGGGAGGTGTCCCTGCCCCGGGCAGGGGGGGGCGGGAACTAGATGATCTTCAAGGTCCCTTCCAACCCAAACCACTTTATGCTTCTATGATGATATGATATAGTCATCATATTTTTCTCAATGGCAGACCCAGAGTCTCCAGTGGTTTAATAGGAATGAAACATTTATCCTTGATGAAGAACGAACTCCAATCATTTTCTCCACATTCCTCAGCCCTGGTACCCCTGAGTGCATGCTTTTGTAGACTGTGATTACAAAATGGATAAATAACAAATAAGATTGTTTTAGTCCACCAAATCTGAGCTCTTGAAAATTTGTGCATTTAATTCAGCAGCCTCCCAAAGGATTGGCAAATTTCTTCTTATCCTGTTCATTGAATCCATTTACTGGTTTCAAGGAAGCTCTTCAAAACAAGGTTTTCTTTGCAAAACCCAAGGTTTTTCAATGTCTAAAACAAAGCCCCAAGAAATCTCATCAGATGTAAAGCTGATAAGGCTTTGCTAGTTTGTAGGGTAGCTATTTCTATACCATGCTGCAGAACAGTGATGGGTTTGCATTTAGAAGCAAAATGGTCTGCAGGTCTTCATAGAATTCATAAATGCCAGTGTCCTTAATACATCATTAACATTCAGAAGTCATACTTAAGAATAACTCATTACAAAATTTATGTTCATGAATGTTTTTCACCGCCTTTCTGCATCATGTCAGGTGGCCACAGGACACACCGATTTAGCATTGCATCGCTGAAACTTTGCACAAAAGACAGAAAAATTATTAGAAACTAGTGTCCAAAGGCTTATAGCCTCATTTGGAACTATCAAATATAGATTTCATTTTCACAGGCATGAATTGCATAAAATGTCTTTCCCTCACCTATGTAGTAAAGAAGATAAATTAGAACTGTGTGAAGTAACCGTATTTCAGCCTCTGCATCTATCAGGATGAAAGCAATTATGCAGTAATGGAGTATTCTTGCTTCGTATGAAATCCTGGTCTCTGAATTCAAGCTAACCACTTAATTCACACCCATCAGGACATACTCTTATCTACAAAATATAAAACAAAGCCAATATATTTCATATGAAAGTAATGGAGATTCACCCGAAATGCAGCTCCTCTTGAAGATATTCTAATACAGCCTCATTCAGGAACAAGCTGTGTCTTTGCATTAACTTCCCAGCAACTTTGTGGCTCAGACGGTTGATCCCAAACAGCAGGTGAATGTACACATTTTCAGCACAGCCCTCCCTGTGGCAATCTGGTGAGACTTTATAAACCGTAGGGTTCTTTTCTTTCCAATTTTTTAAATAATAAATGGCAAACATTATTATTTCTGCAAGAAAAAGCTGTGATTGTCAGCTACCAGCATGATGGCAACAAAACTGCTCAAATATGACATTCTTTTCCATTGTTGTACTTGCCTGCACCTAACTGATTTGTAAGCTGCTTTGCTTTGCTTTTCAAAAGGCAGGCATGAGTCACAGAAGGAAAATAATATGTTCTTGGGGGTAATTATCACCAGCCTGGTTTTGCCACTGCTGCCATGACCTCCAGAAGTTTTTAGAAGGACTTTTTAATATAAAATTACTGTAATTTTTTATATGAAAAGAGGTGAAAGCAATACATGGGTAGAAAGGACTGCATTTCACTGCAAGTTTAAAAAAAAGCAGCAACTGTATCTGTATGGGAAGTCCAAAGGAAGACCATCCTATCGAAGAAGAAAATGCTACCACCAACCACAGCCATCCTTGTTCTTCTATACCCCACCAAACACTTCATGGTAAATAACGTTTCTTCAACATTCCTTCACAGAGACACTAAACTGACAAGGAATATTTTCTTCTACAAAATCTGGACTGACAAAACTGGGAGGAGTTACAGCTGGGTAAATAAGGAATTTTGGTTCCCTTCCCCAGTAAATCTTTGAGGAAAAAAAAGGAATTACTCTTCAGAGGCACAAAGAATGTTAGGCGAAAGTACTGCAGAAAATAAGCTGGAGAAGACCAGGCAACAATACAGTGAGCTTTTGTTGTGCAAGCACATTTGTGATTTGCAGCATTTTACCATGACTTTGACTAAGGTACAGCATAACCAATGTCCCAGTCTATCTACTGGGATATAAATCCTAACACAAATACAGACACACACACTCCAACGTGGCACAACTGAGGAAGAGTGGAATTGCCTTTCATCACTACTATTCTGGATCTAAAATCCCACATGTGCTGGCCACTCAAAGGTCCAGCTCCAGGCAGCCCCAGTTACTGTTTCGTGTGAGAAAATCCCATGCAAAAATCCAGAATTTAAGCTTTTCTGATAAAGTTTAAAAGAATGAACCAAAGGTATCTGCTTTCTAATTGTGAGGTGCATTACTGTGGGAACAAATTAGCTCACGCAAATCAGCACCTCACCTCAGGTACAAAACAAACCCAGTGGTCTGTCTGAGGTTTTCACAGTACATTCCTCATCTACAGATGTTTTGACATTAGCAGCTGGATGCAATCAGCATCTAGATCAGACTTCCTGCAGCAGTCAATGGGGAAGATGAAAAAAAACTTATACAACTGACCAAGAAAATGACTCAATTTGGAGGGCTCTTACATACACGCTCCGCCAGCAGAGGTTATTAGCTCCAGGCTTGAAGAACTGGATTATTTGAATAATTTCATCTTGGATTGCACACATTTCTTCCAGTTTGCTCTCCCATTGATCTTAATGTCATCTGGCTTTCTTTTATATTTTACTATGTTTCTTTGAAAACTAGGCGTTTTTATTATTAGTTTAGTTTAGCTGGGCCAAGCTGTAACAGGCAAAACCTCCATTGAATTTAAAATTGAGCAACAGCTTTAGGATTACTTTTCCAGAAGATTAGATCAATTTTGGCTCTAGTCATACACATCTTTTTTTCCTTAATTCCTTTTTCAAATCTTCAACATCTGTGCAGAACATGGGTGGACTCCTGAGTCATCTTCAATGGGACTGAAGGCTATTGCTTCTGTTTATAGAATTTGGTTTTGATATAAAGAGTTCTAGGAAATCTACACTGAGGCTGTACAGAAATCGAAATGGTTGTTCAGCATGGGGACAGATCTTGGACCACACTCACAGCAGCCGAGGGAATTCCACCAGCTACACACCTACTTGCAGTGGAACAGCTTCAGACATAAAGTTAAAATAAAAATTTTGTCCTGTCCTATTCTGCTAAGGTCTGAAATTTACAACTTTGAAAAAAAAAACCAGAATTTTAACAACCTCCAGGTGCCACAGAGCAGTGCCACACAGCTGCTGCCTCACAGCACATTAGGGGCTCTCTGAACCATGAAGACAGGCTTGATGAGGTAGAAAGAAATGTAGGGATTGCAGGAAGAAGCCTGTTGCAATCAATTCTTTTTAAAAGCCAGATCTTAACGCGCGTTACATGCTACTTAGCTAGAGCTCTCTTCCAAAACACAAATTGCTATTTCACCCTCAACCTCTCGATTCACAGCTATTCCTTGGCTGGCAAGCTCTGAATGATCATCTGGGAGCTCCCAGGGTAGCAGGGATGCGAATGGTGAGATGGCAGCTACAACTGCAGTATTGGCTTGAAATAACAGAATGCCTTGCACTGAAATGGATGACGCTTGAGTAGGTCAAAGATAGCAATCAAATCCTACATTCCAGTCCAATAGCAAACAAATGTCACTGAGGCTGGTCTGTCCCCCCAGGAAACGTTTAGAGGACTGGAAACACTGGAAAATAGATATCAAAGCACTACCTTTCAGATATTAAGTTATCAACTGTTACTTCATGTATTGATTCAGCTAAAGAAAAGCACTCTGTAGTTTGCTTTGGATCAGTGAGAAATTAGCTTGGGGATGCACTTTAGACAACTCCAAGCTGGCATGCCTGGAAGAGACTCAGGTTGAGAGAGGACTGTCGGAGTGACAAGATGCCTAGGGATACAACTGAATACGTGTGCAGCAAAAGTCATGTACAAAACACATAAGTATCCATTTCCCTTTGGTTAAAGGAAGATATCTGAAGGAAGATCACCTTCTGGGCTCATTTGCGATGACTGTCCCTAACGACTTCAGAGGGGCTGATCAGCTCTACTCAGAGACAGAAGGATGCTCTCTTCACTGTATCTTTCCCTGTCCCTGTTCATGCAGCATCCCGCCCTTGTTTTGATTTCCTGATACACTTGCCTGAGTGATGGCAGTAGTGTCAGGTTCTTTAGCAGCATCTCCTGCTCAGTGCCCCAGACACAGTGTGCATCTTCTACCTGAAACAGGTTCCTTTCTGACAGCTGAGAAAATTAAACATCAACCCGTAACATCTGTATCAAAAAGGAGGTAGTCTATGACTAAGTATCTATGTAATAGTCATCTTCCCTCTTCCATTACAGACTCCTTCATTATTACTCTGCATTCTTACTGCCCAAGAGTTTTTATTGCAGAAAAATTGCAAGCCCAAATCAGTGATAAGAGGCCCACATACTCCTAAACAGAGGGGGTGCTTGGTGGTATGTTCAACAAAGAGTATCAGAGAGCAGTGCCACTAGCCCCATTGCTACCACTGAAAAGACATCAATGTTAGACATAATGATGTAATAAAATCAGGAAAGGTAATCGACTTGTGCTACAGTACGGTTTAAAAAAAAAAAGTCCAAATTAAGTGCTGGCTTTGAATGGAATTACTGGATGCCCTTGTGAAAAAAAGTATTATAAATGTCTATAAGGAATGCAACACAGGATTAACCGATAGCAAAGACTGAAGCTAATCTCACAAGACTTGATATCATATGCCAAGTAAAACTTTCGAATTAATCAAAGCTCTTTACATATGTCTCTTTTTTTGGTATACTGGGTACTAAAGCTTGTTGCATCAACATGCCATATAAATATGTCTTTCTTACTTCGACAGCGTTTGCTCTCACAGCAGCTAATCAACCAGAAATGCATATATGGAGTCCAAAACACATTCTTATGGATTTTTCAAATTAGTCTTTTGGGGCTTCTGTGTCCCTATGCTTCCTTATAATCACTGTATTTCATTCATTCCTGTTTGAAGACTGAATGTTCTATCAAACTTTGTTTAAAACATTTTTGATGGAAAAAAAACCACATTAAAAATGAATGGTAGCCCTTGAATTGAAAATAAATGGAACTTGAAAAGTAACGATAAAGTATTTGCCATAAATGGAGGGCAGTTGCTAAAGTTTTGGCCCAATATCTCCATCAACCAAGTGAAGCAAACAAATAATTTTTGCTTAAATATGCAAATAGCATAGTAAATGGTGAAGAAGGAGTAGAAGATGTAGATGTAGTTACACAGACTGACTTGGATGACTTACAAATATGGACTTCTCTACATCATATGCATTTTAACAGTGGTGAATGCAAGAAGATAGGTCCATAAAAAAAATAATGTACATCACACTTAAAAGTCCTTCTCAGTATGACTTGAAGTCATGTACAACTTGTAGAGCATGTCCTCCTGGAATGACTAGATGGCTAGGAAGGTTAATGCAATAAATATTTTGGCAGAAGAAAAATGTTGAATACCCAGCAGGATTAGAGGAAAAAATAGGGTGTCTATACATAATACTGTGCCACCTTGCCAACTACTGCTGTGTGAAATATCCAATTCTAGACTGGAATCCACTCTCCAAAACAAAAGCTGCCACAGCTTGCAAAGGGTTCAAAAAATGTGAAATACACACGTTGGCGTGATAGGCCGTAAAACTTTGATCTTAATGAATAAAAAAAAAAAGAGTGATTGAGAGGTGACTTGTTTGTATTTAATTGGGAAAAAAGGATTTCTGACAACAGAAAGAATTTTACTTTATCAGGGAAATATGTAAGAAGGTATAAGCACCAGGAAGTGGAGTCAGGCAAACTGATAAGAAATAAGACACATTTTCCTCTGACTGTGAACAGTGAGCCCTTTGGAATAATCTGTCTATAAATGTGATGGATCAATACTAATTTCATATCTTTTAAATGAAGAGTTGATGCCTTCCCATGAGATACTCGCTCACTCTTACAGGGTCTAAAATAGCGACTGCTGGGCAGATTGCGTGGCCTTTATCATTCAGCAGTGCAGCCCAGATGGCCATAGCCATCCCTTTACTTCCTAGCCTTTCAGTAATTCTGAGGCCACTCTCAGAAATGTTTGGGAAATGGGGACACAGAAGAGAGAGGATACCAGTGCTTGAGAGCAGGCCAAAAGCTTAATGAGCTGCTGAGAACTGGCATTCGCTTATTTCAGTCCCCTATTTCCATAGGGGTTAGGGCTGGGAGAGACATGAAGATTTGTTTAGAGACTGTTTGTTCTAGCTAAATTGTTTCTAGGATCTAGTTAGAAGTATTTAGAAAACCCTTTCATTAGCCAAGAATAGAAAGTAAGCTAGCAACTACAATAAGCAGCATTTTTTCAGGTTCATGTAAGACAGCTCTGGGTACTCCCATCTTCATCTGGCTGCTGGCTTCAGGAATTAGTCATACCTGGCCTCTCAACTATGGTCCCATTGTAACCAGACCAGGATTTATCGCCTAGAGCACAGTGAAAAAAATCTAGCCGTTAATAATGGGCTTAAGTTTGTGGACAGTAGCAGATTTTACATATTTAGCCGCAGCTGCTAAATACTAATAATATACAGAAATAATAATTATTAATAATACCAAAATATAATACAGATGCTGTTATATATTATAGACAATACAGAAACATATATCATATACACTATTATAAGTATATATAAAATCACAGAAATCTTACACAATAAAAATAAAAAGCTTTCTGTAATTTCCAGTCTTCTGGCAAACAAAAGGTCTATTTGCTTTTGTTAACTCCCCATCGCTTCCACCCACACTTCAGCCTCTGCTTGTTCACATGCCAGGTACCGTAATTTCCTGCCATTTAAACCACCAAGTTGCATTTCCATCTTCAGGGCTCCCTCTGAATAGCCTAAAAGCATCAGCAAAACTGTGACCAGCAGATCCCCTCCTCTTCTGTCAGTTAATGTCTCCAGTTGTTTTTTGAAAGTTTTACCTTTCTTGTAAGGTGTTTCTGGTTGTCCTTTATATTCCAGTGTCCAAGCCAGAATCACTGAAACCCATCACATCTCAATGACTTAAAATATTTTTAAATCCCACTTCGATCCTTCATCATATTTAAGCTTTCAACTACCTTTGGACAGTATGAGCCATGGTGTCTGTATCCTAATTTCTGCATGAATTCTCACACAAAAATGCAAAAACTAATAGGGAAACTTTCTCCTGACAGTGCTTCTGTAAAACTTCACCTGAATTTTTACAGTTTATATCTGATTACATTTCCAGAAAGATCACTATCAGTCATGGAGGCTAAAGCTCTTACATTGGTTTCCAGTACCAGGTCCCAGGCGAGAGCCTCTTCTGTTTAAGATGTTTTTTAAAGAATATGAGTTTTTTAAGAATAAAGTTAAGAAGTAATGGAGCCATCAGAAAATCTTACAGTAGAATTAAGTTACAGTAAATTGAAGTCACTGAGACCTCTCCCGTGACTGTTCTGCCAAACAGTGAAGCAATGCAGGTAATTGCTATTTACAGTCCCATAACCAAGGACAGCCATTTATCCTGAAGAGCTAGAGCTCCTCCATAAAACAGAATTTACAAAAGAAGCAGATTTCCATAACCATTACATTTTGATATAAGATACACAGCCAAATTTTGCAAGGTCATTGTAAGTGAAAAGCACCATGCAGAAATCACTCTGAAGAAACGGCTTCCTTTAACTCCACGTTAACTCCCTCTCCGATCCTGCCTCACAGGAGGTGACACAAAAAAGGAGACAAGACCAATGATCGTATGAGACAAGAACATGTCTGGGGCTAAACGAGACAGTACCAGGCATGACGACAGCTAGCTTGTGGCTACCCTGCCTCAGGAGCACCCCCAAAATCGCACCACTTTCAAACCCAGGAAGATGCTGTGCTCCAGACAGGCTGGTACCACACCAGCCAGCACTAATTCACTTGAGCCTTGTTTTCTGAAGAGCTGAACACCTGCAGTTTGCTCTGATATCAGCTGGTGTAGAGGGTACTCAGCACTTCCAAAAACTAAGCATTGTACGTGAGCAGGCATGATCTGAAGAAGCAGATGCTCCACAAAGCCAAAAATGGCACCAATTACACAGGTCTATGAGTTTCCTCCAAAGCAGACTTCGAAGTGTGCAGCTTTATAGAGAGGTGTTTAAATACCTCCAGCAACTGCAGAACAGGAGTAAAGATAAGAAAAAAATAATGCCGCCCTCACTATGGTCATTCTTGCCATGTTTTAGCCATCCAAACAAAATAAGGGGTGCTCACGCTCTCCACGCTATTTGGCAGGCAAGGAAACAAACTGCAGCAGGTCCAACAGAACAAGTCATTTTACATTTGGACCAAACTATTTCACACGCGAGGTGCATCTTTGAAACAGCATGTGCAGAAATGTTCCTGTTGTCTTACTGAAAAAAGGAAATCAGAGGAGGGAACTGCATTGCTGCCAACACAGAGAACAAAATACTGTGACTCTAAAAGCATAGTGGTTTCACAGGAAAAAAAAAATTGCCTTAAGTAACAGTTGCCTAAGATGCACAGAAATACAGATTAGATATAAACACAACTGCCTGAGGTAAAAGCAATAGCAGCTAGTATTGATTAGCCCACTGGTTAGTTTTCATTAGTGGTCTATTTTGTGCACTCTTCAAATTAAGAGCTGGTGTCTCTGTGCACATGTGGCTGCATTGCAGGGACCAAAGAGCTACAACTTAGCCCTTTGCAACAGGGAATCAAATACAGGAGGATTTCAATTTAGCTGGAACGCAAACATTTCACATGCACGAGATATATATTAGGGATGTAGGTATTACAGTTTTCTTGGTATTTGAGGTGATCCTTTTTTTAAAAGGACAAACAGCTTTAGAGGTGAGAACTATCAAAACCAAAACTAACTCTTACATGATAAATTCTGTCAGGTTGCACCATTTTTTAGAGTCCACTTTCTTCATCATCTCTTCAAATGATTTTCCACAGGCAGGTAACTTTTCTAACATGAGCGATTCATTGCAGAGATGAGTCTGTTGACGTGCACCTAGGTAAAATCAGAAAGCACCTTAAATTTCCAACATTGAAATAGAAGAAGCATGAACACATCACTCACAAACTCCTTCACATAACTCTGCTTGCCGCTTAGATTGTTGTAAACCTAACACACAACTTTCTCAACAATTTTAGAAAACAAGTAAAATATACCTTTACATAATTTTTTTAAAAATATAACAGTATAAAATATTGCAGGTTACCATACACAGTATTATCTTTTAGACCTAGCACAGAGGAATCTACCTAGTCACTTTTCTAACGTTACTTAGGTTCTACTCACACTAACTTACTGACCGTATACCTCTGTCTAGAAAGTACCTCTCAAGCTCACACAGACACATCCTGTTCATCCCTCCACGCAACTATACCACTATAAATCCTCCTCAGCATCAAAAACATTTCTATATCTTAGCAGCTACAGGGCTTGAATTCCCACAGTCACAATTAAGCTTTTTCCTTAGCATATCCACTAAAGGAATTATTTACCGTTATCAGATGTTGGTGTTGCAGCATACAGCTACTTGCAAAGCAAGAGTTAACTTTGACTTGAGCAAGTCTGTATCTTTTGCAACTTGTAATGGCAACTCAAAAATCTTTAGTCAAAGGTTTTTTTCATGCAGCTCAAGCGTGCATTGGAATACAAAGATAGTATTTTGCTATTTCTATAATTATTTCAGAATTTTAATTTTATTATTCAGACTAAAGTATTTGATTTTAATAAGGCTGAAACATTTTGTTTTGATTAAGTAGTTAAATGTCTTGCTTTACTTTTATAAATGCTGCTATTTTGATTGTTCTTCCGTATAACAAATGCATACATTTTGTAGAACATTAAAAATTACCTGTAAGTATATGTATGTCAACATACTTAACAGAAATGCCAAAATTAGTCAAAAAAAAAAAAACCCCACCAGTGCAATTTCTTCTCTTTACAGCAGCACAAATCTGAGAAAAGGATTTACCTGAAAAAACTGCAACTCTAACAAACCCATGTGTCAGGCAACCCTCCTGAGAATTCTGGAGGAACAACTTCTATTAAGCACAAAGCCATGAAGAACATACCACTTTGTCGTTCTTTAACCATAAAAAAAAATAAATCTAAGTACAACCAGGTTTTGCACCTTTTTCATCCAAATTACGTTTTCACTGAGACCCTATTTATATCAGGGAGATTAGGTATTTCTTTCTCTTCTATTAATTACTTTGAAAGCAGGATCCCATCATCACTGAAAAAAGTTCTAATTTTCTGTGGGGACAACCAGACACGCTGCCAGGCAGAGCGAGGTCAAAGGTGTGCGAGCTTTGCTCTGTGAGAAGTCAGGCACAGCCCTCACTCCCAGCAGGGCACTGTTCTTCACTATCTAGTCCAAAAAAAACTAAGGCAAGATGAGCGTTTTCAGGCTTCACATCACGACACAGCCATCAGTCAGAAACCTCTCTCCAAATGGAGTGTGTGACAGGAGGACAGGCCACAGCGCACGTGAAGTGCCTTCCTCGGAAGAAGGTGGCTCCCCCAGAGCCTGGGCAGCCGGGCCTTACGATTTAGGTCCAGCCATCGCAGCTAACTGCTTAGGGGGAGGTCACCCACTCAGTGATGCCACCTGCCAAACAAGAGATGGTCATCACAGCTGATGGAAGAAATACTTTGCTTTCACCTGCTTCCCAAGAGCAGCAGGCCTACAACTGGACAGCCTACAAGGCCCTAACATTACCATTTCACACAGACCCTGAACATCTCCAGGCTCACTGGGACCGGACTCTTCCTCCTCCATCATGTCTGACTGACAGAGCTCTTCAAGCTGATGCTAAGCCTTCACTCATGTCAGAAAAAAAAAAAATCAGAACTACAATTAATCACCAGTGATATAAATGGTGAAAGTTATGAAGTGGGAGCAGCGTAATTTTGCCCTTGGGAAGTTAATACGACCGTGTGGACCCTGCCTATTTAAGAGCTCCCACCAATTCATCTGGCAGCCATAGCAGCTGTAAGTTACACTTTCCACAGCCAGATCTGCAGATGAATGCTAAAACTCCACAGAATTAAAAACCAGATATGAAAACTGCATAGCTGGCAACTTAAATCCTGCGCGGATGCTTTCACAAAAGTTAAGCAAAGCCGCCTTCCCTGGCAGGGTAGTCTAAACAGCCAGCTATCACTTGATTTACTACCCTATAAATCCAACAGAATACAAGTTTCTCCTCCATTACGTCATGTGTACTGACAATTTACTCCAGCCCCTTCCCAGCAGTGTGTTTAAATGGATTTTCCATGGCCTTGGTGGTTTTGGTTGCCTCTCTTTAGAACTTTAGTATTTTGCAGTTATAGAAAGAGCTCTGATAGAGTCGTACGACAGGAACAATCTGATGACACAAGAGTTTCTGTCTAAATCCCTGGCCAAAGGGGTTCAAAATTATAAATAATTTTACAATTTTACCACCACTATTGAGACTCACCTTTACAAAACACTACAACACTCTCCGTTCATGCATGCCAATGGACAAGACCAGTTGTAAAAAATATGTGACAGTTGACTAATTGCAATGAGATAGGGTGGAAGCCCTTCTCAAATGACTGCCATTAACAAAACAGAAAAAGAAGTCTGAATTGTAGAAGTAAAGCTCACCTGTGAATCCAAGCGTCATTAGACCATTAACTAGCAGGAGGGGAAAAAAAGAGAGAGATGAGTTAGATAACTCCATATTATTATATAAAAGAATTAGCGCAGATACAAGCAAACTTGAACATAATTTAGGTTTCAACAGAATACTCAAAATGTTCAATTGAACATTAGTTTCAGTTTTAAAAGAGTGTGTCTGAACGGAAAAACCAACATTTAGAGAACATTGTTTTCAAATCCTTTTTTATCTATCCTTTAAATGGCTGAGTCATACAGAGTTGTTATGGGTCTGTCCACACCACTCTTTCCTGTAGCTCACAACATTAAGGATTAGGGACAGGGAAATTTTTACTTTATGCTTCCTGAGAGTTAAAAAGTTGGAGAAAATAACCCATTTGCTCAAAATGTAGGTGAACTGAACATTCTAAAGTGCAGAGGGGAAAAAAAAAAAATAATCCTTTTGCTATTAAAATGAAGTGAGCACAAAATTATAAGTGTGTACTCCATTAATTTAGAAATGTAATGCTGTATTTAGTGGTCTTCGCCTTTTACACAGTGAAGTCATGCATTTTGAAAAACATCACGTTCAAAACCTGTAAGCTTCTCATGTGGATGTTACGCTGACACAGGTGTGCCACAAGAGCATCCAAACGGAAACAGAGACTATGCCAACAAAAGGACTCTTCTGATCAGCTATCTGCAGTACATCCAGATGGCTTCAATTAACAGAAGACCACTGTGTTCACACAGCTCCAGCCACACTTAGGATTTTGCAAATACAGCTAAGATGGATGTGGCTTCAATTATTTCTGGTGTCCCACTGAAAAAAAATTAAAAAATGCTGACAAATCTTTATAGTGTTACGCTTGCATCAGAAATGAAATGAGTAATTTCACACAGATGGGTGCCCCCTACCCCTTGTTTATACCCTACACATCAATCCAGTAAAATGAATCGTGATACACGTAGCAGAATGTCAGTCTCAATCATATTGATCTAGACTGTGCCGTCATTGAGATACACCAAGCTCTCAACTGAGTTAAGTGCAAATTGTTGCATACACACAACTAAGAATTCAGACCCTCCTAAGGAACGTATTTTTCATCCAGACAAGTATTAATGTCTGTCTCAGTTACTAACGAGCCAGAGCGTACTGAAACATGTATCAGAAAATTGTGTGGCATCCAAACACACAGAGCTGAAATTCCATTATACACTCCGATTGCTGCAATCTCTTTCACAAATAGAACGCTTTTCTTTCCAGGCTATTAGCTGTTATACTAGTAAATACACTTGAATCACTGGGTAGGTTTTTCTTTAACCCTCACTTGAAAATGTGTCTTATCAACTGCAGAAAACTGAAGATCAAATTAAAAGCACATCCTTTATGAGGAAGCCAAATCCACCCATTCTGAGGAAACAGTCTAGACGCACAGATGCTCGCCCTGAGGACCACAGACTGCACCTCCAGTTCTTATTCTATCAATTCCTATTGCCGATCTCTAGAGCCTTCATAGTTATTGCTGCAGTAATCCTCATGAGACCACAGTGAGGCAAATAAAACAGGATTTACAACCAGACAGAAGCAGTAAGAGAAAA
This sequence comes from Falco biarmicus, assembly GCF_023638135.1. Lineage (NCBI taxonomy): Eukaryota > Metazoa > Chordata > Aves > Falconiformes > Falconidae > Falco > Falco biarmicus. The sequence continues at coordinate 25,362,777 of NC_079291.1, forward strand.
TGATGCATCCATATTTTATAGACAAGAGGTTTTGTGACCCCAGCGCCAAGCAGGGCAGCTGTGATAAACCAGGTACCAAATGAAGGCTCACAGGTGCATGCTCACAAATTCCCCTGCTCACAGGAAAATGTACTTTTTGCATTTTCTGATCTGCTCATAACAAAATAACACGGGATATTTTGTACCTTTCCTCAACGAAAAGACTCCCAATACCTTTAGAGAAGGGTAAAACAACAGAGACCACTACGTGCTATCATACCCACCTTCTCCTTGTTTTCTTTACTCCTAGATATTCAACTCATAACAAAGATTTAATTAGGAGACTAGAGCCTGTTGGCTGTGCTAGTTTACACAAAAAGTATGTCCCTTCCAGCAGCAATTTTAAGAAGGGGTAACCTCATCTTATTTCTTGAAAGGCTGATGCCATCACATCTCATTAGAAGAGACACAGGGGAAGCAAAGCGGGTCACAGTGTTGGAACATGTTGTCATGATCCCTAAATAAACACTTGCCATACACTCCTACCTGCACCAAAATTTAAGGGAGGGAAAATGAGGTTCAGTTTAACTGTACCAGTTGCCTGCAGGTTAAATCATGTTAATACTGGACCACAGCAATGGCCTTTAACTTTTATTTTCTCCATAAACTGTAGCAGCATGTATGATTGCCCCTAGCATTACTGCAATCAGATGCGAAGGGCCCAACCAGCTTGCAGCCAGAGCAAGAGGTGAAGGAAAGCACCATCAAATGAAAGATGGAGAAAAATAGCTTTGAAAAGCCTTTGGAAAGAAGAAGAAAATATGAACACAATAGAATAAAGTAATAGAAAATAAGAAAACCAAGAAAAAAACTTTTTATTAACAACCTACTTCAAAATCATGTCTATGAAAAAAAAAATAATCTGATCCTGAACCTTCACTGCAGTCTTTTATTATCTACTTTCTACTCTCCTTTTGTAAACAAGACATTCTTCTGACATTAAAAAGGGAATTCATAATGGGATTTACAGCAATAAGTGTCCTATAATTTGTATACACTTCTGTTTTTCCATGAAATGGATAAATATTTCTCAGTGTTTATTCTTCTGCTATATTATTCACTGGTAGTTTTTTCCAGAAGCTAAAAAGTAGCACTGCAAGTCTTTGCATCACAACTACTTCATAAACCAGAAGCAGCATATGAATTGCTGTGTGTTCTTCCTACTGCACGTTCCTCCAAAGGAGGAATAAGAATAATTCTGAAAACCTTGTGTGGGTATATAAGAGGGAAATGCTAGATTATTATTTTCCCTTGCCTGAACATTTCTTCAGGATACTGCAGTTCCTGACAGGATAGCAAGATTTTTAAGCAGCTCCAATACTTTCTCAGAATACAGGCATCAAATAATTCTTGTTTTACCTGACCACTGCATGCAGTTTTTCACCAGCAATTACAGCACTGTAATCCTATGTATATTCTTCAAAATTTCTGAAGCCTGATTCAAAACCATATTTTTATCAATCATAATTTTCATAAGAAAAAAAAACATATAATGACCTCAGATTTAACCTGCTCAGATTAAACCTCAAGACCCTGCTTCTACACATCTTTTTCAAGAAAATCCTGCCAATTACCATCATGTAATCTTTAACTATATGTCAGAATATCAGATCTATATTGGAAATTATGCACTAAACACCTGTGTCTCTGCAGAATCTTAAGCTTTATTGACAGTGGCACGTAACTGTGCAAGAACTGCTCTGCCATACAGTTCATGAAAGCAATTAAAACCAAAGTTTGACATGGCAACTGCTGCTCCAGAGTCACCAATGATTTATTGGAAACACAGGAGGGAGATTAATACTCCATTAACGTCATTTTGCCATACCGACCAAATCTCCTTACCCACATTTTTTATAAATCTGATCTTAAATACTGAACAAATCGATCTTACTGAAGTGTACCAACATTTCTCCAGGTATTTAAATGTTACATCAAGGTACCCGTTGCGTAGGTGGTATTAAAGATCGTTATATTCACCAATCTTATGTAAATCCCAAGTTATACCATTACAGGTTTTCTGGCAGGAATGCACAGACACTTCAGGGTATCTAATGCATAAGCAGCTCCCATGGAAATCCCCCATGCTCTGACACAATGCCAAGAGGCATCCTACTGCAACAGCACAACACTGGTTACAACTGGGGAAGGGTTTCTTTACGTGTCTTCCTGGCCATTTACGAGCACAAGAGCCTCATTTTACTAAGGCCTGTATGAATACAAAAGGAAAAGATGAACCGACACAAGCATCACGTGGCTGCCTTCCAAAGACTCCTCTACAAGCCCTCTATGGGGGGCAGGTCAAACGTATGTGTCTATGACACCTCAGACTCTGAAAAGGCTGAGCAATCCTGCAACTTGATGGAAAAGCCCACAAAGGTCCCCACGAAGGTCTGGGCTTTCCTGTTCTGAATAATAGGACTGTAAGACAAAAAAGTTTCTTCAAATCTATTTCATCAAACCCCCTTTTTTCCCTGCACAATCTCTATACTCAGCTTCAGCCAAATACTGCTCGTAAGCATTTCTCAAAGGCACACAAAGCACTTCTCTCTGTTCCAGTTTTGCATCCCATTGGGGCACACAGTTTGGTATCACCCACTTGACCACTCTACTGGCAGAAGGGGCACGGGCGGATCCAGTAAGGATATGGCCAGGGAGCTGGGAGTGCAGAAACTGCCCCCAAACGTAAGAGAAACAGATCAAAGAACTTGCCATTTCTGGCCGTGCAGCTAAAAGCCAAGGTTTGCTACACCAGCCGTTTGGAGCAAAGGGGCTGATCCCTTAGCTAGCACAGAAGGGCACCCATTGGGTTTTGAGCATCTCAGCCCGCTGAGGAGCTGACAGACATATGTTGACTTACCAGACACGATAACTGAGTTACTAGAACAGATTTACCACCTGCAGTGCCACGGCCTCACATGTGGACAGGTAGTTAACTCAGGAGACAAGTCTTAACACAGATCACTTCTTACAGGGCTCTAGAAGCTTGAAGCAATGTATTTCTCAACAGCACACAAGACACCTTCATCAAGTGCCATAGGGAGCTGGCTGGTCCTTCCTCTGCTGCATCCTCTGCTCAAGGATCCAAGCCTTTATGCTTACTGTCCTTGCAGGCCAAACTCGTAGCCCTACAACTGCAGCTCCAGGTTATTCCTTAAATGAGAAATTACTTCTCTGAGCCCAATTCTTATTCCAGCTAATTACACCAGGTAGTTAAACCCTCAAGAGAGATAATAAAGTGATAATATAACATGAAAATGCTCTATAGATAGGCAAAATATAAACTTCTGCTATGAAAATGTCTGAAACGCACTCGGGGGGGAAAAGTAAATTTGGTGATGAGCTGGGGCGACCCCAGCACTGTAACCCAAGGCAGGCAGGGCCATGGGTGGGAAACAGGCTTTACCGCTGGCTCCAGCGTGGCAGGGGATGAATCGGGGAGGGCAGGCAGCAGCAGCAGGAGATGGGACCAGAGATGGGATGGGAGACGTGTTGGCCCAGTTGGTAGGTCCAGAGCACATACAGGGAAACAGCCAGCAAGCCAGGACAGCTTACGGTGTGGCTCGGGGCACAATGGGAACCCAGGCAGGGAGGCACTCAGTGGGGCTGGGCTGTTCAGGGTGCTCTTAATGCACTGAGGGTCCTGACAGTAGGTCAGCAAGCGGCAGCCAAAGCACAGCCCTCCACCTGTGCTTAACAAAACAGATTAAAAAACTAGTCCAGATGGAGACCCCTACCTGCTACACCACGAAATGTATATTTACAGGGAAAATTAAACACTTTTCTGAGATGGCCCACCATCACAGAGCAAGCTAACAGGAATGATTGTATCGCTTCAAGTCTCCAGGCTGTTATAAAAGCACAGAAAGGAAAAATCATGCTTTTGGTACAAAAACTAAAGTCCCACCTGCCAGTCCTTAAATATCCCTTTCTACAATACATAAGGCTCAGAAGGTCATCTTTTGTTCTCAGCTACTAACACAGTCCCTTTGACACTTTTCTTTATAAGAGGAGTGGGATGGGGAGGGGGGACAGGGGCAGGACGCAAGAACATCACCACATAGTGTGAAAGCAGCTGAGGAAATGAAGTAACTGAAGTTCACGGAGCCGGGCAATGACAGGAACTCAACACAAAGGAAGGATGCCAGGAATAAACAGAAGCTTGCAATAAATATAGTACTTGAAAGAAGTGTTACACTTGCATCCAAAATTGACCCAGAAAAAACATACCTCAGCATGTGAATGGGCAGGAGCAAGGTAAACCTGTTGGCAGGGTGGATTGATCTGTCCCTGTGTTCAAGAAGTTATGTAGAGAGCTAGCGTAACGTGGAAGTCAGCATCCCATTATCCCCTGCTTCGATGCTGAATCCTTTTTAACACCTTTGTTTTTTTCCCCCATTGTGTCCATGGTATGGAAAACATCTATTAGCCATGGAAATGTAATATTCAAAACTAAAAGTGCAGTTCAGTGCTGTACTTTATCACAGTTTGAAACATTACATTATTGCTCTGGAATTGGTAAGGTAATTTCAGACAGTTAACAATTTTGGGCATTAGAGTCTTCTTCCTGCAGAACAAGAAAAGCATGAAAAGAAGCAATTTAAGCTTTTTCATTTTGTCAGTGCAAATCAACAGGGAGCATTACTGAGGGCATCAACTGTTCAGTCTCATGTTGGTTCAGAGTTCCCCAGCTTTCTAGTGACTGCAAAGAAATGTGACAATTATTCTGAACTCATACTTCAACTGGGAATTTTTCAGAGCAGGAATACAAATTATTGTCCTTTACATTCCTTTGTGAAGGATTCTTAAATCCCTGCTGGCAGCACATAAATAATGCTTCACAACTTCTGAACAACCTATGTCTACTTCCAGAGGTGTTGAATGGATTTTCTGCTACTTTGAAACCAGTATGTTTTATTTAAATAAATATATGACCAGTATTTGTAATTGTTTTTTAATTATTTATTAATTAAATATTTAAATAAACCATACCAGTTAAATGACAGACTTAAGGAGGGGATTACTTGGCAATCAACCAAATGTTAAGATCTGTATTGGAATGGAAGTTTTGTAATTCAACCTGTAATGTTATGTAATGTTCTCTTCATCTCTTTTCTGTCCCATTATGTTTTTCATGAAGCATAGTGTAACTGAAATAAAAAAAAAATTTTTTTTACAGACACTGACTTTCAGATAGACAACAAACCAAATATTCCAGCAACAGAATCAATTGTTTGAAGCAAACTCTCTTCAAACCCTTCTAAGAGGGTGGCATAGACAAACGCGATCCTTGACAGAAATCCCAACTCAAGATCCATGCTTCCAGAGAGTGAAACTGAAGAATAAGAGGAGTCCATTTGCTTCTAGAGTAGAACGAGATTTGTGGCATTAGGAACTGATTCAAGATGACATTCAGCAACAATACAGGGACCACGATCTGATTGACAGTGGCTGGAGGAACATTCCAGAGGACTACACTGCCCAGGTGGTGCTAAAGCCTACAGCCAGAAGAAACGAGCAGAACAACTTTTCTAACAAACAAAAATTCACTGAATTCACTTCTGTACATGTTCTCCAGGACATTAGGAAAAAGATTGTTATTCAGGATGTATCTACAGGCCTTCCAAAGTCTTCGTGATCCTCATTTCCACCTGTGAGACCTGGCCTTCTGGGTCTTGGGATACAGCAGTTGTCACACAGACGTATAACCTCTAAACCAACCAGATCATAGCTCTTAATAATTTAGGATTACAGATAAATACGCTTCTAGCAAGGGGAAGTAAAAATCTTTTTTCATCCCCTAAACAACCTACACTTCTTCAGGTTCATTACAGCCTGGTGAGGTACTGCTGCTGTGGTCTCCATTTCACATCATCTGCAGAAATAATGACAGAACCAGCAAGGAATTTGTCTAAGGTCACCAGCAGGACCCAGCATCATGCTGACTGCACAGTGACCCAGCAGTCTGACGCCAGGACCGCTGTCTCACTGCTACCACCTTCTCTCAGAAAATGTTCACCAAACCAACTGAAAAACATGATGAACCCTCTGCCTAAAAGATAATGATGAAATGCATCCACTGTGCAGTTTATGGGAAAGGTGCAGCAATAAATGAGGCAGCACAGTTCAGATTTATTCCTCCCAAAAGGCCAGACAGCTGGCAGTTACTGTGACACACACACACCCCAATCCACAGAAGAACTGTGACAGCCCCCGAAGATGTCACCCACATCCAGGACCTCAGTGTGACACCACCACCTGATCACCTGGAAGCACATATCTGAGCTAATGGGCGCTTATTATCGTAACCCAGCTGCCTGTCACTAGTCAAAAAGGCAGGAAAGCAGAAGAGAAAATGTGATGTGACATAAGGTTTCCCTATAATCAGGAAACGTCAGGTCAGCACAATACTGACTTTACTCTATACCTATCTACCTGTGAATGACTGTCAAACACCAGTCCCCTGAGGCAAATAAGGACTATAATCTGCTCCTGTGGAGAAGCCTGAAAGAGACGTGATTTTTTTTTTTTTTAATAAACTTGGCAAAGGGAAATGACCCATGAAGGTTTCACAGACGAGGGTCACAGCACACTCCCTCCTGAGGAAGTGTTTAAACCCATGGGATACTTGAAGACATTAAAAGTTTCTTCTTCCTTTTGACAGGCAGAGCATTTAAATCAAGATACTGCCATCACAGACGGCCTGGGAAAATGGTATTTTCCTTTTCTGACCAGACAACAGTCCCCACCCTGCACATCCACCTTCTCTCGATGCTGCCTGTACTCCTCTCACAGACTCCTAATGCTGTTACATACTATGTTGAGGCATTGCATCAGCGTAATTTCAGTGTAGTCATGTTTTCAGTGATTTCTATGCCTACCATGAAACAGTAAGTTGCCCTGACCCTTCACATATGGGTTGTTTTTCTTCTGTAGCCCAGCTTGCCTACCAGTGCTCCGTAGCTCTGGATATTCAACTACATGATCACATAATATTTCAAATGACACACTGCCATGACAAACTCACAAGAGCAATCAAAAGCTAACAAAACCTCAGAGCCTCACTTGCTTACTTACACTACTATATAAGTACCTGCTCGTCATAAGTGTGCATGGCTCTTCACAACAGCATCCTTGGTCCAAGGAATAAACACAGAAAACAGAACCTTGCCAGCTGTTGCATGGCAGCATGATCCCTGCACACCGTGACTTTCCCTGGATGGATATCCACATAGGAAACTGCACAGCATCAGACTCTGGTATAGGAAATTACTTAGGCTGATCCTAGAGTAAATCCTGACTCTCAGTGGATCTGAGGAACAGAACTGAACCTCAGAGGAGCGCAAACGTCTTGTTACTTTAAGTTTTCTTTACCACCGTTAATAATCTCTACCCTGTTTTTCTTTCATGTCAGTATTTGATTAAGGAAATTTAAGAAGAGGGTAGTATGTCTGACCTTGCTTTTTCAACCAGCCCAAGACCAAAAGACATTTCAGTAACCGCACATCAGCAGCGCTCACATTTACATAGGAAAACAAAGACTATGCTTGAACTATGCCAGTTCACAAGTATGGAAAACCAAAAAAAGTAAACATTGTACAGAAAAACTCTATTTCTTCCCAGATTATGAGAATTGCTAGGGTGTGAAGAAGAAATCATTCATGCCTATTTGTGGAGCTAGGTTGAAACAGTGAACATGACCAGCCCTGAAGAAAAGGCTCCTGAGATCTTCGGATTTGCACATTTCTGAGCTCTGGGATGGCTGATCCATACCCTGGGGTCCCCAGCTGCACAGCCACCCTATTGTGGTCATTATCCAAACCTTCATCACAGAGGCTTTTTCTCAATATTTCACCCTATAAATAATAAAGAAAGCCTTCAATAATTTGAGAATAAAGCTAAAGCTCCTTCTGGGTGTTACACAAATTAACACCTGCATAAAGCCAGTTGCAAAAAAAATTTATGTCCCACAATTAAAAAAAGCATCAGCACTAACTGTATTATTGTGTGACTGACTCCTCAGCCACCACTTCTCTTTCCTAAATGGAGGTGGAGGGTTGACCTTGGCTGGACAACAGGTGCCCACCCAGCTGCTCTATTATTCCCCCTCCTCCGCTGGGCAGGGCAGAGAAAATCTAATGGAGGCTCACAGGTCAAGATAAGAACAGGGAGATCACTCACCAACTACTATCATGGGCAAAACAGACGTGACTTGGGGAAATTAATCTAATTTATGGCCAATTAAAATAAGATTAGGATAATGAGAAATAAAACCAAATCTTAGAACACCTTTCCCCCACCCCTCCCTTCTTCCCAGGCTTAGCTCCACTCCTGATTTCTCCACCTCCTCCCCACAGAGTGGGTAGGGGGATGGGGAACGGGGGTTACGGCCAGTCCATCACACATCGTTGTCCCTCCCATGGGAGACAGTTCTCCATGAATTCCTCCAACATAAGTCCTTCCCGTGGGCTGCAGCTGTTCACACACTGCCCCAGCCCAGGCTCTTCTCTTCAGGGGGTCAACAAGCCCTGCCAGAAAACCTGCCCCAGCAGGCTACCCGCTGGTCACAGCCCCCCTGGGGCACCCTCTGCCCTGGGCTGCGGGGAGGAGCTGCTCCCCCCGGCCTCCTCCTGCCCCTGGGGCTGCCGGGCTGCGCCTCTCGCACCTCCTCACTCCTCTCTCCAGCTGCAGTTGTGCAGGTTTGGGGGGATTTTCCCCCCTTAAATCCGCTGCCCCCGCGGCTGGTGGGCTCAGCCCTGGGTCCCCCCCGGGGCCGGCGGGCACGGGCTCCATCGGGCACGGGGGCAGCTTCCAGCAGCTTCTCACAGCAGCCACCCCAGTAGCCCACCACCACCTTCCCAGGCAAACCCAATACACCGGGACGCGAATTAGTGCCATTAGAGCTGGCTGTTTGGTTTTGCATAAAATCACGCCCCCTGCATTGCTACGGGAGCTTTTCAGCAACCCTGCCCTGCGGAGCAGGCGAAGTGCTTCAACTCACCCTTGCCGAGAGAAGACAGCACTCCACACACCGCCAGCCACGCCACTGCATACCCAGACCTTTCAGCCCAAAAACCAGGAACTAAAATACAACTGTAGACATAATCTGAACACTGGTTATTCAGCATCGATCTATAGAACATATGGTTTTGTTCAGTTCAAACACCATCAGTGAAGCCGCAAAAAAGTTTCCCAAAATCTGCCTGCTTTCACCATCTCGGAGACATTCTTCTGGGGCTTAAGTTTTCCATGATTTTGTGCCATATGAACCGTTTTTCCCCCTAAAGACTGAGGAAAAGCCGCCTTGGGATTTTGGAGTCACACAAGAAATCGGCAGAAAGAGGAGTAGGGAAGAATGAGGACTTCCCTCCCTCCCACTTTGCCAATGTGTCAACAGTTCCTTTCTTCACAAACTTACACAGCTTTATTTTAAAACCCTGTGGAGTAATACACTCTAAGGCCAGAAGGAATCTCTCGGATCATTCTGCTCTACCCCTTTTGTAATACAAGGTAAAGAAAGTCTTCCAATAATTTCTGTATCAAGCCAGTAACATCTACTCAAATGACAGAATATTCTCGATAAATATTTCCAGGGTAGATACTAAGATCGCAAGTGATGGAGAATCTCCCACTCCCTACAGAAGGCATTTATTTTTGACTGTTTCTGCCAACAATTTCTACTTCTTTGACAAGATTTTTTGTAATTCACTGCATGATAAAGTATGAAGTAGCTGGGAGGAAAAGAAAACCCAAATACGTCTAAGGCATACTCAGCATACAACAGCAGCCAAAATCCTCACCAGACCAGTACAGGATCAAACATCCTCGTGGTGTTGCAATGCATATTCTACCTGTTCTCTACTGCCCCACCAGAAAAAACACTTCAATTAAAACTCACTGAAAATACTGGGCTTAAAATGTTATGTTACCCCACAGAGGGTGATTCCCACCCCATTATCAATAATATTTAATCAAATGCAAGAAAAAAGTATTAACATTTCTTTCCAACACCTTAAAATGCAGAAAGACAGGAAAACACAAATATTTTGAGGAGCTTAATTTTCCTTTGACCTTTCCTCACATTGCTCTGACCTTGCTGGTGTTTCTGGTTTACGCTAGAGCTAGTTAAATAGAAACCGAACCAATGGTTATTCCAGCAGCACTGCCTCTACTTCATTGTGCATCACCAAGTACCTTACAGTAGAACACTTCCTACACCAAACGTACCCCTGGAAGCATATTCAGCAACAACATTAGCTAACAGTGAAGTGCCACTTCCCTGAATGCAAATCCAGTCTAGGTCCACTGGTTGAAAATAAGTAAGGAGATTCCCATGATTTTTTAATATGATACATTGGGGGAAGGGGGGCAGGGGGGGGGGGGGATAGGGTTATAGGGGTGGTGGTGTGATACGTTAAGACTTTGAGTTATCCTGAAGTATGCATTTTGCTTATTAAAAAACTACATACTGACCTGCTTTTCTAAAAATTGAATAGGAATAGAAGAGATTTCACACATACTGTATGACAATCAATGACTTCATGGAAATACTGGCTTTGAGCATCTCCTCATTGAAAGCCCAAACAAATTCGTTTTTCCTATTTCACTTGAACATGTAGGCTTAATGCTGTATCATAGGAAGTGTACATCACACATTGCTAAATACATTTAAAGAAACCTAATATTAAATTGGACAAGTTACGTTCTTGATACCTGGAGATCCTTGAGGAGTAAAGCTGGAACAGCTCATGAACTCCAGAGAAGTGGTAAGGCAGCATAATGCTTTCAGCCACTTGCCAAAAACAAACATGAAGAGAAAAACCGTTCCCCAGCCCCACGTGGCTACCAAGAGGCAAAGCCCTGATGCCAAAGCTGAGATATCCTTTGAGAAAAGGCCCCACTCCACTCCAAAGCTGCAGAACATCTCTGGGTACCTCAGAGACAGCAGAGTCCCTTCAGATGTTGACACTAACTGCAAGCACCTGTGGCCTTTACACCACCCTACCAGGAGGACGCTTTCCTCACAGCCCTGCAGGTGTGCTCCAGTGCACAAGAGAGAGAGCAAGCGAGGGGACTACAGGCCAAAGCTAAAGTCCAAGAGCTTTAAAGTCCGAGTCTTGGAAGAAACCTGGAATTTGTGTCTTATTGATGAGCACTTGAATGACCTCAACAAGATGCTATTTCTGTCCCAGTATCTCCCTCATCTCTTCGCAATACCCTAAGGCAATACCTTCTTTTCGTTTCTGCAGAAGGCAGGAGGGCACAGAGACCAAGAGCTGCACACCCTATCAAATCTCAAACTGTGTATTTTGTGACAACAACAATGCAAGAATATTTTTTTAAAGATCAGAGTCTCTAGCATCAATCTCTGAGCAGAAAGGAATGCAAAAGAAATCTGTCACTTCCAACACTTGGAAACAACACTCTGAATTCCCCTAAGAAGTGACAGTCATTACTGGCCAACGGGAATTAGAATATTTCTTCTCAGACAGCCCACAGAGTTTTTCCCCAGATTGCACTGTCCAAAATAAGGGAAAATTAGTCACATTTATTAGGGTGTGAAAAGAATAAGACAGATGCTTTATTGCAGGGTGCGGTGCTTCTGCATAGTCCTTTGCTGAGTATCAGCTTAATCTGGTTCGAGGCAAGCAAGATGTGCTTTCGTCATTCCGGTGCTGTGCTAGGGCCCCAGCAGTGCCCATTACATCATCCTCTTCCAATCGAGTCTCCTGGTCTCAGAGCAGAGGCACAGCGAGTGGCATCCCATCTGCAGAAGGCCATCAGGCTGGCTTCACAGGCCATCAGGCTGGCTTCATGCAGACAAAATCCCGTATGCCAGGGGGCAATGTGAGGCCACCAGCTGGTATGCAGGCATGCCCCTTGTTCAAGCCAATACCGTAGGTCACACCAAGCTGCTCTCAAGGTGAAGGCTGGCACCCTCTGTAGCCTTCGGACCATTTCTAACAGTGCCATCGCATTTTCTTTTAAAACCTTTAGAGAGGAACAAAGCTGCCTCCTTTTTTCAGACTGGTTTCAGGGAAGCAAGCATATGAACAGAGATCAAACCTAAAAACTTCTGGAAAAGAAGGCTTCCTCCTGTTCAGCTTTCCTACTCCTTTCCTCACTCACACACATCTTCCTCCCAAATGACCGTTCTCCAGGCAGCTCTTAGGCTGGTGTACATATACACTTACATTAAAATAATGTCATTTTTTTCATTTATAATTTTCCAGCTTATCTCAATGCAAGCCTGGCTGTGAAGAGACTCTTATTTTAGAAAAAAAGCACAGGCTGTTTTCATAAAAAACAAAATACTACACTTCTATTCTAAAATGAGATGGTTCATGTGACAGCTTCCACTAAAATCAAGAGGTGTGAATTAAAACAGGCTTCATTATGTTTGTGAAAATTAATCTCCTTACGAGCCCTAAATGAGAACAGTTTGCTTTCTTCATACCTCTCTGTCAAGCACTAATTTCAATAGTAAAGACGCAGGTGGTAGCAAATGGTGCTTTGTTAAGGACCCCCTCACCACATTTCTGTCCTTGGTAAGAAAAAAAGGAATTTGTTTCATTTGCCTCCAATTGAAGCCACTAATCATCTCTGTTGCCAGCAAAGAGGTGGGAGAAACTGAAACAACAAATGGTGCAAAAACCGCTGGTGCAGCAACGTTCACACAAACTGAATTGGCAAAACCTCCCCCAGTTCCCCTTGAGCCAGCCCAGTGGTGCCCAAGACCCTTTTCTTCAAATCTCGTGGTCTGTGCATATATGCACCTATAGCTACAGGTGCACATAAAGCACCTATAGAACTTGCCGGGCTCAATATAGACATCCAGCTTCACTTCACCGCCTCCGACAGTTTGCCTCACAGGTCTGAGTAAAACAAATGAAAAAGCTGAGCCCTCAGACCTCCAAGGTGTTTAAAACTCTACTGTTCAGGTGGGGACATCTTAGTAACTGAAGAGCAAGAGTTTACTACCCGAATGGTTTCCAGTGATGCCAAAACGGCACGGAGTAACTGCCCAGAGACTAATTTTGTCTTTAAGCAGCAAAGGTATTTATTTCATGCAACACTGGGGAGCTAGCCGATTCCCACCAGACAAACTAGCTCCAAAGTTTTCAGTGATGTCAGGTATACAGTTTTCCTGAGAGGTTACAACATCTTTACATACATATTCATTTGATTTTGACACCCAATCATTCTATTCATAATAGGTGGGATCTAGGTGGAGTAAACCTTTCAACTCTTTGTTCAACGATTTCCTGACTCAAGGTCTCCTTATCTCCTTCAGGTGCCCACCCTATCTTTTCTAATTATTCACAGTACATTCCTTACTTTAACATCGTCAGTGGAACCTTTTCTTATTCAGAGTACTTCTCTAACTATTCAGAGCACATTCCTTTAACGTCTCAGTGGAACCTTTTCTAATTATTCAGAGTACATTCCTTTCTCAGCACAAACAGAGCATCACCCAGAGCATTGTACCAAACTCGTCCTGACTAATCTTTTTAAGACCTTGCTTTGTTCCACCAGGATTGGACCTCATCGGTGTAAATCAGGTTCAGAAAGGCCATTTTCCTCCTTCCCACCTCCAGTCCGGAGTCACCTCGGGCCAGCGCGTGCCATCCCCGCGGGTCGCGGGGACCGGGGACGCTGCGGTGGCATCTGCTGCTCTGTGCTGCCCCCTGCAGTCCGCTGGCTGCCACCACAGGCGGTCGGGCTGGGACAGCAACGCCGTCACCGCCCTGCCAAGGGCACTTACCACCGACCCCTCCCGTGGTACCTGCACACCTCGGGAAAAGGGCAACACCTTCCCGAACAAGGACTCGGGAGACACAGACCAGGTGAGGGATGGTAGGGAGGATGCCTGGGTCCGACAGCAGGTTGAACCAGAGGTTGCATTTACACTGACACTTTGCTTTCAGGATAGGTATCCATGGGGTCTGCTGCCTGCCTTTCCGTTCACCTAGCGTTGGAAATCATGTCTTTAGAAAGCAAAACACTGTTTTAATAGAGCAGGGTTTTTTGTCAAAACTCTTCGGTCCGTCTCAGAAGTCTGATGTTCTGCTTTTCGCAAAGCTTTGTTTTGCACGCACACCCGCCTGGGTCTATTAAATTCAGAACTCCTACAACCGTTTTCCTTTTCTTCCTTCCACCCTTTGCAGCTGCAGAACAGCATGATATATTCATAAGCAAATAACGGGAAAAAACTTGATTTGGTCTGCAAACTTTAACCCAATAAAATTGTTTCCTTTTGGGGCTTTTTTTCCCCCTCATTAGAAACCAAACTCTCCAGGAGTTAGGGATGCCATGTTCCACGCAAGGGGGGCACAGGACCTGGCAGAATTCAGGCTTTAATACACAGCTTTTTCATTATTTGCAGGGTGAGGTATGGTCTTTAAAATAGAAAGTAAGAACGCAAGCCTGGAGCCAGGCTCTGTTCCCAGCTTTCCAAGTGTCCAGTCGTTCACCTCTGGCCAAAATGCTAAGCTTCCCTAACGCTGTTTCGCAGCAGTTATGAAATGCAACCAGCTCTAGACAGTCTTTGAAACCTACATAGGAAAACTGCTCCACATATGAATCACATCATCTCTCTGTATGTGCATACATACCTATACTGAGAAAGATTCCTCCAGAATTCAAAAAAATACCCAGCTTGTCTCTGGTAGCATCTTCCAACTCATATACAAATAGCATCATTGAAATGCAGGCGTTATACAAAGAATAAAGGAGCAAACGTTTGGACAGGGATGCCAAAACCACAACTTGTATAGAAAACCTACTTAGTCTGTTAAAAGTCTTGATTTATGCCTTAAGTTTCTCCTTGCCTCAGTTTCCATACATAGAAGTGAAATAAAAGCATGCGGTATTACAGTAAATATATCATTATCTCTGAGGCACTTAGATCCTGCAGTAAGTGGGCATCTTCTAAGTACCTACAGCTCTGCTAAGCAAAGAACTGAGGATTTCACCTGACAGCTGGCATTTCCAGCTCTCCATCTCACCCCATTCTGGATGTTATCAGCACTTCATAAGGTAAACAGTACGGGTGACATGCCCCTGTACCAGGTACCTCAGTTCACACATTCTTTCACTTCCAATACACACACACACCCCCCTACAGCACATCGAACTTCTCCTATAACCACTGAGCTTCCAGAGAGCAAACACGCTGCCTTTTTTGCCATCCTGGCTAAGAAGGAAGAACACACAGCAGATGGTTCTACATAGTGAGAACGTGTCAAGAGCCCTCAGCAGAAAGATACACAGCAAGCAGCAGCCTGAGGTTACAGAAGTACTGTCCCGCTCCCCACCCAGGCAGGCTTCCCACTGGATTCAGTGGGAACTAACACTGAGGGATCCTGGCCAGAGTTTTAATTTAATGAGAGAGGTCACAGGTCTCTGGTTAATCAAAAGAAGCCATTAGGGAAAAGGGAAGAAAGTACACTCAAGTCAAGTAAAAATCCTTCCAAAATAACTGACATGAAAAGCATGCTTGTATTACTTCAAGAACTTTGGTTTTCCACCACTTAAGGCTTTCCCTAATAAAAACCTCGATTTCGTTTTCAGGGCTTTTCTACTAGGAAATTAGTCTAATTTCATTAGTTCTTGATTATATCTTTCCTTTCCAATTCCAAGCAAAAGTAACGCATTATCAATTAACAGATATCCTTAACGTCTTTTTTTTTTTTTTTTTTTTGGGGGGGGGGGGGGGGGGGGGGGGTGTCTCCAGGAAGCAATTTTGCTTTGTAAAAGTCCCAGTAACATCAGGCCACCTCACCACCCAAAAGGATCTCTGCCTGCTTCTCTACGTTCAAGAACGCACAAATCCTTTATGTGGCAAGACAGGTGTTGGCCATTTATTTTAATCCTTTGCAGCTGGAAAATAACAAAAAATCTGAGCAATTAAGGTAAGATTTCAGCAGTCCTCAAGCCACAGAGAATCAGAAAATTGATGCCTTTGGCATGTCACTCTTGACAGACCAGGTAAAGGTGATGCTACTAAGCACCATCGCCAAAACTATCCCTTTATTTTTGGGTCTTTTCATAGAAAGATGTCCAGTGTTTACCAGTTTTGCACAAAGATAGCAAACAAAGTTATAAAGTCCTCAGATAAACCTTCTAAACCTACGAGGTCTGATCTTCTTCTCCGCTATCTGGGACCATGGAGGATTAACTACACCGCTGCATTCCCTGGGGAATGAAGGAGATGCGAGCTGACCTCTCCCAGCAACTTCTGCCTAGACTGCAGCACGTAAACTCCAGCCGCCCTAAGGCAAGCTACCTGACGGGGTGGGGGTGTGGGGGGAAGGGGTAAAAAAAAGGGGAGTTCTAGCAGCAGAGTTACTCTTATATTAAAAGCTGAGGGATACCTGCACTTCTACAACTCGCCGGATTCTAACCCAACCGCTCCACCGGGAAGCGGCCGCTGCCCTGCAGCCGAAACCCTTCCCGGGAGCCGAAGCTTGCCGCCCGGGGCGGGTTTGGGGGGCCTCGCTGGCGTCGGCACTCGGTGCGAGCGTTGTTGCCGGGGGGCTGCGCGCCCTGTGCCGTGCCTCGGGGTCCCCCCCGGCGGGGGGAGGCTGGCGGTGGGGATGCTGCGCCGAACGGAGAGCCCGGGGGGGGAAGGGGGGGGGGGGGGAGAGGCACACAGAGACACAGCAATCCCCCCGCAGCCCCCGAGCCCTGCCCTGCCCGCCCGCTCCCCAGAAGGACCCCCGAAGCAAACCTCCCTCCGCAAGGGATGCTCTTGCCAAGTGGGGGGATGCGGAGGGCCAGCTGCCGCCTCGCCCCGAGTTCGCCCCCACGCCCCGGCAGAAGCCGCTGCCCGCTGGGGCCACGCACACGCCGCGGGGATGCTCGGCCGGTCCCGCCGCCTCGGACGAGGCAGCCGCCAGGACCCCCCGCCACTTACCCCACAGCAGCAGGACGGGGAGCTGCCGCCGGCGGCAGCCCGGCGCCTCCATCCCGGCGCGGAGGGGCCGCGGGGGTCGCAGCCCGCATGGGGCGGCCGCTCCGCAGCCGCGCAAGGCCCGAGCCCGCCTCAGCCCCCGCCCCCGCGGAGGCTCCTCTTCATGCCGCGGCGGCCGGGCCGGCCCCGGGCGGTGGCGGGGGCGGTGGCGGGGGCGGGCGCGGGGGGAGCGGCGCTCCCGCCCCCGGGTGCTCCCGGCGCTGGGGCGGGCTGCGCCGGGCGGGGGCGGGGGGGGCTGCGCCCGGCGGGGGGGCTGTGCCCCGAGCGAGGGTCTGCCGCGGGGGGAGGGGGGGGGCTGCGACGGGCGGGGGCGGGAGGGGGCTGTGCCCCGGGCGGGGGGCGCTGCCGCGGGGGCTGAGCCCCGGGCGGGGAGCTGCCGCGGCGTGAGGGGGGATGCTGCGCCGGGCGGGGGCGATGCCGCGGGTGAGCCCTGGGCGGGGGGCTGCCGCGGAGCGGGGGGGGGGGGGCTGCGGCGGGGGGAGGCCCGGGCGCGGGCTGCCGCGAAGTCGGGGGGCTGCGCCGGGCAGGGGGGATGCCCCGGGCGAGGGGGCTGGGGGGTGCGTGGGTTACGCGTGGGAAGCGGATGCACGTTTGCGTGTGAGCGAGTGTGCGCGTGCACGTGTGTCCCTGCCAGGGCAGCCATGGCTCCCGGCCCTCCGCAAGCCACATCGAGGGGGATGTCTGTCCAACCCACGGGCCGTGGGGGCCTTGGGCTGTCCCCCACCCACGGGGAAGGTTCCGGTCCCAGGGAGGCTCGGGGACTTGGGAGACAGCGCAGCCTTTGTCACTTCTGCCACAGCCTGTCGGGGTGGGGGGCACCTGTGTAGCCCACCCACAGCCGTGGGGCACCCCAGTTCTGCAGACACAATGTGTTTTTATGTTGCCTTTCCACCTCCGCGTGGCTCTGTGCAGAGGATGGTACGGCTCCTGATTTTCATCGGTATTTAGAAGCTGTGTTCCTGGAGCAATTGCTCTAGGAAATCAGCGTCTCCAGCATGATACACCAGACTGAGAAGCTGCTAAAGAAGCCTTTCCTTCGCTAAAAATAATTGTACTGCTCAGTAGTAAAGAGCCAGAAAGTTTCTAGGCACATGGACACAACCTAAGTAACTGCCTTTCGGTAGCACATTAAATCACCACCATCGTTAAAGGTCAAAGGCACCACAAAACTTGAAACTCCAAAAAGATTCTCATGCCCCACACAAGAACAACAGGTACTTTCATTGATCTGTCAGGTTGTTCTCACTGACTTCACACACTTGCGTGGCATGGTGCTTTGCTGAGTGTGAGACCACAGCACCACACGTGGCGCGTGCCTCTGAAGGCGAACCCTCAGCACACAAACTCCATCGGATTTCTGCTGTTATCTGGGCTGAAGGAAAACTTGGGAAATGACAGAACGGGCTGGGAATCTGCAGTGTTGAAATAGCTCTGCAGATGTTTAAGCGTGTCAGTTAGAATGAACCTCCTGACATTGGTGTGCCGCTTTTTCCTCTTAGCTGAAAGCAAATCCTGTAAAATACCATAAATCATAAATAAACCATTGCTCAAGGAGATCACCCTTCAGCGAAGGGGCTGCCGCTTCTGCTTTGCAAGGAGCATTTGCAAGCTGCCCCTGCCAGGAGGAACCACAGGGAAGTGACAAGTGTGAAGGCGCATACGCCGCAGACTTGCTGCAGCATCCTTCCCAACAGCAAGATCTTGACTTCCCTCATAAAATCTATTCCTGGCAATATCTGAGGCTACAATTAGTATTTCTGACAATTTGGACTAACCTTCAGGAGGGTTAGGACATATTGTGCTTTATATGCAATATTATACATTAAACAATATACAGTATATTATACAATATGCAGTATACAGGCCACATTTTTTTGGTCACATAGTATGTGGAGATAATTGTGACAGTTTTCCTGTACATCTTTCTTACTTGTTTTCTTCACCTCTTTCAGATGAGAAACATCTTAAAATGTTGTAAGATTTTAAAAATTAGTGTGACTGCTTCCAACTATCAAGATTCAGCAAGCGCTTCCCAGCTCATGCTTGCAGCAGGCGGTGTAAGAGTGCAAACAGGATCTCAGAGGTAGAACAATAGCTACAATGTATAGGTAAATGCAGTCATTTAGAGTGTTGTGTGGAATCACAAGCCAGCTATGCGAGGTCATATCTTCAGCAATGACCTAAAATGATTCACAGGTGTAGCAGAACAAAACTGTCACAGCGTTAGAACCATCAGCAAGAGGCAACTTTGGCTGTTTGAAGGTTTTCATCAAGGCTGCCTCTCCCCGTGTTGCAATAATGCCAATAAATTTACCTCAGAAAGGCTGTGAACATTTTTATTCTGCAAATCTGCCTTAGTAGCATCATGTCTCTGTACCAGCAGTAGAAATATGATTCACCTTCAAATAAGAAATGCTGTTAAGTGGCCTTTGCTGTGCCACTGAATCCCAGCCCCAACAACGTGCAGTAACAATAACCTCAAAACCACAGTCTGGTGTAATTTCCAAACATACAGCCTCCAGAGACCGCGCAAACAACCACACAAACCCCTTTCCAGGTACCCTGCGGACAGTGCTGCAATCACAGTACTTCAGGCAGTGTTTTAGAATCCTTAAATCTGCTGATAAGCCACTGACTAAAAATAAATAAATAAATAAATAAATTATAGCAATAGACAGGTAGGTAGTTGTTTCAGTATGGGAAGCTCCCAAGGAGTCTGAGATGGGAAGGGATGGAAGGAGTCAAGCCAACCAGGACAGGTATTGTCATGAGCACTAGATTGTTGAGAGCGGTGCAAGATAAGATAATAAACTCTCCTGCTCCAGCAGTTAAACAGATCCAACAGAAACTAAAATTAATAAAATCAATTAATAAAAAGCTGAAGACTTTACACTCTGGGAAGCAACATTGCCTTTCCTTGTCGTCTCAAGTATCGGCCTGGATAGAGCAGCCACTTGCCTGCACAGAGAGGCCTTGCCCAGTGTTGGCTGATGAGTTTTCTTCTCCTTTTCCTAGCACGGCAATTTTGGATAAGATTTTAAAACCATGTTTCAATGGGATTGCTTGCTGGAGTGAAGTTTGGAAAAGTAGTTTCAGTTCATCTGTGGTTTTAAACTGAACTAGGTCATCTTTCCCATTCAGTGCTCCTAGAAGCATGCCTTTCCTGCTCCAGAAATTTAAAAATCTAAAAGGCATCTGCAGGTCATTAAAATAATTTCCTCTTTTATATTCTGCTTGCATAATTGCACACAAATCTTTTCTCCTGTCTTTTTACCGTCAATATAGGAAATGTATAAACCTGCTAAAAAAATCATAGTTAAAAAAAGGGCTACTTCCTGTGATTCAGAGGTCACACTGTGATACATTGACTGCACTTAAAAGCCAAATTGGTTTTAAGTCAGTCAAATTTGATGAGCTGAAACTCTTTATGCCTATATTACCTGAACCAAAGGGTGAAGGAAAAAGGACACTTTTATATGTAAAGATCTTTTTTTGTTTTTACGTAAGAGATACATACATGGATTAGTGAAGCGCACGAGTATTTTGCCAGTCTTTTAAAACTTTGGTTATTAAGCTGTGTCTGGATGTGCTCTGTGATTTAAGCAGGGTTCTTGTGTCCAGAGCAAATATCTAAGTTTCAAACTGCACGGTTTCAGAGGTGCTGAGCTGTGAGTGTGCAGCACCTCTAAGACCATTTCATTTTGCATACCTAGCTGTGACCCAACAGCCTTCCCATGGGCACAGCATGCAGGCTATGTCTGAAGCAGCCAGAACACTCACTTTGTTTCCATACTAGCTTCTAGTCCAGTAAATGGTCCTGATGCAAAAGAAATTCAAGCTACTTCTGTATCCTGCACCACCAACACCAATACCTACAACTAATAGAAAAGGTTCCGCAAGTGGTGCGATGGAGGCCAAAAGGAAAGCAGACAGGGCTCACGGGAGAATGGCAAACGCCATCTCCCCTCTCTGCTGGAGGGATGCTCCCCAGGCAGGGGCCCTCCACCAAGACACCCACCCCTTATTTTTACAGCTGGCAGTACAAAAGGCTCTCATCAAAGGACCCAAGGACCAATCTGTAAGAGCTGGGATGTCTTGCTGATTCCCAGCTGGTTTTCTTGGGATTCCCAAGGCTGCTGGTGACAGGATGTCATACACGTCGTGGTCTTCTCTTCCTGTTGTGTGTGGCTGTTCTTCTTTTTCCACACCAGGCAGAAGCTTTAGGGCAGCAGAAAGCCTTTGTCATTTGACTCAGGCATGGGAAAAAAATCATGCCCTCATTTTTAATGTAAATATTAACAAAATGCACACAACGCTTTATTCCTTCTAGACTAAATAAAGTCATAAATCATGTATGGGTTTTTAAACACTTCACTGTCAGTTATGTTCTAAAGACCCTGAATTTTTGCTCAGAAAATGCATTTATTTTGTTTATGATAGGCTGTCTGAGTAGTCTGGGAAATGCCAGCAAGGGAATATGTAGATGTCTCCATACATAGCTGTGTCTCTGAGAAATAGCTCAGCTTGGAAAATCGAGGAGAAAGGTGCAAGAAGAGAGATGAAAACACACGCCTGTATTTTTTCTTCCTAGAAATAGTAACACTGTCCAAATTTCTCTTCATACAAAATCTTACAGAGCTGAAGGCTGAAATCTTACAGCACCGAGTTGCCGATACTCTTGCAGCCCTCTGAAGGGATATTCAACAATCATTTCATAACCTTTGAAGTTCAGCTGACCCCACAAGCCTGGGGAGGGAGCACATGGTGCCGACACACACCTACCTGCGGCAGATCAGCAGAGCCTGATAGTGTTTGGGCTGAGCCCGGGATTTCTGATTCCACGTGTGGGCTCCGATCAGTGCGATTATGAACCACCCAGCACCTCCTTAGCATGAAATTGCCATTCTTAGGTGCATGAAAGACTGGCTTTAGGGCTGAGCAAGACAGATGCTAGGACACTTCTTGGAAGGGAAATTCCATAAGTTTCCATTCCATGGAAAAATGTGGCACTACATAAAATGGAAAATATTGCCACAATAAATAAAAGGTTATTTGGAGGCACAAAATGAGTGCAGTGCATTACAGTTTCCCCAATTCCCACAATAGTTCTCCTTCTAAAGTAAAATAGGAAATTGTAAAAAATATGTTTTAATTAAGATTGAGATCAACCTGCTATTAGATTCAGTTAGATTTCTACCATAATAAATCATCCTCTTTTAATCTTGTCATCCTCACAGCCCCAAGGCAACCCCAGTTCATGCACAGATCACTTACACCTCTTCCCATGGACACATCTCACAGCGTTTGCTACAAATTGTAAAAAATGTGAACCCAGGCACAAAAATTGCCTGGGGGTGTTGTACTTGGCCAATTTCCTTTGCAGCGTGATGGGGCAGGGCTCCAGCTCCCATTACTTGAGGAGAAGACCCGGAGAGCTTCCCCAGCATCACACATTCGCTTTATTAGTGCCAGTGCCCTCCCCCTGACCGACAAGTGATGCACAGTGAATACTTTTACTCCTTCATGGGAAATTTGGAGAAAATTCGTTGGCAGTGTGCCTAAAGCACATCACTGAGCATCACTGCTACTGGAAAAGGGGAAGGGAGGAAAGAAAGGTGATGTGTCAGAGACACATCATTGCTTGTGTTTTCCGTCACTGCCGTAGATCTTTCCAGGGATCTCAATGAATCGATTCAGGAGGTTTTTTTCACCCTTTCAGCACTTACTTCATAATCCTTGCAATACCCTCCAAATGACTTAGTAAAGGAGACCAATCATTTCCCCTACATAGCAATGAAACTACTGTTTGCATTTACAATTAAAGGTTTAACTGAATTGATTGCACTTACAGAAAAGATGGCATCTGCTCACATTCTGCTGACCCCAACTGACAGAGAGTAGCTCCGTGTGCCAAGTGACTGTAGCTCTCATTTGAGAAAATGACGCATCTCAAACATCTGGAGCGGCATAAAAATAAGAACAGGACATGGGTGGGAACAGGGAGTTAAAGATTTATCTTGGTAGCACTTGCCATCTTCGCCCTACATCAAATAGCAGCATATGCTGCTGAGACGGGTGTGCCTCTGATTCACTGAGAATTAACCTACATTTTAAGGAAATTCCAGATATTATTAAGAAAAGTGTGTGTTTATAGATTAGTTACATGAAATCATATCCATCCTCAAATAAAAGTATAAAGAATACAAGATTCTCTTCATATGTTCACTGTTTAAGAAAAGTTTTATTCTCCATAAAGTTACCTTTAACAAAATACCTGGCCCTTCATATTAAATTGATTTGCTGTAAAAATCTCCCACTGTTTTTAATGCTAGTAGCACAATGTTCTGCATCTCGTGGAAGTCTCAATGAAATTTTACACAGGGTCTCTTCTTACTATTGCTCCTTTTTGTTTTCGGCTTGGAAGAAACAACAAAATGAGATAGCAATAGTCCCTATAACAAGTGAAATTTACCAGACACTAAATTGTTCCATGGAAAGGAGAACAACTAATACAGATGAGCACAAATACTTTAAATAACTTAGGTTAACTGAGATAGGCAGCTATTTTGTTGGTAGGTACAAATGTAAAATATTCCAAAGGCAAGCTATCTTTACCATTGTCTCCTGAGATTTCTAAATCAGGGGAAGGATGTGAGTAAGTGGATGACAGCACAGCAGGTGGTGTACCACCGGCACGCATGCACATTCACCATCTCCATCTACTATATCAGCTGGTTGATTAATTAGTTGCAGCTCAATGATTTCAGGTGAAATTTACTGCTTGATGTTCGTGAGGATAACAGGAATATTTGATGCAAAGCCCAGTGTAAAAAGTACAGTGCTGCACTAGGGGAAGCAAGAGGTATCAGAAAATATGAAATCTCTCAAGATTTAAAGTTCACAGTAAAGCGAAACAGTGTTAAACAAGTGCAAGGTGTTTTTTGCACTGCTGTTGCATGTCATTTGCCTCAATCATCCATCAGAGCTTTAAATAAATGGGAGTTTCCAAACAGAATAACCTGAAACAAAAATATAATTATATACCCTTAAAAGTGTTCAAAGCGTGTATTGGGGTGTGTATGTAGAAAAAGGCATAAATATTTAACCAAAAACATATACCTGTGCACAACATCAATTAGACATCTACTTTTAAAAGACAGTATTACCTTCAAATATTTTCAGCTTGCTCTGTCTTATGCATGTCCCCTAACTGTTCCTCTATTGGAATAAAATTCATTTTTTGCCTAGTCTTCAGAATATTGCTATTCTAATTCTGAACAAAATAAATGCCTACAATTGAGTTTATGAGGAAAGCTGTGTTCATGGGCTGAGACAGGAATTTCATTTCTTAAAGGAATTCATTTTCTTTAACAGATACAACATTTCTTCCTTTTCTGGAAGAAATTAAAAAAAAAAAAAAAAGAGAGATAAAAAAGATCATACTTTGCTGAACAACTTTTCTTTCATTTATCTGTTTCACTGAGTAGGAAATCAGCATTTTGGGTAGCTTTGTGACGTGGGCTCAGAAAGTCTGAGCATGACTGTTCCTTAGGTGAACATTTCCATGGATTTACATTAAATTGGTCTGCGTAAGGGGTGGGCACAGAGGTTTCCAGCAGTAATAACATACAGATTTACTTCTCTCAATTAATTTGTTCTGGAACCTCGCAAATACTGATTGATAGAAGGGCTTCCATTAAAGTAAACTTCAAAAGATGCTGATCTTCCTTAATGAACTATAGAAAAAAGTGCTGTCATAAAATCATGGAATGGTTCAGCTTAGAAGGGACCTGAAAGACCATCAAGCTCCCACCCCCCTGCCCGGGGCAGGGACACCTCCCACCAGCCCAGGCTGCTCCCAGCCCCGTCCAGCCTGGCCTTGGGCACTGCCAGGGATGGGGCATCCACAGCTGCTCTGGGCAGCCTGTGCCCGCGCCTCGCTGCCCTCACAGGAAAGAATTTCTTCCTTATATCTAATCTAAATCTCCTCTCTTTCAGTTTAAAGCCATTCCCCCTTGTCCTGTCACTACATGCCCTTGTAAAAAAAGTCCCTCTCCAGCTTTCTTGTAGGTCCCCTTTAAGTACTGGCAGGTGCTCTAAGGTCTCCCCGCAGCCTACTTTCCAAATAGTAACTGAGAAGACTCAATCAAAGAAGCATTAGTATTATATAGAGATCATATTAATGGATTTATTTAATCAAAGAAATTCTTTGAAGGTAATTATCTTGACGAAATAACAGAAAGTCGTTATGGACCCAGAGATGATAATGGGTGGTAATGGATAGGATGCCGAACTCTACCAGTGAGAGACACCCTGTGGTAACAGTCTGAAGTGTCACCCTTACAGTCAGCAAAGAAACAGCAGAGTGAATGAATGATTTATGATGATCAGATAACAGGTAATAAAGCTATATCTTTTAATCATACGTGTAAAACCAGCACATATTTGATGCAGGAGTAGAAATTTCTGTTTCCAAAAAGCTGCTCACAAGTTTAAGCTCATCTTCAAGCTCACAAATCAAAGTGTGGATCTTTTTCGTGCCTTCTTCTCCCTCTGCCTGAGGTGTGACTGTCCAGGAACCTAGAGCTCTTGTGCTATCACGTCCCCTATTAATACAGTGCACAGTAACCACTTTTGACATCAGTTCATGCGCTCCCACCAGCTCATCACGTTGAGAAAATTGTACTGCTTAAACATGGTTTTTTCAAACTTCTTATCTACATTTAGAAGATCCTTCAAAGCCCTCCCCTCTGCCTTTTGTCGACACCTTTGTACACTTACATTCCCTCTTAGAGCTCTCTAATGCCCAAACAAATAAAGGATATGAAAGACAATGAGGCTCCCCGTCAGTAAAAGCCACAAGGACTCACACCCACAGAGGTCACCGTGGCTTCAGCCAGATGTGGTATCATGTTGTGCCCAAGCCGCGTAATGAGGTCTCCTCACCTCCTCTGCTCTCTGCTCTGCTCTGCTGCTCCCACCCCAGCCCCAACTAAGAAAGCAGATGAGCCCCAGCCGAATTTCTGGAAAGAAGTTCTGAGCTCAGCAGAGCAGAGCCACCGAGACTCCATGCTCCTCTGCACCTGTTCAGAGATGGCTCCAAACCAGCAGGATCAGGTAGGGCTGCTGCCAGGTAGGTCATTTTTCTAACACTGTCAAAGAACAGTGAAGAAAATGGGGCATTTTGGTCTTTGGAGGGTTTCCTGATCATTCATGTTTGTCTTGGAAACACAGACCGATGCAGGGACTTGTCGTTAGAGCAGGCATGGTGCTTGTATAATAATATTACACGGGTTATATATTATAATCTGTATAATAGATAACAGAGGTTTATATTTTCTTCCAGATCAGCTAAACATGCAGCCTCTCCCTTGCCCAGTTTTATCAAAATGGGCTTAGCATACATAGTTTAAAGTTGCAGTTTGAGTTAAGAGGGACAACAAATACTGCAATAACCCATATCAATTAGCTGTCAACAGCTCACCTCTCACAGTGTCTGTTACGGGTTGCAGGTTCTCCCGCTTGTCTCAGCTAT
Source organism: Falco biarmicus (assembly GCF_023638135.1). Lineage (NCBI taxonomy): Eukaryota > Metazoa > Chordata > Aves > Falconiformes > Falconidae > Falco > Falco biarmicus. The sequence goes on from NC_079291.1 coordinate 25,389,326, forward strand.
GTTGGGCACCAGTTGTTGTAGTCAGAGTCCAACTCAGTCAGCCTCACACGGGGCAGCAATTGTTGCAGCCTACTAGCTTGTTTGTGCTGCAGCAGTTTAATCTTACGAAGGTGGAAGAACGAGATGTTAACCTGGATCATTTTCACAGAAACAGGCTCAGGGGCAAGCACATGGGCTTTTCACTGGCCGCTCTGAGGGACTGAATCTGGCTGGACTGAAACCAGTTTGACAACAACTAAAATACACAAAGAAAAAAAACCGCCATGCTGGAAGGATTATTTAATTCTTAATGCATAAAAAAGTAACTGAAAAATTTCTCATATACATATGTAACTCATTTAAATTATTTCATTAAATGAGTACTTCTGAACATAAACAGCATGAAGGTAAGCTGCAGTTTAATAAAATGAACTGCAAAACATATGGTTGAGCAGCGTGTTGCCTTTACTCTGCTGTCTTATGTTTCGCACAGTAATGCTCCCAGGTAAGACTATTAACACCAGTGACTTAAAGTGCTCTGACTCATTTCACTTAATAGCTTGGAAAAAATGTCTGTCATCTTCCTGAACTGCAATGCTAAAACCTCATGCATTATTCCACCTACAATTCTCATCTTTACAGGCAAAACCACACTGAATGTATTTTTTAAACTTTCAGCTCCCTCTACTGTGCAAACATTAAAAAAAAAAAAAAAAAAAAAAAGATTTAGACCAAAAAAATGTAAGTAAATACTCAAAAGTTATTTTCCCTGTGCTGAGCAGCTAAGTTCTGAGCTTGTCCTGAGCTGATATCCAGGAATCAGGCATCATGAACTTAATCTTGAATTACCCTAAAGCATGACATCTCAATAGAGGAGGTGGCCAAGCTGCATTACAACCTTTGTAAAAAACTTCAAATTCCGTCAGATGCACTGGACATGAATACCTTAACTTCATGCCAAAGTCACACTACGATGGGGCCACATCAAGGTGCTTCAATATACGTGTTGCATCTGTGAAAAGCTGCCTCTATGTGCATCATCACAAAATCCCAAACCCCTGCAGGAAACACCTCTCAAAACACTATTAAGGACACAAATCATGAAAGTTACAAGTGGAAACAGGATTTCATTTTATTTTAAGTTATTTTATGTTATTTTTCAGAGCCGATGCTCACAAGCAACATGTGTAGCCAGGAGCAGGCTGGTGCATCCCTCAGTTCAGCTGGAAAACCCATCCCTTGCAGCCTGGCATGGGAAAGGCGCAGAGCCACAGAGAGGAGCAGCAGGGACACAGGCCAAGCAGTGCCTGCTTGCTGAAGAGTGAGAGCTTCATGAATGAGCCCCAGGACCGACCATGCACAAAAGAATAATAATAATAGCTGAGGTGCCATGGGGTATTTCCCAAAGTATGGCCTGTACTGATGACAAGCACACTTTTTTCCTTTGGAAACATGCTCCACCACTGTTCTTCTTGGCCAGGGATGCATGGAAAGCGCTCTCATGCCTGCCCTGCGCTTGCCTTGCACATGGGGAGAGCTGGAAAGTGGCAGCTCCTGATGGGGCAGCGAGCCTGGAGCCCGGCCAAGCGGAGGCTGTTTGACACCAGGCAGAAGCCCAGGGGAAAGAGAGCCGAGGGCAGAGCAGAGCTGTCTCCTGCTAAGGCTTGCGATGGGCAAGAGAGCCAGAGCGCCAGGGCACGGGGGTGCCTCGGGGGTGCGAGGGCAGCGGGCAAGAACCTGGCCGAAAGGGCCCCGAGGAGCCCTGGCCAGGGGCTGTGCTCAGCGCTACCGAGGAAAAGCAGCAACCCGCGGGGGCCATGCTGGGGGCCCCCTGGGAGCCTCGAAAGCTTCCTCCCCCCGCATGCGGGGCACGAGGCCACCTTCGTGGGGCACCAGCAGCAGGCACCTGGCCAGAATGGCCCAAAGGAGCCCTGGCCAGGGGCCCTGCGCGGTGCTGCAGAGGCAGGCAAAAAACCCCGGGCAGGGACACTTGCTCGCCCACCGCGGGGGAAAAAAAGCCTTCCTCCCCCCAGCTGCGGGGCACGAGAGGCCACCTTCGTGGGGCACCAGCAGCAGGCGGTGACCTGGCCCGAGGGACCGCAGGAGCCCTGACAAGCGGTCGCGCTCAGTGCTGCAGAGGAAGGCAAAAAACCCCCGGGGGCCAGTGCCAATGTGCCCCGGGGGAAAATTCCTTCCTGACCCCAGGCAGCGCTGGCGATCGGCTGTTCCCTGAGCACGTGAGCGGGACCGGCCTCCTCGTCCCACGGGCCGGGCACGCCTCCCGGGAGATGCCCCAGCCCTCTTCTCCCTCAGCCCGGAGCCACCTCAGGGGCTTCCAAGAGTGACCAAACACCCCTGGCCTGATCGACCTGGGGGGACAAGAATCCTTCCTGTGCCTGGCAGGGCACCAGTGGGTGCTCCAAAGCTCTGGGACCCCTGGCAATATCTCTGCATCCCATAACTCACGGCCACCGCCCCTGGCTCCACAGGGATGAAGTCGGTGAGCTCTGCAGCGCTCCTCAAGAAGGCATTCCCTTGGTGGTGCCATGGCTGTCCAGCTGAAAAAGCCCAATAGCCTTGAGCACCTCCAGGTGCTGGTGGTTCTTCTCATCCCCTGAGGGGCTTGTGTCTGCTCCCTGAAGGCTCAAGCGAGATTTCCATCCATCAGATGAACTTGGAACATAGCCTTGTCACAGCTGCCCTTGAAGCGGAGAAGCTCCAGCAACTTCATATCCAGTGTCCCCCGGCCTTCCTCCCTCAGCCCCCGGGGAATCCCACCGGCCCCTCCAGGCCTTCCTCTCGGGTGTCTTCAGGCCGGTGCCAGGCCAGCTCTGGACAGGGGACACTGGACGAGGCCCCTTTTGTACTCCCCCGGGGCACTGTGACTGCTGCGTTGCCAGGTGATGGCACTGTGACACGGGGGTGACCAGGGGTGACGCAGCCCCCCAGGCGCAGGATTTTCTCACCACTCCTTACCGATGCACCAAGGGACATTTGTTCCTGCCCTGCTTGTGGGGAGGTCATTCTCTTGGGAAAACGTACAAAACTTGTTTTGTTCCTTGATCACACTTCAAATGGTCAATCCCTGGGACAGGCTTCCTGGCGAGCACTGCTCCCTCAGAGCAGACGTCCGTGGCCTAGCGGTCTTGTCTCCAAAGTGGCCAACCATAAACATTATGACAAGGAGAGCCTTCTGTTCCCGGCATTCACCACCGGTTGAAAAACGACAATGAGATGGTTTTGCAGAGCTGGCTCCTGCCAAGGCTTGCGATGGGCAAGAGAGCCAGAGCGCCAGGGCACGGGGGTGCCTCGGCGGTGCGAGGGCAGCGGGCAAGAACCTGGCCGAAAGGGCCCCGAGGAGCCCTGGCCAGGGGCTGTGCTCAGTGCTACCGAGGAAAAGCAGCAACCCGCGGGGGCCATGCTGGGGGCCCCCTGGGAGCCTCGAAAGCTTCCTCCCCCCGCATGCGGGGCACGAGGCCACCTTCGTGGGGCACCAGCAGCAGGCACCTGGCCAGAATGGCCCAAAGGAGCCCTGGCCAGGGGCCCTGCTGGGTGCTGCAGAGGCAGGCAAAAAACCCCGGGCAGGGACACTTGCTCGCCCACCGCAGGGGAAAAAAAGCCTTCCTCCCCCCAGCTGCGGGGCACGAGAGGCCACCTTCGTGGGGCACCAGCAGCAGGCGGTGACCTGGCCCGAGGGACCGCAGGAGCCCTGACAAGCGGTCGCGCTCAGTGCTGCAGAGGAAGGCAAAAAACCCCCGGGGGCCAGTGCCAATGTGCCCCGGGGGAAAATTCCTTCCTGACCCCAGGCAGCGCTGGCGATCGGCTGTTCCCTGAGCACGTGAGCGGGACCGGCCTCCTCGTCCCACGGGCCGGGCACGCCTCCCGGGAGATGCCCCAGCCCTCTTCTCCCTCAGCCCGGAGCCACCTCAGGGGCTTCCAAGAGTGACCAAACACCCCTGGCCTGATCGACCTGGGGGGACAAGAATCCTTCCTGTGCCTGGCAGGGCACCAGTGGGTGCTCCAAAGCTCTGGGACCCCTGGCAATATCTCTGCATCCCATAACTCACGGCCACCGCCCCTGGCTCCACAGGGATGAAGTCGGTGAGCTCTGCAGCGCTCCTCAAGAAGGCATTCCCTTGGAGGTGCCATGGCTGTCCAGCTGAAAAATCCCAATAGCCTTGAGCACCTCCAGGTGCTGGTGGTTCTTCTCATCCCCTGAGGGGCTTGTGTCTGCTCCCTGAAGGCTCAAGCGAGATTTCCATCCATCAGATGAACTTGGAACATAGCCTTGTCACAGCTGCCCTTGAAGCGGAGAAGCTCCAGCAACTTCATATCCAGTGTCCCCCAGCCTTCCTCCCTCAGCCCCCGGGGAATCCCACCGGCCCCTCCAGGCCTTCCTCTCGGGTGTCTTCAGGCCGGTGCCAGGCCAGCTCTGGACAGGGGACACAGGACGAGGCCCCTTTTGTACTCCCCCGGGGCACTGTGACTGCTGCGTTGCCAGGTGATGGCACTGTGACATGGGGGTGACACAGCCCCCCAGGTGCCACCTCATCCCCCGCCCAGCACCCCTGGGAGGAAGGGCTTTGGGGCACCGGCCCCGGGGCAGCCTCTGTGCCCAGGAGGCCCTGGGCGCTGTCCCTGCCCTTGGTGGCCATGCACGGTGCACAGCTGCTGGGAGTCCCTCTCCATCCATCTGGACAGCCAGACTGTGCAAAGGGCATTTATGCCAGTCACGTTCCTTTGGATGGGGGATGTGAGAGGGGATAGACGGGCTTGTGGTTCCCTCTGCATGGACTCTGCAGAGATGCAGAGAGCACACGCAGGATTTCCTCACCCTTACCAATGCACCAGGGGACATTTGCTCCTGCCCTACATGTGGTGGGGTTGTCCTCTTTGGAAGAAGTCCTGGGGTTGTTTTTTTGTGTTCTTGACCATCTTTTTCCTTGCACTTCAGTAGCTCTTCTCCTTTGGACTTCACTCTTGATACCTTTCTTGAAAGTGATGGCAGCCCTCTCAGCCCCTGTCTTGCCCCTTCTAGTTTTCTTCTGTAGTCCCTCCATGTCCCTAATCAAGTCTTCAGTCTTTCCTTGCCTTGATCACAGATGGAATTAATCCTTCTTGACCCTGAGGAGTGAGAAGGGTCCCTAGTGGTGCAGGCGAGTTCTCACCAGGACTTTGCACAGTGCTTGCCTTCCCCATGGCCAGGCCTGTAGCACTTCAGAAACCTCTTCTGCGTTTGTTACAGAGGGTGTTCAGAAATTTGCTGGTGTCTATTAATGTTAGTAAGTATCTAGTCTGGGGGTTTACCTGTTGTATTACTACTTTTGATCTTGAATGCAACACTTCACAGATTGCGGCCTAAGTTCACCTTGTTGACAGATCAATCAAGCGCTTGGATTTCAATTTGCTTTAAGGCATGTGGACTGAGCAGGTTTTCCCTGCAACACTCAGGAAAAACTGACTCAGTTGCATAGACCAGCTTAAAAAACCTCAGCTAAGTATCACCAAAGGAAAGGGTACTTTATAGAGGGTAGAGATTGGGAGACTGACAACAAATCACCCCAGCAATCTTGTACAAATCCTTGAAATGTAGGAGGACTGTTGGTCTCTCTCCCATAAGGCTTATTTCTTGAGTTGTCCATCAAGGGAAAAGGGAAAGCCACCAAGCTGTTATTGGGGATGTTGCTGTAGGCTGCACAAGACGGCCCCAGCTGGGTTCCTATCTGAAACGAGGAAATGTTTGTGTCTGTCTGAACAAACCGCTCTTTCAGGCAAAACACCATTATTCACATCGAAAACAATATTAGCAAATACTTCTGCCTCTGCCCACTCCTGGCACAGAATGAGCAGAATTGCCTTTTAGAAGCAACCGGGAAAAAATAACACACAGGCACGCACAAAGGCACACAAGTATCTGTGTCTGTGTCCATATTTATACCTACCTCCTGGGTAGTGCAAACCAACCCAGCAGTGCTGGTGAGGCTCACAGAGGGCACATGCTGACAACACCAGCTGGAAACAGCAGAGCTGCAGCCAGAGCAAAGGGAGACGAGCTTGAGGGCATTGCAGCAGCAACACTCTTGCAAGACTTGTTCATCTGCAAAGACAGGGAACAGGAGAAGCAATGGAGGGGCAGCTAGTTGCCAATTCCCATGATGTCCTGAGCTGGTACCAAAAGGGAAGGGTGGGCTCTAGAAGTAAAGCAACAAGAAACAGTGACCTCCCTAGCCAGGAGAAGGACCTTTGGCACTGGCTGGCATGTCCATTCATGGGCCTCGATGTCAGCCCCCTACCAACGGTCTCTTTACAGAAAGAGCAGTCGACACAGCCTGTAACACCCCAGCAGCTGCTAGAGCTCCGGTCACTGTCCTGGTCACCCATGCACTCACACCACAGACATCAAAAGCAGGGACTTGCACAAGTTTCTGTGGCATAGGCTACATTTCAGAGAGCTTTTCAGGTATCATCTGCTTTCCCGACCATGCAAACCCCCCCTCTTTTCACCATTCCTGCCAGCCTCTGTGTTACACTGATGCCATGCACTGGTATATGAAGATAATACGTTAAAATTACTACAAATCATCCCCTTTGTCATTTTTGTAACGCTCTTTTTTTAACCTGTCAAGCTGGTGAGAAGTTGGTATAGAAATATTTCCTCTACCTATATTCTTCCACCAAAAAACTCCACAGCAAGACCTAAACCATAAGCTTTAAGTGTTATAAACTCTGAAGTATCACAGCACCGAAGGAAAGTCACAAGCTTGTCAGCACCTAAGTATCTTATGAGCAATCTCCTACGATGCTCCCCGCTAGAAACCTTCCTGCTTGGAGGAATTCTGTGAACAGTGGCTAAACCCAATACCGGTCAGGGAGAAACTAACTCTCCTACAAGAGCATGTGTGCTGTGAAGCATCTAAAAGGGATCAAATCAAGGAAAGCGAGCCTTGGGAGGTCTGAAGTTTCAGCCTCAGCAAGCATGCAGGAAGGACAAACTCATGTGAAATCTGCTGAGAGTGAGACGCTGAGCTGTGACTTGCAGGAGCAGCGTGCCTCTCTGAGATTTCTCTTCCTTGTTCTCCTCCCCTCAGGTAGGAATATTGTGAGAAACAATTTCACAAGTTAAGCCCAAAAAGCAGTGTTCCAGTATGAAAAATGTTCATGCAAACGATCACTTTGCTTCAATATACATTGTGTCTGTGAACAGCTGCCTTTACATACATCACAAAATATCAAACCACTGCAGAAAACAAACTAAAGGAATAAATCTTTTACTAAGCCTCAATGTAACATCACTGTAACATAAAAAGCAGGTTAGCTGATACTCAAAAAAAAAAAAATAGAGAGAGAGAGAAGCACAACCAAGGTTGTGTTTCAGTCTGTAAAAACTCCTACAAAGAAAACGTTCTAACAAGTTACACCAATTCAGAGTCTGGGATCTCAGGCCCAAGAGAAACCTTCAGCCCAGTGAAGACGATGATGGAAAATGAACAGGCAGTGGCTCAGTGAGTGATTTGCCACAGTACACAGCAGAGGCATTAGCAGAAAGAGACCATTTATGATCAATCTAGAATCTAGATTTTAATCTAGAAATTATTGAGAAGAAAAAAACAACCAACCAAAAAACCCCCAACAACCACCATCTTCTTTTCATTATGAATTCATTCCCAAAGCAGATATGTGCCTTTAGATGTGTGAACATTTATTCTCACTTCTGCAATTTGAAATACCTTAAAGTTGGGAAGAAGGGGGAGATTTGCCCACCTTCCATCCAAAGAGACCTAATTTGTCTTTCCTCTGGATGGGCAATGGTGCTCCACTTACAGTCTTGTGATGCATGGAGTCTCCACATCCTACCTTGAGATTAGAACTATTTTTAGGATTATTTTGTAAACATTCTTCAGATAAAGTTAAGCAGTATCAACACAGTTGTACCTTAACAAACTATCTTTAACCTCAGGACCTGGAAGAATGATGGAGAAGATCATGCTGGTGTTATTGAAAGACTTTTAAAGAACAATGTGATCATCAGGCACAGTCAACACGGGTTCACAAAGGGAAATTCCTGTCTTAACTGATTTTATATCCTTGTACAATAAGGTCAGCCCCTGGTGTGTGAAGGAATGGTTGTGGGCAGAGTTTTTTCTGGGTTTTAGTAAGGCTTTCAGCACTGTCCCTCACAGCATCCTTCAGGACAAGTTATCCAACTGTGAGATAGTGTGCTGGGTGAAGATCTGGCTGAAGGACAGGGCGCCAAGCCTTGCAGTGAATGGGGCTACATCTGGCTGGTGACCAGTCCCCAGGAACAGGGATCCTGTTCCTCAGGGTTCAATTCTAGGGCCAGCTCCATGCAATCTTTCTGTCAGCGATCTGGATGCATGAGTTGAATGCATGGTTGGCAAGTTTGCTGATGATGCTAAACTGGGAAGTGCTGCTGACTCTCTCGAGGGACAAGAGGCCTTGCAGAGGTCTCTGGATAGATTGGAGCATCGGGCAGTCATCAACGGCATGGAAGTGAACAAGACCAAATGCTGGATTCTGCACCAGGGACGGAGTAATGCTGGGCACCAGTCTAAACTGGGAGAGGAGTGGCTGGAGAGCAGCCCTGCAGGAAGGGGTCTGGGGGTGCTGGCTGACAGTAGTCCTCCTGCAACAAATTACATTACCAAATAGAGACCCTCCCACAGAGAAACAATGTTTGCTAATGAACATTAATTACATCATTGCTTTAGAAGTGAAAAACCAAAACATCTGTGTTCGAGTGGTCAATTCATTAAAATGCAATGACTGTGCAGAGAGCATTTAAAGGCTGGGAAAGCTAACCAATTTCCTAGTAAAGAAATCAAGAGTTTCATGAAAATCCCTCTCTTCAGTTTCTTAAAGTTAAATGTGTCCAACCTATGATGAAATCACAGAGAGAAATATGGCAACATGGAGATACCAAAACAGACAGCAGTTGAAAATTCCCATCTGTAACCCGCACAAAAATGGAAGAAACAGGCAGTTACAGAAACAGGCAGACTTACAGATCTAAGACATGGTAAGTCATTAGCAATTACAGGAACAACACTAATGATGAAACATTTTTGAATAGCCAAACACATATCCCAGAGCCTCCAATTATTTTTTCTCCTTATCCCTGGTCCAGCTGTGGTAGAGTCCATGAGGCACTCTTTAAAAAAAAAAAAAAATAATAAAAAAAAATGAGCTAAGTAGAGAGGGTTAGTGAAGAAAAATCCAGAACTGTAAGCTGACCTAACATAAACTTCCTCCCGGTCCCTTCAACATGTCTATTTCCCTAGTCCTGCAGCACTCCCACATCTCCCAGCAAATAACCTGCTCCCTCCTGCCCTGCCCCTTGTTTGTTATTGCCCCTCAAACTCCAGAGAGGTTCACCAGGCTCTCCAGGCTGTCGGGTCCATCCATCCAAAGACATTTATCACACCCAGCTCAGCCCCCTAACACTGTCCCAACTTCTACCTTTCTAATTCACTTCCAGGGTTAGACAGGAGCATTCCTGGTGTTTCAGGAACATCAAAGCACACTGCCTGATTTAAGCTTCCCTGTTTCGTATGCTTTCCTAATAGAGACATAGGTTTCAAAGCCGCCTGCTCTTCGAAGCAACAACTACCACAAAGTTCAGAGTCTTCATCCACTGCAGCAGAACTTGGCAATGGAAGGGGGCTCGTGGCTTATGTGTCCCACCTGTCCTGAAGTTCTCTGAAGTTTCTGAAAGAAAAATCCCCAAATCTCTCTCTTTTTTCAGCTGTGTCATCCCTTAGATTGGATGCAGATATCTCCACTTGTACAAAGTGGGGACTTATCCAAGAGAAGGGTGCACAAATCCCTGGAGAGAATCACCTCTTAGGCTGCTCCACAGGCACATCCCAAAACAGCTGCTGGCAAGGTGTCTTTCAAGGTGAGTACCGCCAGGTTCATAAATTCTGGAGATAAAGAAGAGAGAGGAAACTGCATGTGAGGTGGGAACCTGCTGGAGCTTGTTCTCCCTCCTGGGGTCTTGGTCCTCCACAGAAATGGATCAGTATCTTACTCTGCACTTCCATGTTTCCTTGCAGATTGTGAAAGATCTCAAAAGGCAGGGCAGGCACTATTTTTTTGTTCCCATTGTCGGAACTGTTAATTTAATTTGATGATCAGTTACTATGACCTTGCAATCCAGTCTTCTCCACAGAGACTGGCAGGACCACTAAGTAAAATGTGTTCATCTTCAGCACCATGCAAATAAAGGCATTGGAACAATTCAGTTGCAGTGGAAGAGAACTGTTCAAATCCATCATAATTAACAAAGACAAAGCTTTAAACAAGAGGCCAGAGAAAAGACTAATACTAGTAACAAAAACAGACCACAGAGATTAAAAAAAAATTGAGTAGTAAGAGGCAGACATGAAATGATGGCTATAGGGTAAAGGTCAAGAAAGAATATTTTTAAACTCATTGGAAAAGAAGGGGATTCTTGCAGGTCTTACAAATTTAGAAGTACAATATGCAAATAGCATTAATGAGAAAAAATGGTTGAACGTGAAGATAGGTTAGGGAGCTATCAAGCTACTATATAATTTTCTAATAAAGATAACTATCACTTTTGTGTCCTTTGATATTTAAAAATAGACAAAGTATTAAAAAATACCAAGTACGGAACAATGCCAGAATAATCTGGGGAAACTGGACTGGGAGACCTCCATTTTTCTTTTATGATATGCACTTTAACAAAAGCCATAATGACTCTCAGAACAAAGGAAGAATATAAAAGATGATGAAGGTAAAAGCCAAGACGTTCAGAGTGTGAATAAAGGCTCTGCTTAGATTAATGCGGGGAGGAGGAAATCATGCAACCTGTAGAAGAAAGAACAGGTACAAGAAGAGGAGCAAGGTGAAAGTTATTACATGTGGTTTATAAATCAATACAACAGAAACAAGAGATTCCCTATAAAATGTTTTCAAAACTGACTAAACCAAGGCTAGTCCAATGAGAATAAACTAAACGAAAAATTATGAAAACTAAAGAAATCAAGAAAACCAAAATAATTTTGGAATAAACATCTCTGGAAGTTGTGGGGTTTTAGTCCCTGACTCAAATCGATCTGTCAGTACCTTTTGTTTTTTAATGGAGGTTTGATTTCAGTGGAAACAGTTCTTCCAACAGGGAGTGCTGCACACAGAGAAAAAATAAGGATAATTAACTGATGACATGAATTCGGAGCAACAAAATCATGTAGCTCACAAAGTGCAAAGAGGCAAAAGTGCTTCTGTTCATGTACGGGTCACTCCATGTGTGGTCTGCTTCCTTCATCTGCCAAACAGTAAGGCTCATTCAGCACATAGTTCTGTTTAAGTGGTGTTCACAGGATTGGTGCCTAGGCAGTGGCGCAGGTGGCTGAGAAAAGGATGCAAGTAAGAGAACTGAAAAGATGACAGTGAAAGTAGGACTTAGGGCAGGGAGGGAAAGAGAGCAAAACAACTATCACACAAAAACAAAGTGACAGCAAAAAGTTTGAAATAATTCAGAAAGCTGAAAAGTAAGCATAACCTATTAACACATCTAACAGAAACAAACAAACGAACCAGAGTTGCAAAGAGATTTAAGCAGCAGGAAATTCACTTAGACTGCATGACAGAAAAAGAAATAATTGTATCACGGAAAAGAAATATCACTGCTCCCGGTGACCAGCCTGGAGCTCCAGCTGATCCTTCATTACGCTAACCAAAGAATAGCTGTCAAGGTGACGAACGCCAGAACCGTTCAGTACCACTCAGTGACTAAACCAGAAAGGTACTCAATTTCTTTCAGATCTGTTTCAGACCCTTAAAGAATGCTAGAAAGCAATGAAGTAATCAGTCTGTAAAGCATCAGAGAACAAAACATCAAGGATTCAGTCTCTGAACCCTGTACCCTGGGGTACAGGGGTCCCCATACCCTGAAATAGTACGTTCATCTATGACCAGAAAGCTTAAGATCTAAAAATCTGATGGAACTCCAGGTCTGAAAAGAATATGTTCAGAGGAGAATAAAAAGCAAATTAAATTGAGGCATGGATACAATATATTTAAGTTTTCCATTCTAAAAATTCCTGTTACAGTCAGGGATATAAATCCTTGAAAAAAAGGCAGAAAAAAAAGAAGAAGAAATAAAGGAAAAAGAAAACAGTTCTATAATCTAAAGATACAGAAGAAATCTTGCAAGTGTTTTATGATGGATCATTTATATGTAGATTCCAGTGCTTCAAAAGACTTTAAATATAACAACTGAACTTCAAATTAATATTATAGTCATACAATTTAGTATTACATTCACTTTGCTGGCAGATAAACTAACCAGAAAGTCACACAACTAGCCTTGAGTCATGCAGCAAACATTTACAAGTGAAGAGACAAAAAGCCTTCCTTCTAAGCCTCTTCAGAATCTCAGAGAAGGGTTCCCAGAGTAATCTCTACTCTTAGTGCAAAACCATCATCAGCGCAAGGCCAATGGCAACTGAGTTTTTGACTCAATGTGGCCATCTTAGGGCCTGCCTCAGTACACTCTTCCCTGTCTCCTGTGGTTAAAAATAAAACAATGCATTTTCTTTTTGTTTCACTTGGGAACCAAGAGATTTTATGTCCCTGTGGGATACTGATGTTCTGAAAAATTCACTTGTCTGGTATTTGAATTACCACAAAGTTGTCTAAGTTATGGCTTCCTGTTGGCCCAGCATCAGTCTTACTCAACTTTTGCCATCTTATCCAACTGCTGTGGATAAGCCCTCTCCAGACCCAAGTGTCACTTTTGCATTGGTGATGATAGTGATGATGGGAGAAGTGGATAATGAAACGCATGGCTCAATGGAACTAGGAATATTTTCTGATAAACACGAGGGAAAGACTTAAAGTCGAGACTATTAGCAGTATAAACCTAATATACACACCCAATAAACATTTGTGACACCCAAGCTTGGTACGGAAAAGGTGCTGTAGGGCAACATCCCAGGACCCCTTTTCCTATTAATGGAAAATCCTTGCTGCTATAGTTCTGAAGACATGGGTTAAAACAGAGTCTGGCTGAAGAGCTGCTTCGCTGTTACAAAGCTGGGCTTCAGTCTATGCCATGAACTTTATTAAGAACCAAATAAGCAAGCCCAGCAGGAACAAAGCATAATGCTTAACAGAGGGATTTCTAGGCTTTCCCTACAGGAAGGACAGGGCAGCAGCACTTCAGTAACTCACTGAAGGTTTGCAGTAGAAACATGAGTGCAGTTTTACCTGTTCATTCTAAATGAGCAAGATTGGTTCACTTATTACAAACAAACAGATAAAAAAGTGCCCTGAGATCTTTCCATGATTCCAAACAGAAAACGATGTGCTTACTGACATGAGTAAGTAATTATGAGATTCACTCGTAGGGTCTGATTCAAACAGCTTTACCATCACAGTTTACAAAGAGGGAACTCACCCTCCCCTTCTTCCTCTGCTTTACCCTCACCATAGATATCAAATACATTTAAAAACATATCGTGTAAAGTAAACCTTGGTGTAAGAGAAATCAAAGAAAGTAGTCATTATTTTGCCCTTCACAACGATCAGTTCCCCCTTGTGGTGGCAGAAAAGCAGGTGGAGTGTATCCATTCTGGGGAGAATTCCGACCTCCCCCTTGAGGCAAGAACAGCTGCAGAATTTTGTTATGACACAGGTAGGTCCAGGGAAAAACCCAGAGGAAGAACCCAGCTCTGATCAGCTGAAAAAGGCTGCTGCATCCCAAAGAAGTCGTCACACTGACCTTTTCAAACATTGTTTTAAAATGCCCACGTGGACCGGTATGACAGTCTCACCTCCTACACCTTTCTAACCCATTCCTTGAAAATTATTTGCTTGACCAGAGTCTGGCCGACAGGGTGGACAGGACAGGTTACCAGGCTCATATGCACCACTCGTAGTATCAACCCATTTCTCATGAACTCTTGTCTTGTCTCCTCCCTTCTTCCCTCTGCAAACTACTGTAACTGCTTAAAAAGAAAGGGGGACAAAACAAACAAACAAACAAACAAACAAACAAAAAAACCCACAACCAACCCACAAGACAGACATTTTCTTACTAAAATACAGTAAAATCACAGTGCTGGAATCCAGAGGTGGTCCAGTTCTCTCTGGTACCCAAAGGCAGGAACCACAACATTTATAGCACATTTGTAAAAGACTCCCAACAATGAAGACTTCAAAACTTTCTCCATCTCTTTCAATACTTCAGCGTCTTTATCACAAAAGCTATTTTCTTGCAAATCTAACCTGAGTTTCCTTTTGTTGCAATCTATGTTCATCACTTCCTATGCTGTCCATTGCTGATAAGGGGAGCAGGCTGGAAAACAGAAGCTGTAGCTACATCTACATCTAGTGCTAATAGTCTGTTAAAAGAGCTCACCGGTGTTTTACAGAAAGCTAAATGCTAGTAAGTCAATATGTCAGTCCTGAAAGCTGTTATCTGCTATTGAGGTGATATATATTGGACATAATAGCAGTGTCAGATGTTTTGGGGTACTGATCATGAACAACTTTTCAAGAGATGGAGGAGATAATACCTTAAAGTATGGGAAGAAGCTGATAAATAAGACAACAGCAGCAGAAGAAAGCCTTAGCTATAATACATGGGTTTATACAGTACTTTTTTTTGTAGAAATGGAGCTGCATGCTTAAGTCAGGGTTGGAAGCTAAAACTTATAAAAACTCAGAAGAAATTGGTTCCAGGTCCTGTTTTTGTGGGAAGTTTGATCCAATATGTAGATCTCCACACAGGGAAAGCCTATGCAGTCTCTTGCAGCCAGACATGAGTTTGCTCTGCCCATGTTCCCAGGCAATCAAGAAGCTGCTTGGCTACAGTAAGGGTGGCACTTAGCCCGTATCTGCATAAAACCACAATGTATATAAACACAAAATCAAGGGCAGCAAACTGGCTTAGGGAATCTGCAGCCCCTTGGCTTCCTTTTCTAAAAACAGCCTCAGAACACAAAACATATGGGGTCAAGCATGACAGAAGAGTTGGCTGAGAAAGTACTGTAGTAACTGGGAAAAATTGTGATGAGAATGCAGAAATTACATAGCCTGGAAATTTTGCAGTAAAGAATAAGCTTGCCTTGAGACATAAAAATACATGTAAACACAAAAAGAACCTAGGAAAGTATAATAGAAAACTGAGATGCAATTGCTAGCTACTAGCATAATCATTGTTTTCTCTATTATTTATGGGTTTAATAGCAAAGCAGCATGATGACATCCATCTGCACGCCATTAGCTGTGGTAAAGGATGGGTTTATTACAACAAGATAAGTAATAAAATACTTTAAACAAGAAAAAAAAAATGTTTGGCTTGGAATTGTTACAGTGCAGCACAAGTTATTAGGTGTGAGTCAGGCAACCTTACCAACAGATGGCACTGATCTGTGAATTGAGTGGCTAAACATAGTATATTATTATTATACCTATGAAAAATCATAAGGAATTATTTTCAAAACAAGTGCACACCAGATTCTGTATATGAACAGTATATCCAAGGTGTAGACTCATAGGCATGTGCATATCTATGAATATATATGTAGAGTTTATATAAACCAGATTTTTACCAGAATAGTAGGCTGGAAAGGGGCGTTAAAAGGAAGTTAAAGAGGGGAGTTAAAAGGGAAAAAAAAACCAAACCAAAAAACACAAACAAAAAAAAAAACCCAAACCAACAAGGCAACACATATCTCTGACAGAGCAATCATTTTGGATGGAAAAATGTATTAAACACTGCAGTCCCTTCAGGCACCTGCCCCATATGGAAGCCCACTAAATGTTCTGCCCTGTTGGCTGGAAGGCGCTCTGCTTTCGCAGTCTCCTCAATATGCCTGTAGACCTCGTGCTTCTCCCTCCTGCCACAGTTTCGCATCTCTGCTGGCATCTCCTCAGCCCTGACCACATATTATTTTACCCTTGTGGTTTTCTCCTTCCCCCTTTTCTTACACAAATTCTGGTCATCGTTCTCTTTCAAACTCCTGCATGTTAACCTTATTTTCACTAGAAAACAGACTCTACATGCAAGAAAAGGTGCAAGTTTTTGCTATTATGTCTAGGAGATGTTCCTAAAGCCACTCAGCTTTTTGTCACCCCTCTTCTTCAGTGCCAGAAGGTGATGCTCTTGCTGCTCAAGGAGGTTTTCAGTTAGTTTTACTGTGGCTTTGATATCACTGAGGAAAACCGCATTGCTCTGGACTTGGTCTACTAATGCCATAAAGTATCCATTGTGCTTCTGTATTTACTTGCATTCGTAGGTGAATGCACAGCAATGCAATTTTCAATAAAAAGCTTCAGAGAATCTGTTTCCTGAAACTCAGCCAGATTTTATTATTCCTGATTGAATCTTATAAGAGTAAGTAATGTGTACCTGTTTACTGTCAAGAGGGACAAAATTTAGATTATTAAATCTTTTGAGAGTGCCTGACAAAAGACTGAAATGTTACTGCAAAAATATGTTGCTGAAAATATTAGTGGTAAGAAACAGGTGGGTAGAGGAAGATAAAGTCACATTAGCTGAGACTGTAGGCATTTTCCATGGAATCCATCACCATTCCTACCTCTTGGCACACTGTGGATTAAAACTGTTCATAAAATGTTTCCTGATACAAATATAGCACAAACATTTCCTGTGGGAAAAGGGAATGCAAGGCAATTTGCTGTAATCTCTTACCACCACAGACGGGTGGAAAGGGCGTTAGAACAGCGCAGAGCTTCCAGTGATTTTTCAGCTGATGCCTGTAAAAAGTTGTTCCTACCTTGAAAAGGCCCTTAAAATCAAAGAAAGGTGTTTAGTTTTCTGAAGGAATGGTGAAATCTCTTTGTCTGGACACCGGGTTTTCTAGATTTAAAAATTATGCTTATTAAACTGAACAGTAGGAAACAAATAATATTAATCCAGGTCCTTCAGTGTTTCCCTAAAGTTCAGAGATGTGGATGTGCAGAGATAACCACCTCCTGTATTTTACACAGCTAAAAGAAACATTTTTCATAAAACAAAGAGGTGCTGGCAGCCCCAGATCAGCATGTGTCCCAACAAGAATGAAAGCACGTGCCAAACAAGTGTTTTGTCATCTCCTGTCATGGCTATTACTGTGTGCAGGTCTGGGTCACGGGAGGAGGTCAAGAAAAGAGCAGTAAAGAGAAGAAAGAAGGAAAAAAAGAGACAAAGGCTTACTAAGGGCATTTGGCTCTGAAAATAAGCTTTGAAAGAGGGTTTTTTGACATAACTGATTATCAGTGGGAACAAGGAACCAAAAGACTTGACTTCTATCCTGGGGTTCAGGACTTGGCACATTCCTTTTAAAAGCCATGGTTGCATTATAAATTTTCAAACCGAAACATTCAGATTTTATCCTCAACTCCTCATTTACTTAAAAGACCACACAATTTTGTCCAACCCCTTCATGTCAAAAGGGATAACTCCTTCTAGTTACGCTTGATGGATAAAACTAGATATTCCTTATATTTTAGAGCAACAGGCTATGAATGTAATTGTCAAACAGCACGATACTTTAAATGTCTCCAACTTTAGATGGATAAATGGTGTCATCTAAATCAAACAGTGCCCTGAGCTACTTTGTCTGTTTATATACAGCACTGAAATGCTCAGAGAAATGTGTTATACCTCAGCAGGAAAAGTGTTTCCAAATGTCCACCCATACACTCCTTGTTTTAACACACAGAAGTCACTCATGGTTTCTAACTTGGGTTTTAGCATTAACTGGATGTGCAGAGTGAGCTCAGAATAGGCTGGCAAACTGATATCATCTATTCAACTGCATGATTCTTAATGATTAGACTAATATGCTCCTAATCAAAATTATATCTGATCACTCGGTATATATATTCAGTTAGGACTCTGACCGGCATTAGGTTTATACATACGTCTAGTTCAGGTAGCATAACCTTACACGTTTGAGTCACTGTGCACCCTAGAAAAAAAAAAGTAAAATACCAACAGTAAATGGCTCAGTAATATTTTTGGTTCGGCTGATGTGTCTGCAGTTATTCTCCTGTAATGAAGAACAGAGCTACAGCAGTAGCTCACCACAAGCCCAAAAGAGTACAAGCATTCAGATTTCAGTTGGGATGCTGGCTGCAAAAAGCCCCCTCATTGACACACAGTCCCCTTTGGCACTCATGGGCAGACTTTTGGAGGCCAAGGAGGCATATGACCTTTCTCATGACTTTTGCCTTAGATTTGGCTGGGGGAAGTTAATAACATGGGGTGAAAATAAACACGCTGTGGCCCACACGAGAAAAAATGGTCTCCTCTCTCCTCGCCCCGTCCAGAAACCCAACAAAGAAAAATAAATTATTTGTATTGAAGTATGAACAGACTTAAATGCAAGGATAACCAAACTCAATACACATATATATGCATCTCCAAGGTCACCAATTTTAACCTTTTTAAAATAATTGTTTCTTAAGGATAGTGCAGTGTACACCCAGCAAATTATTCTAACTGGGCAGGAACTGATCAATGGCTAGTAAGCCTGAAGTTTTAATACTATCCTTAAAAGGAGCTAGAAAAATACTATCTAGGAAGAGCACAGAAGCTTTAGTGTTATCTCTGCCCACACCTGAGTCCAATGGCACTTTTAAAAAACAAGCCAGTAAGGCAGACTCTGCACAGAATAACAAGCAGCGAGGGGAGCCCACCCCTCCGCCGGGCTCCTGCTTCCTCAGGGCAGTGGGCAGAGCACCCTCAGCCCGACGGTGCTCATGAGCTTCTGGCTTCATTTCAAACATGTCACACCAGCAGAGGACTGGCATCACAGAGCTGTCTTCTGGTGTTTCACCCACGTCAGTATTCAGGGGAATGGAGGCATCAAAGGATCCTGAGCAAGCCCACAGGTGATGACAATGTAGTATTACCCTTGTGATCCACTTTCAAAAACAGGTCCAGCTCCAAATCTTGATCAGTTGCAACATGTTTCCTCCTTCAATTGCATTACAAATAAACACTTATTTTCTTCTGCTTAAAAGCAGATGGATCAAGTGCTCCAGTTCTAACTCCAACCCCATCAACACATGTGACAGTGGGGTAGGATTCTGTATACCTGAGGAGCAGGCTCCTGAGAAATTTCTGAATTATTTTCACTGGCATTTGGGTATCTCAAGCAGAGAAGTTGTGCTACCAACAGCAGGGAGGAAAGGCTTTCTGGCACATAAAAGCAGCACACCCGGGAGAAAAAAGCTTCCCCAGTCATCTCCACGAGGACACCAGAAGGTGATTTCAGACAGTGAATCGGTGTCTAGTTCTCACCATTAAAAAAAATTGGCTCACGCTGACCGAGATGATGGAAAAAGTGAATATAATAACAATAGCAATTCTCAGTACTAGGAGAAAATAAACCTTTCAATAGCTGATGGTTGTCTAAAACTAATTTTGTATTCTTTCGTATGTTTCTCCTCTTATTTTATTTCTGGTATTTGCTATATCTAAGCATGTTTATGGACAGCTTTTTCTGCCTGTCCTGACTCCAAGGCTTGACAAAAATAATAAAAACATACTTAAAAAAGTAATAAGATCACTATTTAAAAAATCTTCAAACCAAACTAGAGGAGAGCTAAAGGTATACAGGACAAGAAAACACAGCAATGGAAAATGTATTAACTATGTTCCTCATGGCTGTGTTCATTGTCTTCTACGTTGTTTCTTACATGGAGCAGTCAGCCAATATTCAGAACCATTCACGTGAAAACAAGTGAATTTTAAATGCTAGCATTGTTGTGGTTGACAACAAATGTAAAGTGCTGCTTATCCAAACACATAAAGCAAGCAGATTACTTAGGAACTCTAAAGTTTACCACTTAACGCAAGCTCTCTGCCCCAACCCCCCCAAGTGAACAGACCCGTATGATCTATGAACAAGTTTGGTTTATTCTTCCTCCTCTCCCACTAGACACCACCAGCCCCACAAACAAACTCTGCCAGCTGGGCTGTTTATGTACCCCCTCCTGAAATGAAGACTGCCTTCCCAAGCAGCATGGCCTGATGGCTGAAACAGTTGGTGATAATGTCCTGGTCCCCACACTAGAACACATTTCAGGAGTTCTACTCAGTGCTAGCCTGATCCTATGGATCAAATGCTGACTAGCATCCCTAGTTCATGAGGTACGCACTGGGACCACATCTTCCAGCTGTGGTTCTTCCCAGCACAATCCAACACACATGCTTTGAGATGGCTCTACAAGGGGAACCAAGGTGCAGTAAGGGGACACTGCCAGGAGGTTCACTTATAAAAATGTCTGAGCTCTACATTTGGGCTAAAACACCCGGGATAGCAAACTCTTCCTACTTCATCCATTTAAGTTAACCATAACTTCTTCAGGAGGTGCAGGCTCAGCCAGGACAGAATGCTCTTCAAAACCTTCCATCCTCCACTCTTAGATTTTACTCAGCCTCTTCCATACGCTTTGGTATCTCTGAGAACCAGTACCTCAGGCCGTCTGCCTGTCCAGCCGAGGAATGCCTTCATGCCAGACAGAAGCAGGAAGGTGTCTTGTAGCTCTATTTACAAAAGATATTTTTTTCCCACTGGCAATTAATAATGAAGCATGCGTGCGCGCTATGGAATCAGTATTTTAATAAATATGCATTCTTAAAATGTAATACTACAGTATTGGCTTATTATGGGAGGTTATATCTGTTTCACAGAAATCCAACACAAACAGAAGTAATTTCATAAATTTCTTTGTTTTTAAAAGAGTTCCAGTGACCTGAAAGGAAAACAATAATGAAAAATATGTTCCACATTATTTGAAAAACAAATAAATACCACTTAGACTTTGCAACAACTTCTATTTGCTTTTGTAATGCAAAGCGCAGAGAGGACATACATGTAATTTCCTGCTCTTTCATAAAAGTAAATATTCTGTAATTCATGATCTTCAACATGTAAAAGCACAAATACAAAAGGGAGTTATAATTTATAGCAATTTCCTTAATTCAGGTTTGGAGTATTTTTATTTTTTTTTTTTACAATCCTGAAAAATAATTACATTTTAAACAAAACCAGCAAAATGTGGCATTTTGTTTATGCCATTTTCATAGCAATTTTAGAGGGGAAAACTAGAACTGTAGGACACTGCAGTTCTACAGGTATTTCTTTACAATAGAAGTGCTTTTAAGCTAATATCTTACTAAGACACTCATTTCAGTGGAGAAGTGGTGCAAATTTAAATCACTGGGATAATTCTTACAATGGTTTAATGCTACTTAGAATTATAGGAGAAACTGTTCTGAAAATGATGAAAACATTGAAGACATGAATGAAACTTAGCCAGACAAAAAAGGAGAACAAAGCACTGGAAGCAAAGAAATAAAAAGTGATGGTATCAATACTTCGATTTTTTTTTTAAAATTTAAAATATCTGAAAACACAAAAGCACAGAACAGGAGCTTCTTTGAGTGGAAAGACAACCGGAGCTGGTTTATCAAGGTAACAGTAAAAAGATTCATATTGGATTTGGTGAAATTTCCATCTCCAGAATAAAATATAGCAGTGTAAATAGCTTGAAAAGCACAGTATCTTCTGGCAGCATCAGCTGCAGATGCCCCATTGCCTTTCTTTCAGTCCTAAGCAGCAAGTTTTTTCCTCCTAAGGCCCACTTGGTATCAGGATGAACCTGATGCTAGTTCTACCTGCTCCGTAGGAGGGAAGATACTTTCTTGTTCACGCCATAGTTTCCTTTGCTTAAGAAGTGCTTGGAGAGACAAGAGACAACCTTTTTGGTTACAGCTAAATCAGCACTTCCCATTCTTTCAAGAGTAAATCCGTGCCAGCACCTTCCACCATCCCCAAGCAGAAATGCAATTACGTTTTTAGTCCTGTCAAGTTGGAAAATCCTGGTTTCAGAATATAGATCCTTAATGTTTCTGCATTTTTTACATGGAAATAAAGAAAATATTTTGACTTTTGTAAAGCACTGTGAATCACAGAGGAAGGTGCTAAATAATATAATTATTAAATAATTGATTTCAGCACAGCCATTGCATTCTTACTGAATAGGTCTCCCTATATGAGTGTTTGTAAACTTAATGCGATGTTTACTTGCAAGAACAACAAAAGGCTCTTGTAAAGAACCTACTTGAAAAGTCATAAAAAGCTTCTTCTAAAGTTGGAGTTAAGTGAATCCTACAAGTGATTAGATAATGGGCTTTATGAATGAAATACAAATTAATGTCAAGTCCTATTCCTGTTCTGACGAGCAAGATTAAACTAAATTATCTAGAACATATTTTTAATTTAAACCAGTTTTAAGAGTCAGTCTCATGGCTATGAGTATCTCATACATAGCTGAAATTTACTGTTTTCATCACTTTAATAATAACATTCCTTGTATAGAGAAAACCAACTGTTGCAAAATTATGAAAATAAAAGTGTTTTATTACTGTATAGCATAACACACAGACACACACACAGAGATGGTATGTTCTTAGGAAAAACAGTGGAATACTGCACCCAGATGAGAAACATTATCAGCTTGCAAGGAGAGCAGCGTTTAGAAAGGTCTGAGACCCCTACGACTCTGAAACAAGGAAATAAATCACTGCACATAAAAAAAATTGCTTTACCATCCTTTAAATAAATGGAACATGCTCATTTCCTTTGCCCAGGAAGCTTCACTGGCTGGCTAAGCAAGGAAAACCTCCCACACTGACCCTTGCTAGCTCAAGTCGCAACTGGCTCAGAGGAGCAAAACTCATACCTTAGGCACAGCACACTGTGGCCTGGCAAAGTCCTCCCCAACACGGAGTAAAGAAGAGGGTATCCAAAACCTTACACCATGAAGGAAACACGAAAAGCCTGAGTCTTTTGCTTCAAAGTGTTACAGATATAAAATACACCATGCAGACCGTTTGCAAAGTCCAGATTAAATAACATTCCACTTTCCCAAGACTCAGACCTGTACATAATCAATAAAATGATGACTTAAGGAAAAAAAACCCCAACATATATAAATAAGCACAACCCTTCAGAAGCCATTCCTCATGCCTGAAGGCAATTACGGAAGGACCAGCTGTTTTGTCAATTATAGTTTGTTGAAAAGTACCATCTAGTGGTGATTTTATATTACATGCTGCAACTTTCTTTGGCCTGGTAATGTCAGAGCACAGATTCACCAAAACCAAGTTTCTCACTGTGATACCACCCTATACAACACTTTCCTTAAAAGAGTGCATCATCCTTTGCTCTTAGCTTTGTTCACATACCAGCTTGTGAACCGCTGGAAAGGCATGATATTCCTGAAGAGAAATGAAAGATCTGCCACCTTGCTGCTGAGTTTAGCTCATTTTTGGGATTGTAGTAGTAAAGACTTGTGGAAAGAACATTATAATAATTACTGAAATTGGTTTTTTGCTCTATTAGCAAAAACCTCAGGTGGCGTTTTCTATCAAATGAACTAAGAGAGCAACCCAGGAAAAAAAAAAAGCACCTTGGCATTTTTCATGTTGCCAATCCTTGGTGTAAGCAGGGACATGTTTGTTGTAAATAAAAATATAAAAGGTTTTATTGGAATTTTTGCTATTGATTATCTACATTTGTGTAATCCACATCAACTCTGATGTCAAAGCACAGGCTACGCTGTTCAACATGTTTGATCATAAATATGCCTGCAGACCACATTAATAAGTCCCAAGTTCTCCTGAAAACAGCAAGACCCAAAGAACAAAAATAAAATAAGAAATAAGTGCTGCTATGTTTTTTTACAGTCTTTAGGGTAACAAAACAGTAGGTGATAACCAGAAGTAGGTGTGTTTGTTGTAGCTCCTGGTTACTGCAAGCCTGCAAAAGGACAGAATATCGGGCATTGTGGGTATCTACACCATCGAGGATTCTGCCCAAATGCTCAGTCTCACATGCCAGGACCCGTATCAGCTTACGGAAAGAATAAAAGCCAGGTCCAACAGAGCTAAGGGTAACAGATAAAGAATATTATTTAAACTTCCACTTAAGCCCATGATGTCAAGGTTATAAACTTCAAGTAAAGGATTCCCAGACAGACTGCAAACGGCAGTGGTTCGCACAGCAGCAGGGGATCTACTCTTGGTGGGTGATCTGTGGGGGTAGGAAGGCAAGCATGCACAACTGATTAAACAGTTTGCCTTCCACTGTCCTTGTAATTTCTGTTGCTATCCAGACGATGAACCGTCACATTGGCCTCTGTTTTCCTAGCCCAACTCTCTACATTCCTGGCCTTGCAGATGCAAATCTCATCTTAACTTTTTTCCCAAAACTCCTCCCAGAGGAAGACACTCAACATTCATTTTGCTGCTCCAAATCCCACTCACATGAGTATGTAAATCCTATGGCAAGAATTCCCCTTCTGTGTGCACACGATCTTTCAGAGTGGTTTTGACTTCCAAATAGCTCAACCACTAAATGCAAAAATCAGTTTAATTGCTAGACTGTAAAATATGCTGCCTCATGGAATGGTGTCACGCATTACATAGGTCCTCCTCATACAGATGATCTAAACGCACATTCTTTTCCTAAAAGAAAAAACAAACAAACCCCAAAACCAAAACATTAATTTTTCTCTCTGCTGGTTCCTGCTCCCCTTACATTATCCAATTAATCCTTCAAGCCCTCCTAATAGTTTCTGGTATGACAACCATCACAATATGCTCCACCCAGTCCAGTTTATCTTTCTTCTACCATGTCGTAGTTTCATTTCACTGGTTTAACTATTCAGCTGTTGAAAACAGCTCTAGCAGAAAATCTTTATTATTCCAACTGCTTGACAAATTCATTTCAAAGAGAGCTTGTCAGTGCTTTTAAATACAGTCAGCCTAACAATTCTGAGTTTATTTCAGTTTCACAGTAGCGGGTCAAATACAATTACTTCCGCTATATGTTGTAGAGATATTTTTGAAACCTAAAGCATGTATACTTTCTCAGGTGGTCCTTTTGGAGGCCAAGTTATAATCACATGGTGTCAAACTGGATAGAATCATTCCTTATTGGTTTACATGTAAATTACTTCCAATTATTTCTTGTTAAGCATATTATGCTTGCATGAACTAGAACTGTACTGAGTATTTTAAAAGGACAAATATTCAACCCTAGTAAATATTAAAAAATAACCCATGCAAGATAGTAAAAGTAGAGGATAAACCATTTTCTTAAAACATTTGTGTCATTTCAACTGCTTCAGATGGCTAAAGTAGGGAACTGAAAGCCAGAAATTTGAATTATAAAAATACCCAAGAGTGAGATCCACTTTACAAAGGTTGATTGTAAACATTACATTAAACATATCTATTTCAATAGAACAATCAAAAATAATCTGACTTACTTGCTTTGGTATGATATGAAGCACATCTACATTTTCTAGCCTCAATATTTTCTAGCTTAAATGTTATATATTACTTCTCTGTTACAGATTTGCATTGTTAATATGCAAATTATACTGCAGAGTTCCAAACCCTAGAGAAAAGGGTGATAAACTTTACAAAACCTATAAATGGAAAACTATGTGTACATGTGCACACAAATGGAGCTCTACATACTTCTCCCTTGTCTCCTCTGTGCTGATATTGTGCTGCACCCCACATTTGGGTAATATGTTCTTGCCCGAGACAGTAATAGCTTGACACAGTGGGTGTTCTGGAATTTAAAAGCAACAAAGGCTCAAAATGTCAGTCAAGTCCACGCTGGGTCTTATTCATATGGGGCATGGCACAGCCTGAAGGTTTTTAATGACAATACTGCCTCAGATTATTGACTGTTCCTGGTTTATCCACCAAATCCTGCCAGATAAGCTGGATGAGGTGAGGCTGGTGCTCCCCAACAGATGGATGCAGGCAGGATTTTGAGGAAAGAACTGGGTTTAACTGTAGTCAGAGGGTTAGAAGGCAAAAAGAAAAGAGGCTGCACCTCAGGACACCTTCCTTTTCAAAGTGTAAACACCCATGACTTCCAAGCCTACATGTAACAGCACTTTAGAGATGCTCTTAATTCTTGCTCACCTACCACAGTTCATCTGAAAATATATTAACTGCAAATTGGTAGCAGTTGGCACCCACTGAATGATGTTACAGAGTAATATGTTCTCTTACAGGAGAATTTCTAGGCATAAAAATGGTTTCACCACCTGGTTCACATACAGGCAGACTGTGGATGAAATCTGTAGAACTGCAGAGGGTCACCCTTACAGTACTGCACTGGCAAGAAGCTCTGAAACTGGAGAAGTGGAAATCACCAGAGCAACACTCACAAAAACAGTGTACGACTATACAGGCTTTCAGAGGAAAATTCAGACTTGCCTGTACTTCCAGTGGCTTTAACCTGCATGGCAGTGAGGCTGGGTCAGGACAAATTGCAGAAGCCAAGCCATCACACTGGTGGCTTCTCAACAGCTTTGTCACTGCTGGTCCCCAAAGCGGTGAGCTTGGGTACACCCACACAGGCTAGAACAGAAGCTCTGGATTGCAGAAAGGATATTCTCACAGCAATAATGTGACTTTTAGTTCAGTAAAGTGTACATGTATGAGAAAAATGGATGTAATTATTTAAGAATTTGAGATTTCCGCACAACTAATGTTGCGGCACTCTCAAAACTAACAAGCTGCAACAAGACTTTTACCATCCCATACCAGGTTAACTTCAATAAGTAGTTCCCATGCCTTGCCCCGGCACAGCCACCAATCCCTCATGAGGTTTCAACAGTTCATCTACTGTTCCTTCATCCTCTCAGGCCAGTCCACCCTGCTTCTTGCCTCTGCTGCATCCTTCTTGTCTCTCCTCCCTCTGCTTCTTCCAGGTCTCTCTTCATCCAGGGACCCTCTTCCATACCCCTTAGACCTATTTAACCACTTAGCAGGAACCAGCCACCACTGCACATTATCCACTTCAGCCAACCCACCACCCCTGAAGCCAGCCCACAGCTGTATATTGTTAATTAACCCAGCTGCATTCCTCTACAAACTTACACTTCTTTTTGTTTGAAAGCAGAAGACAGAAGAAGCACCTCTTAGTGTTTTTACTTCTACAAAAGCTAGAAGCATGACAGGAATGACACAGCTTTCAAGCATATAACATACAACAAACAACAAACCTGTGTTTGGAAATATCAATAGGAGAAAAATATATTAGCTGAGCCTTTAAAACATAAGAAAACAAGAGCATCTTGGAAAAAATACAGTGCTAGTTAGAAAAAAATATGTCAGTTCAAAGAGTCTGGTTCTGAATTTCTATAAATAGATGGGATTTTTGATCTATAGTAGTGCATGTTTTGTTATTCAGCTTTGGTCAGTGGTAGAAGAGAGAATTAATCATCCTTTGTAACTCTTTTGAAAGGTTGGCCATGGAGAAAGTACTAGACATCTAAGCAAACCTCAGAAGGCTGTGTCCTATCTACAGTTCTAAAAAAATTATGTTTCAGTAAGAGCCACGAGTTCATCCTGACATGTTTTTCTTTCTGGAAAACAACTGCTTCTTAAAGCTCCTGTCTGATAAGAACCAAATCATGGGCCAAAGTAATTCCAAAGGATTATTAGCTACAAATACTTGGC
The DNA here is from genome assembly GCF_023638135.1 of Falco biarmicus. Taxonomy (NCBI): domain Eukaryota; kingdom Metazoa; phylum Chordata; class Aves; order Falconiformes; family Falconidae; genus Falco; species Falco biarmicus. Next base: position 25,416,867 of record NC_079291.1, read on the forward strand.
TAGCTGCCCCCCAAAAGGCAAGCAGAGATGAAGGTGACTTATTCAGACAGAAATTCTTAGGCCTGTGACCTAAGGATGTGCAGCAGAAACATCTGTCCTTGACTTGTGGTTGATAGTCACAGGATTGCTACGGCTCTTCAACTGTGACAGGCTCAGTATGTCATGACAGTACCTATTGAATGGAAGAGTTAAAGAGGGCCTCTAACCCAAAAGTGCAAGACAAAACAGTGGTAATCAGAATCTTGAGACCATGGGGCAATCACGTCAGGGACTGGTAATTCATCTTATGGACTAGGTTAAGAGCTGCGCTCACTTTGAGCGTCTCTGAGACAGTGGTGTGTTCCACAGTTTCAGTCTGTTGGGTTTTTCTTCAAAACATCCCTGACTGATAAAAGCAAAATTTGTTGAAAGACTTTTTAGCTCTCTTTTTTGTTACTAACCATTCCCTAAATTGTGTAACTACTTTTACAAAAATTCTCAATCTGCAGCGTTTCTCTACACCTTTCCAAAATTCTCTTATTCTGGACATTGAGGTACATTCACCTTTTATTTGATCCATTTTTAAATTAGTAGCTTCAATTCCCATTTCAGACACGGGATTTAATCCATGCAGTACCAAACCCAGTTTGATCTTTGCAATTCATAATTGAGATCACAGTTTTACTTCAAAACAATCAGCATTTTCTTAGTTTATACATTGTTCTAGATTTTTATTTCTTGATAAAGACAGCCCAACAACAGCTTCATAGAGTCAACCAATACCTAATATTAGTTGGTATAAACTAACACTTTTGTTCTGTATTCTCACACTATTAGCTAGTTGAGCACTGACAGACACTTCAGCCCTGGGGTTCGACCAGCTTTAGCCAAAAGATCAACGTTTGCATTACACAGAGGCAATCTCTGCTTGACTCACAAGCCAAACAAAACCCATTAGCTAATTAGAAAAAGGACCTTTAGCAGTTCAGCCAGACTGCTCTTGCACACTTGTGGTGGCAGGTTATCCACTAACCCAGCCAAAGCCAGCAGACTGCCCAGCACTCCTAAAAGGCAGACCTGCTTGGGCTACAGGTGCCTGTAGCAGGCTGAAGGAGGTTTTGCAGTGCAGCAGGAGATGCTGTCAGCAATGACAAGCCCTGGCACAGCCCAGAGGGCAACCGCAGCCTATAAAGATACAAGAAGAGGAAGGTTAGTATGAACTTTCGATCAGGTGCTGCAGCCCAAGATAAGATTTTGGTCAGATAAAAAATAATCAGTCCTTACTGACAACAGTTGCTAGGCTTGCTTTCTTAAATTGGCAGAAAGCTATGGAGAAAGACTTTCATTTTGATTTCATATACTCACCAAGTTTAAGCTCTGAATCAATATTCCGTAACACAAATAGCAAAGAAAAACCAAAATACCAAATTTTGTGATAAACACAGCAAAAATATCTCTCAGGTAGATTAATCTTCTCCAATGTAGGCAGCTTTCATAAGAAAATGCTGTAAAGCTTGTAGTTCACATGGTTTTGATAATTAATTCATAAACACTGACTTTTCTGAAGTTGGCCTTGTATTTACAACTTTTTCAGAGGACAGTTTGGCATTTTAGCAGAAAATCCAGTTTGCTGTCATGTCACAGCAATTTTAATACACTGTGTTCTGAATTAATACTCACACTTGGTTTATGATTTACGGAAATGAAAATCTAATTCTTTCCATTACTTGGTTTCTATTTTTAGAACTGTCACTATATCAACACATAGGTCATTTTAAGACTATGTAAAAAATATATTTTCTGGAGGATCTGGAATTAAAACAAATAAATTGCTTCCAGGTAATGTTTTTTGAAAGTTGTTTTATTTTCCCTTTTAAAAAGAAATTACTGTAATAATTCCTGTGGATGATTTTAGAAACTATGTGAAAAGGACTCAAGTGACAGCATGTGGCAAAGGAACAGCTGAACTGCTGAGTATGTTACACTGTACCTTAGCCAAGACACTCAGGCCAAGGGTAAGGCAGCAAAATGCCTTTAAGAACAAACACAGGTTTAAGCCAAAACACCCTCCAGCGCCATGCTGCTTTTTGCATTTCAACAACCCAGCTGGTTTTGGGGCACTGTTACACATGCAAGTCTTCACCCAGGCCCCCATCCCAGGCCTTTGACCCTACAAAAGCAAATATCAACTAACACCAGCACCTAATATGTCATTTTGTATGTCATTTTGTGTGCATTGTCTTCTGTGGGAAGGGAAGATGAACTCAACACTTGCTCCCGCAACACCAAGTGTGATCCCTGCCTCCCACCCCTGGCCTCATGCCATGGCAGTGACCGCTGGGGACCAAGTGGTGTGACACAGTTTCAGCCACCTTCAGAGAGCACAGAAAAGGAGGTTATTGAAGAAGCCACTAGAGGCAGGTAGCACATGAGCAAGAAGGCCTTTGGGTGTGCAAGAAGGCACTGTGCAAGGAGGAAGGCATTTGGGAAGCTTCTGCTATTGTGGAGCAGGCAGCTGAAGAACCAAGCAGCACAACAAGAGTTGTGAGCAAACATGACAATGTCCAGCTACAAGAAAGTTAAGCATCCTGACAATTTCTTGGGAAAAAAAATATGGTGGCTTCTTTTTTCCTAAGAGGGACTGTGCTGTTTATGTTACCAAAGTGGGATAACCCCACAAGCATTCAATACCATTTTCAAATTAAACATGAAAAATAATTTAGCAATAATCAAGACAAGCAGAAGAAAGAAGGTAGCACATGAAAAGATAGTGTTCTGACACATTTAGAAACAAACTAAAATTAAAAGAGACATTACAGAAATAAATTATTGGATTACAACAACACACCCCTGCATTTACAGATGGTAATTCCAGGGAAAAAGGGCCAGCATTTCCTCAGAAGTGCTGGATGTTTACTTAATTGTGATGACTTAACATTGTCCTGAACAGAAAAGTGCCAGTTTCTGTAAGAACTGGTGAACAGCAGGCACAAGAAAAAATTATTAGAGACTCACAAGTAGTGAGAAAAGAGAGGAGCTTTACTAGTTTTATACTTGATGAAAGCACAAATTTAAATGACACCTCATACATGGCTCTTCTTTCAAGACCTGATCTTCTGGAAAGAATCCAAGAGGAAATGCATTGCCTTAAACAGAGAGGATAGATTAAATGGAAGAACTCTGCTAACATTTTGAAGAGGGTAGGCAAAAAATGTTTTGTACTATAACTTGATGGTATTGCTGTTAGGCAAAGAGGAAGACTTCAATGCTTATTACACTCACACATGTCACTATCTGACCCACCAAAAGATAATTTAAGTACTGAATTCTCAACCTAATGAAGAAAACTGGTAATTTACTCACTTTGAAAGTCAAGAAAGACTCAGGCAATTTAAACCTGTGATGAATCAGTAAGAATGTTTAGAGAAAGCATTTCATAGAATCACAGTCATATAATGGTTTGGGTTGGAAGGGACCTGAAAGACCACCCAGTCCCACCCCTGCCCGGGGCAGGGACACCTCCCACCAGCCCAGGCTGCTCCCAGCCCCGTCCAGCCTGGCCTTGGGCACTGCCAGGGATGGGGCATCCACAGCTGCTCTGGGCAGCCTGTGCCAGCGCCTCGCCGCCCTCAGAGTGAAGAATTTCTTCTCAATATTTAATTTAAATCTGCCCTCTTTCAGTTTAAAGCCATTCCCCCTTGTCCTGTCACTACCCTCCCTTGTAAAAAGCCCCTCTCCAGGTTTCTTGTCAGCTCCTTTAGGTACTGGCAGGCTGCTATATGGTCTCCCTGGAGCCTTCTCTTCTCCAGGCTGAACCATCCCAACTCTCAGTCTGTCTCCATATCAGAGGTGCTCCAGCCCTCTGATCATCTTCACAGCCTCCTCTGGACTCATGTCAACAGGTCTATGTCCTTCTTACATTGGGCTCCCCAGAGCTGAATACAGTGCTGCAGGGGGGTCTCACCAGAGCAGAGGGGGAGAATCACCTCCCTCACCCTGCTGGACATGCTGCTTTTGATGCAGCCCAGGGCATGGTTGGCTTTCTGGGCTTCAAGCACACATTGCCAGGTCATGTTGAGCTTCTCAGCAACCAGTGCCCCCAAGTCTTTCCCCTCAGGGCTGGTTTCAATCCCTTCTCTGTCCAGCCTGTACTTGTGCTTTGGGTCACCCCAAACCATGTATAGGGCCTTGCACCTAGCCTTGTTGAACTTCATGAGGTTTGTACAGGCCCACCTCTCAAGCCTGTCAAGATCCCACTGGATGGCATTCCTGCTCTCTGGTGTGTCAACCACACCACAAAGCTGATGTGGTCAGCAAACTTGCTGAGGGTGCACTCAATCCCACTGTCCATGTCACTGAAAAAGATGTTAAGTAGCTCTGGTTCCAGTATTAACCCCTGAGGAACGTCTCTTGTCACTGGTCTCCACTTGGACATCAGTCTGTTTCTTTCCCTACTGACAGCTAAGCCACAGCAAAAATTTTGGACTGATAGGCAAACTGCCTCAATGCAATCACACAGGCTTTGCATAAAAAAACCAGACAGCATTATGCTTAACCCAATCGTGAAAAGTAGGTGGGCAGGCTCACAGTGATTACTGACATGCTAGTTATAAATACTGGGACAGCCATGACATCTGGAAGGAGTATGTTTCAAAACTGATGGATTCCATAGGGTCTAGTTCCTGTTTGTGGCCATAATAATTTGGTCCTCTGCAGTGCTGCTTAATACCATACCTCCACCACTGCTGCAGGCATTGCTCCTGCCTTTGTTGTCTGCCAAAAGCAGTGATGTTCTACTTGACACTCTAACAAGCCTTGCCAAGAACTTCCATTGCAGAAATATTTGTCTGTGGCTACAGGGGTCCAAACAACCAACCAGTGTAATGTGGTTCTAATAATATCATCATTATCCACTGTATGAATTTCCTAATCTCCAACCAGAAGCTCTGCTATCACAACCCCAGCTGGGCTGCTGAGGCTTCTACCAGGGTACAGGGGAAGCTTTTACACAGAGCACAATGTCAGCTTCCCCCTTCCTCAGAGGTGGTCTGGCTCCCACTAAAAGCAAACCTGTTTTCCACCTTAACCCACCCAGAGCCAGCTGCTGGTACTGCTGTTGTAAGCAGATTTCTCTGGGATTCTTGGCAGTGACCCAGCTCAAAACTAAACACCAGGAGCACAGAAAGCTGATGGGAAATCTTCAGCAGGCCCCTTCCTACACAACAGGGCAGCATGCATCTTGCTGCAATTTCTTTGAACTTCCCTAGCTTTTGTTCATTTTTTCCTCAGGATTCCCAGGAAGAAAAATTCAGGCTTCCTAACTGCATCCCACCTTTCACAGTCCTTCCAACATGTCCTCCCAGATCCCTAACACTTCTCTTCATTCTGGATTTCTAATCATAAAAAAATCCATATTTGCATTAGAAGTATTTTTCTTGCTGCAAAACAGGGGTGTATTTCATGTACTTGCTGTAATAATCCACTCCAAAGACAGAAATAGGGGCATATAGCTGAACTGAAGGGGAGCTTCAGACCAAAAACATCTTTTTTTGCTGTGTACTTGTTACAGAAGATAGTGACAGTAAATGAAAGAGAATTATGCAAACAAAAATTAATAAATGGAGATTGAAGTAAGAGCTCTAAAATCTCAATGATTTTAAAGGCATTTAATACCAATTTTGTTCAACAGACTGACAGTCTTGTATGTTACAAGACCTTACCAGACACCGGGAATAGTTTCAACAGACCGTAATATCATTTACCATTGCTTCAAATCTGCACAGTGTTCTGGCAAATCCCAAAAATGCTGACACAACTGTGTTTTAAATAACCACATATTCAGCAGCTGGAAAACATCCTCCTAAAAACAGCAACAGGAATAGCCTCTTGTTTGTAGCCTCTGTAAGACTGCACAAGCTGTAAGCTCCTCAGAAATAAAACTACTATGATTAATTTGTTAGGGGCTGTCAGAATGACATGATATACAAATGAAAACAAAGTTGCTAAGCATTTTCATATTTCTCTTTCCAAACAACCAGGCACAAATGAACTACAAACAAGAAGAAACACATTTCAAGTTAATATTTTGTTACTATAGCACCTGAAATTATTTTCTCTCTTTCTCTTGATGACAGCACGAGTATCACAAACGTTAAAGCACTAATACTGACAAAAGTAATAGCAAGTATTTTGTCACATTAAAGAGAGCTGGTCTACATTGCTACTTGGCACTCTTAGTAACAATGCCAATAATTTTTAAGTAGTTCATCATGCCATAGGTGATTACAGTGGCTTTGGCACCGTATCTGACTTTCTAAAAGACAAATCCAGTTCTGTGATACAGTTTTGTTGGGCTATTAAGGCATAAATGGAATAAAGCCTGAGCAATATATTACATTTTTAAGTAGGAAGCCTTCCACAGTGAACCTTTAAAAGTTAACAAAGGTTATGAAATGGTCATGAAATCTGTTACCCTCATCAAAAATAGTAACCCAGGATATGCTCATCAGTGTTTTAAATTCCCCCCCCCCCCCCCAAGTTTAAATACAGCACCCAAAAAATTGCTACTGCATGCAGAAGACTGACACTTCAGCTGTAAAGAAGTGTCTTAAGAGGACTTCTTAAGAGTTCATTAAATTTCTAAGGGATTTAAACAGGCTATGCTCTTCTAGCAGAGGAATGCTGGGATTCCAAATGTCTATGCCTTTCTTACAAACTTATCAAGCATTTTCGTGACCAGAAATGGAGAAACATGACTAAAAGCAATGTATCTCTATGCTTGTTAGTTATATCACCTGGTTTTGTAGAAAGCTGAAGCATCAAAATCAAATTATGATTTTGACAAATTACTTCAACTTGTTCCCATTTACAAAGTCTGCTCTGAAGAGTATGGTGAAGTTGACTTGAGCTCTTTGTCTAGCACTGGAGAACTGACTTCCAAGATCCTTTTCCAAGACCTCAACAACCTGCCCTTTAGTTGACTCTTCAACAAACCTCATGAAGATGAGATGAACTTCAGCAGATTAGCTGCTAGTCAGAACTTGGTGGCTTTGAGGGTGGAGCCATTTCTTAGAGCTCAGAAAGAACAAAGTATTGATTTTTTAAAAAATCTTCTCAAAATTGTCATAATCTTGTATTGTGGATATTGTCACAGAATATTGACTTCTCTGTTTTTACTTAGGACTGTGACCAGTCACACGCCTGAGCGAATGCTGTATTAAAAAATATTAATAGCTCTGAAATACTTAATAAATTAACTTTTTTCCCCTCGCTTCTGAAATCCCTGCAGCATTGATACAATATAATATTTGCACCTCCTGTTTGGCTATTTAGATTAGGCACCTGGCCACAGCATTATCTTTAGGCACAGGCAAAGTACCCTGCAGTTGAGGGAATGCTTTGGAGGTACAAAATGACAGCGTTCTGCAGCACAGAAACGCTGATTGAGTCAGACAGCTTAGAACAAGAACAACCTTCTACAGACACAATGTGTTTTATACTGACACACACACACAGCCCAAGCTGCATTTCACATGACTCACTCTTCCCTTCTCTGATCCTCCATGCTCTCACACTACATTTGATAGAAGTGACATGGAAAGCTGTGTGTGCAGGCTGATCCTGCAGCAGCCACCGAGTCCTCTGCCAGCAGACAGATATTCAGGTTCCTGACAGTAACCATTTTATTTGCTTGAAGAGCCTTCTCCTCTCTCAATTTCCATATCAGACAATGGAAAGGTGTATTTTTTCTTTAAATATTTTCAAAATCAGGAAGTACAGCTGTATGCAAAAGTGTTTCTCCTTTTTACAAGTGCAACCATTCAAATCTTGTCTCCAGTATCATCGAAGGTGTTATTACTGATATTAAATAACCAACTGAACTACAGAACAATTAATAAAAGAAAAAGCTTGTCAATCTGTTTTCCATGGTGGGGTAATTAACTTGGCAAGGGTTATATACTACAGGAGAGTTGTCCATTCATATCAGCCTTCCAGAACAAAAACACAGAGTGAAAGAAATGCTAATGTATCTCCCCCTCCTCAGATGTGGCTTATCTGATTATGATGCTACAGCAAAGAGCATCTCATGGCCTCAGAAAAGTAAGCAAGGCCTGGATTTTAGTCAGGCATCACATCCTTAAACAAAAGGTTTGGATCCAAATTTAAAAAAATATATCCTTAAGCATATATTGTAGAGTAATACATTGGAAAAACCCTACAGACCAGCTAGCTATTGATGCCAAAACTAAACAAACTACTCGGCATCTTATTCAAATAAGGAACTTCATTTATGAAGACAGCAATAGCAAGCTACTTCACAGTAAGCACTTATCCTGATATTGTCAAATAATAAAAGTGCAGGGAATCTTGTACATGGACCACAGAACATAAAATAGAGTTGAATTTCAGCACTAAATTTCAGTATGACAGAGCAATTAACAATTCTAAAGAGACCAAGCAACTCCTTCACCCTGTCATAAAACTCCAACCAGTCTAATAAAGCTATTTTTACTGCTAAGGAAACATTATTTTTTTTCACCCTCAAGTACTGTGCAGTGTTTCTTTAGTCCCCAGAATGCTTCCAGGTGACATTAGGAAACATCACCATGACCTCAAGAATGTAATGTCTGACAAACTATCATCAAACATTTTTGATTAAATGATGTCCTAGGGAGACAAAGGGCAAGAAAAGACAAGTACTCACAAGAGCAAAACAGAAAGCAACACAAGCCATGGGATATTCATTTCTAGCTACAGTTTGTCCAGAATTTCCAAAAGAATGCTTTAGCTTCACCCCCGCTTTTAGCTGGTGGGGAACAGCCGCTGTGCATTTATTTTTATAGTGGCACATCAGTTGCCTCTGCTGGCCTCCCTGCTCCCTCTGAAAGCAGCTTCAGCTACAGACCTCTCCCACTAGTCACTGGTGCCCCACAGCCTCTGTGGTCATCCCACCAGGTCTTCATCGCAGCTCCAGGCAAGCTGATGCAAGTCAAGTTTTGACAGAAATTTGACTAGTGCTATAGAACTCAGCCAGCCTTATCACAGCCTCCCACCCAGAAGCAAAGGGAGGTTTTGGCTGGCTGAGGTACAGGCTGCAGGGGCTGGGTTGCCCCAAAAAGAATTTTTGACTTCTCCCCGCACTCCATTTTGCCAGCAGAAGGATCATGAGGCAAACCCCCAGCATCATCACCTGAGCTATGGGAGACTCTGGCTACAGCACTGTTATTTGTGTAACGGAAAAAAAAACAAGGACTTACATACATAAAATCATCTGAAAAGTCAGCTCCCTTTGCCTGCAGGCCTTCAGGACATGGTGGAGCTCCTGCATTGCTACCTGCCCTGCCCATGAACAAGGAGTCCCATCACAGCAGGGTCACTGGGGAACCCGTGGCCTCCTTCCTCACACTGCCCAGCCTGTCCCATACTACGTGCCCAAAAGATGTCTCCTTCGCATCCTCCTCTTCCCCAGCCACTGTGGGTCCCTCACCTGCTATCTAGATGCTGCACACAGCTAGCGCTGCTCTCTCTTTGTAAGACAGCAAGTGACTTGTTGCAGCACTCTCAAAACCATCAAGCTGCAACAAGGCTTTTACCACCCCATACCAGGTTAACTTCAATAAGTAGTTCCCACACCTTGCCCTGGCACAGCCACCAATCCCTCACAAGGTTTCAACAGTTCATCTACTGATCCTTCATCCTAGGCCACCTGCTTCTTGCCTCTGCTGCATCCATCTCCTTGCCTCTCCTCCCTCTGCTTTTTCCAGGTCTCTCTTCATCCAGGGACCCTCTTCCCTACCCCTTAGAGCTATTTAACTACTTAGCAGGAACCAGCCACAGCTGCACCTTATCCACATCAGCCAACCCACCGCCCCTGAAGCCAGCCCACAGCTGTATATTATCAATGTTAATTAACCTGCCTTCGATTCCTCTACAATGACTCTTGCTTTTTCCTTTGCCCCTTGAGGTGACCCCATCTCCTCAGGTGGTTCATCTTCTGGCCCCTGACTTTAGCTCACAGCTTTGGCCAAAAATTGGATAAACCCCTGGGGCTCCAGCTGAATGAGCTTCTCCACTCCACTGCCAGGAACCCCGGGAGAAAGAAGTTCCAGTGGCAGGGAAGGAAAGAATTGCACAGAAGTGTCCTCTTTACTGTGACAGTCACTGGGGCTGCAAGGGCAAACCACACACTTTCTAGTCACCAGTCCATAAAAAACACAACAGTCAAGCAACTACTTACCAGAATGGGTACTTTGAGCTCTGGTGCCTTGTAGGCAATTTTCCGAGGGACAGCAAGAACCCTCTGGGGCCATCACAAGGGAGTTCAGAGAAGTAAGGGGATACCTGGGGACATGACAAATGCGCTTCTCCATAGCAATTCTCCATAAGGGAGAGAAAACTTTCTGATCCAGTCAGATAAATCTGGTGGGCTAAGATTTGTGGTGCATTTCAAGAGCAACCGGCACAGCCACATGACACCTACAGATACAGACACGTGAGGACATTACAACAGATACCAAACTTCCACATTTTTTCCCACTATAGTAGCCAAAAAGAGGTGACAGCAGAGTGTACTAACAGGTTTTCACGTGGCATCTGCACTGCTTCTGCAACTTATCAATGAAAAAGCAGCATGATCCATGAAATAAGTTGATAGAAGCGTTACACACTTCTGCCTTTGATACAGTGTCTCCTATGAGTGGACCACAGAATAGCTGCACAAGTATGTACCAAGCACTTTCTCTGAATTTCAAAATTACACATTCAGGAAGGGTCCTTTTCAAGTGTGCTGGGAGCTCAGCACAACTTCTGTACACCCGTGAAACCCCAGGTGAGTGTAACACTGTTGAAGATGCAGAGCTCTCCCCAGTAGAAACGCTTGGGTCCTCTAAAACCATTTTCAAGTTACTGGATTTCTGGGAAGGGATGAGATTTGAGAGAAAATGGCTGCACAGGATTTGTGAGCAGCATGTTGCCCAGGCCTTCTCAAAGGTAGCACATCAGCACTGACTGTATCTATGCCTACCTGATAACCAGCTGATACTTTACAAATCTGTGTACATGAATCCTATTTAGAGGCTGAAGAGGAATTGCCTTGACAAGACGGGCATATGCTTCCGGCTGTCCCAAATACAGGCAATGTATTACACAGGATATTGGGCTCCTGGTTACAGTTTGTAGCTGAAGGGGAGTGTAAGTGCTAAGTGAGTTGATGTTGATCCCACTGTCTACAGGGGCTAGCTCAGGCAGAGCCGTAATGGAAGCCATACAGTGGATTAAAGACAGTGAAGATACTGCTTGGGTGGTCAAAGACTAATTGCAAGGGCAGAGACTAGAACACCTCTCCGGTGCAAAAGCTGAGGGATTTCTTAGCAAGAAAAGATAGAGCACAGGTTGCTGAGCTGTGCACAGTACCAGGAGTCTCACTTGGTTTTCATTTGCTGCAGCAAAGCAAACGGCTGAGCTGTGCGCAGGGGTACAACACCAAGTCTAGCACTGGCTCATTTCCAACAAGGACGGCCACATCAGTTGCCAGGGCATGGTTTTGTCACAAGGCGATACATCTATTAATCCATGGTTTTGTCAGAAGGCGATACATCTATTAATCAACATACTCATCAGACCTCTGTTAGTCTCAGACTCTAAATGGGCAGCTGTGACCGAGACTACCACGTTCCTCTGTTTCACAGGTCGAATAGGGCTTGTTAACAGTATGCATGTGTGACTCAGGGCTTTCACCCAGATTATTCTGCTCTCCTTCTCCCATGCCTTCAATGATGTGGATGCATTGATATTTTCTCCAGCAGCAAGACTAGCTTGAGGTTCCAACCCTCTTCCATTTAGTGAAGTTTATTCCCACTGCAATACCACAGTTTATGTTCTCCTCAGATATGCCACGTCAACAGGTTTGTTAAGGTGCTTGATAAAGTGGACCTTTAAAATAATTCAGGTTAAAATCAAAGCAGGGGTTTTGGGGGGGTTGGTTTGTTTGTTTATTGTTGTTTTTTTATCAAAAGGGATACAGGAACATGGAAGAATACAGACACAGAGACATGAAGTTCTCCGGCTTATCCTATCACACAAATTCAGTGTAGAAAAAGCTCTCTGAGCCCAGTAAATTTTAAGATGCATTACTATGTGTCTGCATGGACTAATGTCCACACTCTCTTTGGTTGTCTCCCCAAAAAGAAGCCCAGTGAAGCAGACACAGCAGACATTTTAGCAGGAAGAAATAAAGTTTCTAATTGCCTCACAGGAAAGTGCTTTGATTTTCAGAATTTTTCTGCCACCACAAATCTCTGCCACTTCATAGCATGTGATCATACTTACAAGCCATGTGTTTCAGGACTTCAGATAATGAACAACACATAGCCTCATCATGTCTTGGGAAGCTAATGTTCTCAAAATCTACTACTGTCAGACACATCAATCATTACTTCGCATGCATGAGCCACAATAATTTGAGTGTCTTCATATTACCTGCTGCTGATGCTGAAAAACTGATTAGTGGCCATTTTCAGTATGGGGTAATCTACTTTCAGATGAAAAATCTGTTTTAATACAGCCTTCTGGAAACAGAAATTATGTGGAACCTTGGCCAGATGCCAGATATTCACCCAACTACTTTCTCACTCCCCACTCCTCCAGGGAGAGAAAATAAGATTAAAATGCTGGTGGGTCAAAATAAACACAAGGAGATCGTGTACCAATTACCATCACAGGCAAAACAGCCCAGACTTGGACAAATTAATTTAATTTATTGCCAGCTAAAATAGGGTTGGAGAGTGAGAAATAAACACAAAACCTTAAACATCTTCCTCCTACACTCCTTTTTTCTCCAGGCTCCACTTCATTATCAATTCCTTTATCAACGGCCACAGGGTGGGGACCGGGTGCTTCAGTCCAACACTCCTTCTTCCTCACACTCTTCCCCTGCTCCAGCACAGGTCCTCCGCACAGGCTGCAGTCCTTCAGGACTAAATCTGCTCCACTGTGGTTCTCCATGGGCTGCAATGTGGATACCTGTTCCACCATGGTGCTCTCCACAGGAGAAAGGGAAACACTTGATCTGCTGTGGTCCTCTCCCGGGGGTGCAAGGGAATCTCTGCAGGCATGCCTGGAGCCCTTCCTCCCTCACCTTCTGCTCTCTGCCCTGCTGCCAGCACCTTGCCACGAACTCCCCATACATACAAGTAGCTAATGCTAGCATTAACTGCAGTTGGGAAAAGTTGTCTTTGCATGTCACTGTAACACAGAAAAAAGCACCTAGATCGTGTATTACCAAATCAGTGCTTGCACACTATATGCGGATTGTGAAGATGTAAATATTCTTTTTAAAATGCCAAACACTTGTGTGAAATTCTTCTACAACACCAGTGACGAGCACGGGTATAACTGTGGAAAACACTTGCCACCACACAGCTTGCCATGGCAAGCAGGCAGAGAGATGCAGTAAGCACCCAAATTCACAGCACTGTTAGGAAGTAGCTGACATACCACCTGCGCCGGCGAGGTTAAATGCGGTGCTTCTGCTGCAAAGGGCATGTCAACCACATGCGAGTGACATGAAACCTTACGCTGTTAGAGGTCTGTTAAAGATCTCTTAAATGCTATGCCATGTGCCGGGTAATGTTGGAAGATGTACTGGTTTTTAATAAACATCCTGCATGTTTGTGTGTCCAAGACACACAACTCTAAGAAGGAAGGTGGCAGTTACACTGTTTATCCTTTCTCATGCATCTGTCACTTAAACTACTTAGAGCCGATACAGCACTATATGTACAAGAACTGGGATTGGGAGTGGAATAACTTGACAGGTTATAATGGAAGCATTGTGAGCATGGGTCCCCCATGGGCTTATAGGGCTCACAAGATTCCTTTCCCTTGCCTCTCATGCAGCACACTCTGGGATGGAAAAGCTGTGTTATCTTGTGCCGAGTACACATACTAGTTCTCTTTAGGAAATTTTTCACTGATGTAATCTGCAACAGACTGTACCAAGCAAGTTCAGGCTGAATCCCCTTGAATTAACCTCCTGGATAAAAAAAAGGGCCCTTTACAGGTGACAAACTGGAAGCCCTGTGCTTTCATGTGTCAGCCAAAAGCCGTATGCAAGATGCTCGCCTTTGACTTCGGAGTGCTGTACCACCCAGGATAGCTGCTCAAAGGGCGACAGCCTCCCCCTCCGGCCACAATCTGTTCCTGCTCCTACTCCTGTCGGCTTCCTGCTCTTGCCTTGCCTCAGATTTCTGCTGGGTCGGATGCACAAACCAAACCAAAAGCACCCTGAAAAGAGCTGGAAAAACTCCTGCCAGGCACTGTGGCATCAATGCCCAACAAGCCCAACAATACCGCACAAGTTTCCAATGCCAGGGGCTGATGCAGCCACTGTTCCTTGCAGCATTCACAGAATGAGGAACGGGGAGATCTCCACTGTGTTCAACTTCCCACTCCCAACTTCACTCTGACACTGACATCTTGTGATCAGCTGTGCATATGGCAACACTCCTGTGCTGATGGGGATGGGACCCTGATTTCAAGGGGATGCTCATTCCATGTTATATCTCCTTTCTTTTCCTGTGGGATCAGTGGATCTCCTCATAGGCTAGATGGATCAGAGTCAGAGCTAAATGAAGATTAGAGACAAATCCATGCAGGTGATGAGGTGTAAACAGACGATGCTGGGAAATCTGAATTTCCATCAGCATCACTAGCCCTAAACACAATCCCAAAATGAAGTCAGCGCTTCCAGCAACTGCGCAGCACCATTAGCAAAACCACTTCTCCACATGGGTCCCTCACCAGCACCTTTGCTGAGAACACCACTCCTCATCCTGCCTGCTGCTTATTTAAGGTGCATTCTTCCATACTTGCCTCTTCCATACTTGCCTCTCAAAGCCCTTTCTTCTCCCTGTTTGGGCAGGGTCATTTGTGGCAGGTCTCAGTGGAAACAAGAGAATTTTCTCTGGCTGCAAAGAAGTGTTTCAACTTTCCAGGCTGCACTCAGGCCAGGTGAAACCATCTAGGAATCTTTTTGCTTTTTACATAAAATTATTTCACCCTCCCTTGCTTCTTCAGATGGAAAGATGTGCCCAAACACTGTGGCACCTTTGACCTTTGGAAAAGTTACAACCACCTCTGCAAGGTAATTACCATTTTTTTCAATTGTCCAACATAAAACAACTATCCTCATCTTGTTAGGTCAACCATTATCAAGAAACTACTATACAGTTCTGTACCTTCACAGTACTGTTCTTTTAAACCTCCATTGTGCTATATGCATATATCTAATGCACAGATAAATCTGCTAATTTTTTTTTTCTAGTGAAATCCCCATATGCCAAAAAGCATTAGAGCCAGCGATGCACTGAACTTCACAAACTTTAACTGTCCCTTACGGGAGGCAGGGCAAACATTTAGCCATCTGTACAAAAAGGTGGAAAACAATTTGTGAAAAAGTAAGAAATTCTAGCAGTAGTCACCATGAAAGTTCCGTTATATCCATTCTGTTACATCCAAGCTGTCAACACATTGTAGTCTTGAATACTGGTAAGACTGCTTTTGCATGTTGAAAGCACTAGAATGTGACCTTGTTGAAAGGTTCCAATGTTTATTCCATATGAAGTTACCATTAAATCCATGAAAGTGATCTATATGTATATGTTTCAGCTGGAAAAAAAAATATGTTATAAATTACAGTTTAGATATAAATTACATTTACAAAGTTGGTTTGGATTCATAGCCATCCAAATTTAGAAACCTTGTAAGTTCACAGACACCTGAAGTAATCAATCCCTTCTGATCCATATGTCCAATATAGAACTCTGAAGAAAAATAATGTGAGGTACAGCATTTAGGCCACATATCTCAGTGAGTACATATTTTCACACATTCTCTGCTATTCTTGGCACCAGTTGACAAACCCCTGAAATGCCAAGTCTATACCGGTAAATTAGACACGCCTGGGATACTCCTAGGCACTCGGGCCAACCAACATGACGTGCTTGCTTTTATGCTAATAAATTCCCTCATTCTCCAAGCAGGCTGGCTGCACACAAACAGCTCCCAGGAACACATCAGCTCCAGAAGAATGCCCAGAAGTCCTTGGAAGTGCTGCTCTACCTGGCACAGGCCAGCATTGTGTCAGCAAACAACTATCAGTTTACTGGAGTAGGTAATCACATTCCCTTTCCCCGGGCGCTTGTTTAACTACTACAAACGTTGCCAAACCCTTCTGGCAGGCAGTGTCCAAACACACTTGACACATGTAATACAAAACACTTGTCCAAACACAGTTGATACACTTGAGGGAGGGGATGCCACCCAGAGGAACCTGGGCAGGCTGCAGGAACAAGACCAGCTCCAAGGTCCTGCACCTGAGTCCGGGGAATCCCCAGCATCACTACAGGCTGCAGGATAAAGGGATTGAGAGCAGCCCTTCAGAGAAGGACTTGGGGGTGCTGGTAGATGAAAAGGTGGATATGAGCCAGCAATGTGTGCTTATAGTCCAGAAGACAACTGGCTGCATCAAAAAGAAACGTGGCCAGCAGGTCGAGGGAGGTGATTTTGCCCCTCTACTCTGCTCTCTGAGACCCCACCTGGAGCACTGCATCCAGCTCTGGGGCCCCCAGCAGAAGACAGACATGGACCTGTCAGAGTGGGTCCAGAGGAGGCCATGGAAGTGGTCAGAGGGATGGGACACCTCTCCTGTGAAGACAGACAGAGAGAGCTGGGGTTGTTCAGCCTGGAGAAGGCTCTGAGGAGACCTTATTGCAGCCTTGCAATATATGGAGGGGGCTTATATGAACGATGGAGAGAGACTTTCTTCCAAGGCCTGTAGTAACAGGCCAAAGGGCTACAGTTTTAAACTGGACGAGGGTAGATTTAGATTGGACATAAGGAAGACATTCTTTACTGTGAGAGTGTTGAGACACTGAACCAGGCTGCCAAGAGAAACTGTAGATGCCCCATCCCCAGAAGTGTTCAGAGTTGGGTTGGAGAAGGCTCTGAGCAAGCTGATCTAGTGAAAGACATCCCTGCCCGTGGCAGGGGGGTGAACTATATGATCTTTTAAAAGTCCGTTCCAACCCAAATCACGCTATGGTTCTATAATTCTATATGTCTGACACTGCAATCCATACTAGATGAGATCAGCTACAAGAATCTTAAAATTTTCAAATGTTTTTTAAGCCCTAGAACCAAATTTTTAATGACATCAGTATAACTGAAATTAGACAGTTTTCTTATGCTAATTTTAGCAGTATTTGTATCATTTGCTTCTGAAATGAGGTCTGAATATTATCTACCAATACTGATGTTCACAGGAAAGCTACCAGAAAAATCATTCAAAACACCTGTGTGATACTGTGCCAGTTTAAAACTGGCAGATCACATAAAAGAGAGGTTTTGTAACTGAATGTCTCTTCTTAGAAAACAAATTTTGAGAGCATTCCCCCAAAACTATTCAGAACTGTGCACATTCTGCAAAGTTAAGTGTGTATTAGCAGCATTTCATCCACGTTTTAGACTGCCAGTGGGTGGCATCAGAAGCACCATCAGCTCATGCTGTACAGAACTCTACTCAAAAAAAATCAAAGAAAAAAAGTGGCCTGTTACACAATCCTACTGACAATGCTGTGCATCACAGTCCAACACCTTAGTTCACTGGCATGGCTCTGTGGCTGCATACATCCCATTAAAATGCATTTCCAATCCTTTAAGCACAATCAGCAACTTACTATAGCACACAGACACAACATTCATATTTAAAAATAGTAAATTAATTTATTGCACCTCTATTCAGACAATACCAGTCAGCATCACTCTGTGATATTAAGGATTACAATAAATTAAAGCAGCTACCACACACGTGAGACCATTATAATTGCTCAGTACTGTTACTGAGCTGGTTCAAATCTACTTTTGAGACTGTGATATCATTTAATAGCAGAAATTAGACTAATGTAGCTTAGTCTGGCATACCTTGCAATTTTCATTACTTCACTGGCTTTTACTTTTTTGACACTTACGGCTGAATTTGCCTTTTCTAAAATCAACAACTGTACCCCATAGTATTTGCAGAATGATGGACAGATGACACTAGTCAACTTCTAGGACACCATTTGAAGCAGAAAATCACAGTATGCTACAAAGAGCTATTTTCACAGTCCATCACTTAATGATGCTGGAAAACACAGGTGCAACCTGTGAGGACTTTAAGGTAGCCATTGACCACTTAAACCAACAGGAAAGACACATACCAAATGTTCCTGAGGAAAAGCGTATGTAAGGATTATGATCATCTGCTTGTTCCTGAGGATACAAGTCTGCCAACTGTGATGCTAACAGCTTATAAGGGTATCAAAACACAGCATGTGCAAAACATAATCCATTTTCAAATAACCAGTGTGCCAGCACCTGGATTTTTCTGCAGCATAGCAGATGTTAGCAGACAGAAATGCCTTTTACCCAGGAACTGCTCCATCAATGCTCTTGAGGTCTCATATTTCCAGTGCTTGTTTGCTTTCTTGTATGTCTGAGCCAGAAGTAACTTGTAAGTATGGCCAGTTTCTCACAGCACACATGCTGCAACGGACCTGTGCCATTCACTTTTCCATGCATCTAACCTACAGACGGTCCTATACTTAGTTATCTGTTCCAGGCTCAGTTTTACTTACCTTCTACCTAGAGACTCTCCTGGTAAAGAGGAGAGTTTTCCTGTTACTAACTCATGTAAAGAATGAGTACCTGGCAAAAGGCACAGTGCTCTTACCAGTTCAGAGGTTCATTCTTAGTTCAGGGGATTTTCAGCTTCATATGGTCACCCCCACAGGTAAGGAAGCCTTTAGAGAGCAGGAAGGAATCTCTTGGAAAAGCTGCACAGCTCTTCCCAGTGCTCCGTGTATTTCACAATCGTATCAAGCTTGCACCCTAGCTGGTCCATCATGAATTGCACTTCTGTTTGGTGTGCTATTTATTACTCGCTATGCTATTTTCCGTTACTCCAAACTAGGAAGACAGGCACAGCCCCGCTGGTTTGATGACAGGCCAGACTACGGTCCTTTGCCCTGTTTGGCTAGTGGGATGTGCCTAAGATCTGGGCTACCAATACTGGAACTACCCACACAATGAATCCACAATTCAGCAAATCTCTCGAATGATCAGGTTATCCTTGGCTGAACAGGGATTACAGGGACTCTGTCTTGCAGGCTTTCCTCCTGCAGTTCAAACAAATATAAAGGAAACCCTGTATTTGTAGTATTTGCACTGCCTTTTCACTGTCTAGCTCAGGGGTCCTCAAACTACAGCCCATGGGACAGATAAGGCCCTCCAGGGTCCTCAATCAGGCCCCCGGTGTTTACAGAACCCACCTGACCCCCGCCACACACACACCCCCACACACACACCCTGATGGGGTTTGGGGGGGAAACCAAGCAGCCGCAGATGCCTGCCTGCCACTTCATCCGCGCACCAGCCTTCTGTTTAAAAATTTTGAGGACCCCTGGTGTAGCTGGATGTTGGTGCTTGACACCTTTGAGTCAAGATCAACACCTGATATCAATTTTCAATTTGGTTAACTTGTATAGGCATAAAACACAGCAACCATAAAACTTAGCCATCACAAAAGTACTTAATCCTGTATTTCACATTCTAACAGATGAAAGCAATACTCACACCACCTCCTCATTTTACATACCTGTTTTTTCTGCAAGCTTTTTTAACCAGTTTTCCAATGGCCTCGACAATGTCAGTCATGAAGTACTGGGCCTGACAGAACTCCTCTACTTTCACAGGTCACTGTCAGGTGGATAATCTCCAACCTAATGCAGAATAAAATGCATTACAATAGTTGCTATTTCTCTTACAAACTCTAATGACAAAGGCAGTAAATGTTTCACACACTGACATAGTATTCAAATCGAAGGCTGTGTTAACCAGTGAAGAGACTCTAAATAAAAGCCTTCCTTACTACTAATTTTTTGCATTCAGAACACTAATTGTCCAATCTGATTATGTGTTATCTTCAAATTACTGAATGTGTTAATCAAACTTATCCTCAAAACAAGTTCTGGGTTTTCTTATACTGATACCAAAACCAGACAGGATCAGGATCAAGATCCTGGCAGGATCAAGACAGCTCTAACCTGGTTCAGATCAGGTCTCACTGGATTGCAGCAGCAGGCAGATAAGTTGAAAAATTGCTAGTGTATCAGCCACTGTATTTTAAAAATAACTTGTTTGGCAACTGAACTGAAGGAAGACAGCCTCCCATTCTATAAGTTCACAATGTAGAACAAGGCATCGTTTTAATGCCTTTTTCCAACCTCTTTGCTACAGACCACAGACAAATGCTGAATGGAAACCCAGATACATCAGCAGTCTTTCAGAGCAGTACAATGTCTTCTCAGTCCCCTAAAATAGTGGGTTTCTTATGTTAAGCTTGCACTTCAAGGTCTTGAAAGTATTTGCTTATCAGAAGCTGCTGCTACCACCTTACCGTGTGGTTGCTCTGCACTGAATTTAACAACAGTGCTTCTTTGCTTACAAACTATTCAAGAGTCATGAATTTTGTTAATTGTTTCACGAACCTACAAACAGCTGTGTTTTGTCCAAGTATGTGGCCAAACCGGCAATGCGAGCACCAAAAGCCCAGTTTTTAGTACTGTCTTGTTAGATCTTAGATGTTCACCACACAAGTATTTGAACAGTCATCGCTAGAAATTATGCTGATCTCTCTCTCCAGTCCCAATCAGTACGCAAAAGGGAGAAATACAGTTATTAGGGGGAAAAAAAGGAAGAAAAAAAGAAGTGCCATGGCTATGTCGGGAAGGGGAAAGGGGAAGAATCAACTATCCCAAGGCCCACTTATGCCTGTAGGTTTGTTGATGAGGAAGCAGCCAATACACTTGGAAAAACCTGACTCAGCAAATACCCGCTCTCCAGTAAACCAGCGAAACGACCTCAATTTCACCACAGCTTTTCAGAAACACAAAAAGGTAAGCATAAGCTATTGAGGCAGGCAGCTGCACACCCTAATCCTCTGCCCAAGGCCCGGAACACTTTCGCTTGCGTTGCTGATGGCAGTGTTACAGTCCGACTTGCTGCACCCCACCATCCTCAGCCCCACCAGGCATTTTGAAGCAAAAAATCACAGTATTTTCTGTGCTTCTAGGACACTAAAATTTTCTGTGATTTTCTGTGAAACACGGGCCACCAGGCTCTACGGCACTGCCACACACTGCAGGTAAACGGTGGTAAGTCACCGTGTTGGGTTTGCCTAGTCGGGGGGGGGGGGGGGGGGGGGGGGCGGCTACGGGGGTGGCTGCTGTGAGAAGCTGCTGGAAGCTGCCCCCCTGCCCGCCGGCCCCGGGGGGAACCCAGGGCTGAGCCCACCAGCCACGGGGGGCAGCGGATTTAAGGGGATAAACACCACCACCACCCCCAAACCTGCACAACTGCAGCTGGAGAGAGGAGTGAGGAGGTGCAAGAGGCGCAGCCCGGCAGCCCCCCGGGGCTGGGCCGCAGGGGGCCGGGGGGGAGGTCCCGGCACCGCCGCAGAGGCTCCCCCTGTGATAGATAGTAAACTGTTTGTTCATCAATTTCAGTTAAAAGACAAAGGAGAAGGAGGTTGCCACATAAACCATGTAAGACTAACTGCAAGGCTAACTATATTGCTACATTGTGTGAGACTAACTGCAAGCGCTCAACTAACCAAGTATGGTAGAGCAAGACAACATTGTGTGAGGGTCAAGGAAGCAAGGGAAAAGGGAGTACAGAAGTACGAGGCGAGGAATTCGTGACGTGAGGAAGACAAGGAGCCTTCATCCCCACGACCACCAGGAGGCTGAAGAAGACAATGAACGACCCCCTAGCAACGAGCCGCGCAGACGCAGAGTACACCGCTAAAGGAGACACATATACAGGAAAACGAAGGGTATAAAACCGGTGACTCTCGGGAACTGGGCGCGCGCCGTTGGTGGAGCAAGAGACTCCCCGGCTGCCCAGCACTGTTTTGCTTGTTGCCGCTTGCTTTAATAAACTAATTCGGCTCAATTGGCTCTGGCCTTGACCAGTTATTATCGCCAACTTATATAACACCCCCAGCCCGGGGAGCCCCCGGCCGGGCAGCTCCCCCCCCGCACCGGGGGCAGGGGGTGCCCCAGGGGTCCGTGACCAGCCCGCGCTGGGGCAGCTGCCGGCAGGGCCGGGGCCCCGCGGGGAGAGGGGCCGGGCCGGGGACCCCACATTGGGCCCGGCTGTGCCCGGGGGGCCGCACCCGCGGGGCCCCACGCTGGGGCCGGGAGGGTGTGAAGGGGAAGGGGCGGCAGAAGCCCCGAGGGACGGACCGGCCGTAACCCCCATGGCCCGGCCCCCGCCCGCTCGGGGGAGGGAGAGAAACCAGGAATTGGTGGAGCCCGGGAAGAAGGGAGGGGCGGGGGGGAGGGTGTGTTTTCTGATTTGAATCGCGATAAATCACAGTAATTTCCCCAAGTCGAGTCTGGTTTGCCTGTGACGGCAATTGCTGAGCCACCCCCCTGCCCTCCCCCCGACTCATGAGCCTCCCGTGGGGTTCCCCCTCCCCTGCCCGGCGGAGGCGGGGTCAGTGACAGAGGCGCTGCCAGGCGCCTGGGGTTCAGCCAGGGGCAAAAGGTTGCCTCAACTCCCTAATTACCAAACTCTGATCTAATTAAACAAGAATGTGCACAGGGTTTGGGTCGGGCTGGCCCACCCTCTCAAGCCGGTAATGCTTATGTACGCACCGTCGCAAGTCACCAAAACTGATGGCTGAGAGGACTTCACAGAGGCAGCCAGCCCCGGGCAGGAACAGCGGTAAGGCCACCGCCATATCAATTACGCAGAAAGCAGTCTGCAAGTGAAGAAGTGGCTGCAAGAGGAGACAAGCTGATAAGGGGTTGCTATCACTGATTTGCACTAGAAGCGAGAAACTTGTAAGCAATCTTGCGCATGAATGAATATATAATGTACTATGAATATGCAAGTACTGTACTATATGTAACACGTACCCCCAAGTACGGTGGTGTGCATGTTACCAGGAGAGATCCCCCACGCACCCAGCGCTGCAATAAATCAATGTCGTCTTTCTGTACTGTCATTTGCTTTGGAGATTTTTCCTGGTTACGATTTATCGGTAACAAAACCACCCCAGTTACTTAGATAATACAAACTTCGGGGCCTGCGCCACCAGGAGCCTCGAGCCCACGCCCCATGAACTAGAACGCGACCACCCCCGCCAGACTCCTGACGAGGACAGCCCCTCCCGCCGACCCAGCAGCCCCCGCCCCGCCCTTCATACGCGGCGCGCCCTCACTGGCTGCAGTCGCCCGCTGGCCCCACCTCTCCCCCTCTCCCCGCCCTCCGCCCGCCCCCAGCGTCCGCCGCCGCCAATCCCGAAGGGCGATGTGGCTGCTCGCCCTTGGGGCGGGGGCGGCAGCCCCGCCTCCACCACTCCCCCGCCCCGCTGCCAGGGCGGCTGCGCCTGAGGTGCGTGGCGGCCGGCGGTTGGCGGCCCGCCGCCAGCCAATGGGCGTGAGGCACCTCAGAGCCGGCGCCCGATGTTATGGGGGGAGGCGGGCGCTCGCCCCTGGCTTCGGCCGCTCACCGCGGCGCCGCTTCGGAGGGACGCGCCAGGCGATTGGCGGCCGTGCCGCCCGCGTCGCGGGAAGGCAGCCAATGGGCGGGCGCGGCGTGCTGTGAGGGGCGCGGCGGGCCGGGCAGGGCCGGAGCGGAGCTGTGCAGTGCCGTGCCGTGTTGCGCTGCGCTGAGGAGCGGCGGGATGAGGCCGAGCGGGCTGTGGGTGCTTATGCTGCTCTTGGGCCTTGCCCAGGTCGCCCTACTGGCGAGGGGTGCAGCGGCCGGCGAGGAGGAAGAGGGTGACGGAGGTGAGAGCGGGGGAGCGGGGGCTGCCTGCGGATGAGGGCTGGCGGGCCGTTCCGCGGGCCTCCGGGCCGAGTCGGCGGGGCGAGGCGTTCCCCCCCCTCCCGTGCGGGCGCTGGTGGCTCGGAGAGCTGCTTGCTCCTCGTAACGGGCTAGCTGCCGCTTGGCTGCGCGGCGCCTTCGCCTCGCCTCCTCGGGGCTGAAAGCTGGCGATTAGCCATGTTGGCGAGTGCTGGCTTTGAAATTACCGGTGAATTTGCCATTTCGTTATTCGACGGAGCCCCCTTTTCCTGACCCCCTTAGCTCAGGGAATCTGTGCACCCTGTGTGTCTCAAACCGAGTGCCTGGGCTTCTCCCCAGAAGGAAAGCCGCCTGTTGCTAGTTTCTTGGTGGTTCTTCCCATTGTCTTTGAATTTCACTGATGCGTGTCTTCTCCTTTCCAAAATTAGCTGAGACAAAGCTGCTCGGACTTAAGTTTAGCAACTGTACGTAGGAGGCAGGCCTTTGAAAGTGCTGGTTTTTTTGTTTTAAGCGTCTTTCACGTGGATTTTGAGAAATCCTACACCTTTCATATTTCCTGCATTAACGCTGCTGTATGTTAAGTATTGGAGGGCGTTCAAGGAGGCTGGATTATGGATGACCTCCTGAACTCCTGTCCTGCAAATTCTTGCTTAGTGAACAGGCACTGGAACTTGAAGAAATGCATTTATGTCAAGGTACGTTATCTGTGTCACCAACTGCATAATGTGTAGGATACGGATTAAGAGATTTTTTTAATAGGATATCGTATCTGCAATAAGGAGATACATATATTTCACCGTAGAATTAAAAAGAAATAGCTTCATGGGAAGATTTTGCATTATGTCTCTTTCTCTGCTTTTGTTTAGAACATTTGATTATTATCACTTTGTAGCCTGTGATGAAGCCTGGTCCTTATTTCCCCCGCTACCATCAGATGATGAAGTAACACCTGTGGTGTAACAGTGCAGCCTGAGTCCTTTGGCAGACAGCAGTAGCTCAGTTTCTCACAGCCAGGCTCTCATCAATATTTCCCATGTGTGCTGTGTTTCTCATCGTGTGAGTTCTTGGTATCAAAGATGCATAGTGATGGAAGTATTTCCTCCTGTGTGCGAGTTGAACACTAATCCTTTGCACAACTTGAATCGTTTTCCTATGTCTGTTGTGTATCTCAAATTTGTATATATAAATCGTGAACCAGGCTTTACCAAGCCTTTGCTTTAAAAATACATGTAGTTAGGCATTTCCATTTTTGTCCTTGAAATGCAGACCTGTAATAAATTTACTTAGTAACAAAGAAGTAACCTTATGTAAATTGATTGTTCAGGGGATGAAGCCTGGTTTTGTCTGGATTTTTCTTGCACTGTATGGCTTTGGAAAAGAAATTTGACTAGGGCAGTGTGGCAAATACACTTGCAGCAGCAAAGATGCTTCAGTTTGGGTGCAGCTATTTTATTTTCATGAGCTGTGTTATGCAAATATTTATTAGCTACTTCTGCCTCTTCAGGTGTTACAGTTAAGCTCATTCTGTATCTGTTATTTTCAAACTGTAACTCAGTAATGCAGAGGAAAGTTTGTTGCTCTTTCATTAGAAAAAAGTGCGGATTCCTTCTCCCGTACTTGGTCAGGTCCTTGAAACAGGCCTTTCAGTCCCAACACTAAAGGGGATGTTAGAGGTAGCTAGGATAACCTTAGGTACTGGTGAAGCTGGAGACTGCAGAGGGCGAGTTTGTACTGTTAAGGACCAATCTATAGGTGTGGTTACCTTTCTTGTTTGGAAATGCATGCCCTCCTTAAGCCAGTTGGCAAAAGCTGGAGTCCTGCTGTTCCATGCTACTGTCCTGCCTCCACCTCCAAGGAGGAGGAAGTGGGTGTGTATAATATCCATGACAATGCGTCACTGTCAAGGAAGTCTTATGTTGGCAGGCTGTACAGACACTTGCAGGGAAAGATAAAAAAATATTTTGGTGATGGACGTTAGATCTAGTGGTAACATTTTCTATCTATGCAGGCTGTTTTTGGAGGTGGTGCTTTGTTCTCGGCTTCTTAAACCGTGAGCCTGTGCCACAGTAGCTGCAGTGGTCTTTTGTCTGTTGGGGGTGGGTAGTTAGCAATAGTAAGCCTGAATGAGAGCTGCAACCTGGTAGTGAGTTTCAGAGATGCGTGAGCAGAATTGGCTGGCTAGTTTTGTTCAAATTCCTTTGTGTCAGGAAAAATCAAGTCTGAAGTGATGTGCTTGGAAAAGCAATAGGCATTGCACAACTTGCGAGGAATTCAGGCACAGACCAGCCATGAACACTTTGTGGTGAAACATAGCCCTCAAAACTGCTGGGTACAGCTTTGTAGTTACTTCTGTGAGCAGAAGTTTTGACTGCTGAAACCCCCTGAAAACTAGGCTTTTTCACCAGGACATTCATTCCTGTAGGTACGTGACTGCTGTAGATTCACTTCAAGGGTGTTCTGACAGTTCAGCCCTTTCACTGCAAGTGCTCAGAGGTAGCAACACAAGAGGCATTGTCCACTTGCAAACAGTGCTTTTAGCTGCTTCGTAGATCAGAAGAAATGGTAGTAGTTCTTGGAAGAAACTTAATCCAGGTGACTACTGTTGTGTGATAAATGACCTCCTGTGATCTCTTCCCCTCATCAGAAGCTTTAGTATTTTGGTGGTGTGTATAGTTGTGTTCTAATTAAGATAAATACATTTTCTCCAGGAGCACATATTGTTTTCTGAGAGCATATAAACTTATGTTTTTTAATACCTTCTTCTAACAGAAAAATAGGTATTGCAATTTAACAGCATAGTTTTGTCTATGGTGAGCTTATTCCTGTGGCTGCCTTTGGTCTTAAAATAGCAGGGTTTGGTTTTTTCATACCTGTATATTTACATATTTATCATTATCAACTTTCACATTTTAGGTGATATCAGAGTAGTTTCAGAATTCTTGTCCTGAATAAATAACTTACATGTATGTGATTTACTGTCCTACTGCAGCAACTCCGATCAGCTTAGTCACAATTGAACAACAAACCTTAATTTTCTTATTTTTCTTTTCCCTAATCCTGGGACTCAGTGGTTGAAAGAGCCTTAGGTTCACAGTTTTCATTTGGGATGAGGTATTTTCATTACTTGCTCTGTGGCTTACCATTCCTTTAAAGTCATTCAAGAAGGTCTGCTTGCCTCCAATGACAGCAGTTTAAAAAAATGAAAGTTTAAAGGAACATGTGAGAGATCAAATATTAAAGAACCCATCTCAAATTCCAAGCCAACAAAGACTGAACCAGTTGAAATATCTTGCCTTCAGATTTCATGTGCGAACTTTGCTTCAGTAATTTAGCAAATGTCCTTTCTCCTTGAATGGCCTGTTCTGGACCAGTGGATTGGGCCTCCTTAAATAGAAGGCTTCCCGAAAAAATTCTTTGAAAGAAGTTCTCACTCCATTAATTTTTAGGAGAGTACTTGGTATCCACCAGGTGCACAGGAATGGATTTTCACAGGACTCCTGTGACAGTCACTTGTTTGCTTTTACACTCACTGTGCAGCCTCCTGCTGATCCAGAGCAGTGATGCTTCTGTGAGTGGAAAGCCTATCCAATGAATTGCAGGCCTGAAACGTTGCTGTAACTGAATGCAAGATATATTGAGGTGGTAGGGGTGGGATCGAGCAGTCAGGAACAGAAGCATAATTTTGAAGCACTGCCTCTAAACCATCTTGGTAGTAGTGAAATGATGGCATTTGAGTGAGTTTGTTTGATTAGACCTTCAAACAGGCAGAGCAGAGCATATCAGTTGTGGTGTTACAACTGTAATGAGTAAGGGTACAAGGGAAGCATTGGGGACAGATAACATCTACTTATTTGGTATGAGACACCTGATATTTTTCCAACCACAAGTTGCTGCACTTGAAGGACAGCTGTTTTGCTGCATGACGGAAGGCTTCTTTTTGAATTCAGGTATCATCCGTGTGCCCCTCTTGCCCGACAACACATGTCTCGCTTCCAACATTTCAACAAGATACCCAATGTACTTTGGTAACGGCCATGACATAGGTCTGTGTGCGTTAATTCTTGTTGTGTCCATTTTACTAGTTTGCCCTGAAGCGCAAAATACATTTTGACACTTCACTGAAATACTTATGCTGTTAGCTGGTGTAGAGTGGACAAAAATTAAATGGTCAAGCATCTGAGTCCAAGCTCTTTGCAAACTGAAGTAGCTGTCATTTTATATGGAGCAGGAACTAAATTGTGTTGATACTTTTTTAACCACAGAATATACTTACTAAATCTTTAACCTGCTAGTGTTGTTTTAATGTTAAACTTGACACAGTCTAATCCCTATTGCATTTTTACTTTTCCAGAATCTGTTACAGAAGAAGCTGATGATGGTGGTGATGATGATGATGATGAAGATGATGATGATGATGATGATTCTGTAGTTAAAGAAGAAAATGGTGTATTAGTCTTGAAT
Organism: Falco biarmicus; assembly: GCF_023638135.1. Classification (NCBI taxonomy): domain Eukaryota; kingdom Metazoa; phylum Chordata; class Aves; order Falconiformes; family Falconidae; genus Falco; species Falco biarmicus. The sequence goes on from NC_079291.1 coordinate 25,445,220, forward strand.
GATGCAAACTTTGACACCTTTACTGCAGACAAGGACACTGTGCTGCTGGAGTTCTATGCACCATGGTGGGTTTGCAGCCTGTGGTACCTCCTTAGGTGCAGGATGTCAAGGCTGTCAGGGGCTTCTCTGACAGGACATGCTCCTAAAAAGTGAGCTTGGGTTAGGAGTAGCTGGCATGCAGGAGAAGCACTGGACTCTGCGGAGTCCAAGGTAGGAGACAGTTCTGGTGGTGTGGAGGTCCCCATTTCCCTGCCCCTGTACAGACAGACAACAGCGAGCTCTTTCTCCACAGATGTGGGTAATGCTGAGGGATCCCATGCCAAGAGAAGGACAGCCCAGGTTCAGTCCCTGCTCTGTGCCTCTTGGGGAAGGGAAATGGTCCCAGTGAGCTCCAGAAAAGTAATGCAGTGTGATCTGGCAGCCTGCTATTGTGTCCTTGTGCTGGCCCACTGATAACTTGCGCGTTTGCTCACCTAGATGGACGAAACTTCCCTAGTAGGGGAACTGCGAGAAGGTCTCCCTTGTCCAAGTTCAAATCTCTGTCCTTGCTGGAAGGGTGTGGTGTGAGTAGGGATATATAGCTCATTAGTATTAACAGTTTAAACAGTGCATTGTACATCTAACCAATTATGATAATTCTGCTGGCATATCAGTGTACACAGTAGCACTGGTGCATTTAGGGGAGCTACAATGGATTTACCTGCATATAACAGACAAAGGATCTAGGCCAGAATGTATCTTCTCTTGCATTCTTATGGACGAAAGTAATAGGGATGGTTATTGGGGGGAAAACAAGAGTAGGATACATTTGCAGTCAAGTTGGTGAGTTAGTGTTGCAGCCAAAACCTTTTTGCTTTGTGGCTTAGTGATATAAAGCTGACTTGTTTCTCCTCTTTTAGTCTTTAAATAGAAGGGGGAATATGATCTTGCTTGAGGTGGAGTTGCATTTTAACTAGTACCACTCTTTTACAAAGAATCCCATCCCTGCTTGGCTGTAGATACTATTTCTGCAGCTGTAGTTTGCCTGTGTGAAAACTGAACAAGAAGCTGGATTTATTTGAACAGAAGGATGCGTGGTCATCACAGACTAAACACCACTGTTTTTTTTTTTCTTTTTCCTACTCCCCTTCCTGCCGGTTGAGAGGCTAAGGAGCACAGACTATCTGCTACATGCTACTTTCCCTCTCTTTTTTTTTTTTTTTTTTTTTTTTCTGGTTTCGTCTTCAGCTTCATAAATTGTCATAGAGTGGTTTGGGTTGGAAGGGACCTTCAAGATCACCTAGTTCAAATCCCCCCTGCCCTGGGCAGGGACACCTCCCACCAGCCCAGGCTGCTCCCAGCCCCGTCCAGCCTGGCCTTGGGCACTGCCAGGGATGGGGCACCCACAGCTGCTCTGGGCAGCCTGTGCCAGTGCCTCGCCACCCTCATTTCTTCCTAATACCTGATCTAAATCCACCATCTTCCAGTTTAAAGCCATTCCCCCTTGTCCTGTCACTACACTCCCTTGTAAAAAGCCCCTCTCCAGGTTTCTTGTCAGCCCCTTTAGGTACTGGCAGGCTGCTATAAGGTCTCCCTGGAGCCTTCTCTTCCCCAGGCTGAACAACCCCAACTCTTAGCCTGTCTTCCCAGGAGAGGTGCTCCAGCCCTCTGGTCATCGTTGTGGCCTCCTCTGGACTTGGTCCATGTCCTTGCCACGCTATATTCAGCTGTGTTTTATGCTGGTGTCCTCTGTTGTGGCAGCTTTTGCAGCTAGAGCCTGTGTTCTTCCCAAAGAGGTTTGGTGTGGCCAAAGAGAGAGCAGGTGGTGTTCTGCCCTGGTGGGTGTGATATTTCATTAGGCAACTTAAATACAGGTTCATTTTTCTCTTTAGTTCAATTTAGGGTGCTAGGTAGAGAAGATGAACCTAGAGTAGGGAGAAATTGAAGTCTGAGATTTTATTTGGAGGGTCAGGGAGGAAGAAGCATGGTACAAGGTTTGAGATTTTGTTGTAAAAGCAGCTGTTAATTACATTTTACAATGGCTTTATAAAGCATATATGGAAATGTCTGTCAAATGAAAAAATTACAAACCAAAAGTTGGTGTGGTGGTTTTGCATGGCAAAGTTTTGGTAGCAGGGAGGCTACCAGGGTGGGTGGCTCCAAGATGGATCTGCTTCTGGCCAAACAGTGGTAGTGCCTCTGTGATATTAAGGAGGAGGGAAAAATAAAAATCTGCCAGCAGGAGAGAGGAGTGAGACTACATGAGAGCAAAAGCCCTGCAGACACCAAGGTCAGTGAAGAAGGGGGAGGAGGTGTTCCAGGTGCTGGAGCAGAGATCCCACAGCAGCCCACCGTGAGGCAGGCTGTCCCCATCAGCCACTGGAGGTTAACGGTGGAGCAGGTACTTACTTGCAGCCTGTGGCGGTGGGTGCCCAAAGGAGTCTGTGGCCCATGGGAAGCCAGCACTGAAGCAGGTTTGCTGGCAGGACTTGTGACCCTCTGGCAGACCCACGCTGGAGCAGTCTGTTCCTGAAGGACTGCACCCCATGGAAGGGACTCGAGCAGTGTGTGAAGAACTGCAGCCCGTGGGAAGGACTCATGTTGGGGAAGTTCACAGAGGACTGTCTCCCAGTGGAGGGACCCTATGCTGGAGCAGGGGCAGAGTGTGAGGAGGAAGGGATGGCAGAAACAACATGTGATGAACTGACCATAACCCCCATTCCCTGTCCCCTTGTGCCCCCTTGGTGGGAGGAGGAATCGGGAATTATATTGAGCCTGGGAAGAAGAGCGGGGCGGTGAGAAGGTGTTTATTCTGATTTGAATGGTGATAAGTTACACTAATTTCCCCTAGTTGAGTCTGTTTTGCCCCTGACAGTAATTGCTGAGCCACCCCCCGCCCTTCCCTCCACCCATGAGCCTCCCATGGTGTTCCCCTTCCCCTGCCCAGCCGAGGCAGGGAGTGACGGAGTGGTTTTGCTGGGCACCTGGTGTTCAGCCAGGGGCAGACTACCACAGCTGGGTTTTGAACAAACAGCACATTAACTACAGTTACTCTCTATCCATGATCTGAAAACATAGCAAGACAAACATTTTTATATTGATTTTGTGAACATCTGCCAGAAGACATCCTGGAAATGCAGAGCAGCAAAACATTCCTGTGGATCTGTTTTTCATTTATGTATCTACTTTTGTCTTCCTCTGGCAGGTGTGGGCATTGCAAGCAGTTTGCTCCTGAATATGAAAAGATAGCCAAAACTCTGAAGGACAATGACCCTCCTATTCCAGTTGCCAAAGTAGATGCTACTGCAGCCACCTCACTAGCAAGTCGTTTTGACGTCAGTGGCTACCCGACCATCAAAATCCTGAAAAAAGGCCAACCTGTTGACTATGATGGTTCTCGGACAGAAGACGGTAAGCACCAGTCCTTTGCAATTCTCTGTAAAAAGAAAAAAAAAAAAAAAACCCACCGAAGAGGTATATGGTCTTGCTTCTTTGTGTGACTGTTTTGAAGGACTTTGATCTGAATTACTTTATCTTAAGCAGAATAACACTGAAGACTGAAATTCTCAATTGGCTGTGTGCTAGAAGAGAATCTTGTAGGTAGTGGGTAGTGCCGTTACTGATGGAAGGTTTCTAGAAATATGACTTGAAGAGGAGGTGGTCTCATGTTTGCTGAAGGATCAGCTAATAAGAAACATCTGTTCTGTATACTGACTGTTTATAAAACCACTTGGTTTTTGCTTAATGAATATGTCCAACTTCAGTCAGAGCCGGGGGGAAAACTACCTCATCTGTCTGTTGAGATGGAATTCATGTGCTGTGGTGCTGCAAAGTACAGATCTGTGCTCTGCATAAGTAAGATGCTGTGTGGCATGGAAAGGAGACCTTGGCAATACCAACAATGAAGTAAAGCGTAAAGGAGCTTGATTAAGAAAGTGTTCTTGTGTAAGCTCAACATGTAAGCTTTGGTCCAAGACCATGCTTGTCACTCTTGAGTTTTAAATTCTTGATACAGACTCTTGCATTTGATATGCTACTGGTATGATAATGCAGACTTGCTGATTGGGCTGTTGAACTGTCTTTCAGCAATTGTGGCCAAAGTCAAGGAGGTATCTGACCCCAATTGGACCCCTCCACCAGAAGCTACCCTCGTATTGACCCAGGATAATTTTGATGACATTGTGAATGGTGCTGACATAATCCTGGTGGAATTCTATGCTCCATGGTAAGCAAGAAGACAGTCCCCTGTACTTCCTCAGCACAGCTGGCCTGAACATGCTTGGTGAACCTGTTTTATGTTGTTATGCCTCTTCTAAAGAGGCTTGCCTTGGTAGGTGTGTATAGCTCTGGTGTCCCTTGGTTCTAATCTGGGTCTAGGATTGCATTGAAGACTAGGCTGGATCTGTGTCTCAGCAAGGGGTGGTCTCCAAAATTTCATTGAAGATTCTCCTTGTTTATCTACTAATTTAGGAACATGTTGAGAGATCTGAAAACCAAAGGGATTTGGTCCTTAGTTTAAAAATGGCCTCTGAAATTCAAACTACTGATAGTAATGTGGGGCCAGCCATAGAGGCTAGCATCAGGTTGGAGAGACAAGTCTTCTAGACCGAAGACTTCTTCCCTAGTGAATAACCTCATTTTTACTTTCTCCATTCTGGAAGGTTAACCTTCTACTTCAGAGGTGGAAGGTACCTAGCAGGACTTATGGCTTGTAAAAACTGCCCTCCCCTCTCCTTCCCTAGGTGTGGACACTGCAAAAGGCTTGCTCCAGAATATGAGAAGGCTGCCCAGGAGCTCAGCAAGCGCACACCTCCTATTCCCCTAGCTAAAGTCGATGCCACTGCTGAAACTGAGCTTGCAAAGAAGTTTGATGTTACTGGCTACCCAACTCTGAAAATATTCCGCAAAGGCAAACCTTATGACTACAGTGGTCCACGGGAAAAATACGGTACTGCAACTTCTGTTTTTTTCTTATTTCCTGAGGGTTTGATCACATATGTACCTATAGGACTTGCAGACTTATTAATATCCTAGCAATGTTAGTTGGGAAAACCTGAAAGCCTGCTCTCCTGCCTATGTAGGGCAGCATTAAATTTGTCTCTAATCTTTGTAATGTCTTCTGGTGGTACTGTAAGCTCCTTTTTAATATAAGATAAATACACATGATGAAGCAGTGGCAGTACAACTAAATGGGCGGCATTTAATTGCTTTGGAATGTGCTCTAAGGGCTGGTAAAGTGCTCAATATTACATATCAATAAGAGGGAAGACTTGAGACTTCCAAGTCCAAGTAGAACTTCGGCTCATAGGGTCAGGAGACGGTGAAGGGTCTGGAATTTCCTTGAGGGTTTCTTGAAAAATCAGCTGATATCCATGGAACTAGTGCTTGGCCACCTCTTCTGAAATCAACCTGAAAGAAAGTATCCAGAACTGTAGCTTTAAAAGCTTGGACTGAGTTCTTGCTGACTTGGTCTTTAAGTTACTGCAGGAGGGCTGCACAGAAAGAAAGATGCTCATGGGAAATGTGGTATTAAGCAGTGTTGCAGAGGGAATGCCTGAACCTTTCAGTTCAGTAAATGTTCTGAGCAACTTTTTGGGGCTGGGTTTCTCTCACAGGTATTGTCGACTACATGATTGAACAGGCTGGTCCTCCATCCAAACAGATTCAGGCTACCAAGCAAGTACAGGAATTTCTGAGAGATGGGGATGATGTCATTATCATTGGTGTCTTTAGTGGAGAGAATGACAAAGCCTATCAGCTCTATCAGGAAGCAGGTAAAGAATGTTTTAAAATCATTAATGAAATTAATGTTTTGTTGAGATCCTGCCCAGGACTTTGGGCATGGTGAGATCCTTTGTTTCTGCTCTTCGTTCAGGGGGGAAGCTGGAGAGGAATAAGACTGAAGGGTGTTCTTCCACTTGTACTCAAGAAAAAAACCTCACACTAGATTTTGAGGCTATAATTAAAGTATCAGGCAGTTACAGGAGATACCTGTTGGTATCATGTCCCTAAAAACATGTAGATTAAAGAGGAGGGAAAACTCCTGGCTGAGGAATAAATCACAACTTCTTGGTTTAAAGCCTTGGTGGCTTTGTCTGCCATTGCTTGTTTTGTATGACAGTTCCAGAGGCTCAGCTTTGCCAAACTTGTTGGGGGGGGGGGGGGCGGGGGGCCTGGAAAAAGAATAATCATCCACCTCTGTATCAGTTTAGTTAGACCATTCCTGGCAACATTTGTTCTTAAAAACTGTTTTGACATTGTGCATTGACCATCCTGTTAATGATATTTACTACCACACGGAAGAGGTATAACAGTTAAGTGCTCAGCCCGTGTCTCACATGATCAAACCACTCACAGCAGCTCTTGGTTTCTGCCAGAGCCTTGAGAGCAGTGTGGGCAGTTCTTCTCCCCTGGCTCTGCCTGCTTCTGGGACTGCTGTCCTTTATAGTTGAATCAGGAGCTGATTTGGTTGTTCCACTATGGCAAGATACAGAACTGTTTCCCAGGCTGCCCCAGAGCCAATAGACTGACCAGATGACCTTGTGAGTTTCTTTCCAGCTCTACTTTCTGTTATTTGGGGAGAAGCCAGCAGTAGGAGACTGATAAACAAGTAGCTGTTTCACCACATGTTTGACAAGCTGTTAAAGGTTTTTGAATACATAGGCTACCTTATCAAGTAGATGGGTGGTTGAACAGCATTCAAATAGTGCTGCTTGAATTGTATGTATTTTAATGTGCTTCTCAGCCCTGGATGAGAGCTGTTCCACAAGACTATGCGTTGTTCTGTGTCTCATTGGGAATGGGAAGAGTTTCCTTGCAGTGCAGTCTTGAGATTTCAGTTGGAAACTGTTGGTTTGCTTCTTGATGACTTGCCTTCTCCCTAACCTTAATTTTTCAGCTAATGGTTTAAGAGAAGATTACAAGTTCCATCACACCTTCAGCAGTGAAATAGCAAAACTATTGAAAGCACCTTCAGGAAGACTAGTTGTTATGCAGCCAGAAAAATTTCAGTCAAAGCACGAGCCCAAGATGCATGTGTTGGATCTTAAAGTGAGTAGCTGATCCAAAGCTAGGAAGTTTGTGCATGGATTGAAGGTTCTCTTTCTTTGTACATATGAAGAGTTGGCATCGTCCTGTTGGAAGTACTCCACTAGATATTTGAGGCAACCTGTTTGTCCCCTGAAACTGTATGGCTTTGTTTAAGAACGCTTTATGAAATTAACCCAGAGGTTACATATTCAAATAATAATTGACCATTACAATACTCAGTTTAAGGGTAGAATAGTAAATTCTTTAATGCTCAAGGATGTGAAGACTATGGTGACAGCATTGTTTATAATATGCCCCTCTTATTTGTGCATGCATCAAGATCAATTTTCAGTACTGTGTAACAAAAATGCCACTTAAATCCATTTGTCTGAACTTTTTCCCTGATTTTGTTACACAGGACTCTACAGATGGCTTGGAGATTAAAGAGCACGTGCTAAAACATGCTTTGCCTCTAGTGGGTCATCGCAAGCCTTCCAATGATGCTAAAAGATACACCAAGCGTCCTCTAGTGGTTGTTTATTATTCTGTAGACTTCAGTTTTGACTATCGTGTTGGTAAGTTTGCCAAGACTGCTGTTGCTCTGCTTTGGAAGGAAGCAAGCAGTAATTAACTAGAAATTACTAATCCTGTTGTGTTCTTGTTTTTCAGCTACCCAGTACTGGAGAGGCAAAGTCCTAGAAGTGGCCAAAGACTTCCCTGAGTATGTGTTTGCTGTTTCTGATGAGGAAGATTATTCTTCTGAAATAAAAGATTTGGGCCTGCTTGAGAGTGGAGAGGATGTCAATGTTGCCATTCTGGATGAAGGTGGCAAGAAATACGCCATGGAGCCAGAAGAGTTTGACTCTGATGTACTCAGGCAATTTGTGCTGGCATTCAAAAAAGGTACAGTTTCTAAAATAGGGTTGTCTAAGCAGTTTGCTTTGTTTTTCCCCTTCCAAGAGCTTTTCCTGAGGCAATGGCTGCAAAAAAGTCTTACATGCAACCTTACAGTGTTCTGTGGGTTAAAGCTTTTGAACGTTGTTTGCTTTTTTATTTTCAATCTCTGTTCATTAAGTTTGCTTGGACTGTGCTGTGGCATCTAGCTGTATTCTAAAACTGAGCGTGTTTGGCAGGCCTAAAATGTTCTTGCAGCTTTGAAGAGTGAGCTGAACACTCACATTTGGGACTAATAATAAATCACTGTGTAATACGTTGTGGTTGAACAGCTATAAAAAGAGGGAGAAAGGTTCTAGGGGTTTGTGAAACAAATTGTTGCCTATATTTCATGAGGTCATTGTGCTAAAAGGTCACCAGCAAACTAGTCTTTCATGCGGAGGTAAGTTAATTTACCGACATAATGCTTTTCCCTGGTGGGAGGATGTACTTCTGGCCTTTCTTGGAGGGGGGAGATCATAAGGACTGCTCTTACTGTATTTTAACGGTGGTGTGTGTTTTACTTCCTTCTAGGAAAACTGAAGCCTATTGTGAAGTCCCAGCCGGTGCCAAAAAATAACAAAGGGCCTGTGAAAGTGGTAGTGGGTAAAACTTTTGATACCATAGTAATGGATCCAAAGAATGATGTTCTCATAGAGTTTTATGCCCCATGGTGTGGACACTGCAAGAAACTCGAACCAGTGTATACAGAGCTAGGCAAAAAATACAAGAATGAGAAAAATCTAATCATAGCCAAGATGGATGCTACTGCCAATGACGTGACGAGTGACCGCTACAAAGTGGAGGGATTCCCCACTATCTACTTTGCTCCAAGGGACAAGAAGAACAACCCTATTAAATTTGAAGGCGGGGACAGAGATTTAGAGCATTTGAGCAAATTTATAGAGGAGCATGCAACAAAACTCTCCAGAACAAAAGAAGAGCTTTAGATAAGATGGGGGTGGTGAAGAAAAATTGTTTTATGTTGTAGTTAAAAGCAAGTTACTGACAAAACTTCAAGAGAGAAGAATTAAGCAGTTTGAGCAAGGAAATCATTGAGCAGTAAAGCAATTGCAGTATCTTTTTTTTATATGGCAGAAGAGTTTTTTTTCTGGACAATGAACTTCTAATATGAATGTCTTACGTTAGCTATGGTTTTGATCTTTGGAGAAAAATACATCCTTTATTTTTTGTGACTATCTTGAGCTTGGTTATTTGACTCCTGTGTTTAAGATAAAAGATCTTACCAAAAAGAGAGAACCAGATCCCTCGGCCAAACAGATTTCTCTGTCTTGTTTGTTGATATGATTACTGGAGGGAGCAGTGTTTCGAGCCACTCTCTTCTGATATGTTTCTGTATACATATTCATGTAACTATTTCACTATATTCATCACTGAGGGTAAGAATGGAGGTTTTCTAAAGTGTGGACAAATTATTCAGTCCTATTGAGATAAGACACAGTGACTTGCTTACTAAATGTGCTCTAGACCTGTCTGCTTTTGCTTTGTGCCCCTCTGTACAGAGGGTGATGCTAAAATACCAAGTTTTCCTAATTTACCTCTCTTTACTAGTCCATATTGGCCCATTTACGTCTTAGTCTTCCCAAGTGTGTTTTGGAGTAATTGGAGTGTGCCAAAAAGAGCATCTGGTGGGTGGTAATGCTTGGATTCCAGTATCGAAGCTGTGTATTACAGTCTCTTTCCCTTTTGCAGAGAGGAAGGTTTGGTAGTTGCTCTGCTTCAGGGAAGCAGAATGAGCAGTCTGATGGACTTCAGTCCTGTGGCAGTTACTGCAGGTAGAAAGGATGATTGAGTCTACTCTGTGCTCCACTTGGGAGTATGTGCATTTAAAAGTGGATTTTGATCTTGAATGTCCCGGTTTAGAGATGTCCATAAATTTATGGGCCATGATGAGGTGGTAGCCTTATATAGACCAGAAGCGCTGTCTGCCTTTTCTCAGAGCTGTGATGCTGTGGTGTGTGCGACTTGACTCTCACTGAGGTGGCTTTGAAACATACATACTTTTATGGGTAATGCTTCTCTCCTAGCAGCACTATTTTGTGTCTTGCAAAAGACCAGTGTCATCAGTGTATCTTCAGTATTTCCTTATTGTATTAGTTTTCAACTTTGTGGTGGGTGTGCAAATCTAAAACTACCGCCCAGTCTCTTTTTTCTTCTGGGGAGATGCTGTCTTCTGTATAGTAAGGATAAACACATCTGGGAGGTAGCTGTTAAGGTATAGTCCAAGTACCCAAAGGGGCCTGCAAGGACGTATGTAATCTTTATCCTTTCCTACTACATTTTGCACCCTGGTTGAAGGGATGTGCCTTCAAACAGGACTGTTCCTCACTTACTGTTACAACCTACGCAGCAAAGCATGGCTAGTGACTTACTTCTGCAGAGGTGTATGAGACTGCATGAAGGTTTTCTCTTAATTAACAATTTAGCTGAAGCTAGTGAACAAAGCTCACCAGCAGATTAGGAATGAAGGGGACAGCATCACATCTCCACAGGAGTGGCGGGGTGTGCTGGATAGCATTCAGCTCCTGTTGTTTATTGGCAAAAGCTGGGAAGTGCTAAGCAGCTATTCAGGATTAGATCTCAATTGCTGCTTTGTGTTACAGCGTAGGCATTCACTGTAGGCACTGGCATTGTCATTCTCCTCTTGTCGTATTAGAGGGCTTTTTCTCTGCTGTCCCTAAATGCACAGCTACCTGTTAAGCTTAGGCACTATTTCACCTGCAAGGCTTAGCAAGTACATTATCTTCCTGTCACTTGCTATTTCTGTTTGCAGCCTTTCTGTAGAGCCTTCAAAGGCCATATCTGTGATAAATGTCTTGCACAGCCAACGGGACTGAGATCAGACTTCGCTGAGCACCAGCTTATGTTAGAGGTGACTTTTTTAGCTTTAGAAAGTATACATAAGCCAAGTAGCAAGTGCTGTCCTGTCTGCTAGCAGAGATCAACGCAGTTCTGCAAAGTAGGCAGACTCATAAAATCTGTTCTTAAACATAGTTCAGTTTCTATCCCTAAATAAATATCAGGCTTAGTATACTGCAGGGAATTAAACAGCTCCTGCTTGTTAGTTTAGTTTTGCGGGTTTATAGGGATTTGTTCCAAAACAGATGTTGTCTACCCAGCAGGAGGATACTTTCACCAAAATTGGGAATAAAAAAAAAACCCAACTCCTTAACACCTTTATTGCAGTGCTGGATACACAGGGGTGGATCATTCCACCTAATGGGCATGCTGTGTGTTACATTTATATAGACCATACATAGGTTTATGCATTACATTTCTTGGAAGAGTTATACATGTTCATTCATTTACCAAGAATAGGTGGTGCTATGTTAATTAAGCATTGTGTATGCTCCTTACAAGTATTTAAGAAAACTTCTGGGGGTCTCAAACAGTAGTTGACCCTCTAGTTACAGTTGACAGAGAATTGAACCTCAGTCACCTTTCCCTATATACACTTGTCTTGACCACAGTTCAGCTTCTTTTGGCAAGTTTGATTTCAGATCTGGCTTTGCAAGATCTCTTGTTTTAGTTCCTTCTTGAAATTAAGGGAAGGTTAATCAATAATGATACAATTATGCACAACTACTCTGATGGCAATTATCCATTATACTGAAATGAACAGTACACAGTGACAATATGGATAAGTATGGAACACGTAGAAGGCAGGGTGAAAAGTTCTTTATTGGTGGTGAGGACTACAGAATGGTCTGAAGCTCTGTTCTTCTTAAGACAAACAGGGTTAGAGTTGAGCATAAATGTTTCTCACCTCTCTTCTTGCAGGTGGTAATTTCAGTGTTGGCAATGACTATGTTAGCTACTGTTTCTGTAGATCTCTTCCATCAGGAGCTGACATCATTCTGGTTGATAGACTACCTCTCCAGCCTGCTGGGAGCCCTGGTGGCCATGAAAGGCAGAAGGCCCAGGGTGTGACTGCATGGTGGTCTTGCTGTCTTCCTTGCCTCCACTGGTGGAGACAGCCGGTACACAGTTACTTCAGGGCTGTGCTCAAAGACCTGAATTTTCTTCTGGAGAAGCAGTGCTTAAGGCAGAGCTGAATGAGGAAGAGGAATATACTAGCTGTAGCATAAATAACTTAGTTTCTTGACAACAGCAAGCTGCAAAAACACAGTGTTACCCCAGTAACTTATACCCAGTAGGCTATGGGTTTAGGTTACGAGCAGTAGAGGGAATGAGGATTTGATCCATCCTTACGCTAGTGTCTTCTGGTCACGTTTCCTGTGAGTCCTTGGCTGTGCAACGCACCTTGGCTTCTGCACCTCATAATTTATCTGTTTATCTTGATCACTTCCCAGCAAGATGAGGGTACTGTTGCCTGTCAACTTTGGGCAAAGTCCTACTAGAAAGCAAATTGCTTTCCTTAGCTGCACTATCCTGTCTTCTGCCGTGTGCACTACTAATATCACATCGGCGTTCTGTGAAACTCGCTGGGATGGCTACCTCACTAGGCCTGTTATCTCTTCTGAGATAAAGCTCTCTACCTGAAAAGTGATATTAAGGCAATTGATGTCTTTTAAGGGAACAGGTCATACCATCTTTTTGGAATTTGCTTAAGGCATTATGCATGTCTGCTTTTCCATTCCCAGTGCATTAAGATGCTTTCCTAAGCATTCTAAACTTCATTAAAGTATTGTCTAAGTGCTGCTGCTTGTAAGAAGGGGACATCTAGGCTAAAAGAAAAAAATGCATGCAGTGCAGAACAAGGGTGCTCCCTTTTAGCCACAGCTGTGTGAGCATATGGTGTCATTTCTTATTACAGTTCCAGGTGGAGGAACACCTGCAGTTTATGCTTCAGCACAGGGCTGATTAGTCATTGTAGTAATAACACATCCTGGGTAGGCTCCAAGGAGACTGGCCTGGTGTATCTCCCACATATGCATCCACTAGAAAACAAAAATTTTTCTGTAAATGGTAGTACATCATTAAGTAGTTGTACTTGAGACTTCAGGGTCAGTACCTTTTCCTGCAGGGGCAAGGACTGAGGCAAGAGGGAACTCCAGCACAGCTGATACTCCCTGAAGAGTATGTCACTACTGTGTGGCAGGGACATTCAAGGTGATTCTAAATACTGGTCTGGGATCTTGATACTGCATTAAGTGCTGGCCTCTGATTCTGGAAGAGATGGTTAACAACAGAGGGTCCAGCCTCTGCTCCTGCAGGAAAGGTGCCCTGCAGGAAAGGTGCCCTGCAGGAGTTCTGCAGCTGGCCCTCACCTTCCCTTGGCAGCCATGGACCTGCTGCAGCAGGGCTTGTGCTACCTTTTTTCTCAGCTAAGGGAACAGTCCTCACATGTTCTTGCTTCTGCTGAACACCCTTGGCCACAAACCTGAGTGTCAGGCCTCTACTCCCACGGGGAAGGTGCCAGGCAGGAGTTCTGCTGCTGGCCCTCGCCAGCCCTTGGCTGCCACAGACCTGCCGCAGCTGAACTTGGACTACCTGCTTTCTGCACCACGGCAATGGCTGCAGCATGTTCTCACCTCTACTGGGCCCTTGGCCACCGAAGTGAATGTCCAACCTTTACTCCTGTAGGGAAGGCACCATGCAGGAGTTCCGCTGCTGTCCCTCACTGGCCTGTGGCCACCACGGACTTGACGCAACAGCATTTGGGCTACCTGCTTTCTGTGCCAAGGGAATGGCCCTAGAGCATTCTCAGATCTACCACAGGCCCTTAGCCACAAATACATATGTCCAGCCTCTATTCCTGTGTGGAAGGCGCCAGGCAGGAATTCTGCTGCTGGCCCTCACCGGCCCATGGCCACCATGGACCTGTTGTGACAGAGCTTTGGCTATCTGCTCTCTGAGCTGAGAGAACAGTCTCTGTGTTTTCTCAGCTCTGCTGGAGAACCTTAGCCACAAATGTGAACGTTCTTTTCTGCACTGGAGGATTTTACTTGGTTTCTTCTCTATAAACCATCTTTTTACTTTAAAAATGTTAATATGGTAATACCTAGATATGGTCCAGGATTAGGCTGGGAGCAAGCAATCATGGCACTGTGGAGCTGGAGACTAGTCCACAAAGTTTCCCTCCTCTTGTGCATGAGGCTAAGCGTGGGGGAAGCAGTACTGAAAAGTAGAACATGAATAAGAATATACAATACAGGTAAAAGACTTCTCAGTAAGTAGCATTGACTGTAGTGGTCAGACTTGTGTCCTTTCTTTCATGGTACGCAAGAGAAGCTGCTGCAAACTGTCCATGTTCTAAAAGGCTTTTTGCTCACAGCCTGTGTTGGACATGGACTGGGATCTGAGGACTGAGTACTGCAGTCTGTATGCTCAGCCATTGGAGTGGGGTAATGAGTTCATCAAGCCCTGTGCGAACAAGTATCTAATCCACTTAAACTGGTATAGACCCTTGTATTTCTTAAGCAATTTGTCTTTGGCTTGCTTGTGCTTAAGTTGTAAAACCCCCTTTCTCAGTGCAGAGCAGGTATCTGAGCGACCCTGGCTGAAGGCACTGAAATGCTGTAGCGTCTTGCCTCAGGTTGCAGGCGTTTCTAGGACTTCAGCTAGTAGTGCCTCACAGCTTAAGTATGGAGGTGTCGCAGGAATCGCTGCGCATCACTGCAGTGCATTTGGCAGGGGAGGGTTCCCCTCCTGTTCCTGCCTGGACCTGTGGGACCTGTGGTAGGTCACATGAAGCCATGCAGCCATGGGCAGGAGAAACATTTTCCTGGCATGTGTGACCTGTCTTGCTATCTGTGCCCAGAATCCCACAGAGACCACAAGTCAGCTTGTTTTCTTTCAGCTGCTTTGGACGTTGCTCTGTACTGAGGCTGGTTCCTTGAGACTCAGCTGTGAACGTTCTCTGGGGCCGCAGGCTGAGGTCACATAAACGTTGGTGCTGGGTTTTCTGTCTCATGAACAGCTGGTTTCACATGAAGCTGCTGTGCTGTTATCTGATCTTTCGCAGCACAGCTTTCTGCACCATTTCTGAAGGTCTGGACAAACTCTACACACCATGAAATCTAAATTATTGTGTCTTTGCAGAGGCTGGGTGACACCACCTGGATCTAGAAGGACATGGCCATTCTCCAGTTTCATTTCTGCGTGTAGCAAGGAAGAGATCTCTTTGAATTACCATGAATCCTCATATTAGAAAGGTGGAACCTTCAGTTCCAGAAATGCTGTTTGTTCCTATCCCAAGCTGTGTGTGGCTTGATTAACAAAAAGGTAGAGGAGGTAAAGCTATATTTAATAGAATCATGCAAAGAAAACCCTTATCACAATCAGTAACCTGGCCCTCTGACGGATTTCCATGTGCTGGGATTTTGAGCAGCCAGTTTTTTTCTTCGTGGTGAAAGCTGATGCTTGTCACCCCTCCTTTGATTAACGCCCTCCTACTTGCTCTGCCTAAGTTACAGTAGCCTTCCTGAAATCCAGTATGTTTTGCCTTACAACAAGGGAGAATTGTTCTTCAATACAGCCCAGTAAATTGCTGTCCAGCATGATAGAAGCAAAGAAAATACAGAAGAAGGTGTGTGTGTGTGTATATATATATGTATATAACAGAAGAAAATACTGCTCAGAAAAAAAATTAATAACTCTAATTTCCATAGTCAGAGAAATCAAGGCTAGACAGGACCATTTACTCACCTACTCCAATTGCTTTACATATCAGGCCACAAGTTTTCAGCTGTTTGTTTTTTATATAGAGCCTAATAAGTTGCATTTAATCTATGTACCTGTTTAAAAAAACAAAAAACAAAAAAAACCAAAAACCCCAACAACAACAAATCAGTGTGCAACACAACTAAAGCTCCTCTTCTCTGCTAAGTGTCGATGCTATGCCAATACTGATTTCTGAACCACAGAATGCATTCAGGAGGTGGAACGTACCTCTGGAAAGTGGTACTGCCTTGAGTCACGAAGGCAGCTTTGCATTCACCTGCTATGAGAAACATTTTGTATGTTATTTTTTGCTAATGCCTTTGGTCAGTGGATTTTAGTCATGTATTTTAATGTGGGGTTTGGCTCTTCTGCACTTTGAATTGGGTTTGGTCATTCACAGTCTCAAGATGTTATAAAAACTCTACAAGCTTAATTAAGCCATAGCTCTCCCCAACCAGCAGGTCTTCATCCAGCAGGTCTTCATAGAGGGCCTAGTGTCAGGTGGGTTGAGCTTTGTTCAAGATCCTTTCAACAAGCCTCAAGGAGCAGTAATAGAGCACAAAACTACAGCAGATGCACATCAAGAAGTGTTTATTGGTGTACTAACCAGTCAATTGGAATGTAAGTGGCCTTACTACTCCGCCTGCCTCCTCATTTTTCTGAGAGATCACCCTTAATGTTCAATTTGGGTAAACCAGCCAATCTTTAAATAGAAAAGTCACATTCTAAATAAAAAGGAAAAGTCACAGAGGGGTTTGTTTTTAATTTTTTCACTTCCAAGATGCATCACAATAAGACCTTTGAAGCATGCTGTTTTCTGTAGTGACACGGCAGTGGGAGTAAGGGCAGCAATTCCTCATACCAGAAGCAGTCCAAAAGGATGGGTATGGATCAAAAAGTCCTTCTTTGATCACAGTGATGTAGCAACAGCTTCAGTGGTAGGAGCAAATCAGTGTTTGGGTTTTTTTCCTAACAATGCAGCCCGTTTTGCCAAGAATTGTAGCCTGAGGGGATCCTGTTGAACTATGGATACATAGGGAACAAGTCATCCTTTTGGCTGTAAACCACTGCACTTTGAAAGATGAGACCGAACATGCTAATGGAAAACATATTGCTTGGAAAGGAAAGAGGAAATTAGGATAACATGTGAAAATCACTACACATAGGGAACCATGAATTGGCAGTACTAGCTTAATTATTCACATATGCCACTAACATATACGTATCGATAACTATGTGAGTGCAAGGAGATGTGGGAAAACAGTCTGAGAAATGCATCAGCTCAGACACAGAAAAAGTAGAACTATGAAGATGTTCTAGTGGGAATTGTGGATCTTGCATTAGTGTTTGGGGGGAAAAAACCCACAAGACTCGTTTGCTTTGAAACCTTCCTCGTTTTCATCGTATCACTAGCTGAAATCTGTAATCAATTTAGACAATACCTTTTTAATGATGGTAAAAGAATGAATGAGCATTGCCTGACTCAAGAGCAGCACTTCCCTAATAGGCAAATAAACTATCAGCTAAATCTAACTGATTCAGAGACTTTGACTTCAGAGAGTCCATCAAACGCATTCAAAATTATACTGCTGGGCTCTTTTGGATGCCACCAGAAAGAAGTGGTTAATATGTGGTTCTCTGCTACAACGTTTCCTTTCTCCTAGGTCAAATTTTCTTTCTTCTCTTTTATTAAATTGAGTCCTGTCTTAAGCTTTCAGAATAAGAAAGATACAGCCAGCATTATGGTAGCAACAAAGTTTTCCTCATCCCATCACTATTTATTAAATCCAGTAAAAGACTCAGTGCCTAAAAATTAGGTGACTGGTCCCTGCGCTGGTGTGTAAAGTCTGAAGTTCCATATCTGGGATGCACCTACAGGGTAAAAATCCTCCCGCATGGGGTGGATTAAGCATCTCAGACAAGATCCAAACTAAACAAGGTGGTGAGTAAGGAGCAATCAAGCTCCACCCAGCAGGAAACAGCGAAGAAAGGGCCTGAAAGTCACCTCTTGTGCAGGCTTAGGCAGATTTCTTGAGGTCACAGGAATATGCTTGCAGTCAGTTGTGATCCTTAGCATAAAAATCCCTCTGGAAAGCAGTGACTGACAATCTCCACAAAGAATTTCTCTTTAAGCAGGAGGTGTGACCGTCCATGTTTTTCTAACAGTGGTTATAGCACCTGCCCAAGGTCAAGAAGACACCTTCCCTTTCCTAAAAATGCTCAGATGTGCGTCTCTTGAGACAACGCTGTAGCTCTCTATCTGTCAGACAGCTAAGCTGTCCCTTCTGCCACATCTGCTGGGAGAAATAAAAATTGGTTGGGTTAGAGAAAGAAAACAAAACTTCACTGCATAGCTGGTGGAGGGGACCAGCTTACTGATCTTGTTCATGGTGCAGGCAGGTCCTTCTCACCCAGTACTTAGGTGTAACCTGTGTTACATTGGCACACAGCTGCCCAGGAGAGCATGGCCAGAGGCAATGACTTGGCTGCTAGGCCTGGTGCATGGGCTTGCTCCCAGCCCAGCCAGTCTGCACAGCTTGGCGGGAAGCTGGAGGACGCATCTCCCCAATCCCTATACGTGCAGAAAAGCAGGTGGGAGAAAGGGTGATCTGAGATTTACCTCTCTGTGCTACTTGCTTTGGAAGAAAGACTCTGAAGGTAAAGGGCATTAAGGGAAAGAGCTGGGGATGAGGCAAGGAAGTATAATGCTGAGGGCAAGAAAAAGAAAAGAAAGATGGAAGAGAACGGAGCACCAGTAAGAAGGGGGACATAAGGAAAGATGAGGAAGAAACCAAGAGGTAGGAAAACCAAAGATGGTGAGAATGTTGCAATACAATACCTAGTCAGCTGTCTTTTCTTACTTTAATTTCTAAAGACAAGTTTCCCCCCCCCAAAAAAAAATGAAATGTCTTTTTCTGTTTTGTTTTGATTCTCCTCTACAAATCTGCATTATTTCTTTATCTGTGTTAAAACATGGCTTCATTCATTATGTTGTAATATTGAACTCCATTGGCACATCCTTCTCTTCTCCTTATATGCCAAAATTATTGATACCTTTAATTTCTAGGCCCCACCTTTAATGATTTGAGATACATGAACAGATGAAATGTACCTTTAGAAGTGCTCCAATGTGCTCTGAAACTCCCTTTATCTGACCAGGTACACTTTCAAAAGTGAGGTTCTTATACTGCTTCACAAAAATACTTAGCAGTACTTTTAATTGGGCTGACTAAATGGTATGTATTTATAAATGTGTTTGTATTCATAAAGAAGTAGGAGTTAGTTTTCAAGAACAAGTTAACTACAGATATTTCAATTTTCCTCAGAAATCCTTTGGTTTTTTCTGAGAAAGAGCAGACGGCGCTCTTCCCATTACTTAAAAATATTAAAAGAACCCCAAAAGTTACATCTCTAGTTCTCTGTGCTGTGCAGCATTTCTCCAAACCACCCTTACCTTAGAAATGCCCTGGATTCCTCAGGCTTTGGCTCTCCTGAGGCGCTCACGTTTCCCACGCCCAGATTTTGGATCATGCACCAACCCTCCCTTCCCACAAAACCTCATAATTTCTCGTAACAAACAAACCTGATATGCTTTTCGTTTTCCCCTGGAACTCTAAAACCCCACAATTTCTGATGCGTTAGACCCCTTCCTTGCAGCAGGGCCAGACGCGGCACCGGCCCTGTGCTGCCCATTTGCTTCTTGCCCGTTTCCCCATCACAGCCCTGGGTGACGGGTGCAAGGGCCCGTGGGGGTTTTGGTTCCTCCATGCGGCTAAAGGCAGGGCAGCAGCTGCGCAAGAAGCGTGTGGGGCCTTAGTGGCTGAGCACCACGGCCATCCTCTCTGTCACCCTGGTCCCCAGACAGGTGGGAGCAATGCTAGCCACTGGGCATGGCACTCAGCTATCCCAATGCAGTTAGGAGGCGTAAGATGCAATTCAGCTTTACGCAGTGAGCTCTGTCTCAGAGGGTCATCCCTGTTAGAAGCAACACTGCTGTGCTTTTTGCATACCGCCAAACTCATCTAAATGAGCAGATTGTGCTCTGTGCTTTGAAGGCTGCAGGCAGCAGCAGGCAAACCGGACCACCAAGAAAGTGACTGGAAGTATGGATATCGAGAACAGGTACTGGATTCTTAGAAGTTGGCTTTCTACTTTTTGGGGTGCTTTCCTTTGCACCTTTGCACTGAAACTGTGATGGGGAGCGGTGGCTGCAAAATGCAGTGGGGTCTGCTGGAGGGGCAAAAGACCAGTCAAGTGCAGTAGTGGGAAGGGGGGAAAGAGAGAACGAGGAGATCAATCTGTAACTGACTGTGAACAATCAATTGAGATAACCCACTACCTTCGGACCAGCCGAAGCACTCACTTCCCCTCAAAGCTATTTATACCTCAGGATTTGGTTGCCTTTACAGGTCTGGCTACCAGAGGAGCGATGCCCCTGCTTTTTTCTAGCGATGTGTCCACCTCTTTCATCCAGACACGGTGAAAGCGAGATGAAAAACGCTTTAAATCCAGCAGCAAATTACCCTCGCTGCCCAAGTCGTGGCCGCGCTGCATGCTGGGATGGCAGTATGCAAATCACGGGGAGCCGCCGCTGCGGGCCGGCCCACTTTCCTTGTACTCCGGCTGCCGGCTCCGCCGCGCCCGGCTGCAACGCTCCTCATCTCTTTTCTTTTCTCCTTGTTAAGGCCAGCAAATGTTTTCAGGAGCCTCGTAACGACTGGCGGTTCCCCCCCCCCCCCTCCCCCCATCTCTTTACTGTCTTTTCTTAAGAAAACTAAGCATCTAGTATACGCACGCAACTGTCATGCTCGTGTCTGCACGCAATTGTTGCTTGTTTGCGTCTCCTTCCATCACATTGTTGTCCTGGCTTTGGTAGGTGGAATTGCAAAAAATAACTCCGCGCCGACCAGCTAAGAGAAAAAGGCTGGCTGGGGGGAAGGAGATGCTAGGCAAAAAATGGTGTTTAAAAAAAAGGTCTGTGCATGTGCTGCCATTGCGGGAAGGGCTCCCTTCATCATGAGCAACCCGCCGAGCACAAGGAGCAGCCCAGGTAACAGCAGGAGCAGACGGGCAGGACCAGTCGGGCTTGGGACCTCTACCAACTGCCAGAAGCAAGCTGCTGGATCGGCTCAGCTGCAGAAAGGAACTGCATGTCTGAGAGCCTCCCTCCAGCAGATTTTTCAGCTTCTTCTGCACGTAATGAAGACAGATATCAATAAGCACTGATTTATGTGATTTATTTTCCTCAAGTTTCTCTCTCCTCTCCCTCAAGGGCCACTTTTGCTGTGGGAATATAGCCCACCTCTTCTGCCTCGCGAGCCCTGGGACAGACACAGCTGCGCTCCCTCCTTCCATAAGTGGAAGCAACTGGTAGTTAATCTCTCTAATTGCTACTTTTGTCCTTCCCCAAAGGCCTGGGATTATCGAAGGAAGATGGGTTTTCCTGGATTTGGAGGTCTTCTCTTGGATTTTTCTCTGAAGGCCTGCGGGTACTTGTCTCCCTTGGCCATTAGGTCTGGTGTAATTCTTCATCAGAAGTGTTTCCATAAACGACTTCACCAAATGCTTCCAAGCTCAGTCTCTCTTGAGAGTTTCCTTGGTGCCAGCATATGTTCTGGGGAAAATCTTTCCCAGTTAAAGGCTGGGCAGGAGAACATCTAGTTTGGTCCTACGCTGGTGAATGTATAGTAAGAGGTAACGTGCCCAAGCTGTGTGAATTCAGCACTTACTGCGGAAAAACCACAAGTATTTGGTTCTTTAAGCTCCCAATACGTATGCAGAAGTCTGTCTGTCTCTCACCCACTGCTATGTGTTCGTAATATCTCCTCCTTGACTCTTCCCAGAATCCCAGCAACAGGTGCCCTTTTCCTTCTGCGGCCTTGCTAATTGCCACTGCAACCGCTATTGCATGACTCGCTGAGCCCCAACGAGCACATGAAAGTCTAATGAAGTAGACTGTTAAAAAATCCTTGGGTCTGGAGTGACCCATAGAATCATTTCGGGTGGAAAAGACCTTTAAGATTATCAAGTCCAACTCTTAACCCAGAATGATTATGGACAGAAACATGAGGTAGGTAAAACTGACTAACAGGCAAGGAAGCTCATTACTGTCAAAAAGCTTTCAGAAGGGCTGTGTGTTACATAAATCGACTAGATGAACTCACTCAGCAGTGGCAGAACCTGAAACACAGAATATGGTAAAGCAGAGAGAAATCCTTCAGAGGCTACGCTTGCTGTACTTGGTTTGGAATCATATGATAAATGTTCCCTGTGTTGTCCTCTGAATGTTCATTTTTTGTAATGCTGAAGATAGCTGTCCGCAGAGAAGAGATATAGTAAAAGGGTAGGGATTAGCGAAAAATAGGTGCCTAAATGTTTGGGTGGATTGCTGGTAGCAATGTTTTCGGTTTTTGTTTTGGAGCAAGAACTGTAGCATTATTAGCTATCCAAAACTAAAACCTTCACATCCAGTCTCTATCTTGCATCTTGAGTATGGGCTGCAATTAAATACAGTCACATCTAACTACTGAGATGCTAAGCTCCTGCACTTCAATATCAACATTCTCTTTATTCTTTTCTTCTAGGAAAGTTGTATTATATGTCATTACTACAAATTGAGTAAGTTCTGGTCTGTTTGATTTAGTCTGGGTTTCTTTTTACTTGCTTCCTAGAAGATCACAGACTCAGATCTTTATCTGACCAGCTTTCTCTTCTGAAGAACTACAGGAACACAAACCAGGTGCAACTTCTTGCTTAGTCCTCCTGCTTACAATGAGAACTCTGCAATAGCAGGAGGTATTGGAAGCTATTTGGTGTCCATGGTGCCATTCATTGTGGCTACATAAATTTTCATTAAAAAATAACTGTTTGCAAAATGGTTTATTTTATCCATACTGTTTGGCTCCTCTGACACTTGGGTTTTTGCCAAGGGAATGTTTCTCTGTACTGTAGCTGCTTTTTTTCCCCAGCTAACATGCACGATAGGTTTCCATTTCATTTTGTTTTCATACTTGCTGATAATCAGGTTCATACCTTCAGTCAGTGTAAACCGGTATTGCTTTATTAACATCAATTACTGTTGGCTATTATTTACATTGGAAAAGCACCAATATGTCTCAACAAAACCAGCACCCCCCTCTGACAGACAACAGGGCAAACAAGAGGCAAGGGACACTTGCCTGCAAGCTCCTTAAGGCAGAGATTTAATGCATTCCAACATACATCAGCTATGGTCCTTGGAGTATTCACGGGGCTAGGACAGTGACAGGGAATGGCACACACTTGTTGCAGCACATTCTTAAAGCATATCTCCTTTAGATGTATAACTTGCCATTGTTTTAAGTTGGTGGGGACAACTTGTTAAATTATAGATCCATATTTTCAAGGCAACAGAGGAAATTATTTCATGTGACACTGTTAGCAGTGCTTCCTTCTGAGGCCAAGTAAGACTTGGTTTACCTGTACTCAGGGTTTCAGTCCTA
Source organism: Falco biarmicus (assembly GCF_023638135.1). Taxonomy (NCBI): domain Eukaryota; kingdom Metazoa; phylum Chordata; class Aves; order Falconiformes; family Falconidae; genus Falco; species Falco biarmicus. Next base: position 25,468,289 of record NC_079291.1, read on the forward strand.
AGAGAGATAACCCGTATCACTGTGAAAACATTTAGTGTTTTCTGGGGTGGAAACAAACTGTGAAGTAGCTGGAATTACACAACATGTCTATTTTTTTTCTTGCATAGCTTCCATACAATTTAGAGTTTGGGAAGACTCTCTCCCTGTTGGGAATTAATTAAAATTACTTCATTTAATCTCTGCAGACTATAGGTATTTGTATATTCAGAGACTTCTAACGCCTTTCCCTAGGGAACGCTTGCTGAAGAAATAGCTCAGCTTTTTCAGCAGAGGTAATGATGTTGAGTGTTTGCAATTATTATTTCTTACACTAAGCATCGAAGTTAATACTTCCAGAATTCAGTTTAAATAACAAAACAAACCTCTAGTGAAAGGATAACTTTGCCTAGAGAGAAGGTACTATGTCTAAATGTACTTTGAGCTATGTTCTGTTCAAAATGGTTGTTTTGCTTTAATGAATTTCATAATCCATTAGTCTTACACTACCTCCGTAAAATGCAGATAAAAGAAATTGAGTAAATTCTGTAAGAAACTTGTCATATCATGAGGAAGATTATTTTCATGTATTTTTGTTTACCACATTTGACTCTTGCTGGTTTATGGTATAGATGTTGTGGCCAAAATGATTGTGATTAGTGTCTAAAGACCGATGCGGAGGCTAGGAAGGCAATGGTTTTCCTTTTGCAGCTTATTTTGAGGCCAATCCTCTTCCCTCCTGCACAGGTGTAGATAACCCTTTGGCAGAAAAATAGCAATATTTCTGTGGCACGAAGACAGACTGTCACGCAGAAGCAAAAGGTGTTCCGCCTGGTGGTACAGGCACCGCACCTGCGTAGAGGGGCAGGGATGCACTGGAAGCATCAGCTGTAAGCCCGAGGAATACACCCACAGCTACACAAGGGGCTCCCCCGGGGAGTTGCTCTGCTGGTAGGTAGTGGAAGCTCTCCCTGGTGGAAATTTCAGTGGTTTCTATTAAGTTACCTTAACCTTTTTTTCTCAGTCTGCTGAGCTCCATGGGTTTGAGATGGAGAAAACCAGTGGCTCCCTAAATAAGCTACTCTGATCCTAAAAAGGCCTATGAGCCTGGGAAAAGTGATCAAAATTGCCTAATGAAATTTCTACTTGGGTGATCAAATTAAGAGCACATGATTGTGTGTGCCCACACCTCTTTCACTATCACTGATCTTTATATCGCATTCATTTGCATGAGACTCAGCTGTTGCAGTTTATATCACATAGTAATAAGAAGATCACTAGCTTTTGCTTTACAATATTCTAGTGATTAATATTCTAATAATCGATACTCTGAATGATTAATCAAGTCAGTCTATAAAATTTCATTTGACATCTACAGCTGGAGACAAGTTTCACAGGTTCAAAATGTTATGAAAAGAAGGCATTTTATAGAAAAATAGTCATCACGCAAATATAAAAGATACTTTGTGGCATTATTACCCCCAAACATAAGGTGCAGTGTAAAGACTTGCTGTCCAAAATATATGTTGAGCTGACAGTTGTATTTAGCAGGAATATATTTACTGATCTAGTGACAGCAAAGCCAGCTGTGAGATGTAATCAGGACTCCCAAATACTTAAAAGTCAGAAAGTCTGAATATTTAAAAATTAAAAGTTTAAATTTTAAATCCACCCTCAATTCACAACAGCTTATTTTCTGAAGAAAACACTTTGAGGCTGACCTTTTGCTACATTTCTTCTAACAACATTCATGCAGCCTTTTCTGTTTACAGTGGTTGCCACTTCCTCCGCTCAAAACTTGTGACCTCCAGGATATTTTTCGGAAACAATGAGGCAAACTCTAAATTCAGGGCACATGTACTGCCCCAAGATTTGTACAGACCTGCCAGACGGGGATGAAACTTAGTTATTGCTTGTGTTTGAAGGGAAGGTGGGCTGTTGAGGCTTTTTAAAACAACGTTGACAGGGTTATATCTTCGGAGGCTTGTTGAAGTGGGTCACAGCAGGGACGGGTGCTGCGCTAACAGGGTTAGCAGGATATTTAACTTTAACCCCTCAGTGTGTCTGAATTTTAAAAAAGACCTCACAGCAGAGGGATGTTTTTTAAGCCGCTTGCACTCGATAGGAAACGATATTAGAAATTGCAGTCGCATAGCATTAAGTCTTCAGAAATGCGACCGTTTATTGCCTTCACAGCCAAATCCCTGTGCAGCTGAGTGTATCAGCAATTAAAGTGGATGAAAGGACTATGACAAAATGACAATAACCTATATACTATATATACTTAGAGATTGTGATTCAACACAGTGGCCAGCGCGGGTGCAGTGGGACGAGTCTCCAGTGCTAGAGGGGATGGCCGGGATGTACAGCGTGCTGGAAGAGGGAAGGAGATTGATCCTGCACACCGCTGCTGCGGAGGGCCTAGGGCGGGCTCTGCTGGGTCTCACTTATCTCAATGGCTTTCTTTAGAAACAAGTGTGCTTGACTAGAGGACGTGGCTTTTCTAGAGGAGGGAGAAGTGGTTAGAAAATAGACTCAAGATTGGGTTTCCAAAGCAGGGAAAAAAAACTCCCTGCAAAAGCAGAGCAGACTAGAATCATATACTGTAAAATGATTTTAAAAATATTAATTCCTTTGAATGCAGCGTTGAATAATGCAAGTGCCTTTCCTCACATGCCAGATACTGCCTAGGTCTTATTAAATACCTCTGCGGTAACACAGACATTACACAGTGCTGTGCAGTAAAGTGGGCCAGGTCAGCCACGGCCTCTCACCGCAGACATGACAGTGCTGATGCGGAGCCAAAGCTGCAGCACTGCCCCGGGCACTGAGGGGGTGAGCCCCGGGGGGGGCAGGCAGTGCCCCGGCATGGGCCAGGCCTCAGCCGGGTCCAAGGAGATGTCTGAAAGCTGGGATGAGGAGGCTGAAAGCTGGGATGAGGCAAAGAAGAGAAAATGGCAGTGAGCCCTGGCCAGCAAAAAGCAACTGTGGGCCATTGGCAACATGGGTGGGCTGCTAGCACAAGTGGGGGGGGCATGGTGGTAAAAAAAGCCAACGTCAAAAAAGAGGGGAAGGCTTCCCACACCTCACAGAGGTGCCCTGCTTCCCACCGGCTGCCAACTGCCACCCTGCCCCTCGCAGTACCGTACTGCGCCTGGGCCTGGCCATGGAGGCATGGCTGCCTACAGCATCAGGTCAGGCTAAGCCAGTGGGGGGCCTGCCACGAGAGGAAGAAAGGGGTTTCCCCAAGGTGTTTGCAACCCTTCCGCCCCCCCACCCCCACCCCAGAAAAGGCACAATGTTGAGTTTGGAACCTGCTCCATAATTTGTGCTCGCTTGGCAAAGCATCCGCTGAGATGGCTGTTGCATAAGGGTGGGCACTGCTGCACTGGGGGAACAGGGAGCCCCTCTGCTGGGGTCCTGGTGGCGGTGGCTGGGCAGCAGCTCAGCGCGGGTATGCCTCACATATTGACCCTGGTATTTGACACCAGGCTCTCAGCGTGATCCCTGAAACACATATCCCTTGGGAGCTGGAAGGGTCTCTGTTTGTAGAGGAGAGGGCCTGTGGCTGGGGAAGTGTTCAGGGCCCTGTGATGGAGGCAGAGCTGAGTGTTTGCAACCACCCACACCTGCTGCTGCGTCAGGAAAAGGAGCCAAATTATTATCACATTGATTAACAGTGCTAAATTAAACATTAACATGTGGCAAAGGAGAGTTACTGGAAGGCTAACTCAGGCTTTTGTTAACAGAAAGCTTCCGCACACTAGAGGAAGGGATGTTGTGGAATACTTGTAGGGGGGAAATCAGGAAATGGTAAAGAAAAACCTGAAGGGGGGAAGAAAATATACATTGGATTTAAACCTATGACAGCAAGCAGGTTTCTACCAGTACATTCATGTGATTTGGTTTTATGGAGAGATTTGTCGTTCTTGATTTCCAGAGCTGTGCCTGAGGAGCTTGCGGTGCAGTTGCACAGCGTGAGCACAGCTGAGCCCTCATCGCTTTGGCACGCTCAGCCTGCGGGCATGGTGGGAGGGGGCTGGGGGGCGAGAGGGGTGTGCAGTGCCACTGGGCTCTGCAGCTCACAAAAGGAGCCTTTTGTTTGCGTGCTGCGTCTGTGGGGCTGCAAGGCATTTGTAAGGTACGCAGGTGAAAGGCAGGCAGTGGAAAAAACACAAGAGGGGAATGGAAAAGAAGGGTTGCTATGTGTTTGTGGGGCTGTAAGGCAGTTGTAAGGCAGACACAAGTGAAAGGAAGGCAGTGAGGAAAAAAACCAAGGGGGAATGGAAAAGAAAAGTAAACAGAAACAATAGCAGTTTAGCCAGCAGGCTTTAAAAATTGAACAATAAATGCAAATTTCACATACAGGAAAAATGCTGATACAAAGAACCTACAGGAAAATGAATCTGTAGTAGCTGAGGCTATATTCCTTTCAGCACAATTAACATCTCACAGTTCCAAGACATAAACCCCTCAGTCTAGAAAGAGGAGGCTGAGATGGCTCAAGGCTACAAACTTTGAGCTGCCACCTGTGGGAAGCAGTCATCAAAGAAATATTTGAGCTTCATGATGACCAAAATTAAATACATTTCTGCATAAAACAAGGGCCTCCACCTTGCTCAGTTGCCGTATTCTCTGATAAATCAAACGGCACATTTTCTTGAAGCACGTAGAGCAGAAATTCTTATGTCTCGTATGTGAAAGGTTTAGGCAGTCATCACTTAATTTTTGCTATTTATCTTTTTGACTATTCTGTTTCATTTACCTGTGAAAAGCATGCTTGAAGTTGTAAGCATGATGTATTAGAAATGAAAACCATTAATTAAAGCAGAATCTCAGGTAAGTGACTCTTCTTTCCTCCTGTGCACCCAGCAGTGAGTAACGCTTTCAATTCCCTCTGAAGCACAGTGCCTGTGTTGTTAACAATGGTAAAACCCAAGTAAGTAGCAGGCACTGGCTTCTCAAAGAGACTGGAGGAGAAAATATATTCCATGAGGGACTAAGATTAAAAAATATGTTCTTGACTCGATGCTCATTTATTCCAGAAAATCAGAGGCTAATAAAAAAGACTGTCAGCTTGCAAATTAAAGGGAATAGGACCTACAAAAAAGGGGAAAGTCACTAAAGCACTTGAAAAAGCAGAATCAGGATGAGGAAGGTTGAATTAAGTGTATAGTGTTGGAAATATTTCTGAGCCCAGGAAGCTGCATCCCTGCTTTGTCTGAGCTCTATACAAACATAATTTCTATAATGTTCTATTGCAAGTGATATTAGAAATATGTGGAAGTTCCATAGCAAAAGACTAGTCAAGTGCAGCAGTGGGAGTGGAGAAAGAACAAAGAAATCTGTAACTGACTGTGATCAATTAATTATAAGAACCACTGCCATCGGACCAGCCAGTATACCGTACCTGCAGCAAAATTATTTATATCTCTGAAAACGGCATACCATTTCTGTTATGATGGCACCACTGGCACCCAGGTTTTGCAAAATTACATTACTGTAGTTTTCTCTTTTAAAAACAATGCAGCTGCATCTCTTTTAAAACCCAAAGTGGAATATATTTCGTATGGACCTTTTCCTCTAAGCAACAACAGACAATGTTGCATCATGGGTAAGTGATATGCAAATAAGCAGCCTCGAGCCATAAATTGAAAACGGCTGAAGAAGGATGCTGTTATCTGAATCTTTTCAAGCAGCAAAGCAGGCATTACATGTGATCTTTGATAGGAGAAACAAAACCCACGTTTTCAGATAATCTTTACAAGTGAATTGAACAGTCCTCCACTGAGTACCGTGCGCTACACCTGCATTTCTGCCTCTGCAGCCCTCTGGAGAAGGCAGAGTCATGGACTTATTTATACCCATATATTTGTTCGGTTACGCCTGCTGTAGCTCGTAACACCACACATACCTTTCTCTGCTGGAGAGGGGCTGCCGAAGCCTTAGCACCCTGCTCCAGAGCACAGCAGTGCTGCAAGTAACAAAGTGGAGAGGCCAGGAGCAATTGGGTGCACTTGGGATCTGGATCCCAAAAGCTACTAAGAAACTACTCTTGCAAAAGAGAACTTTTCATTTAGGGATAAAAGAAATACCTCAAAAATGTCTTTCTCTCCTTTTTTTTTTTTTCTTTTTTTTTTTTTTTTTCCCTTCCCTGATGATATTTAGAGCCAAAGTGCATCAAGGAAAGAACACATCCAAAAGGCAGAGTTTCAGCTCTGCTTGCAAATGAAATCAGCTAAAGAATAATCTTCCTTCTGCCCCAGACTGTCCCACAGCCACCTGCCCCTCAGCAGTGCCGGAATAACTGCTTCTGCAGCAAAACCGCACACCCCTGGGAGAAAAATGGCCTCAGTTTTGAAAACCAAAAAAGCCGTGTAATATGTGGAGGGCCCTGGGTAGTGGATCAGCTCAGCCATACAGTTTACAGTGCAGGTCTCCAAAAGAGCACAGCTGCCAGGGTAATGAACCACAGCACTGGGGCAAGAGTTCTGCCCTCCAAACTCGGCATCTCACTCGCTATTTCATTGAGTTGCAGTTCTTTTCACTGTCCCCTTTCTGGCTGTGTAGCAAAAGAGACTTCATGAGCTGTTCTGCAGCCTGTGCTGCTGCCCTAAGCCTCATCCCCTGCAGCCTCACCTTTTCCCACTGATACCCTGGTTGCATAGTCCCACCCTCTCCCTTGCATCAACACAGCTAATCCAGAAAATGGGTAACACTTCAAGTGACACCTTTTCAGCCCAACGAGTTCATGTGCAATTGCACAGGAGCAGTGAGGAAACAAGGGAAGGATGGAATTGCCCTGGAAAATCTTCAGGAGCCTGATTTTAGAATGTCTTTAAATTGCTGTGTGTGCAGTAGCCCACTGTCTTCTCTGAGGAGTAGATTAAATAATCCTAAAGAGAGAAAATATCATTCCTAGTGATTTCAGAGAGATTGGCTTGAAATATTCCAGGGGCTCAATTAAGCTTGATATCTGTGATCTATTAGGCTTCTTTGGGCTTTAAAAGGTGAAAATACAGATATTCCTTACTCTCAAACCAAGCTGGCTGCCAGAACAGAAAATGGAATTATTTTCTGAAATTTGGAATAATGTCTAAATCTCAAAATTTGGTCTATTTGGCCTCTGTATTTCTGATACTAGGTTGGAAGCAAAAGCAAATGTTTGTTTTACTGTAGAATACTGGTATCCTGATGGCACCACAATTAATAAATCAGTTTCTTCAGAACAGTGCTGCACTTTCATTCCAATCCCCACGAGGAAGTGAGGAGTCATAGCTTATCCAAATTGTTCTGTCTGAAGGCACATCAGGCTGTTGTGCTTGAGACCCAGCAGGTTTAACCTGGGTCAGAGAAAGCTTATTACGACACAAGTAGGGGCACCGAATCAGGGTCTCTTTCATGGGAAAGTAGTGTCCAGCCAGCAATAACAGCCAGATCTCTTGTCATTAGCCTTCCTCCTTAAACTGAGGACCTTTTTACCTTTCCTGATTTGTCAGGAGTTCAAAAATGTGTTTTGTTTTTGCTTTTGCAGAGTTCTTTTGGCTACATCAACCTATTGAGCAGAAAGGGAGGCAGGGGAAAAAAAGAGCATGTCATTGCATAAAATCAGTTAAAATGCACTGCAGGATACACAGCTCATTTGGAATGATCCCTGAGATTATTTGCTACCTCTCATTTTTGTCAAATACCTTGATAATGTTGTAAATAAGTTTGGTTAGGGATTTGTTTATGCCACATAGTTCATTTGCACATGTTTTACATCAGTAATATTGTATCCAGGATTTTCAAACAAGTTCCTGATCTAACAATATCTTTTTGGGCTATATCACAGTAGGAACCTATTTCATTTGTTACTACAAAATCTGTTTTGCTGTGAAATTTATTTCCTTCAAAAAGTTGCAAAATTGGGCCACTCTCATCTGCCTCGCAGTGCTGTGGTGCCATTGCTGTGGCAGGCTCCAGCAAGTGCGTGTGCATGGCAAGTAATCTCTGTTTTCAAAGGGATTGTCTATTTTCCTTGAGTTTTCATACCCCTGTTTTCATGTGTTTCACTAACAGGGCCCTGCTTACCTTCACAGATACATCTTTTACGTACTGCAGAGATTTTCAAGGGATGATAGGCTTAGAGCTGTAAGAATAATCCCTTGTCATGGCAAAGACCCAAAGTATTTGTAAATGCTGGCAGAGACAGGAACCTGGGGCCAGCCCACAGGCAGACATCAGGATTGGGCCTGTGCTCATTACTCCTGGCTTCATCTTTGGCTTTGTTCCAGCCACATCTCCACAGGCCTCACATTCGTTATTGTTTTAACATGCTAAAGCAGGGGATATATGTCATCTTCCACAGCACCTTTTTCAATATATGTGTAACAATACGTGCTGGAGCCTTGCTATCTGTTCCAGAGGACCCCATCTACAGCACCCACCCACTTTGAATGTAGTAGGACAGGTTTTTTATAAAAACTCGAGAGGATTTCTTTATATAGCTTGTGTTAATTTGTTTGTTGTGAACTGCTGTTCTTCTGACTAGCCCTGTTAGGTTTAATGCTGACTTCTCTCTCATTACCCGCTGTCTGTGTCTTTACAGACTTAACCTGTGGTCAAAATATTTGACACGTTAAGTGAGAGAGTTAATGTTGCTACAGAAACCTTTACGATTGGTTATGTCTGGTTACTTTTAATTCATTTTGACAGACTGAAAAAAGGTAACAAAGATTCTACGGTGTGCTTCAAATATAGAGTGCTACACACAGCATTTCAACATCTAATATTCGTGATGGGTGTATAGACGATCATTAAAAACAACAAATGACCTCACCTGACACTTCGACATGTACTACAAACCACATTCCCAAGAGTGTTTGAGGAATGCAAGACAACACACAACTCAATGAGCATCTCCACATCATCTATACATTTGCCAACGTAAAGAATGAGAGGTGTCTCCTTCCAATGTGTAAGAAGGGAAAAGTAACTTCTGTTACTCAAAGCATTCTCCTGAAGACAAATAACTTCTGGAGAGGTATTTGATCAATATTGCTGATTTTAGCAAACAATAGTATAGCTCATATATCAAAAAGGAATTTTGTTTATCAAGATAAAGCATTCAAAGCACATTACAAAGGAAATAAAACTTCCTTGATTTCCATACAGCCTTAATATGCCTAAAGAAAATATGTGAGTCTGGAGCTAACAAACAACCCTTCCAAGTGATCTAATCTGGCAATAGGGTTGCGGTGGGTGGAGATAAGGTCCAAAAGACATCTCTTTTCTCCTTAACCTTAGATCTCCTAAAAGAAACACGTAGCTTATTTTTTGTTATGTTTTCCTGAACATCCCTGGACTCAAACAGTTTTAAAAAGCATCTCGACCGTAACCAAGAAGCAGTAGTAAAACCAGTGTTTGATGATGCAAATTTCCCGCTGATGGCTGAGCTCCCAGGTTAAAATCAACCAACTAAATATGACAGTACGGCATGCATTTTCTTTGAAATAACTTTTTTTGTTCTCTGTGCCATGCTGACAAGCTCTCTAAATTGTTACAGACTTGCAAGTGTCAGCTAAAGACAAAGTGATGTCACGAATCTAACTAAATTTCTCGCTAGCATAGACTACTTCCACTTTCTTCCCAGGAGTTGTAATAAGTAAGTCCATAATAGTCCAGAATTATCAGAAGCCATGTGTAGCGGCACCACAACTGCTCTGCTGTTGTGCTTTTTGCATTTTGTCTATAAATGCCATAGTAAATGGCAGGATATTTCAGAAATGGAAGGAGTGATCAGAGACATGATGTAGTTGCAGGGGGTCTTTGTTGTTTCACCTAAGGGAAAGCCTAAAAATTGGTATTTATGTAATTAGAAATTTGGACATAAATACCTTATTTTGAGCATTTCCAGACATGGAGGTAAATGGTTTTTTAACTTCTCTCTTTCTGGTTTGAAGATACAGCACAATTTTCTATGCTGAATAAACTAAACATTACAAAGACTATTAATCAGAACAACAAGCTTTCCCACCTCTAAAGGCAAGAGATCACAACCACAATATTTAAAGACTCGCAGCGTTCATGGTTATTAGCCTACTCAAAAATAAACTGTTCAGAGACTAAAGCTAATTCTATTTGGTGCTGTTCAGACAACTTTAGAAAAAATCATCTGAAAATTGATTTCTGCCAATTTCAAACAAGAAAATCATCTTGCCATTTCTTTGGTTCTGACAGCCCTGACTATCTCCACTCAGAAAATTTTATTTCAGTTTAAATTGCCTACCAGTAAGTCTCTTGCTAGCGTCTGTACTTCATCTTTCTGATCTGACTTGTTCTTCCAAAGCTGAATTGATATTGCAATTTCCTAATTTATGTTGACATGTCATCTTATTCAGGAGCCCAAAGATGTTGAAATCTTAATACAGTAGTAATGTTATGGCCTGTATAAACTGGTATATCAATTACATTTGTCATATGGAACATCTGTGTTGAATTGCTTTTGGTAGGCCTGATCAGGGAATAAGACTTTGTTACGGTGAGAATGGGGATTTAAATATAAAAATACAAATTATGTCCATGGATGCCAATAAAAATCATGTTCAAAAATATCCCTGTTCAACAAATAAAGATTTAGGGCTGCCCCTGAGAAGTGCTTAGCACATCATGGTTTTAACTTATTGTTACAAATAATCTTCGCTATCAGTACTTAGCACTTAGCTGGCCTTCAAGTAAAAAAATAAAATAATGGATGCCTCTTTGCATAAGATTTTATTTACGCTATATGTTTTTATTAAGGTTACAACCTTTTACTACACAGTTTATGACTAAACGCAAGCAGTTAAACGGTTTACGACAAAGCACTACTTAGTGAAATCTCATTTAGTAACAGTGTGAACTGAAATCCAGATCTAGCAGAATATTTCAATATTGGCAGTACTGTAAGCATGCAGCTATTCCTTTTGATGCTGAAAATATTGTGCATGAGATTACTGCTGAATTGACGCCATATAGTGTTTCATCTCTGCTGCTGTCTAGACTCTCAGACAGAGGGTTTTTTGCTGATGTTTTTCTGCAAAGGCTATGCACACTGCATATTTGTGCTACAAGTAAAAAGCAGTGCTCCTCTTGCCCTTTTCTCAGTAGCCCTTCCCAAAATGATAGTGTTAGAAAAGGCCAAGGCTTAGAGAGACAAGAAAATTAGGATAATTCAATCCTTGGCAAGCAGATGTCGAGTGACTCCTAACTTTTGTATGCCTGCAAAAGTGGGTCTCTGTGATTGACTGAGTGCCTTTAAAGCAAACAAAACAAAAATTAACTCTTATTTGTCCTTCCCTCTCCTCTCCTCTGCAGCCTGGGTTTAATGTTGACCTCCAAAATATGATATTTGGTATGCTAGAAATCTAAACAACAGCTACTTTCTACACTTCAAAAATGCACTATGGAATATGAAAGCAGGTTTATTTGAGAGGCTGCAATGCATTAGGAAGGAAGGATTCAAAGTCTGGAAAGACACCTACGTTTTTTGTTTCAGGGGAAAATTATAATCAATATGTTACCCTTATATTAACAGCTCCATTTTTTGATTTTTATTCTAAAAATTAGTCAAGACTAATAATGTATTTTAACTTCAGTTGAAGGTCTTCTGAGAAAGGTGAAGTACAGTTAGATGATCCTTGAGAAGGTACTTTAATAAAGCATTGAATAGCACTGGGCAAGCACATACACACACATTACTGCATATATTTAAGCACAAGTAATGTTTATGTTGCTACAACAGTCAGGAATGACCTAAGGGGGCCACATTTGGGTTCACTGTACATTTATAGCAATGTAGGCTGTTATCCAAGTTTGAGCCAGGGATTCTCCTTCTGAAGGTTTTCCTTCTAGACTTTCTCTCCTTGTGCTATAAACCTTTTTTAAGAACAGCTACATTAAAACTGGGATGAGAAATTGAAGTTCCTTCTGAGTTTGGGTTCAAACTGCTGCATTTAGGCAGATTTCAGTACAAGAATCTCATGTGTTTCTGGTTGTCTTCTCCTCTCCCCCAAAATAGTATTAATTTTTATTAGAAGTGTTGTATTCTTGCCTGGCAGAACATATTTCACTACTTTTGTTCAAGCAGAGTAAATACTGGGAAACATAGCTTTTAGATTACCAAGTACAATAGTATACAATTTCTTATCTCTGGTATTTAGCCGTTAGTTTACAGTTCATATAGAAACTGGTGAGAACATCTAATGTAGAGCCATTAAGATTGCTTTGCTTGTATTTGTGTAATTTAGTTCAGTAACAGGCATAAACCATCTTATGTGTTTATAGCGTGGGCTTATGCTGGTTTACAACAGCAATTTTAGATTGACACTGGTTAGAATACTTAAGCCTTCTAGTACCAGCAAAGCCTGCTATAGGGAACTGCCCCAGCATCCTCCTTAATGCAATGTGTGCGTGGTGAGATATAGTTTGTAAAGTGTATCTCCGTTGGAAAGAATTGCCTTTCCCAGCGTCCTGGTTTCAGCTCGGATGGAGTTAATTATCTTCTTAGGAGCTAGTGAGGTGCTGTGTTTTGGCTTTGATATAAGACTTTTCAGTTTCTCAGGCCTTGTTAGCAAAAAGGCTGGAGGGGCACAAGGAGTTGGGAGGGGACACAGCCAGGCCAACTAACCCCAACTAGCCAAGGAGGTGTGCCATGCCATGGGACAGCATGCCTGGCGTATGTACCCGGGGGGGGGGCGGGGGGCAGGGTGTTGCTTGGGCACTGGCTGGGCATCAGCCACGGGCTGTGAGCAGTTGTGTTGTACACCACGCATTTCTTTCTTCCTTTCCTCTGGATGTTATTCTTTCCCTTCCCATTTTCATTATAACTCTTATTGTCATCATTGTTGTTATTGTTCTTTCATTTTTATTCTATTTCAATTATTAAACTCCACCCTTGAGTTTTGCGTTCCTTTCCAACTCTCCTACCCATCCCTCGGGGCGAGGGGGGAGTGAGCGAGCAGCTGCGTGGTCCTTAATTACCAGCCGAGGTTAAACCACAACACCCAGCATTTCAGAATTGTGATCTCTGCTGTCTTGCACCACTATTGCAAGAAAAAAACCCACATTTTGAGATATTGGGTATGTTTTTGACTACTAACAGCAAAGAATTTTCCTTTAGGTGTTCCGATTCCATTTCCCTACCTAGCAAATGTTACCTGACACTCAACTGTTACGAGGACAGCCAGGTTAATTAAACACATATATTCAGCACATTTTACTGACAATGTTTCCTGCTGAGATGGGAGTTTTCTCTAATTTTACATAGCGGTCCCTGAATCATCCTGACTTCTGGAGAACAATGTAATGCCCTACAATGGAAATTCTCAAATTAAAAATCACCGGAAAAATCAAAATGTGCCTGAGGAATGAAAGATTCTGAGAAACAAGCAAAATTTTTCTCAGAGGTCTATTTTTGTCTGGTATGATAACTCATCACCAAGGCCAACAATCAAGAGAGCAGTTTCTACAGAAGCACGCAAGAACCTCTAATCAAGAAAAAGATTTTTTCTAATCCTCCTCAGCTTTTCGGTTTTGTATGAAAAATGATCCTCTGTGCAAGACCATTACCCACATAAATGCCACAACAGTATTATACCTCAATATATGTGGCAAGAATTTGCACAACTTACCAATGCCTGAAGTAAAATACGGCTTGTTTCGATATCTTGATTGACTTTCATTACTGTTAAAACTCACCTTTTATGTTAATACAAGTAAGTGTAAGTAGCGTCTCAAACTGACTTCCTCTCTGCTATAATTTTACATCCCTCTTTCATAACTCCATCAATTCATCTCCTCTTTTCTCTAAACAGACCCACCTTTTCCACAAATGTTTTCCTTTTTCTGTGTCGTTTTCCTTTGTTTTGCTTTTATTTAGACACCACAGATGAATTCCAAATTCCTTTTAAGGAATGGGATTAACTTTTAGTTTGCCATGAAGTACATTTGTTTCCATTTTTATAGGTCCTAATGATTCATCCACATGCTTAGTTCCCTGCTGTCAATGGAGAAGGTACTTTCACTGAGTTACCCACTGTACTGCTTAGGTTTCCTATTGTGTTATATGCATATTTTTCATCAAACAGTGTATGTATGATTCCTTTTGGCTTCCACCACGTTATCCTGTCTGCACTGGTGTTTTGTAGGCCATTCATAAGGCAGTAATCAAATAGGTCATTGTGAAGACATCATTTGGATTTCTGTATGATTTTAACTTTTGACATGGCTGTACTTTGAAGTCTTATAACATCAGTAACAATATTTCCTTCTTGGTTTGCTCAGTCTTGCTCAGACTGTGACCCCAGCCGATGGACTGCTCACTTGATACACCTGAGCATCACTAAGGATGCTTAACCTTGGTCTGTCTTCCTTGCCTGCTGCTCCAAAATTCTAGTAAGACAAACCCAAATGAGATGAAGTAATTAACTCACCTTACTGAGTATGAGTGAGGAGGAACTCTAAGTCCAACTGGTAAATTCACCACCGCTGTCAATATGACTGAGGCTTGGCCATAGGGGCAGACCTTTGTCCTAAGACTTCCAGAAATTCAGCCAGATGAAGAAAGGCTTAGTAATTTCTGTTGTATTTTTGTTTGTCTTAGAAATTATATAGAGCAGCTGTGGCGGTTTGATCCTGGAAAGGTATATCTACCTTACAAACTGGATCAAAAAACTGTAAATGTTATAAACAAATTTAAAGCATGGCTTTTGGGACAGACACTAGAAACAATTCTGTAGGGCAAAAATAGAAATAAATATAAATAAATCCTCCATTTTCATTTCAGTCCTGCTGCCCTAACAGACCTTTTCACAGCAGCTGAGATACAGGCCAGAGAACACATGGCAACAGAGGACAAAACTGTGGGCAATTTGTCATCATGAATACATTGGAAAAGTCACATATTTACAATTATTTCTGTTAGACAAGAATACTTCTGCCAACTGCTCCTTCTAGCTGGAATTTACATGCACTGCTCTGATTTTCACTGAGGCTGAATACTTGGGTCTTTTACCTTTTTCACCAAATAGGTGGTAGCACTTACAGTCTCCTCTCTAACCTCTGTCCCATATAACAGACCCCTACCCTCATTACCCTCAATGTCAGGAGGAATTGCACCAAAGGCAAAGGAAATTTTTTAGACAGTGATATTACCATATAAATGTTTGACATAATGGTTAAATTGCTCAGCCTGGATTTCTGCAGGTACATCTTTCCTTTCTGGATTCTGTTCAAGAGTAAGGCTTAAATTACTGTTCAGCATTTTCAAGACTTTTTTTATTTTCTGGAATATTTCTTTGTTTTTAATTAGCTGTCATGTGCTTTTTTTCCAGTCACCCTTGCAAAAATAGAGAAATCAGTCTTTGGCCTTAAGAAATCCAGCTTTAAATCGATCGTGCAGGTGTGGCCTCCCCTACAAAGTATCTTTCCTGAACACTAGTAAGTCTTACTAGAGAGCAATGCTTCTGCGAGTTCTTTACACTCTACACCCTTCCACACCTTTCACCATTTCCCATCCAGGTGTAACTTGCACTTTACTACTGCAGTATTTCCTTTCCAATTCTCCTTGGCTTCTTACAAGTAAAGGTCTTTGTTTCCCTGGTTCTATTTTATTCTCTGCAGGTTAGGTAACACTTACTAACCACCTAAATCTTAGCCAGGCATATGTACAATTTTTTCCTGCTGCCTTTTTATCTAAAGTCATCATCAGTACCCTATTGTATTCAAAAGAATGAAACATTAAACTTGTACTTAAAGTTGTACTCCTTTGTTAACCACTATGGCCCAAGTACCTAGAATCATAGCTTTATTACTTCTGTCAAAAAAAACCCGGACATTTGGAAATGCTGTGCTTCTTCCACCATATGGTACCACAAAACAAACTATTTCCCGCAGAAGTTGCACTAGGGAGTGAGAACTGACAGTCACAGCCCAGAGTTTATCTGAGATGTCACTTTACCTGCAGACTAATAGATGTGGCCAGTAGCTGTCAATCTATTAGGAAAAGTAAGTGCCTAAAAAGGTATTAAAATGACCAGTCAAGGTTAGCAGTGGGGTGGAATATAGAAAGGTTAGTTTAACTAACAGTAATAATTTCTGTTAACCCACTACCTTCGGACCAGCCAGCACAAGTGCTGCTTTGTGTTTTATATAAATCTCTCAAATCTCTGTTCCACCCTACTTAGGATGATTTTTTTCACTGCTCCAAGCAAAGAAGATGATTAATGTATAGTATATACGTTGTGTCACCAGCACCAGTAAACAATCTCACTGTCCCCTTGCTGCATTTCTTTGGCAGTTCAGATGGCAGAACTAGTTCTTGGATTGCAACAAATTTGCATGATGGGAAATATAAGCAAATGACTGAGTTGGAAACTGCTATGAAAACATTGAGTCGAGAGACTAGCAAGAGAGAGGTGTATTTAGTTACTGAATTAAAAATAATAACGGGTGCTTTGAAACTGGTGCAGAGAGGCAGATTTTGTGGGGCTTGTTCCATTTTCTGAGCTCTTCCGCATATAATTAAGAAAATAAACACTCTACAAGCCTGTTGATAAAATGCAGCAGATGGCAGTAATGTACAAAGAAAACACGATCCTTTGCTTATCTCAGGATTACTCTGAGCATAGAGACTTCACCCTTCCTCACACTGACTGGCTGGCCTAGAGCTGTTAAATGTCTCTCCATTTTATTTGTCTGGATTTCTACTTGCTTCAGTCTATTTGTCAGCAAGCGTCTTAAATCAAGAATCAGACAGGAAGATTCAAAGCTGCATGCCTTTACAAGTTCAAAAGAACATCACTGAGACGCTCTCAGCATAAATAAATAACCTGAAAATAAATAGCTGCTCGCATTAAGACGCGCCTACTCAGAATAAGAATGTCATCTTGATTTCATTTTAGCCATATTTTTGAAGCACCTGTGCCAGCAATTAAAAGGGTGAATCAAATAAATCCAATTTTATGGCTTTTAAAAAGCAGTATTTCATGGATTCATGCCTATTTGAAAAAGATAGAGCAGTACAACTCTCCTCGCTATCGGTTACAGAAATTCATCACGTATTTCCTGCAAAAGTGTAAAAACTTTCAGTTAAATGGGGCACATCTTACTGAGAAACATTTAGTATTATTGACATGTCTCAAGAGGTGACGATATAATTTTTAGCATCCCAAGAATACTTGACTAAAAATGAAAGGGAAAACAGATTCTCTGATGCTGCTCAGAAGACCTTTAGCAGGGAGGTCTCCCAAATCCTTCCCACTCCTGGCTTCCACGATGCCCCCACTCATTCTCTTTTCTGCCAGCTTAATAACGCTGGGCTCCAGCTCACAGCCCGTGAGGTTTGCGCTAGAGCGGTGCAAGACTCAGCTTTATGTTATAGACAGAACTTGAAGAATCAGCTGAAAGGTTCTGCATCTGATTTTCAGCCACTACTGAAATACATATGAAACCGGAGGTGAGTGTTGCTGTGCTATAACATGCTGGGCTGTGACAAGGGGGTTGTGGCCACCCTGGTGATTTGGCTGTGGTGTGGTGAACACCAGCATTGCCAGGGGTGATGAGCTGCCAGGTGGCTTGGGCATGAAGTGTCAGAAATCATGAGTTATGGGCTTCTGAGGTGTGCTCAGATTCTAGCCACCCCGCAGCTGCCTGTCAGAGTGCACACAATGTACATTTCTGTGAATTGCACACAACGGATACGATCTGGGTGCCCGCTGAGGCACGTGCTTTCAGCTGCAGCAGTAGCTGAAATCTCCCCTGGAGAAGTCCCTGTGGCCAGTCCCAGGCAACACAATCAGTCTCCCAGAAAAAGAGTGAGCATGGCATTGAGATTAGGAGTTAGGAAGGAGGCAGCTTAATTGTATATGCTTTAGTCTTCAGACCTCTTTGGCCCCATGATTTTATGTATGTTAAGGTTGGAAACAAACTGGTGCAAGTTGGCAAAGCTCAGGCAGCACCTAATGGAGAGCACTGAAGCTCCCTTGTTTCTCCCTGGTGAATCTGGCCTTGATTTTAACCATGAGGGCAAGAAATGAGCTTTAAAGGAAAAGGCAGGTGAGATTCACTGTTAACCACAGCTCTCATTAAAAAGCACCCATAAATTCATTTTCACTCCCTGCCTCTCTTTGGTGCTCCTCTGGTCCAGCTGCAGGGATTATTTAGACTTTCCCCTCTCCCAGGAATGCCACCAGTGACCAGCATTTGGGTAAAGCTCTTTAAGACCTAGAAATGAAGGAAATATTGGTTACTGTTTTTTCTCGAGAATTTTATTTTTTTTTAAGGAGCAGTAATGCTTCCTTCTCCTTTATCAGTGACCAGAAAAGTAAATTAATAGAAAGTAAGTGAATAGTAAATGAAAGCTTTGTTTCTTTTTTTTAAATGATTCTAGACTTTATTGGCCACAGCCAACTCCATTGCAAAAAAAAATATTAAAAAAATATAATCACTAGATGATAATACCAACTCTCATTTACTGAAAGCCAGTGGCGACTAAGATATGTCAGCAAGAATTATGCTGCAGATAAAACTTACGAATATAGAGCCCATTTTCATTAGATCAGCCGCACTAGTAGGTGCAATACTTAGAACTGGGTCTAAGTGAACCTATTTTGATAAAGGGAAGCTGATCTAGGAAGAGTTTTTCAGAATTCATGCCACTGTTAGATTGCAACCGTTGCCTTTCAGAAGGGAACCAAGCAGCATCTAGTATGACTATTTCGACCTAGAAACTTCTAGCCAGAAGACCAGGTACCTTTTCCACCTGTTTGGCGTCAGCTCAGCTCACTGACGGTCCAGGCCACTGTGGTGTGTAACACTTTCCTTTTCACAATGAAAAGATGTTGTTCTTAAAATGATTTTTACTTCTCATATATCTGCAGACTTGGTGCTACCCCTCATGAAAAATAATTTCTGGAATAGACTAGTCCATGAAAATGACGTTAATTATTTCACGACTCTAACAATAACCTGGAGGCCAGCCTGTTGGCATCCCACCTAGTTACTTCATTTGACATCTTTTATTCTTCAGGGGTTATTTACTTAAAAAGTACAGCCTAACATTATTCCCAGTTAGAGAGAAAGCGAAACTCTATTTTCTGTCAGTATTGTGGATGGATGTAAAGGAATACTACTGTCTGTAAAATAAATCAATTGAAAATATGTAGAAACTTGTCTTGTTCTGAGCTGCATTCAGCATGAATATCTAAGCATTTATGGAAAATCATCTATAGCACAGCAGCTCTTTAGCCTTTAAAAGGAAGATGTTACTACACTGTACATATCAAACAAACACAGAAAAGATATGAAGATTATTAGTATAACCTCAGTTATCTTGGATATGTCCTTAACATAAAATTTAATCTTCCCATTTTTCTCAGCCAATGAGGCATATAGATTATGATCTGCAGCTGCTGGCCGAATGCTTAGGTACACCTGTGTTAAGAGAAAATGTTCTTCCTATATTTTGTGGATTTTAGTTTCAAGCTGTGCCTGTCACTTTAGTGTCTTTTTATGGCCCATTTTTTATTTTTATGAGTAGTATTACACAATGCTTTCTCAAAACCCCAAACCAATTATACTGAAAGAGGAATCTGAGTCAAATTCATAATCTAAAGACTCTCATTCTTTTAAAAACAATTCTAAATTTAGGTTATCTTTTGAATATGGTAAACCAGAAATGATGTGACAGTGACAAGCCATACTGCAGTCAGTTCTTTAGGTCATCCTGTGTGTAAGAAATAAGGCAGTGCTCAATTTCCTCTGCAGATGAATGCAGAGATATCGAAGAGGATAATTACAACAAATACTGACTCAAAGAGGGAGAACATATTCTCTTAAACATAGCAAAATACAAAAAGGACAATGAAAAAAAACCCCAATGGAACAAGAAATGTCAAAAGTAAAAAAAAAAACCACAAGCCCAAACCAAAAAACTATGAGCCTAGAGCTATATATTCCTGCATGTAGAATTATCTATTCCTGCTCTGAAGGAAGTAGGAAAAGACAATACAAAATGAGAAACGCATTGGATTACAGGAGCTTTGTGGGTGTGAAAAGTACGTGTCATACAGAAATTTTATCTGCTTATTTTATTATGGTTTTAACTGTTTTACTTTAAATCATGGCATGCACTATTTATACAAGCTTAAACAGAATATTAATTAGAAGTGACGGTTAAGCCTGAATATAAATCAAGATGTTAAGTGAGCAGTCTCAGTGGACAATTATAATTAGCATTTGAATGTATAAGTACGTATTAATTGCAAGCTACCCAAAGAACTGTAGAAAAAGCTATAGTTTTGAGTATGAACAGGGCTGGATTTCATATGATTGCATTTACTCATACAACACATTTGGGTAAAAACGGATTCTCTCAGCTTCCTGGTCCCCTGAACGGCCTGCAAGCAGATTTTCTTAATGTCTGTCAAGACAATGACTGGGTTTTTTTCTCAGTCAGAAAAGAAGCTGGCGAGGATTTCCTCGACCCCAGGATGCTGGATGGCCTTTTTACAAACCCTCCACTGAAAGCAGCTGTACATGTGCCAAGTGGTGTTTGAGCAACACGTTTAAAGAGCGCTCTGCTGACTGCACCCCAAGGAAACCGTAGCACGAGTGCCCAAACGGCGTCTCACGTTCTCTCTGTCCCTGTCATTGTATGGTGTTGCTTACTGTGGCCTGACAGTGATCTGAGCACTGCTCTGCTTCACATACTGCTGCTGGTAAGAAGGGAATTAGAATTTAAATGATAATTTCATTAGGGATTCACAGGTCTCAATAAACTCCAGCTGACTCTCCATCAGCTGTGCAGCTCTGTAACACTAGCAGTAGTTAAGGGTCTGGTTTTGTCAGTGGTACAAGCATGTAAGTCAGGGAAAGAACAGATATATATATATATATAACAAATAATTTCTTAATTTCTTAAAATCTTGAAACCTAAGACTTAAAATCATTTGTATCATCTAAATATTGAAATATTATAAATATATATTCTAAAAATAATTCTTTAATTATGAATACAAACATTTTTGTATACAAGCATTGCATAACTTGCAGTAATATATTGTATATGCTAAAAATACTACTTAATCCAGGAGGAATATATTGTAACACAGTATTTCAATTTCCTACATAAAGCAGTAAACCAAAACTTACATTAAGCGAATCTGAGCCTTTGCATTCTGACATTGAATTAATTTTTACTTTGATAAGAAAAAAAGATTGAAATTAAACAACAGTAAAAGGTGGGAAAAATTTTAAGTGCAGTGAGGTGAGCTATGAATTTTCATCATCATTATTACTACTACTTTTTATTTCCTTGGGGTTTGCAGGGAATATTTGGTATTAAAAAGTCATGTTGGAAAATGAAAACAATTTTTTGCTAATACTAATGAGGTCTCTGATATTCTGCCATCCAAGGTTTACCAAGTGTTTTACAAAAGCCTGCATCATCAGTATTCTCTGATAACAAATGAAGAAACAGGTGTAAAAAGTGTGAACTGCTCCAAACACCATGATACAGCTGGGAGAGTGAAGAACAAACCCAAAGCCTCCTGACTCATCTGCATCTCCTCTGTTGTGTCACCAGTAAGTAGAGCACTAATGAGATATGAAAAGGATATGTAGGCTTTACATTTCCACACGTGGATTTGAGAAGGAGGTAATAGTGAAAGAATACTGGTACTTATTTACTTTATGGTTGGTAGATGAGCTGGTGGTCTTCATAAAACCCATCAGCACCTTGCAGGAGATGTTTGGTGTACACAGACATATTAACAACTAAAGAAAATGAAACCAAAAGCAAGGAGAGAAAATGAAATCAGCGTTATACCCCACAAAGTAATCCCTCAAAGACTGAAGCACTACTAAGATGCTATATTTAGGACAGAAGTCTTAAAGGTTGTTTTCTAGCTCATTGGGTCTGGCACTCTGCTTATCACAAGTGCTAGATCCTGTAGTTTATGTCACGACCCTAGCTGGGTCCATAACTCTTTCTCCTTTCACCTGTTTACAACCTAGTCGACACCTCAATGCCTTCCCCTCTCCGTTCTGTACACACTCCCACCCCCATCCCCTTTTCTCTGGTTTTCACTCATTTACGCTCAAACATTTTTATTTCCTTCTTCTTTTCCACACTGACTTCCTGATAGGGACGAAGAGAAATCCCTCCCTCCTGCTGCTTTCCTCTCTCTTTCCTCCTTAGTCCTTATCAGTTGCACCAGGGCAGCTCCATGTCACCTAAAGCCCTGCTGTAGGCACAACATTTAACCCTTTGACGTATTTGAGGAATACCAGAGTCACTTAAAAATGCTGCAACAATACGAAACACTGGAACTGCCTAGCTACCAAATTAATTCTTGAATGTCTATTTGTACTAGACAAAATTTACCTCAGGTGGCCTTCCTTTTGCACCTCATAGCTGAAATGATGTCTCGGCTATCTGTGGGCTCTCCAGACTAGGGGTAATTTCATATTTATCTCAGAAAAGGGTCTTCTGATTTTTTGAATGAATGGATTTACTACTCATGTAAGTAAGTAGAATGTTATTCCATCAGCTAAAGACAGATTTTATTTAAAACTTGTTTGCATTTATACTAAATTAGATACTGCACTACTAGTGTATCCATTAACTATAAAAATAAAAAATACATGTGTAGTTTTGCCACTGTTTTAATAATGTGACATATAATTGACCTGTTTCAGTCATCAGTTAAACCATACGTTATCACCAGTCTTGCACATGTACATAAGAACAAGTCAATCTTTTAGTCTAGAGAAGTATTAAACAATATTTAGCTGTGTCTACAGTACCTGGGGTCCCACTTACTCGTGCTTTGTCTGTTTCCAGCCATTTTCACAACATGTTGTGGATTTCATGTCTTAGTAGATGTCTATAGGTAAAGAAGATTTTCAGTAACTGACCTGGAGACATAAGACTTCTCCAGCAAGCAAGTCCGGAGCAGATCAACTCTCAATCAGATAATTCAGACCATACGTGGTGATGTGAGTGGCGAAACTCCAGAAGGTATGATCGCATAGCAACATGCTTTCTTCTGGTCTTCACTTAAGATAACACATTTCCCACCTGTAAACTTTTCTCTAATGTTTCCCTTTCCGTAAAATTCTTGCTTGGCATCTAGTTACATGATGTTGGATTTGCCAGAGTTCGAGGCCATTTGGTAGACTGAGGTCTACACACGTGTTTACAATAAATGTTCTTCTTTACCTACATAACTGAAGGAAAAGAACGTTAGAAATAGCCTTTGCCTTACAATTTTCCAGAATGTATTGAAAAAATCTTAGTACTTCCAACTGAAATACCTGAAAAAGGTTTAAAATTACATTTTGGTAGAACAGTCCTACCTGCAGGTTAATGCATATGTGCCGCACACCCATTTTACAAGTGTCACTTCAGGAACTGAGCTGCTTCAGACAGCTGCAGTCCACCTGAAACTTGGAATGCTGCAGCAAACGCGGCACCCACTCAGCAAGGCACATAAGCCTACACTTAACAGACTTTGCTGAGTAAGTATCTACAACTTCAAGACACTGCAATCTGTGCTTTCAATATACCTTCACTGATATATACAGGTATACCATATCATAAGTTCTTCTAAAAGCAACCTCTCTGTAACAATAAGACCCAAATTTTGATATTTTTTTTTCCTGATCTACAAACATGCATCTTCCCTCTCCTCTCCTGATCAGTTTGGAACTAGCAGAGATTTACAACAGGTCTCAGCATCTGGAGCCCAAAGTCTGGGCATGTGAGCAAGCTACCAGCTGGCTCTTTCAATAAAAGAAGTGAAGGCAAACAAACTTGATTCTGTAACTTCAAAAGCAAATTGAAATGGGGAATACCTCTTCCAACGAAGTCTGACAGTCTATGACTTGTTTTAATCAGATGCATGGCAAATGTTGCTGTAATTTTTCTTCACAGTATATATGCTTTGTAAAATATCAGAAAGGTTGACCAGCTGTACTCCAAACATCTTCAGCCTTTCCTGGTCTATTATACATTCCATCACGTATTTTGAATGTGTATACAATATGGTAACAAGATAATAGGTGTTGGTTCCTTGTTGGCTGTTTCAGACCATAATATAATCACATAATTGTAGTCTTGAAGCATCTCATTTACCTGTTAGGCCTGAACTGCAGTTCTCAAAAGCCAATTGTAAGGATGCTCAGGCGACACAGAAAGGATGTGTGGATTCATCTATGCATGGGTAAAAAGCTTAAGCAAAGCATGACAGAAAATAAATTCAGGGAGAAGTAGCTGAAAACCAATGATTACAAAATAAGAAACTCAGTAAAAAGTATCAGTAATAATAAAATAAGAACTCAGTAAAAAGTATCAGTAATTCTAAAACTATATCTATCATCCTTATTAAATCACAGAAGTGAAGTACTCCATGAAAGTGCCATGTAAACTGACAAAATCATAGCTTCCAAAGATTTAGACCAGACTGGTATTTGTAACTTTTTACTTTTTCTTAACAACAGATGCTGTTCCTCTCCCTTATTCCCTTGGTACAAAACAGTGTGTCTGTGATTTGCACAGGTAGGATAAGCCTGTCAGGAAATGGGTTTAACAGCCCCAAAGCACTTGAAATTATTAGTATAAAGCAAAATTGTCAAATGGTAAATTTTACTAAAAAATTTATTCATCACCTGGAAGACACCATTGCATGCCATCCAAAAATCTTAAATGAGTTTATACTTAGAAAAGAGGTGTAAGTATTAGTACAAACCACTGAGCCAATAAACTCCTGAAGCCCTTTGATGAAATTGTCTCATAGTCTTATATAAAAATTCCTATAAAATATCAAGGAAGACAAATTTTTTACAATAAGTAGAATGTTTGTTAGCTTCCAAATCTTGACATTTCAGCTGACTGATCTCCTTCAAAAAATGAGGCATTTGGAAACAATCTAGATAATTATTAGATAATTATTAGATAATAATAAAAATTGTTCTATTTACACAAATACTAAGGTTTTATTGAAGCAAGCCAGGTAGCAATAGTGTGTTAAACTTTTAAAGGTGCTAAACTAAACTGCTGCATCTGTTATTGCTTTCCAGTTAATACAGCAGGTGCACAGTCCTTTCCAGAGTTTGCCTTGGTATCCTTGACTTACAAATCTACTGCTTTCTCTTTTTTTTTTTTTTGTTTTAAGTCCTGTAATTAGAAATAACTTGTCCCTTTAATGTATTACTGAAAATTATTTCCATTAACAATAAAATACAAGATATATATCATTACAGAAAATGTTATCGACATAAAGGAAAGAAAACGTGCATTATCTTTGGTTCTTTGCAGTGTTAACATTTTGGTCTCATGCATTTTAGATCTTCGGCAGGCATTATTTCCTAAATTAAGGCACTGGCAGCTTATGAGATATGATAACGTCTCACTGCCATATGCAATGCTAAATGAGTTTAAAAGTCAGACTGTGATTTCATGGTACCATAAACCTGAATTTAACACTTACGCCAGCACTGGATAAAAACCACAATGGTGATGTAATTTGAAACACTGACCCAATATAAACTCTTCCAGATGTTTCAAATCTGTTTATGGCCTCAGATGAAGAACTTTGCAGTAACAGGCTTTAGTGCCAGAGCAGGTTCTCTCTCTGAGCTGCTCTGACCTCGAGACGCCTTAGGGAGCCTGTTTCACCATGGCTGATGCAATGCCTGCATGGAAAACACACCATCCAGTAACCGCGTGGTCCAGGCCAACAGCAATGTGATCATAAGCCCGTTCATCTGTATTGAAGACATACTCGTGGGAACCTTGCAGTGCCCTGACGCAACAGCGATGGCTGAGGAACCACCCCTTCACAAATAATATAGTCAGTTTAACAGCTGCTTTTCTGAAGATAAGATTACCATCTTAAGTATTTGCAAGTCTTTGTGCAGCCTCTGTTGAAAGACTGCAGTACAACAAAAAAAAATAATATGTATATGCTTATTTTACATATAGAGGGGGGAAAAAATAAGGCCAACCCAACACAATTTGTCTTGAGTGAAATCTGGCAGAACAGATGTTTATATGCGCCCCCAGCCTTCACTTGTTGTGATAAACAGATTTTTAATGTAACAAGAAAATGGAAAAAAACCTTTAAAACTGCAGACTTCTTTCTGCAGGCCTACAGTATCTTTATATTGCACATGGAAAGTGGCAGATATTAATAGAAGCCACAACAGGGGCCACTGTAGCTATGCCTAACTATCGACTTTTATGCTATTATTCAGTATTGTATATATATTATTCGTGGTCCTATTGTATATATTATTTTGCGTGGTCCTGCGACTAAGTCTAGGCGTTTTTCAAACCCAGTGGCAAAGTAGCCTCTACTGATGGTGAGATCATCACTGTTAAAATTTTGGCTATTCAACAATTGGGAATAAATCTTTTTCTGATCCCCTCTTCTATTCTATGGATAGCATGTGCACAGGCTTTGTTTTTCTGTTGTTTAAGTAAATGTGAATTCTAGATGATCTTCCTCATGGAAGACAAGATTAAAAAAGGGTCAGGTTTCTGAAATGAAACAGAATTCTATGGTAGTTCATAAATTGGTGTATTCCATAGTCTACACGCATTATCAAAAGCATTTACTCCTTTACACACACATCATATTTTGAAACATAGAGATGATTAAAATCTTAGAAACAATAGTACGATGCATAAATGGAAAATAAAGTGCAGTTTTACCAGTTCTGACTTACTAATTCCATGGGAAATGGTAAGGGTTCTTAAACGTTTTTACTGCCATTGGTCATGGACAATGAATACTGAATGGCCAAATAACAGCTACTCAAGGTCTCCACTTCCTTCTGCAAGCTGCATTTTTCTTTACTCAGCACCACTGCAGATTTAAATAAGAAGTTTAGGACTAGCTGTTAATTTGAAACATTCACATTTTCAAGGCACGCTTATTTACAAGTTAGGTTGCAAATCCAGCTCTAACATATAAGACTGTTTCTACTAAACAGATCAAAATTATGTGTTTCTTTGCAGACTTGACTTCCAACTAGCAGACATGACTGTAAGTAGGTTTTGGGAGTGGCAGCTCAGTGTTTATCCTTCTAATATAATGGGGATTTTTCTGTATATGCTACTTCTACTGGTTCTTTCAGTCAAATTCAACATCCAGTATTAAATTCAGAATAATAGTAAATAGTAAAGGTTCACGTTTCCTCCCTCAAAAAATTAAACCAGACCAGGGACACTCCCTGCCTCCCAAAAAGATCTCTGTATGAATATACACTGGACAAAACCAGTTCAAGTCAAATTCTTCATCTGTTCCGCAGTGTGCAATTTAGTGATCAATCATATAAAAATGCTTCAGAAAGATTGCTAACCACTTAACTCAGGTCCCAAATTTACATTTATGTATTATTGTGTGTGAAAACTTGTTCAGATAATAAATTCCCAAATATCACACATTATTTAATGAAGAACATGCTAACTAACACAGATTTTTCAGCAGTCCTTAGAAGCATATACGTTTCGAAGCTTCTCCAGCAGAGAAACACGGGGAATTCTCTCTTGGTTAGTAAATTTCTAGGTGTTGTTCACTTTGGGCTAAAGAGTAGAAGATAATTTTAAATATAAAATCTTACAGCATAGAATTGTTCTCTAATTCACAAATGCAGGATGTTATCAGCCACAAAATGTAAATATTAAGCTTCTACAGCAACATTAATTTAGACACAATGTACATCTGGTTTATTTTACAGTACACATTAAACAGCAGAAGTGTAACAAGCAATGTATTCCATTAATTTTATTACTGAGACGTATTTTATTATTATGCAAGCACTAATTATATTTTTCCAAACAAGTGTGGGCAGTTTAGTTGGTTTGTTCCAGATGTTAGCATCTTATTCTCAAAAACTGTGAAGCTTCTGCAGTTTAAGAGGGGCCATAAACCTGAATAAATGTAACAAGGAAAACAGGACGAGAAAGACTGTCTCCATTCCATGCAGGAAAGCTGACATAAGAACATTAACTTTTGCATTTCCTGACTTCTTACATTTCAACAGAGTAGCTGTACGTGTGCATGAATGTAGGGTTTCATTTATTTATTTTTGCATTTAATTTCCTAGAGTTTGGTGTTTTTTTTAAAAAAAAAGGCGAGTAAATAATGACACAAAGCCTTCTGTTTATGCAGTCTAACGAAGCTGATTTGGTGTGTTTGATGTGGTATTCTCTGCATGCTGGATAAGGCACACAGGGGGAAGTGTTTTTCAACTATGCAGTTTAGAAGAGCCCTCTGAACTGCTGCGATTCTTTGGATACAGCCTGAATCTCAGGATTAATGAGGTTTCTCTTTACGCCTTCATACAGTGTCTCCAGAAAACACTGCATACTACAAATAAATGAGCTATAGCTCCGAGAACATGTAAAGTTTACTCAAAGCATGAATCTGAAGCTATTCATGCTGGCCAGTCCTGCAGCATTGTACAAACTGGTTTTAAAGATGCAGCTTCTGTAGCACTTTTCTGGTCCCTTCAGTCTGTACGCAGAGAAGGGCAGCAAAAGCTGGTGAAATAAATTTGGATACTCATAATATGTGTCAACGAGCAGCTGTCAAACGGCAGCAGTTTTTTATTATGTAGGATCCTCTCTACCTTCACACTAATATGAACTTCTCAACCCGCGAAAGATACTCAGTGAAAGAGGCACTATGAACAAGCACATGATGTGCAAAGCGTGTGCATTTGGCTGCCACACTCTGAGGAAGCATGAAGAGAATTCTGAATCAGTTACATGAAGTATGGGCTAAGAAGGTGGAAAAGTGCAGCACTTCCAGAGGTAGGCCATTATTCTTAACGACGCTGTGCACAAAAGTAGTCATGAGGTTCTGTTTTTGTGCAGGCAACACTATAAGGCTGAAGCTCAAATACCAAATGAGTCATTCAGGTTTCAATTTATTTTTGTCTATTAGTCCAGTTTAAGAACCAGAGTGCAATCTGATCACCGCATGCAGCGGATGCTCTTCAGTTAAGCTCCATGAGCCATGGTAGACATCGAGCCACAGCCAGACTGACCTTTCCAAGATCTGCAAGAATTATGTGCACGTGAGCCTTTGCTTGCTGTATGGTGTAACTAACAGAGCACACTGCCCTTTCTTATCTGAAAAGTTGACCCAGCTGTGGGCAAGGTTTCTCTCTCCGCGTATTTGGCCACCCAAAACAAATATGACATGATTTAACCCCTACTTATCTTCTGATACTGTATTTCAATATTGCATTCAAATCTTCCAATACAGTACATTCTGTACTTCAAAAATAATTTTAAAATTTCACAAATATGAATGTCAGTGACATCTTATATGGTATGTTTCCACTCCGATAATGACATTCTGAGATGCTAAAGCCTTCTTTTCTCTAGGCATCAAAAGCACTTTATAAACATTCATTAATCCTGGCCTCATTTTGAAAATGCAAGAATTAGGCACATGGAAATGCAGTTGCAAAAAACCACAAAGCGAATCAAAGGAACAGTAAAGCACATCTGTTCCCTTATCCTGGACCATCTACTCCTCACACCTCAGGTTCCCAGCAATTAATACTAAACTAAAGAACTAGACTGAAATAATCCCCAAACGCTCTTCTTTGACACACAGTTCATCTCAGAGAGATGCTGTTGAGCCTTCTCTGTTCAGTGGCACTGTTTGGAATTGGTAGTTGGTGACTGAGAAGAACATTGGGCAGTTTTCAGCTCTTTGTAAAACAGTTGCCAATGGTAGCCTTAGATAGGAACACACGTGTTTTGATTGCAGAGATCAAATAGAAGATTTTTGCCATTTACCAATCAGTTTAAAACCTAGACTGGTAATTCTCAGTTTTCTATAAAACAATTCTGCCGTTTAAAACATTTTCAATAATTTTTGCCTTTGTTTATCTCCAGGTTAGATATTTGTTGTCATGAGACCTGAATGGAATCGCACCCTAGTTTTACCACTGCATGGATAACTGGAACTTGCCCACGTGACCTCCATCAACAGAATTCACAAATTTTTACCTTTGGCATTGGACTTGCACATACATCAGTGAATAATTTTGCTCATAAAGTCAGATAGCTCTTTTGGCTAGGTAAACCCACAAAAACCCCAAAATTGTTACTTTCTTTAAAGCTAATAGCATAGTTTAGGACATCCAAATCAAGACCAAATACACTTGGAAAGATGGCAGCATATGCAGAACATCAGCATTTTGCTAAATCACAGTTTCTTTGCCAAATTATGTCCTTTTCTGGAGGACTGCCATCCCAAACCTTGGGGATGTAAAAAGCAAAGGATTCCTGCTTTTTAAAGAAGGGCAAAATGTTGTTAGATCATAAGATACATGAAAAAATACTGCCAGCTGCTCAATTTACTGACACATTCTGAGAGAGTGTGGTACAGATGAGAGGGCAGATTTTGGCTTAGGATCAGGAAATATCTTCTACTGGAACAATCAGCCGACATGCAAGAAAAAGCCTGAAAAACTGCAGGATACATTATGTAATATACATATGTTTCCCATAACCTCAGTTTTCAAATTCAGAATAATTTACAATAATTAAAAGCATTCCCCAGCTCAGGTCAAGACATCAGAGTTGTTGAAATGCTGGTAACTACTAATGCGTGATATATTTTCTCCGGCCTTTCCTACTATTGCAAGTTACTTTTTTTATTATTATTTTTCAGAAAAAGGTGTTGAAGGCCAGTGAGTCTTCAGGAAAAAAAAAAATCCATAGGGAGGAAAAATCTCAAAGTTTTCCAAGATTCTTTACTATGTCTTTATACGCATGTATCACACCTATGATTTGATTGGATTTTAGAAGCATAGTGTTGACTCCTCTTAATTGCATGCAGCTATGAAATGAAAAGTGACAATAGAACATGATTTATATATGATATAACATAACAAGGCTTTATTCTGTTTCTGTGTGTGCTATTTGAAGGAATAAGCTTTTAGGGTGCCAAAATTATTGCTAGCCTTGTTAACTATGTTGGAAACAAAACAGTTGACATAAGGAAAGCCAAATCTGTTCCTTTATGAAAGTGTAATATGACAGAAAATCATTTCATTGTCAGCTAATGCTTCAGTTTATATTACACAATTAGATTTGCAATAAACTACAAACAGATTTGGTAATGTCACTTGTACCAATAATCCTGGAAGAAGTAAGAGTGTACCATTGAGCTCCCCAACACCAGCGGGCTGAAAGCAACCTGAAAGAGTTACAGGTATGCAACCGAAAACACACCTTGGCATGTTATCATTCATATTTTTTAATTTGTCTCCAAACTATATAACAAGTTTAGCTCTAGCTTATGTGTATTAATATTCCAAACACTTGGCTCATTAGTCTAATGAAATGATGAAAAGACCACACAAATGTATGGATTGTTCAGTAACCCTGACCCCACTCATTCACACACATGTAATAGCCCTGCCATTCACTCATGCATAGAAATGATCACAAAAGCAAACAATGCTGTGCTCACTCATTCACTTAATTAGTTAGTCACTGTTTCGCTCACTTGGTTGACTCAGTCCTTCGTACTTACAGCCTTAGAATCTCATCTCACTTTCCCAGTGAGTAATGCCAATTAAAATTCACTTAAGACCCACATAGATTGAGAAAATCAGAATCACACCCTCAGTCTGACAGATACTAATCTTCATGAAACAATCCCTCAATGTGACTTGGAAGTATTTTAAGGTATAAGTAGAAATTTAGTACTGTACAGGCCTTGCCTAGCCTTCTCTTTTTTCCTTTCTACCTCACTTGCTTTGAAGCAAAAGAAAGGGTTCTGCCCTTGATATTATTTATTTAAGTAAGCATTATTGGGAGCAACATGTGGCCTTTTGCACACAAATTAGAGACAAGGTTTGAACAGTTCATAGTTGTCAGCAGTCTATCCTTCATAAAGCATTTCTCAGCATCAGTCTGTGCAGACACTCATTTATTTCACAGTTTTCTTGGCTAACATCTAGTTCCCTTAATTTCTTTTAATTGCATATTTCATACTCAGTGTAAAGGCTTCTGAAAGGATAGGATGACAAGTAACATTTTAAAATTGTTAAGCCAATGACCTATTTTTATTCTATGATACAAGTCTGAAACAAACTCAAATTGGTGTTTCCTTCTGTTACGTATCTGACCAGCATATTCAGCTGACACCCAAAATGCAATGTTGTCTACACATCTCACAAGGAAGTCTTGCATCACTGCATCACAGAGTAATGTGCAGGTCTGTCTGTATTTGTACACGCACCTAAATCACTGTAATGGTGATTCTTTCTGTCATAAAGCACAAAACCCTCTTATCCTCTGATTTTGGAAATAAGACCATTATTTTCTCAGTAATAGCTTTTCCAGACCAGCAGTAGAGTGATTTTTGTTTTTACCATTTTGATCTTCAGATATATTATATGATAAAGAACCACATCTTTGGCAAAAAGTCTGCCAACTAACTAGAAATCCTTACAGCTAGGAAGTTAACTCACTGACACAATGTCACAGTAGTGAATGGGTCTGTGTAATCGTTTTCTAAAATTTCCATTTATTTGTGAATGTTTTCATCAAGAGGTAAGACTGGAAAACAAAAAGCCTGGGGTGCTGGAAGGCTTTGCCTTCAGTTGGTAGGGACCAGCAACTCAACTCACTACGGGCTCTCCACAAAGATGCAAACAAGGAAGAGGAATGGGGCAGCAGCTTGGTATGATCCTGGACCTGACAGAAGCTTTCTGCAACCCATGCCCAAGGGATGAGCTTTGGAAAAAACTATAACTTGAAGAGGCTTCTGAATCATAAGAAACATTAACACAACCCGGAAGCATATTCAAACAGGATCCATAATTTGTACTTTGTACATCTCCATAAACCTTTGTGAAGAACATCTTATTTTTATGACTTGCATTAGATGACGTTTACCTAATGGGTGGATAAGTATCATTACCTTTTTTACTTCCAATGTAAAGTCTTTACCATACATCTTCTTAAATTCACTTTTTTTGACAAAATACCTTACAAGTCCTGGCAAGATTTAACAGATTATCAAATCCACTTTCAAAGTATAGGTATTCACAGCCTTCTCCCATAAAGGCAAGAAGACCAGGAATTTTTTCAGTTGAATCAAGTTTATGTTATGAAATAACACTTTCATTTTTCCTTTATGAATCTACCAACCTTCAGAATGTCAGATCATGTGTGTATATATATATATACATGTATATATATGTATATATATATATATATACATAATATGCATTATTATATTTTCTAAAAAGGTAGGTAGGGTTGGTGCAACTGTAAATACATCCCACTATTTTAGATGTCAGGATTAGGTAATTCTAGAAAGGACAGGATTGCACCTTTACAAAGGATGACCTGAAAGTGAGTATACTGTCAATATAAAAGAGAGAATGAGGAGGGGTAAATGATGCTACAAATGGAGGCCTATGCATGGCAAATTCGCACACAAATGGAAGTGTGGCTACATTTGGAGGTAATACTTTTGAGAGGTGAAACGATGAACAGAAGAAAAGAGATTTTACAACTGCATTTACTTTTGCAAACAATCTGATTTATGACTATGGGTATATTGCTCTTCACTGTCTAAAGAAATACTTTCTGCAGCCAAACTAGAAGATTTGATTCTAGTCAGTCAGCTCTATCCATCTGCTAGGGTAATCGAGCCACTGCCTCTGAAGAATCTTGACACCTCAGACACAGAGCACTCAAACACAGCTCAAGCTTTTTATCTTGGATTTGGCCTGATGGTACACCATCCATCAAAGCTCATTGAATGCCCACTTGAACCTTTAAATTTGAGCAAAATCCTCCCCTGTGAGTAGCACACCCAGCAGTATCATAGTTACACTGCCAAATACACCTGGAGATGGGGACAGGGCTCTAGAATTTAAGTTCTCAAGCATGTGCTTTCATGGCAGTTTTGTTACATGAGACCATTTAGACCTTTAAATGGTTTGACTATAACAGTAAATGCAGATCAGGTAAAGAATAAAAAGAAAAGGGAAAAGCAAGCAATAGGGATGGGAGAAGTTTGTCTTCCTCAACTTAAGCAGCTTCTGTGACCATAAAACAAACAAAAGTAAATTCTTTGAAGTGAAACCTTACCTATAGATAGTTTTTTAAAGTCAAATTCACTTCTAACTGATGCCGGGGAAGTCAATTAATCCCTTTCACAAACTGAAATGGATGCTCACATGTAATAAGCATTATCTCTCTGTTAAAAAAAAAGTTAATAGGAAACCACCTGCATTGCTTTCCTTGTTGTATAAAAACAACACTGGAGTTTTCCTTTTGGCAACATTTCTCCTTAGCCAAAAAGATACTATCATGCATTTGATACAGAGCCATAGTTTGAGTTAATTGTTTGTGCCACTCTCACTTCCACCTTTATTTGTCTTGCATCCCCTTCCCTCAACAAAATCTCATTGCACTCAGTATGATAGAGCTGAGGTGGCCTGGCATGCTGAAAACAGTTATACTTAGTATAAAATAGATGACATACCTTTATCATGATACATGAGGCAAACATTCGGTGAAAGGTCAGGCAGCTTTACACTACTTGCAGCGGGAGGGACACTGATGCTTTTGCAGAGCTAAGAACCAGCTGCATGTGTTACCATTTGCAGCACCAGACACAGACAGACCCTAAATGGCACAGAAGTCATGTTTAGCAGCGTACTTACTCTTTTTTCATGCATGCGGTCTATTTAATTTTCATGGTGCTCTCGTGTTAGACAATACACCTACGCTTGCCACTGTGCACATTTTTCACTCTGGCTGCGTACACCTCCCAGCCTTCTTCGGTTATGTGAGTTCCCGGGTACGGGGTCTCGTGACAAGCGCGTCAAGTCAAATGGCAACCACACCTCTGCTTGCAGGACAGGGAAAGGGTCTTACAGCAGGAGTAACTTCTGCTAGCAGGGACCCTTGGAGCATGGTGCTTCTTTTGGAGGCATGCCTTCAGCTGCAGGGCTTGGTCCAGCCCCCAGGCCCTACACCTTCGGCACATGAGGCACCCAACCAGACGAGGCCACGGTGCTCGCTGCAAGTGAACAAACAGGGGAAGGCAGCGCAGGGAGTCAAAAACCACTGTGTATGTTAGGTCTTGCAGTGACTCGGCTCCTGGTTCTCTTAATCTAGCCTAATGGCCACTGTGTCCAAAGATACATTGGCTGATTATCAGATTATTAAATTCAGTTCTGCAGAGATGCACATAACAAACGGAAAGAAAGAGGTCAGAAAGGGTTTGCGAAACAGGACATAAGGTTGCATTTCTTTCAGGGAAATTGGCCCAGAAGTACCATTAAGATATTAGTGGAAAAACATTTAAAAACATCATAGTGGATCTCAAAATGGGTAGTTACAAAACACAGTCATTAGCTGTTTTTTAAAAGTTAACACAAAAGTAGTGCTTTTTTAATAATAATGAAACAAGAAGCCAACTCTTTTAAGAGGGCATGAACTGACTTCTGTGTAATCATTGCCATGCATGAACAGTTTAATGCCATCACAGATTTACTAGCTTAGGCTGTATATACGTTTCCATGTGTGTCAACCTTTGGTAAAATCTTACCAATTTCACATGAGCTACAATGCAGAATTTAAGCCCTGCAATAAGCCAAGTTACCAGGAAAACTACAGATTAGCATCAGGAATTGAATGAGTAGCATATGGAAGGCACATCTGCCAAAACAGACACGGAATATGTTTTTAAAATAAATAAAATAAACAACTCCCAAAGAAACAAAGACCATGCTCCTAAATGACCTGCTGAATGAAATATTATTTGCAGTGCTATAGGCTTTGCTTGTAGGGGTAAGGTACAAGAAGGGGAGTGTGTTCATCTTCCTTCTCTCCCCACCAGTGAGCAACCAAGCTCAAAAGGAAGCGGACTGAACCTTTCCAGGCTGCGTGGCTAATACATGAAGTCCCCCAGACCAAGCCACAGAGAAGACCCACCCAAAAGCTGCAGGCAGCATTGTTAGAGCGCGATTTGGAAGCACAAAGCCAAGTGACGCTGTGATCATCGAGTCACAAGCTTATCTACAAGAATTACAGATGCAGCTCCAGCATGCCTGCTCTGGGCTGCTTGTGGCGGGGGTGGCCTAGCTGTGCTTCTCCGTAGTGAACCCAGGCGGACAACAGGAAAACTGGCCAACATTCGTGGTTATTTCAGGCTAAGGCAGTTCCCTGACTGGTCCTGCTTGGTTCCCCCAGCCAGATGGAAGAAATGCCATGTGATTCTGACCACAAGGAAATCATTAGGATGATAAATGCTTAAAGAATAAGCTATGCTTTGGAAACACCATCTTGTCTGAGATGTCAAAATCTTAATTTAAAAGAAACCACTCAACTATCACTTTTGCTTTGAAGTGCTGTACCTTTTTTTTTTTTTTTCTGTATTCAAATGCCACTTTTTTAAAGGGGGGAAGAGGTTCAGAAGTACACCCCAATCATTGTTTGCAATATCCTGTGATGCTGTTAAACAATTCTTTTAAAGTCTAATTGATGTTTGTGATCTAGCACTGACAAATCCTTATTCTGCTACTTTAGTCATACATACAGTATGAACATACATCTTTCATTCACATCTCGGGAACATTGAAAAAGTTATTCTACAATGTGTTAGCTATAAAAAAAGGCAAAAGCTTTCAACAATTCCAGAAGGGTCTAAACCAAATCTGATACTTTTTTCCTAAGTCTGATTTTATTTTCATTGTTATGTAACACATGTATTTCTACAATGTTAGCTACTTTTCTCAAAAGCACTATTACATGCTGTCATCAGAATTAACTCTTTTCAGAATGACTCCTCAAAATACCAGGTTTTGTAATTATTTCAAAAATATTTGTACTATTTTTGCCTAAAGATCTGGTCTGAATGTCTCTGCATAAAGCAGATCCTTGTTCAAATAGGTGTTCTTTAATCATAAAAATGCAGCAGAAACAGAAAACTCTTTGGGTGTTTTATGGTGTGAAAACAGAAAGTCTGTACGGAGCTGGTTTCAACATCAAACTGCCGTATGCAGAAAAAAACCCCCGACCAGCTGCTAAAATTCTGCTGGTTCTTTGAGACAGCCTGAACAACTGATCAGAAGATTGGTGCATGATGGAGTTCCTCACTTTAAAAGCCTAGAAGGGAGCCTTGGTGGAAAGGTTGTTTTGCTACAGTGCAAAGGAGAAAGAGTAACTCCATTCAAAATGTGTTTAATTTTCTAGTAAACATTGGTTTCAGGTATAATGGATGATAACCTTCTGGGCAAGAGAGAAAAACAAAGTTATCTGTGCTGAGGTCTAGTCGCAGGATAGGTTCTACAAGGCAGATTTTCCACCTTGTGACTGATTGTGCCTTACAGTAAGTTACCCTTTGCTTATTGAGTGATGATTATTCACACTTACTAAGACCAGATCCCATAAAGTGCAACTCTAACTCTCAAAATAAATTACAAATTCTAGGTTGAGAAGGGACTGGGGAGCCATTTTGGTGGTGGCAACCATCTTGGGGCAGAATTGATTCAAATAGCTGGATTTCCAGAAATTACTAATATTTTGCAAATGTGATAATTTTAAGATAATCTTTCCAACTGTCAGCCATTCCACTAGAATTAGAGGAAGGGTACAGCAATCTACCTATGACACGTAATCATAAGAGGAATAATTTCTGCCACACATTTTTTGCTCTTAACTCAGAAGACCTCAGAGATTTAGAAATAAAAGTGAGTAGTAGAAACCACTTTTCGAGGCCATGAGGTAAATTGAGAACATACAGCATAGGAATGCCCCCTCTTAAGATCTCATTGCAGGTTTAATATTCAATGAAGTTTGGAGGTTTTAAGTACTTACACATTTGACACATAAACCAACTGCATGATTTAGGAACGAGGTTTTGTTTGTGATTTAGTTCCCCTGCAGAAGACTTATCACTCAAGACCTGCTCATTTGCGGAGCTTTGACCCTGAAGATGCACCAATGTATTTGTGAGGAAGAGGGTTCCTGATACTTGGTAAAGAAAGATGAGGGGAATAGTCTGTGAAAACAAGGATGAGGCTCATGCTCCTGTGCACCTCAGAAGCGATGCTCAGTGCGGGATGCACAGGAAAGGGGTACGGTCCCAAGGGAAGGACAAAGTGGCTGTTAGGAAAGTTTTATCTTCACAGATTTATTTTTCACCAC
Source organism: Falco biarmicus (assembly GCF_023638135.1). Classification (NCBI taxonomy): domain Eukaryota; kingdom Metazoa; phylum Chordata; class Aves; order Falconiformes; family Falconidae; genus Falco; species Falco biarmicus. The sequence goes on from NC_079291.1 coordinate 25,506,498, forward strand.
TGAAGATGACAAAGGCTAGAGTGACTGAAGAGGGGGAGTACAGAGGACTTTTAAAGGAGCAAGAATCCTCAAGGTTTAAACAGAACCTCTGCAACAAGTTTGATGCACGGGGCAACGGTTTAGAAACGGGGGAAAACGATAGCAATCTTAAGAGGCTGGAGACTGCACGTAACAAGCCACACGATCCAAGCCTGGTGTGGAGCAGACACCTTTGCCGCTGCTGTGATTTATTACCATTCCCACGACAGGGCAGGGCAGGATTGTGGCAGTGGAGAAACCACTGCTGGATGCAGAGCAACGAGGCAGGAAAAGCCGAGGGGAACACCGTGATGCACAAAAAAACAGGGCACCTGCCGGTGAAGTTTGCGTAAGCAAAGGTCAAACGCCCCGACGTGAGGCAGCCCCGGGCAGTGAGTCAGCCAGCCGGCGGGCCCGGGGAGCGGCAGGGGCGCCCGTGTGCCGGGGTGGGAGGGCGCAGGCCGCCCTCGCCTCAGCCCAGAGCCGGCCGCGACCCGCTGCGGCGCCGAGAGCCGGGCGGAGGGCGAGCCGCCTTGCCCGCCGGGGAAGCAACAGGCGGGGGGCGGCGGCTGAGGGGAGCGGCAACTGAGGGGAGCCGCGGCGGCGGCTGAGGGGGGCGGCGGCCGAGGGGAGCCGCTCCCCTCCCCTGCCCGCCGCCGCGGCGAGCCCCGCGCCTCTCGCCAGGGCTGCCCCTTCCCGCGCGCGCAGCGGCGGGACCGTTAAAACCGTTGCCGCTCCCACTTTCGAACTGATTCAAACTCGGCAGCGCCGAGCGGCGCGGCCCCTCCCCAGGCTGTGCCGCGCTCCCTCCCGGTGCCCGCCAATCCTCTCGCCTCCCTCCTTTCCCCTCCCTCTCCCCCCTCCACGTGAGGCGGCGGAGAGTCCCAAGCCTCCCCGACGCGGCGCCGGGCCCGGCCCCAGTGAGGGGGAGCTGGGGCGCGGCGGGCGCGGGGCTGGGGCCGGAACCGGGGGGCGGGAGGGGGAAGCGCGGAGCCCCCAGTCCCCCGCGGGCAGCGCGAGAACAAAGAGTTCTCCCACCCCTCTCTCCCCCCCCCGCACGTGGGGAGCGAGTGCCCGCCTCTCGCCCCGCCCCCCGCCGCGCCTGATTGGCGCGGGGGGGGCCCTGTCCGGGGGCCGTCCAATCGGGGCGGCGCTCGGCGCTCGCCAATGAGCGCGATGCCGATTGGGCCGCTGCGTTTGGCGCTCGGTCCGGGAGGGTGAATCCGGCAGCCGGAGGCTGAGGGGAGGGAGAGCGGCGCGGCGCGGAGCTGGCGGCGGCGGCAGCGGCGGGGCGGCGGCGACGGCGGCGCGAAGCCGGGGCAGGGGGGCGGGTGAGTGAGCGAGCGGGTGGCAGGGCGGGCGGCAGGGCGAGCGACACCTCGCGGGCTTGAGGCGTTGGCGCCGGGAGCGGCTATTTATAACCGGCTGTCTTTGTAATGGGGGAGGGGAGGAGGGGGTGGAAGGGGGGCGACGGCTCCCGGGGAGCAGCCGCCTCCCGTCCCCTTCCCGCGGGCGCGGCAGGGCCGCGGGGGTCCGGCGGCGGGTGGCGCTGGCGGCCCGACACGCGCGCTCCCGGCCGGTGACAGCTGGAGGGGAGAGACATGGAGTCTGAAGTGCCCTTTGTCTAAGTTGGCTCCGTCCAGCCCGGCCGGCGCTCCCCGTTCCGACCCCCGCCCGGCGGAGCGCAGCCCCGGGTTAGGGGGCGAGGTCGTCGCCCCCCTCCTTCGGGGGTGGGGGGCGGCGGGCGCGGGGCCCGCGGGGAAGACCCGGTGGTTTCGTTCCCCGCCTCCCCGGTCCTGCTGGCCTCATGCGGCGGCGGCTGCCGGGCACGGTTTGATTGCAGGGGCAGAGGGGAGGGCTGCGGGCGCCTCCCGCCCGCCGGCTGCCGTCTCGGAGCGCTCGGTGGAGAGATCCGCGGCACCCGGCGCTTCCCCCGCCGAGGCCGGGCTGCCGGCGGGCTGGGACGGCGCGGCTCCCGCGGCCGCCCGGAAGCGGGCGCTCGGCGGGGCGAGCTGGGCGGGGAGGCTGAGCACGCCCCGGGCCGCCACCGCACCCGCTGTCCTGCAAACCGGCTCCGGGCCGGAGCTCCCGCCCTGCCGCGCCTGGCCTTGCGGGGGGTGCTGGCTCGGGGAGGGGGTTTGCGGGGGGCGAGGGGGTGGATCGGTCTGGAGCCGTCTCCCTCCGGCCAACTTCCTAATCGTTAAGAGCACGGTGCGAGCTTGGACTGCTGGAGCGCCGCGAGAAAGTTCAGAGAGAGCTGGAAGTCCCGGGGTTTGGACCTGATGTCGCCGAGCTGGGGTATACAGAGCGCTCTCTAAAACTGGGGTGTCTGGGGAGGCGTGCTGGGGGGCACTGGGCAGCGCTGGCCCCGAGGAGCAGTACGGTTGGGTAAAGGTGGGAGAAATCGGTGTGTTGTGGCGTCACGCGTGTGTGTGTAACACCAACAGGTATTCATGGTGATTCAGGAATTGTTATTAGCAGACAAAAGGAAAGCAATCTGTGCATAGATGCAGCAGGAATGAGATAATAAACCCTGCACGTTACTCAAGATACTTATTCCTAACTTACAAAGCACTACCTTTATTCTCTTGGAGCTACAGAAAAGTTTTTTTTGTTTTTCTAACTAGGGAGCTGGAAGTTCAGATTCTTGGTCTCGTTAATAAGAAGCATGTAACAGTTTGAACAAAGCTGTTTAATTGTTGCAGGCTAGGTTCGTCTTTGTTTAAGTCTACCAACCGTAGTTTCAGTTCTCAGGAGTTTGGTTCTTACTAACACAGATTCCAGTGAAGAGTTTTTTTACCAGCATTTTCAGTGTAATCTTCACTTCTAAATTGGGATTTCCTCATAGATAGGTTGATCTTTTTTGTAGGGGTTGGCGCATTCAGGTTCTTTATATGAATTATAAAAATTAAAAGGTCGTTCTTTGTTTGTCCCCAGTGTCTATATCAAATTGAGAGTCCGGGGAATGTTTATTTGTGGTAACAATAAAGCATCTTCAGAAGGGTGAGTATTCCTTGTACGTAGTGTACTATAACTACTCTCACTTTAGATTATTAAAATGTGAATATTTAAGATCTGCAGAGTCTTTCAGAGAGCATGCTTCCAGTGTTTTAGGAGATACAACTCAAAAGTTTTGTGCAACATGTTGAGTGTTTTTAACTTTGAGAGCTAGTGAGTGCTTTATCAAGTACTGGCTTTAAGATCATTACATCAAAAATGTTACATTTCTTGTTGTGGCATTTAAAAAAAAAAGGGGGGGGGGAATCTTTTTTTTTCATCCGTCTACATGATGAATGAAAGTAACAATTAAAGTTGAACAACCTGTGGAGAAATCTGTGACAGTAAAGTGTTGCATGAGATGCCAACAGCTATTTTCGTCTGGAACTTTGGAAGAATTCAAGATTCTAATCAAGGAAAAAAATTAGGGAAAAAAATATTTTTTCCAGAGATTTCTGTTTTAAATAAGTAGTTTCATCCTGAAAAGTGACAGACACTGAAAACTGGCATTGTCAAAAGGTCATACAGTGTCTTTGCTCAGTTTAGAGCTAAAGCAGTAGTGTGTAAACTTAGGCCAGAGACTTGAAATTCAAGCTCAATTTTTTTTTTCTGACTGTATTTTTCCCCCTCTTGCTAGAATTGCCAACAAGCTGAAATACGGTGATTTCGTCAAATAGATTTTTGTTTGTTCTGAAACATTGCAACATTCGTGGGTGAAATGTAAATATATTCCTGCACTTCTGCTTACCTGTAAAGAAACTTCAGCTTAGTGAGAAGGAAATTTTTGTACTGCATTATTGAACACGCTAACTATATTATATAGAGAGTGCAAGCTAACTGCCGCTTTCTGTAAAGCAGTTTATGTCAGAATAAAATACATCTAGCATGTAGTACAGTCCAACAGTGTTCCTAAAAAAGCTGATGCACTCTAAAATTCCTATCAAAATCAGTCAAAAAAAATCTGTTCTTGTCACTGCTCACAAGCAGATTCAGCTTCTTTAGCTGTATATATTGTATACATTTTAATAAGTTCATAGATAAAATGTTAAAATTGAACAACAGTTTTAGACAACAGTACTGTATGCATGTGAATGAACAGTGAGAGTTATTTTTTAAAATGGCTGCAATACTGACAGCAGGCATATTTAATAAATGTTTGCTTTACTTTGTATTTGAGCAAGTGCTGTGGGAAACTATTGTTGGCTGTCATCTGAAAGTTCTGTAACTCTACAGTCGGCTAAAATGCATCTGTAAGCGCCGACTTGAGAAGTATCAGTGAAAATTCAGGGGGAATAAAGTTTTCCTCAGCAGGGATGCTGAAAATCTCAGGAACAGGACCTAGTCTTTGCTAAGCAAGTAAGTTTACTAAGTCAAGTAGGTCATCTTTACAGATTTACCTATTCAAGCAAAATTTGGTTTACCAGATTTGTTAAAAAGTGGAGGAAATGGACGAGGCGCTGTATATATAAATTTTAAGGCTATGTTGAGGTGTTTGAATAATACTTACATTAAGAAACAAGCTCCCTGTTAACAGAAGCTGTAGGACAGTAATGGGAGGTTTATTTTAATGTTAAAACCGCTACTAGCCTTCTGCTCATACTGTGAGCAAGGTCCATGGAGAGCAGTGCTGGGCTCATTGAAATGGTGTCTGGTTGAAGACCGCATTTATGCTGTCTCTATCTCTAAATGTATAGATACATTCAGCACCTATGTATATGACTTGTACAACTGTTCTGGAATGACTAAGTCGATGTTCAAATGGATGAGTTACTCCAGTACGGACATATAAGTGATAACTTCAGTTAAGTGATTACGTCTATGAGGTGAGGCAAAGAAAAACCTTGTATAAAATGGATGCAAAACAGGGAGAGGTGCTTGGCAGGGGAATGATACATTGATTACAAGTTAGCAGAGTGCTTGGGTTTCTTTTTTAGCTCTGAGTATGTGGCCCCGGGGGTTCTGTTGACCTCAAGGTGAAAAGGAAAACAATGTACAGAATTATTAAATTGGTATTCTGTTCTCACAGAGATCGGTTAAAGATTTTGGGATGATGCTGTGTATGTCTGTTTATGGATGAGGTAAAACTGAAGAGTGAAATCTGTTGGAGGAAGGGAACAGGTTCTGTTGAGTTCCAAGCAAGAAACAGTGAAGTTTTCTAAAAAACAGTAGTAACAGTGCTGCTTTCTGTAACAGATAATTGTAGGTAGTTTGATAGTTATGGGCTTTTTCTAGTTATACACCTATATTTCTACTAAGATGTGTCACGCTGTTGTCTTGAGGTCTGGATCCTCAGTGAAAGTGAGAAAACCACCTCCAGTCTTGCAGTCAGAATATGTATTCTGAATTAAAAAGATAAAGTAACACTATTAAACTGTTGTAGAGGCAACTCTTAAGAAGAGTGAAAAGTATAATTTGCCTATTATATCGATAAATTAAGCTTCTTTAGAAATGGTAAAAAAGAAAGGAATCTTCAAATATATGACTATTTAACTGCAGACTTGTAAACTGGTCATCATGTAAAAAAAGAAAAAAATATTGGGAAAGAAGAGGATGTCTGTTAGTGTCCCTGCTGTGCCCAGGAAAAACTGAAAACGAACCAACACACACAAACACCCCACACACCCCTCAGATTAATGTGGGTCATGCCCTTATTTTAGGAATCTTTTGGCTACCTGGCTGAAGTCTGCATATAGTATTTTCCAATAATTGTGCCTCTGCTCAGTTTCTGAAAAATACTCTTGTCTTGGAACAATTTATAATGCATGCTATGCTTCCTTTCTAATGGTAAAATCAGTGGTACTTTTAAGGCGAGAAGGCCATTTGGAAATCTAGATAGATCCTGCACGTGTTCTGAATGCTCTGGATCAAAATAACAATGTAACGAGTGGATCAGCACAGAGTTGTCATTTGCTTGAAAACGTCATGTATTACTTCCAGAGCTTCTAATTTGGATATATACAATTTCATCAACAAGTGAGGTAAACCCAGTGCCTTACTGTGTCCAAATAGAGACTGCCTTGATACACAATTGCAGAACTTCAGAATTTACTATTAGTTTTCTTTTTATATGTATGCATATGGTGCCTGCTTAAACGATGTTGTATGTGTAATTATGCAAGCAAAGTAGTACAAATTGCAGTGCACATCCTAGGTTTTCTGAGGTGTGAACTGAAAATAAATCTGTACAGAAGAGTATGATTTCTTTATGCTTTTATATTATTTTTAAATCTAGAAATAGGCCCATTTCCCTTACCAGTTTTTGTTGTACCTTGCTCCTTCCCATTCTGCTTTTTACGTGGTTGGTTCAGGTTTTTTTTTTTCTGCCATGTATTCTATTTTTCACAGCTTGCATGTTCAGTTTAAATCCCAAAGCAGTTGGATCTAATTTAAAGAAACAAAAGTATTTGAAAGGAAGAAAACTCAAACCTTTAAACATATATAATTTTTATTTTTCTTTTTAATGTGAGCTGTTTCCTTTCCATGTTTCTTAGTGTGAGTGGATTTGGCAGGCTTTATATTTTTGGTGTGTAATTGTCTGATTTTATTTTTCACTATTAAGATAAAATATTCTAGAAATGGAATTCTAGAAACTGGAATTCAGTTTGCTGCTGCTGTCAGAAGTCAGGCAGATGTGTGTTACAGGTGCTTGATTTACCTGTGAAACTATACCATGACAAATGTATTAAAGTCATTAAGTTATTATTGTCTCTTTTTAATGATATGATTTATAACCAGGGTCAGTATATAATCTGTCTTTTGTGATAACTTCTTCTACCTATATGTTCACTAGTTTGTGTCATGTTTCTAGTGAGTATTTATTACTTGGGTCTTTAGTGCAAAGTTAAATCCACTGTTCAACCATTGGAAGAAGGATTGACATAGGTTGTTTTATTCTTAAAATAGTTTAACTGTTATTGGTGTGGAATCCATCATTGCTTTGAAACTGGGAGATGTAATTGGTCCCAAAGCCTTACTATTTGTAATTTTCTTCCTTACCCTGAGGGAGGTGATTTTTTTTCACTGGTGGGTGCTGGCGTTTTTTGGGGTGTGTGTTTGTTTGTTTTTTTCCCTTGTGCTTGGGATTTTGTTTTGTGTTGTTTTTTTTTCCAAGATAAACTGTTTCTTATTAATTTTCTCCATTAAATCAAGCTTCTAGAAAAGTAGTCTCTCTGTTTTTTCCCTTTATAAGCAACGCTTAATCTAATGTGCTGTTGGATTAATCCCCATATACCTTATAGAAGAGTAATGCCATACATTAGACCCAATTATTTTCAGGACTTTAAAATGAGAGTTGTGTAAATAACTCTTATGGTTGTTTTAATCATTTGAAGCTTGTCTTAGAATTTTTCAGATGGCTGGCAAAATACTAGATCAGCTCCAAAATTTGCCAGACTGTTCTAGAATAAATTTACATACATGGAAGTGTAACGTCTTTGAAAGTTTAGAGTATTTGCCTATGCAGGGGAAGAAGTTAGCTATTAAACTAAACTGTTGTGTGGCAGGGTTTTTGTAGTATGGAGTGTGTGGTTTTTTTGTGTGTGTGGATTGAGCTGAAGAACCTGTGGCTATTTTAGCGTTTTTAGAGTAAAAAAGGTGTGTCCACAAAACAAGTTTGGGTGGAATAGTCTGCACTTCATATTCACACCCTAAATTTTTGCCTGTGGAGACATGCCTTAAGTGCTCCCAGCAAATGTTACCTTTTCTGCCAGACTTATCCAGGATATCAAAAAGCTGAATATTAAGAGATGGAGGTGTTAGGCAACAGAGGCTATTTGGAATGTGTGTGGGAGTCATCTGACTCCTCTGGGCATCTGTGAATGAGTGTTAAGGGAGAAATTTGGAGGTATGCATTTGAACAACTCAGAGGTGCTGTTCGAGTTTTATGTGTAAAACATAACTTTCTCCTGACAAGTAGCCAGGCTTGGTCTTATGTAAGGAGTGTGGGATGGTTTTAATGTGACTTGTAAAAATCATGATCAAAATTAGGCCTGATACTTTTTGTTGCTTTTGTGCTGTTCTTAGATTTAAAATGTTTTACTTTGTTTTTGATCCATATAGTCTTACTCATGCATGCAAATATAGTTAAAAGTATTTATACATGCAGATACCCAAATAGAAGGTAAAAAACTTGCATTACCCTGCTGCACAGTGTTTTGCTGATGTTGCCCAAACTGAGGAAAGATGTCAGTTGACTTCAGTTAGTGCAGATTTTGGATTGATCTTAAATATAAAGTATCTGGTTATGACTTCCCCATTCTCTCTTTCCCCTTTTCCCCACCCAGGTTGGGGGCAGGGGGGAGATAGTACTTGAACTTGTTATTTTTATTTCCAAAACAGTATTTTTCTAAAAGTATCAAATGTTGAAATGTTCTGGAAGAAAGCAATAACATAGTGAATTTAGAAAATTTTGCTTTGAAATAGTTACTGTTACTCCTTACATGTTATTCAGTAATGATTTTATGTCTCTTCTTGTTTCTCTAAATTCTGAGGCTGTAGGGATACAGAGAAGGAACTTAATTTTTGAAAGGAAGAGGAATACTTTTGAAGGTTGCAGGCTTGCATATGCAGACTGATTGGACACACTAGTAAGGATTTGTCTTTTTCTTTTAAGGGCTGTCTGAAAGGTGCTACATTACTTTTTTTGTTCTACTCTTGTATTTGCTTAAGGAAATGTATTGAAAACCCAATTATTTGTATGGGAATCTTACTTTGTTATTAACAGACATAATTTTTTTTTTTCTACTGAAGAGAATGAGACTGAGAAGTACCCATACCGTTGTTTCTTGAGGAGTAAATGTTCTAAATGAAGCACTCCAACAAAATAAATCTAAAGGCAGTGTACTATTAGGAAAAAAGAAGTCATCAAACTGATGTCCTCCTTTTTGGCTGTTAGAAAATCTGAAATAAGCTTGTTTTCTAGAACTGTCATGTTGTTGGATCTTACTCAGGTATTCATGTTTAATCAACCTATACTCAGTGCCTAAAACTTTTAAAATGATTGGGAGAATTAGTCAAGACTAGGTGAGTTCTTGCCATTTTTTCCTTCTTCCTTTTTATTGTTTAAATTTTTGAAGCAATTGATTTATTATTTATTTTTTAAAGATATTTAGAACCACAGACAATTTTGGCTGTATCTTTGGAAGTACTTCTGGAAGGTCTGAGTTACTTAAAAATTCTGAGTTGCAAAATTTTTAACATCCTGGCAGATAGGGTAGGGGATGTTGATTATCTGATAGTTGCTTTGTTTTGATAGTTTTCTAACACCCCCCACCCCCCCTCCGCCCCCCCCCCCCCTCCCCCACCCCAAAAAAAAGAAAATCCAACGTAAAACTAGTAAGAAGATAAATTCAGATTCCTCATGTTTTTCAAGGAAGGAAAAGGGGAGTGATGGAACATTTCCTCCTCTTTAATATCCAAGAGCTACTTGACTCCTAATTCTTCCCTTTCTTTCCTCCTTGTCCTTGGTAAAGAGTTGGAGTTTCTAGCGTTTGCCTGGTCAGTTTATAATGGTGGTAAAACTCCGTATAAGAATATTCAAGCAATACAGTGCTAAACTATCTATATGAATGAACTGTTAGGGGAGAAAGCAAGAAATAAAATAGCATGGGAGGCAAGTTCTTTTATTTTTTTTAAATCAGATGGGGGGGAGCATGATTGAAGAAGAAAAAAAGTGAGTTCTGTGAGCCCTAGAGTTGACTTGCTTCTGTTCTGTCTTGTGTGTCAGTAACTGAACTGCTTTGATTTACTATGTGAGGTGAGCATTCCAAGTAATAAGTTGTATGAGTTTCAGTATGAACTGAACGCATCCAGAAATTGATCTGCAGGCTTAGGCATTTAGTAGTCTCACAAGAAGCTGAAAATTGAATGTCTAAGGCCATAGCTCACAGTGTGTTTAGATGGGAACAGAGTGGCTGGATGCTCACTTTTCTTCAGTCAAAAGTAGCAAGGTATTTTCAGCCAGAGAACTTCCTCGCGTCTGTCAGTATCTGACTGCAAAAATGCTCATGCTGGCAGGAGGGAAATGACAGCACAGGTGCAGGAAGAAGTGGCAGGTAAAATTGCTTCTTTTTGCAGCAATGCCAGTGTAAAGTAGGGGTGATGCTTGAAAATCAAAGCTGTCTGGTCCTCCATACAGTTTTTGCCTGGTATGTTTGGGCAGTAATGAGAAACTGTGTTTGAGAGATTCATTTAACTTTTAAAAACAGATTGCAAACAATAATTGATGAAGGAAGGTAGATATTGTCATCAAGGTAAGCAGAAGTCGGGAGTTAAGTATAGGGAGGGAAAACAGGGATTTCTACCAAATCTGGAAATTGGGCTGAAGGTTAGAATTTCTAATACCTAAGGTAGGAGCATTCCCTAGCAACATCTAGACATACAATGCAGGATTGTAGCTACTGTAAAGTGGTGTATGTAATTATGTTACGTACTGGAGCAGAGAGCAGGTATGGAGTGAGTCTTCTGAATTGTGGTTAGCTGCAGTGCATTGCTTGTGTAGGGATCTGCTGCTATCTGTTGATATATCAGTGTCTGCAGCCTGAAGTGATGTTTCTCCCTAGTAATTAGTTTTGGTTTTCATGACTTCCCTGATTATTTATTTATTCATTATTTTTTTCTCTAAAATGTGAATTCACACTGCAGCATTTCATTAATGCCAGGGTATTTGCAGTCCTTCATGAAACCGTTGCAGAAAGCATACATAACTTGGTGACACAGTCACGTCACATTTGACTTACGTCTGCCATTTGCACCAAAAGTTACTGTAGAGGATGTATGCAGAAGGATGCATCAGCCTTGTTATCACAGGAAAGCTAAAAATCAGCCATTTAGAGGAAATTCTGATTACATTGATTAGCTCCGATACAAGCTATTGCCTATGTTTATAATAATAAGTAACCATTCCAACTAGTTTTAGTTTGGGGAATAATACTGCAAATAAAAATATAGGCATTACAGTTAATAAGTTAGTTTGGTAGTAGTACTGCTGCTACAAGTAAGAAGTTTGATTAGATTAAGTATGCCATGAAAATGTACTCTTAGTTGACTGATAGCCGTACATACACTGTAAGAGAAAAGGTGTCTGTTGTAAACACAGTAACTGTACACATCTTGGTCAGGGTAGTGTGTGATGACCAAGTGTGAATTTGCCACAAAATGATGATTTATTTTTTTTAATCCTCTTTTGAAAGAAGCTGTAAATCTTACTCAAAAGATACAAAAAAGCATCTCTGTAATCTTGATTATCCTGAAGGATCATTTGGGAGCTATTAATTAAGGAGCTTCTGGGGTAGTAAAAAGGCCCAAAACCATTATACTTGGGGAGAAATAATTGAGAAGGAACATCTTTTGAGTTGTGGGGAAGTAGGTCATAGAGTAGTTGCTTATTGTGAATGTGTATGGCTCGACTTGCTTGTTAATATGTTTACTTGTTAATATGTTTTAAAAAATTTAAACAATGTGTTTAAAATTCATTTAAAAAAATCAAAAAAAGTGAAATTGAAGTCAGGGTGGGTGGGTGGGTGGGGATACCCACCAAAAAAACCCAAACCCAAGAAACCATTTAATGTTCCAGGGTGTATCTCAGGCTTCTGATCTTAAGCACACCAAATGCAAGGTAAGGCTGTAGTCACTTAAAGGATAGAAGATAGAAGTAAAAGGTCTGAAGAGTGAAATTTCAAAGGCACAAAGATTGGACTGTAAAAGAAGCGGAACCCTATTAGGATAAGAAGACAACTTATTGGAAAAACAGTTCCTTCATATTTGTTTTTTGGTTGGTTTTTTTTTTTTTTTAATTTTAAACATAATGGTAAGTTTAGGGAGAGTATGTAGCACTTGTTAGACTACATTCTTAATTAGTGAAGACCTTTCTGATCTGGCTTTTTTAAATTATGATTTCTAAGAGGTAGAACTGAGGGCTCCAACTATACTGTTAAGCAGACAAGGCCTCTTTCAAATGAATAAACACACAGAATAGTAGTGGAAAGGAGTGTGTGAACTAAGTAGTTGATGGAGATGTTAAAGGACACTGTAATATAGCAAATGTTTCTACTGATTAGAACAATCAATGATTACACACCAAACTGAAGAGTTCAGCCTGATTAAGCTCTTAAGCATTTTAATTCACAAATTATTGTTCCCTTAAAATAATTCCCAAATTGTACCTGTAGCTGATTGAAATACCAAGAGTTTTAGAATGCAGTGGTGGTTGTTTTCATGTGCTGAAATATTAAACTGGAATTTCAAAGGCAAGCAAACTCCATAGCATCACCTTTAAAAATAATGTGGTCCTTGGTTTTGAGATGGTGGGCCCAGTTCAGAGTTGTATTGAACTGTAGAATAGTTTAGGTTGCAGGTACATCTAGAGGTCATCTGATCCAGTGTCCCACTCGGGCAAGGCCAACGTTGAAATTGTCTTTTCCAGACCACTCCTAAAATGTTTCAAGAATGGAGATTCTAGCACCTCTCTGCTTAATGTGTTCCTATACTGGACTGCACTCACCGTGAAGAATTTTCTCCCTCTGTCTTGTCTGTTGCCTTCTTGCACTTTTATTTAGCATAGATTAGCATGTCTCAGTAGAGGGGCTGGAATAGTGCTCAGCTTCTGTGATCAGCCAGGTTTAGCACTGATTTGTGTAAGAAAGCACACTGTTAAGGAAATTAATTCTTTTATGTATTGTTTGAAATTCTTGAAGCGATTCGTCCAATTTTGATGAAGGCTAGAAACAGGCAAAAACATGATATATTGTAAAGAGTCTGTTTAGGAGTTTGGGAGCCTACATGCCATATTCTTAAATAATTTTGTTAAGAATAAATAGAATGTGCCTTGAAGCCTTAGACTTGTACTAATGCCTTAGACTTGTACTAATGATAGGAAATGGAAAATAACCATTGTTAACCATTGACTTGAATATATGCAGTTGTTGTGAATGGCTGTAGCGGGATGTGTGAGGCAGAACTGAATTGAACAAACCTATGGTAGCTCTTCATGTGTTGCAGAGATCTATATTTGTCTTGCACTGGCAATTAACGTAGACAAGTTAGAGATGGTTGCTGCTGTTTTGCCACTCACATCTTTTCAGAGCAATCTTCAGTTGATCTAGAGATAGCAGGAAATACGCGTCTTGAAAGCTACTTGTACAGAAGTAGTTTCCCACATTAACTGCTTTGATTGTGCAAAGTCTTGTAAAAAAAAATACACTGTGTGAATAGTATGTTTTACATGGTATGGAAATGTCTAGTGTAAATGGATGGTATGCTCTAATGGTTTGCTGACATTGACAGGGAAAGGCTTTGATCCTTTCCCTTGACCCTTGTTGTATGCTTCCTCTCCTTCCCTGCCAGTTTGGGTACTTACCAGGCCAGCATGAGCAATTTTGGTCCAGTTAGGGAACTCCTTATTTTGAGTACAGAAAAGATCTGATTTGATGTAACTGATCACATTTGCAATGCAAATTCTATCAGAGATGCTGAAGTAGTGCAGACAGACAATGAAGAGAGGAAACAAATGTCGTTTTAAGGTTCCACTTTCTTTTGCAGTCCTAGTTGAGAAGTACGGTAGGATGTATTTCTTGTCAACTTCCAAAAGCAAATAGGCATGTAAATGTGTTGCACGGTTTTGGTTAAGCTGAAATGTTCTTCAAAGTTAAGTTCTGTTAAGTAACTGTTAATACACAGTAACCATTGATTATGTTAGGGAGGAGAGAGAGCACTGACCTTGAACTTGACAACTCTGTTCCAGTGGAGGCAAAATGTTTTAAGTTGTTGGTACATAAACAACACCCCCACCCCCCCCCAATATCGTAGTGACAGCTGAGTACTTTTGAAGGGATTCCACTAACTGAAATGTATTCAGTGTTGCAAATAGTAATTTCAGGTAACTTAACTATCATGATAGAAGGAGTTTAATTGTGATGTGACTGCTCATAATAAAGGCATGCCCGTTATTATAGCAGCAGGCCACCTGCTTTTGGTGCTGCCATACTGTCTTGAAAACCTACAGCCATCATCAGTCTGTATTGGTGTTAGGGCTGACAGTAAAAGGTCTTGGATGTGGTCATTACCTACGCTGTACAGAGGCTTTTAATTCTACTTGCAAGTGAGGGGTTTTCTGCTAACTTGAGAGGGAGGAAGAGGTAGTATTACAAGATTTGAACATTTGCTTTCATACACAGACATTACTCCTCGATTTGGGGTTATGGCATTGGTACATCTGAGGATGTTAATAGTTCTCCTCCTTACATGAAGTTTGTTCAAATTAATACTTTTGTCTTTGGCAATAGCTTGAATAATGGTTTCTATCTCTAGAGTAATCAAAAACATTCTTGTAGAACATGGAATCTCATTAGAGTACATCACAAGTGTTTTTCTTAACCTACATCATCCACAGCCTCTGAAGCCTGTCCGAGTGCAGAAGAACAGATGATTTGTTTGGAGTTACTTGCTCAGATCAGTTCGTGAACTTACCAGTTTCTTTTGGATACTGTCAGAGCCCAATAGAGGTTAAACTTTTGTAGGCCAATACAAGCCTGTTGGCATTTTTCTGCCCAAAGAGTGGTACAGCTGGCATGGATGGCTTAGTAAATGTTTCCTGTTTCTAGTTGTTAAAAATAATATTTCTATATTGGTAAAACGGAGTAAACCCTCTTGTTTTGGCCCCAGTGTTGCCACGCCTTCACTTGTGCTGATTCAAGAATTCATGTGGCTGCTGAGCAAACCAGCTTGTGGAGCTGATTTTGTTGAAAAATTGTATTTAAGAACCAAGCGTGTTTATTTTCTGGGCTGTTCAGAATTTTTTTTAATTTTTTTTTTCCCCTGACCTAGTTTGATTAACAGAATCGTAAGCACTTAAGCTCTCACGGTAGAGAAGACTGAGTAGAGGTGGAAAGGAGTGACCAGGGGCCACTGATGCAGCAAACAGATGATCTCTTTCCCAGGTAAAACTGACACTAAATTTGAGGAAGGTAGTTGAACTGATGGTAGCATTTGATGTAAGCTCTCTCTAAATGCAAACATCCTTTATTGATTCAGTACTTCAGCATATGGAATAACAACATGAAGCAAATTTTAAAGCATAGATAAGTATTTTTAGGTATTTCTAGATTAAAAATAGGTTAAGCTGCGCTAAGCTTAAAATACCACATTTCTGTAATATAGAATCGTAAAAAACACACTACAGTTTACTCCCATCTATTTCTCTGTGACTAATTCTGTAAAAGAGTAAACGTGCTGTAGTTGTTTTTGTAGTGAAATATTAATAATAAACTGTGTAATCTTTCCTTACTTGTGTTTCAGAGCTAGAGATTTTTCTTAGTCGGTCTGGTTTGGCATCTGAAACCCCAGTCTGACAGTGGCCTTGAGAATATTTTTCTTCTCATGGAAATGAGAATGTTTTATTTTACATAGATAAGTTCGAAAGAAAACCATGTTTTGCTTTAGAAAGTCCAGAAAGCAGAGTAGCAATCAACTACAAAACTTCTGGGCGTTTTTTGTGTGTCTGCTGATAGGACAGGTAAAAAGCCATTTGAGGTGCTGGGAGTGTCATTCTTCCCCCCGCCCCTGCAGCTTGCATAACTTAATGTGGAAATAGCAGCTGTGAAAATTACAGCAGTGAACAATTTTTCTTACTTAGCCCAAGAGAGTAATACTGTTTTTGACCATAGTTTTTTTATGAATCTCTTTGTGCTGTTAACATTTTGGTATAAATGAAGGAGACAGATTATAGCATTAATTCATAATTAACTTTCAAGTCAGTTTTTTTGAAGGCTGGCAATAGGTATGTGTTTTATTGATAGTTTATTTTCAAGTGCTTGATAATTGTAGTAAGAATCTACTGGAAACTGCTTATTCTGGAGGGGTTTAGGATAGGTTCATAGAGAACATTGTTGTTTTGCATTTAGGGTGCAGGAAGTAGAATAAAATAAATTTCAAAGAGTTTCTGAGTAATAAAGTTTAGTTTAACGTAGCTGAAAACTACTTAGCTGCTTGGTTAACAATCATTTTGTTGTATTGTGCTGTGTAAAATCCCATAACATAGAAGATCATTTGGGTTTTTTAATGAGGTGGGTTTGGAAAGTTAAGAACTCCACATCTAAGCTTTAATGCATTGATTTTTTGATACTTGAAAGGTGTTATCTTTTTTTGTTTTCTAGCAAGTATTGAATTTTTTTGCAGGCTTATGGAAAAATCTTGTTAATCCCTTCTGTTGGTAAAAATCTGCTTTTTGAATTGAACATGAAAGTTGTTCTAAATTCTACTGCCCAAGCAAAAATCTTTTTAGTTTGAGAAAAAACATAGAAGGGTGTGGTGGGGTTGGATGATGGTGGTTGTTGTTGTTGCTTTATTTTAAACAAAACCCCAGGTTTTGTAGATGCTTGAAGAAGTTCAATGATTATTTCAGCTAGGGTTTAATGTACAATTTTTTCATTAGTAGGATTGCATATGCTTAGACTGAGAGTTACGTATACTGTCTGTATCTGGTAACAGCTTACAGTTAAAGACCATGCCTGCCACTCCAGAGCAAACCAATGTATAAAACCAGTGCGTTTGTGGTATAATTGCCTGCACTAGTTTCTTCCTAATGTTGGCCTAAGTTCCTAACAAATCCTTCCTGCTTTATAGTTGTGCACAGGAAACCAGAGTTGTGCATGGGGTCATCAAACTGATCTGTGTTTCAGAAAACAAACAATCGCAAAAGTGAGCTTTTATTTGTTGTTGGTCAGTTTAATCCAGTTTACCATGCATCCCTTCGAGAAGAGTGGCTGTGGCTCAGTGGGCAGTATTGGGGTGAGAATAAAGAGTTGGGATGGGTGGGATGATTGTAAAATGTCGTTGCTGCTGAAGAAATTACTTACGTGAGCATCTTCGTTATGTAGTATTGCATCTAAATTCATAAGTTTATGGTATCTGAAGTGACAGTTCATGAAGCCAGCTCAAATGCATGTTTTGAACTTACCAGCACATCCAGTCCAGGGCACTTAGTGGAAGTTAATTTGTTCACAGGGCTGTGGGCATGCTAATGGTGAGGTAGAAGAGGTTGAGAAGCAGCATGATGCTGTTGATCGAACAGGGTTGTGCAGTTAAATGCATTCCTTTAGAGTTCAAGGTTTTAAGAAGCAAATGTGAAAGCATTCACATTTGGTTTTATGGGAGGTAAAAGTAGTACTTCACCCCTGCCTGCCCTGTCTGAATTATTTTACTCCTTCATTACTCTAGGCAACAAAAAGCACAATGACTTGTTTTATTGTTCAGCTTGCGTCAAGGTGCATATGTAGTTTCTGTGTTGGGTTTTATATTCTCCACCATTCTCCCTGCCCCGTGATTGAAACTGTTGCTTAAGAGTGCTTTTAAGTGCAGTATTATATCAGTGTATGCATATATTTTAAGTATGTGTATATATATAAAGTATATGCATAACCTTTTGAGTGTAGATTAATTCACAAAAAATGGCTGAGAAGTTATATTGTACACAGTATGTTTTAATTCATAAATATCTCCAAACAGAAATCCTGAGTAGCAGGAAGATAAGGTAATACTGTTACAGTTTAAAATATTGTGTAATATTAAGCACAGATATAATCTAATAGCATTCTCTTAAAGGGCAGACCTCTTCATTTGTTCTCCCATGCTTTCCAGCTTGAAAATCTTCATTAATTTTTTTTGCCTGAAATTTGGCACAGTAGCCAGAGGAGCTTAAATATAGTCTTTGACAGCAGTATGACTGCCTAATTTAGAGAATTATCTGTGTGCTTGTCTGTCACTGATGGATATTGCCAAAATGATGGAAGAAATAGGACGTTGTCTTTAAATAAGGCTATTTCTATGTTTGGTAGGCAAAACAGCAATTTGAGCTGAATTTTTCTACGCTTCTTTGTCTCTCGCTGTCAACTCTAGATGTATTGTACACACTTCGGCTGCTGAAAGTGTTGGCGGATTTAAGCTTATAGACATGAATTTTCTTTGAAACTTACTGTAAAGAATGTGGATCTTGTACATAATTTAATTATGAAACGTAAATATGTATGCTCTAGGACACTGCCATTTCTTTGTTGTTGAATTTCCAACTATGCAAGCATGAGTAGGAACTGAAAAAAAATAGCTATGTGTTTGTTTTTATTTTCTTGTAGTATTTTTCTAAAAATCAGTGGTTAGGTGGGTTCAGTATATATCATTCCTAATACCATAGTTCACACTTCCTATTGGTCAAAAAGAGGCATTAATTTTGTTATTTTTCTTGTATTTGATGGTGGTCTGTTTAGAATTACATTGATCCTCTCACTAGTGTGACTATGTAATGTCTAGTTCTGCCCATGCACTTAGGTATACAGTGCATAGGTATAGTCTGTAGCTTAGGGAATTAAGTAGCTGTAATATTACAAGTAATGGAAAAATATGGATGTTACAAGAGCTGTCAAGCAGAGTGTATCAACACTCAGCTGTATGTTTGGAATAAGCAACAAGGGGTTGCTTTGGTTCTGCAGTGCTGTGCTCTGGGAGGGTTGGCTGGGTTAAGTGCAACTTTGGACCCAAGGTATTAAACTTTTGCATTTCAGTGTGCCACATGCATCCTTGCTTGCTGTGGCATCAGGGTGATTGCTCGGTCTGGAATGAGAGTCCATCTGGCTGTGGCTGTACCACGTTGACACTAGAATTGCTTGGGCTGTCTCGCCACACTTTCCAGTGTCTCCTCTTCCACAGAGAGGGTGCAGGGAGTTATGGCAAGGTTTCCCTCTGTAGTGTGCTGCCAGGTACGATCTGGCAAGTTTAGCTCAGGTTCTACGTGGAAGTTATTGTGCACTTTGGGAGATGCACTGTGTCTAGAAGCAGCATACCTGCTTCAGAGTTAGGCTTGCTTGCTTGTATCTCTTCTGGAGATGAGATAATATGCCCACAAGTAACTGAGTTGACTGCTACATAATTTCTTTCTCTGGAATAAAAGTTCTCTGGGCTGGGATCTTTAGCAGTTAGATGGTTTCTTTGGGCCCTTCCTATGAAGAGGGTGAAAAAATGGGAAAGAAAAAGACTTGAAAACAATAGAAACTGCTAGCAGGATTCAGAAGGGAAGATGGGGACAGAGAAGAGGGACACGGCCTAGGGGCTCTCAGAATCAGACTGTTGCACTAAGACAATCCAGTATCATGTTTTTATTTGTTAAATGGAAACTTTTTGACATTATGCTGTCTCTTAAGACAGGCTAAACCATTCTTAGATGGGATTTAGCTTGTGCCACTTGTGCTACTGTAGGGAATGCTCTGAAACTTTATATGAAAAGTTGACGAGTTCTGACAAATTGATCTTAACTAGCTTTTCTGCTGTGCAATCCTAGTTAGAAATCCCATGCAACATAATTTAATGAAAATGTACAGGTTTTTTTTTTTTAACAAGAATTGCTAAAAAATTCTTGTTTAGCAAAGTAAAATCTGTGTCGTTACAGCTCAAGTACTTATGAATGTGAACAGCAGAAATGCTGGAAGAAAGCGATTTGGGAAAGGTTTTTCTTCCACATAGGTACTAGCGCAAGTGGACCAACAGTAGGCTTGAGAAGACAACATCTACAATCCTGAATTATGTTTCCCTGAAGTCTTTTAATCCTTCAAATTACTCTCCCTTTCAGGAATGGAGGTAATGTCCAGCACCCTTCTGTAAGAGTTCCATCTTTCTGTCATTTTTTTGCTCCCACAGCCCTGACCCAGCATGGGCTGTCCTTGTCTGTAAAACTTCTTATCCCAGTTTCTCTGGCTTAGTTTCTTAAATGTATAGTTTGGGGGCCAATCTTTGAATTGACATTAGAAATTGTCAGTAGCATTTGGCTATGGTCCTAATGTGAACATGATGTATCAACTGCACTGTGAGAATTAACTGTCTGCTATGAATATGCTCTTCTTTCCCTGCCCCCCTGCTTCTTCCTTCCCCCGCCCCCCCCCCCCCTCCTTCTTCTGAGATTAGGGACAGAAAAAGTTACCTCTTACCCCATTACATGTATTAACAACACTGTAATTCAACTTTGGTGGTCTTCAGCTGCCCAGAAACATACAAATATGGTTCACTTAGTTTGAAAAACTGCTGCTCAAAATCAGAATTCATTAATAAAGTTTCAGGGGTTTTCAGAATTGATAGTTTACAAACATGCATCCAGGACACTTGGCTTTTTTTCTTAACTATAATTTTTCTATAACCTATACATGCATTTGCTTTCTTTCCCCTTAGGTGTTTTTTTTCTCTTAATATAGACTTGCCATTTATGAGGCTGTTTCTAATTTGTTTATACATACTTGACTTTATACACTCTGTGTATCCCACTGACTGGTGCACATTAACATTATTACTTTATCTGGAAGAACTTTTTCTTGCTATACCTTGACATAAGCAACAGTGCCTTTTTTTCATTTTCTATGGTTTATTATTTGGTGTCTTGAACATTAAATTATTGTCTATGTTGTGCCCTAGATAGCAACTTCAAACTAGTGCAAGAGAGTGTTCTTTTAAGTCCCATTTGTTTTCAGATGAATGACCTGATTATGTGTAAACTATGCTGCTTTAAAAGGGGGTATTTATCTTCTTGTGAAGTATTTTTTTTTTTTTAACCAATTTAATATAACGGGTAACAATGGTGTTCGTTACTGAAAAATTGAATAGATTGGATTTGCTTATTTGATGGGGGTGTATTTCTCTCAGGTCTTAAATCCTTGTTTGTGGGGTCTTCCAGGGGCTGTATGAAAGAAAGATGAGATTTCTGTTGGGTTTTGTTTGTTTATTGTTTTTGGTTTTGATCTAATCATATATGATTTCCATATAGATCTGCTTTTGATGAGTAGGGCTTATCTGGCAATTTAATTTTAGTTAAGAAAGCTTTTTTTTAAGCTTGAGTCATTCGTAATTCTCCAGGAAACTAGAATAAAAAGGGTTGTGGTTGGTGCAGCATTAAAGTGAGGAAACATAATCTGGGTTTTGTTTTTATGGGATATGTTACTTCAGTGGTGTGAGCTGAGCCTTCATTTATCTTTTGAATTCATTGGTGCTTTTCCGATACCTTTTGACTGAATCATAACCAAAGTGATTTTGATGTTCTGCATTACTTACAAATTGAGATTTTCTCTTTCTGTTATTTAATGATACTTATTCTATGTCTAATTTATTTCCAGTTAGTGGGATGTTCTTCTGTTTTTTTGCTTTGCTTAGTTTAGCATATAATATAATGCATTTTCTGTAGTTCGTAATGCTTTTAAGCTGTTCTCTAAGCAGTGTCCTAGTGCACTATGAATCACTGTCTTTACCATCTTCAAACATGAATGGTCCAGGATTTTTTTTGTGGCTTTATTTTTTTTTTTTTTTTTTATATCTTTCTCTTGTAACCACTGGTGTTGTGGCAAATGAGATGCAGGTGGATTCTGCTTGCTGCCCTGAGGCCTGTAAAGAGGGCAACTGTGTTTGAGCTTTGCTCTAGATTTACCTGTCCCTGCTGGTTCTCTGTCCTCCCCCTCTGTCTAGTCAGGTGCTTTGGGCATTATGTGGAACTTTGCCTTTTTTCCTCAGAGAATATTTCCCATAATTTGGATTGGCAATTCCACCATTTGTTTGTTGATTCATTGTCATTCTAAATCTAAAAACCTGGCAATTTTTCTTACAAAATACAATATAATGTCTTGCATAAAAATGGGTGTCAGGCTTTTATAGACTATAACTTTTGTTCAATGTAAATGTGTGGTGTAAATGAAGGCATACTACTGAGAATAAACAGGTTCTGTATTGATTCCCCCCTCAATCATCGTAAAGTCTGATAGAACTCAAGTCTGACCTGTACAAAACCGCTGAAAATAGAGCTGTATGTACAGCAGCGAGGAGCTCTTGATAATTTGGATAAAGCTGTACTCACAACTGTCAGGGGAGCTGTGGTGCGGAGCAGGGGCTGGCACTGGACATTCAACTCCAGCCTGAAGAGGACACCTCTGTTCACATTTACCTACCTTGAGAATTAGAAAGGCTGAAATTATTTCTGCTCAAATTGATTATGCTTGTTTGAAAATGTATTAACCTTGGGTAACTGGACATTTCAGCCATTCAGTCCATGATGGCTATTGTGACTGCTATTGCTATTCAGGGAAATACTGTAGGTTGTTACAGAGCAACTCTTGAGAGGAAGCCAGTCTTCAGTGTAGTGGTTTTGTTTCAGGATGCTGTCAAAATAGTCATTGCCAGCATAGTCACAGCATACGGTCCTTGATTTTGAAAAACGCTGAGCAGATTGGCATATTCTAGCAACACATTTGGATTGTAATGTAAAAATACAACTTGATTGCCAGCAGTCCTGTAGCATAAAAATGAAGCACTTGGTACTAGGATGGTGATCAGTAAAAGTGGAATCAGCATCCTATTTGCAGTCAGCTGGACAGTTTAGGTTTTTGTAGAATACTTGAGAAAAAAGCAAGGCCTCTTACTCTGTTTGAAAACTCTTAATGTCTGAATTTTCTAGAACTTTTTGACATTTGAGTGGCTGGGTAGGAGGACTGTACTTGGGTACCTCTTAGCACTTGCAATCAACTCCAGAAGCCTATTTTAGGAGTTGGTATCTTACTGAAGAGGACCACTCCTGCAAGGAGGCAAAGGTTTGTCTGCCATGAACACAGCTGCCCAGAAGTTTATTTACATGACTGCTTGCAAGGATTCCAGTGTGTAGCATTGCAGTGGGAATCTTGATCTGTTCCGCTTCACCCCTTTAAATCCATTAGGTACCTTCCTGTGTAGAGGCGTTAGAAGTGCTTAAAGCAAATGTGAAGGGTCCTGCTGATTTGTGATTAAAATTACTGTTTTCTGGTGTCTATTTTAATTGTTTTTGTTGTTGGATTGGGATGGTATTGCAAGTGTCTGATTGAAAGGAATGAAAGGAGTTGGATATGAAAGGTATTAAAGGAATGTTTCTATCCTACTTTGACTTCCTCTGTAAGCAACAGTGTCAGATCTGGTAATGTTAACATGATGTTTCTTGTAGGATAATCATGGGTCAAACCGGAAAAAAATCTGAGAAGGGACCAATTTGTTGGCGAAAACGTGTGAAATCAGAATATATGAGACTGAGGCAGCTCAAGAGGTTCCGACGTGCAGATGAAGTAAAGGTATGTTATCTTTCAGTTCTATTGCTTAAAAAATGATACAAAAATTTATTTTCTTCTGAAGTAGGAGTTGTCCTGCAGTTAACACCTGCAGTAACAATTTAAGTAATGAACTTGTCAACATACTGAAAACTTGTCTTAACTCTGTGATCTGATGAACAGGTATGATATATTCTATGTGATTGAATCAGGTATGCTAAGTATCAGAAGAGACTGTGGAGAGCAAGTACAGCAATTTCTTTAGCCACATACTCTTTATAATTCCAAGTAGAATTTAATTCCATGCTAAATCTCTGAGCCTCTAAACACGAGGACATGGTTTGAGTCAAAGAAAGGGACAATGAATTACATTGACCCTCTCTGACATCTAAACAAAATTTGCATTGTTGAGTTTTGAGCACTTTTCTTTTAATCCTATCGTGCTTTGTTTGGTTTTTTTGGTTTTTTGGCTTTTTTTTTTAGTAAATGTTGTAATGCCTTATGATGCTAGCAGGTGAATTTAGAGTCTTTGATTTATTTGTAATGTTTACAATTGTGATTAATTTTTAGAGTATGTTTAATTCTAATCGTCAGAAGATACTGGAAAGAACTGAAATCTTAAATCAAGAGTGGAAACAACGTAGGATACAGCCTGTTCACATCATGACTTCTGTGAGCTCATTGCGCGGGACCAGGGAGGTTGGTTAACATGTGTTGTGGTAATTTCGCTTACAAGGTTGTTAGCACGTTTTTGTTTTATTACTGGAAAGTTGACTGTTTTTTTTTTGTTTTGTTTTTGGTTTTTTTTGCAGCATGCTATGACTTGGCAGATAAATATTTTTCATACAAATCTTTTAAAGAATTTATTATTTACTTCAATCATCTGGCTTCTGGAAAGCAATAAATATGTAGCAGGCTACCTAGCTTTGAATGACACACAAAAGTGAAACTTCTTTTTTTCTGATACCGGATCATACCTCAGCATCCTTTAATCAAACTGGTTTGACTCGCTCATATTGGGAGTTTAATCTTGTACCTATTTAAGTTGACACCTGGTGGTACTTTGGCTCTTACTGAGTTAAAGCACATGAAAGCTATGAACATACCCACTTGATGAAGTCTTTTAGATTAATTGAAGTCATTGAACCACAGAGGTGTGCTAAAAGGACTTAAAGTTGAGTTGATGCAAGCTTGTGTTGCACAAGCTGGCTGGATGCTAAATTTGAAGAAAACACTTCCATGTTTGTGATGCAATTTGAGCG
The DNA here is from genome assembly GCF_023638135.1 of Falco biarmicus. Lineage (NCBI taxonomy): Eukaryota > Metazoa > Chordata > Aves > Falconiformes > Falconidae > Falco > Falco biarmicus. Next base: position 25,530,856 of record NC_079291.1, read on the forward strand.
CCTAAACTGGCTTTCACGTTGGTAGCTCAGTGCTTTAAACCTACTTCAACTTTCTGTATTCAGCTTAAGTTAATTTATCTTCTTTCTCAGTTGCTTTTTAGACACTTCTCCAAACTAAGCCAGTTTGAACATGTTCCACATGTAATAATCTGAAAAGCTAGCTGTTTTCAGTAGGATGAGAATGAAAAGACTTTACTGTCAATAGGTTAAAAAAAAAGAAAACAAAACACTTTATCTTCAAGGAAATTTGTCAGATTTTCCTTTTCCTAAAATTTCAGTTGGAAACTGTGTGTGTGTGTGTCACAGAGGTCCATTTGTGTGCATGCATGGTCAGATGCAAACAAGCAAGGACCTTTGCCTGAGTGTTTTGTTTTAAACATGATTGAATATGCAATTACTGATGTACAGTTCTATACCTATTATATGGCATTGTAGGATTGGAACATCTGATAATAATTGACACAGGTACACATCCAATTTTCACCTTTTTTTTGTTAGTAAAAGATCGTTCCTCACTGTTCTTCTTTCTTGTTGCTGCTTTTTTTTTTTAGCTCGATTCACTATTCTTTTATGTTAATTTCCTGCCTGAATTGATTTCCTGCCTGAATAGATAGAGCACACTAATTACTGCATTCAAATCCAGTCTCTGTCTCGTGAATCAGAAATCTTAATGCTTGATTTAAGATTGCCGTAATTTATAATGAGAGAAGTGAGACACAGAAATGGTGGGGTTTTTAAAAGATTACTTTAAAAATCTTTTTTTTTTGTTGTTTTTTTTTTTTTTTTTAATATGCTGAATTTTTTTAGAGTTGCATAGGACACTGGCTAGAAGTTTAGTGACCTGATGGAAAGGTTTTGTGAGAGCCTTCATGTGTTTGAAGACTGCAGGGCATCGCTGGTGATACAGGTTTTCTCTAATGGCTAGTCCAGTCATCATCAACCAGAGACCATAACGTGTCCTGTGTTGGCCTAATAAGCATCAAGCTGAGTTCCGTACCAAAACAATTGGGCAACGTAACTGAGACTTCGTACCAAACACTTCCAGTCGTTTTGACATAGCTCGTTTATCAGCCTGAGACTTCTAGTTCCAAAGATAAAAGTAATTATTTTTTTAATTTTGTATTTTTTTAAAAAGACATGGAAAATGTGCTGGATGGCTGCTAACTGGAAAACTAAGTGTTAACCTGAAATGTGAATAAAGGACTGGCATAGGACAGTCTTGTCAATATCTTGAGTATTGATATACACAGCAGAAATCTAACTTCATTTGCTGCAGATTAAAAAGAAAATAAATAAATCTGGCTTGTGTCATTCTACCGGGGTACTGTCTCTGTATACTGTTTGTTACATTACTTTGTGTATTTCTTTAGAAATGTGAAGCTCTGTTCATCTTTCCCTTCTGGAAAGGAGAAAGATCTTTTGTCTCCACTTCCTTTTTTCCTTTCAGGTAGCTATGATAGCTGTTCTAAACTTTGTTTTACCTACCTCCAAATCCTCTTTATTGTACTTTCCCTAGCTTTGTATGTTCCTGTCTTGCTTTTGTTTGTAACTTTTTTCAGAGTTCTTCGTACTGCTGTCCAAGTATTTGAGAAAAGTTGATCTGTGTCTGTTAACCGTTCAATAGATGCAAGAATAATCTAGAAGTTGTCTGTATTTCTGTGGCATGTTTATCTTTTGGAGGCTACATAAAACTCTGAATCTCAAAAAAACCCAAAAAGGAAGCCCTGTAGCTGAAAAAAGTCATTGACATGTCCAGAGTTGCATATTTAGGGTTAATTTTCATTTTTCAGTTTTGAGTGGTGAACATAATCAAAGGCTGGAGGATAGGATAAACAGACAATTATGGAGAAACGGCGCTGGAATTAGCAAGACATATGGAGTGTTTATTTCCATAAGATGTCTTGCTGGCATTAAAGTAAAATTTATTATTATTTTTAAACATAAGTAATATGATTTCTGCAGTGTATTGATCTGAAGCCAGGGGAATTCAGTAGCCTTTCTGATGGCTTGAGTAAATACCCTTAACATCAATGTACAGGCAACTGTTTTGCGATACCAAACATATTTTCTTTTGTATATTGTATAGTCTTGAGTAAAATACTATCACAGCCACTTACTATGTGGAAAAAGAACTATCACCATCTATTTAGTAAAGGTATTGACATAGAAATAATTCTTGTGTCTTTTTTTTCCTGCTAAACCTCTTCTTACTATTACGCCATAAAAATCTAATGCATTTTTCAAAGGCTGATAAGGCTAATTTTGACAAACACTTTGAATTTTTTGCATTGTAGAGTGTCCTGTGATTTTTTTTTTTTTTTTTTTTTTTTTTTTCCTGGTGTTGCTGTGTAAGTGTAACTTCAACCTCTTATTTCAGTGCTCCGTTACCAGTGACATAGATTTTCCAAAACAAGTCATCCCACTGAAGACTCTCAATGCCGTTGCTTCTGTGCCTATAATGTATTCTTGGTCTCCCCTTCAACAGAATTTTATGGTAAGTTTAGAAAAGTGCTGGGAGGAGAAATGTATGGAGAAAAGGGAGGGGGTAATTTTAGAAATAAACCAACAAAAAACTGTTGCCCGTTAACGTTCCCTGTCTTTTTGGTGTTGGTAATAAGGCACTAATGATTAGAAATAGGCTCCCCTGAAAAAAATTTTTTTTGGGGAAAAAAAAAAAGTAACTTTGATTGCAAACTAAACCTTTGTCCTCGTTAACCTGAGTATCTCTAAAACCTTGCTGTAAAGTGACCCCAAGGTTATTTAATTCAGATGACCAATTGACCAGCATACCTGTAGCATATAGTAATCCTTATGTAATAGAGGACTTAATCCTGAAATAGTCTCCCCGCATAATGGTCCTTCTTGTATAGTAACTGATTATAGCCTTTTCTAATTAGCTTCACTGTATGTAGAAGCCATAATGTTAGATTTCTGATGTAGGTATTTGACTGACTTGAAAAGCTTAGCTTATTACAAATCTTTGTCACATCATTTTGTATATGATCATCTTTGCTCACTGGTTATTATGATAATAATCATAGCAGAGTGATTTAAGTAACCAGTTTTATCAGTGTAGGTACAGAGTTCTTCCACACGCTTTTGTATGTGCTTTCAATTCATCAGTGGTTGGGTATTTCGCGCTGCTGCAGAATCCTGCAGAATCAGCAGGAAAGTTTATTTTCTTAACAACAGAAACCACAATTCTTCTGTGGTATTGGAATATATATCTGAGTATCAAGGTCTGCAGATTCTACTGATAAAATGTGGGAGTATTAATGCATTTAGTCTACATGCAGACAAAAAAAAAATCAACAGCGGAGTTCAGATTAAATTATAAGGCATGTTTCTGTGCTTGCTCTTTAGAGAACTTTAGATTTAGAGTCTTTATGTTGTTTTTTCTTATCTCTGGCAAAGCAATGCAGGGGTGATTTCCATTGCACGTTACTGTGGAAGAGAACCAAGGACGGGAGAATGAACTTGGCAAAGGCAGGCTTCCCAAAGCTAGGTAGCTTACTGTGTTTCAATAGTAGAAGCCTTTTGGAAACACCCTGCTAACCTTCGTGCTAGGAGCTAGTGTCGCTATGTTGAGCCAGTCACTGCTAGAGAAAAAAATTGTTGAACACAGATGAGGGTTTTATTTTATTAATGTAGTTAATGGTAAATGTGCTAAAGCAGTGAAGCTAGTTAGCTAACTGTGATAGCTAGGCATTTGTAGATTGTGAAAATAGCAATGCAGAAATGGTCAACTGAAAATGCAATTTTAAATTGTTTGATTGTAACTGTTGCTATCAGGTAGAGGATGAAACTGTTCTACATAACATTCCATACATGGGAGATGAAGTGCTTGACCAGGATGGTACCTTTATTGAAGAACTGATCAAGAACTATGATGGGAAAGTGCATGGAGACAGAGGTGAGCCCAAAGACGCAGGTATACTAATCACTTCTTTCTACATAAATAATTGTTGTCAGTGTTGCTTGTTAAGGCCTGATGCTTGATTGTTACAGTATTATCCCTAGAATCCATGCCTTGTGTAAACATTGGGGTATAACAGACTTCCTTATCTAAGTATATTGATTTGCATTTTCATAACGCTGCAAAGTATTAAGGTAATAGTATGGAGAAATTAAACACATTGACTTTTTCCCTGGTCTATAGAGTGATTCATCATAATGCCTAGTTGCAATGTGGAGAAGTCTTCAAATTTATGTTTGGAGCTTTGGAATATAATGTCCCTACCTGTCCTGCCTAGCAGAAAGTGGCAGAATTATGCAAAACTCTGGTAATGACAACACTTGTGGATGCAATTCGATAGAATAACCTCTTGTGGTTTTGGATTTTTTTTCCTTTAAGGAAGTTATTAGCTATTTAGAAACCTCTTTTCTATAAGTCAGCATATAGAGCAAAGTTGTATCCCTCTGTTGGTACGCTATGTATATTGTTTGGTGTAGTTTACCTCTTACTTTGTGTGGGGACTAGATGCGATGTCATCTATCTCTTAGTTTGCAAAAGTCTCAGTGAAGTAGCAACCTTTCACTTGCTCTACGTATCCACTCAGAACTGGCTTATACAAGCCTGAACTTTACAGTTGTGAAGGTTTCTCTGACTACACTGCTTTCCCCTTCACAGAAACATTATCCACCCACCTGCCTTTGCCCAAATGGGGAATTATTTCTTAAAATTGCTTATATTCCTGTTAATGCTGGAGTGACTGAGAGAGAGAACTACATCTTTTGAGTACATTGTATGCCACTCATGGAGGTTAAGCTTGCGACTCAGTAATAAATGCTACTCAATCCTACCTCAGTCGTGTTAAAGGCACCAGCTATCCTAAGGACATTATATTTCATGAGGAACATGAACTGTTACATGGGGTTTTGCCTTTGGATATTTGTACAGATTTACGGATTGCTGACATCCCTGTCGGAGAACGCGTTATGTCAAAATAGTGACGTTACTAGTAAATGAAATATTGATTTCATTTATTATTAAATCAGTCTAGATTTAAAATTAATCTTGTTTCGTAGTCTTGAGGTTCAAGTTTATGACGACAATTACTGTTATAGTTCCTTCAAAACTATATGTCAAAAGCAGAAAGATTTATTTTTATTTTTTTTTTAGTCTCCCAGTAACTAGTATTCTTGTGTGACTGTAATTAAATGTAAGTGCTGTGGGAATCTGAAATCCAGAGGCATTCCCATGCAGGAGTCAGGATTGTCAGCTAGCTCTGTAATTGCACTTTTGGAAGAGAAATTCAGTACTAACTTGTGTATGTTAAGCTGTGTTTAAAACATCCAAATGAAGTACCATGCCTTGTCTATTTAGGAATAAAACTATTAGTTTCCTTCAAGTTATTGTTTGACATCCAATCCCAGGCTAGGTTCAAAAGGATGGTGATTGGCACTACAGTCCTCACTCAGTTCACAGTTATTTTTTGAAAAACAGCAGCAGTCTCTGTCAACGCTAACTACGATGTTCCTCTCTGCAGAAATGCCGTATTGTCTGCGCTGCCCTCTGAATTTTACAGCAGAATCTAAGCTAATAAGCAGATATATGCAGCATTGTATCCTTCAGTTTTCTCTTGATTTTTTAAAATATAACTGTTTTCTTTTTTATCAGCTTGCCAGTGGGGTCTGTAGTGGGGAAGTGGATGCTATGGAACTACCAACCAAAAAAATCTCTCTGGAGATTCCCTAGCTATCCAAGGATAGCTTCATAGACTGTTTGCATGCATTTCCAGGCTGGCTTAACTCAACCGTGTTGGAATTGGGATTCTGGCATAAAATCTCTTAAATCGTCTAGCTAGTAAGTAATTTTATCTTCCAAGGAAGAGAGATTTATTTATGTCTGCTGGTATGAAGCACAGTGAGTCAGGAAAAGAAAAGTTTCAACAAGTTCCCCTGTTGTCAGTCTAAGAAATAAATACTGAGTATTTTTAACTCTTCTCAGTTCATAACTTGAAACTAAGACATGAAAAATACAGGACTGTTATTCATAAACTACAGCATTGGCCATAATTCAGGTATAGGGAGGATTAAGAATACTTCATATACACCTTGTGCTTTTATGTTCACTCCCAATTTTGCTGAATTTCAGAATGTGGATTTATCAATGATGAAATATTTGTTGAGCTGGTCAATGCACTTGGTCAATATAGTGATGATGAAGATGATGATGATGGAGATGACAATCCTGATGAAAGAGATGACAAGCAAAAAGATCGGGAAGGTAACAGGATGGGTATGTCTGTCTGCAGACTTTAGAAATTAAAACAATACCCCTTTTCCTTAATGACTCGATAAATTTGTTCAAACCCTTCTACTAGACAGTTTTCAGGTCTAAAGTAGCATAATTTTCTTCATCATTTCCTTTTCCATTTAGTTCAGGAGTTGTACAGATAATACTATGAAAGGCACTTCTGCCGGTTTTTGTTTATCTGCATACTGAGACAGTGAAATGCTCCAAAAATCAGTCAAGATCTGTCTAATAAATGCTTTGGTACTCAGAAAATGAAATACCATTCTAAAGTAGGCGGTTCTGAATTGCCATCTCCATCTGCTGGTGAAATAATGGTTTCTCCAAATTTTACTAGTGGAGTTCTCTCAGCAGGAAAGATCACTTAATGCAGTTTAAGTTGTCTGTAACTTAGAAATAAAAACCTTTGCTTCTTTTTTTATTAGGATTTTGGCGAAGTCCCCCTTTCTCTGAACACCTCCTTGAAGTAGCGAAGGAGCAGAAATATAATTTTTTTTGCTTTCCAAATTTTTTGCTTCTTTGACAGAGAAAGAAAGCCACCCACCTCGAAGATTTCCTTCTGACAAGATATTTGAAGCCATTTCCTCAATGTTTCCAGACAAGGGTACAGCCGAAGAATTGAAAGAGAAGTAAGAAGTATTCCTTAAGATATATTGCTGTGTTGCTTTATGAAACAAAGATTCCTTCGCTTCATTAAATACTTTTTGATTAGGAATGGTCCCCTTTGCATCTAGGTTCTGTGGCAATTGTGTAACTTCTGCAAGTGCTACTTGAAGGAAATTGGCTGTTCCCACAGAGTCAAACAATACAGAGGTGTTTATTAGCCTTCCTTTCAAACTACTGAAAATACTGGGGGCTTGTATGTGTTTAATAATCCACATTGGGTTTTTGAGGTGGTAAAATAACAGCTTCTGTTAGAAAAAAAAATAAAAGTCTCCTTATTGGAGTTAGCGAGTAATAGTGAGTAATGTATATGAGGAGATGACGGCCCAGAAAGTAAATGCATTCTTTCCTAGCCAATTTCACATTTGTATCAATGAGTATGGCACTAATAACTTGTTGCATCATTGACAGATTAACATTTCTAGCTGGCACGTATTTCTTAATATATTTTTTTAACTTGTCACTGAAAATGCAGAGCGGTACTGGAATCAGAAATTACTTTTTTAAAATATACTGAGTAAATAACTTCTATTTCTTTCTTTTAAGATACAAAGAACTCACTGAGCAGCAGCTTCCTGGAGCTCTTCCTCCTGAATGCACACCAAACATAGATGGACCAAATGCTAAATCTGTTCAGAGGGAGCAAAGCCTGCACTCTTTTCACACACTCTTCTGTAGACGCTGTTTTAAGTATGATTGCTTCTTACATCGTAAGTACAGTTATAGTGTGCTTGTATATCTTCTATTTTTTGCAAGTCAGGAAACCTAAAAGTACCATGAGATGCAATACAGGAGGAAGGAGAGAGAAGAAAAATGAAAGCAAGAATATCGCTAAAGTTTACTAGAACAACCTGTCCATACTGACATCATTTTGCAGTGAAAACTACACCTCAGAAACCTGAATGCACCTGTTTGGGGTAGTTTGTTATCCTTTTTGCATTTAGGAATTCATATAGAATTCCTGGCTTGGACCAACCTATAATGTTACTTCTCTTTTTATAGTCTTCAAGAAAACTATGTTGTTTTCTACTGCTGTTTTTGTGTTACACTTTCTCAGTTTGTGCATGGAGAATGGAATATTTTTCTCCATAAAAATACACAGTTATTCATCAGACTGGCTTAATTTTCCGGCAGGGAGAATGAATATCCAACTCTTATTCTCTCGGGTTACTTTCTAGCCACTTCACATGCACCTGGTGATTTGAAGAAGAATTGTTTCTGACAGTTGAGTTTTAGAAATTGCGGTATGCTTTCCAGTGAATTGTTTTCATGTTGCCCCATTCTTTTGGGGGCAGGATTTAACAAGAGCATTGGCAATGAAGCTCGTTTCCATTTGCAAGGTCTGAAGAGTAAGAGAGACTCTGAAGTGCTACTTGAGACAGTTTTCTCTGACAACTGAGCCAAATGTAAAGGGAACCTAACAGTCAAATGTGAAATGGTTTTGACTTGCAGTTAATACTATGATGCCTTCTATTTCAAATTAATTCTCTTTTGACTTAACTGTTTATTTGCATGTCCCACTGTGAGTGTGCATGCATGTTTGTTGGGAAACCTTTGCGCTTTGTCAGCAGCTCCTCATCCAGCACACATGCAGTCTGCCTGTATTTGTACTTCACACTGAAGGTTTTACACAGTGCTGCTGCTTTGTAGTATCCCTTAGTTGCCTTTCAGTTTCAGGAGGAACTGGGGTTGTTCTCAGATGGTGGGGAGAGGGGAAGCTTTTCCTGTTCCTAGTTTCTTCAGTATTTGTGGCTTTTGGAGTTAGGTCTGTTGGTTTCACTTTCTTGCATTCTGTTGGCAGGTCTTGCCTGAAAATACAAAGAAAGAAGCTCTTGCTTCTGAATAATGTTTAAGAACAGTAAGTTTCTGCAGCTTGCTGCCTTGTCCAGCCAGCTTCAACATGGTGTGTTCTGTGAAGCTGTAGGTTTTGTTTAGGATTATCTTAGTCGCTTAGATGACTCATTCCAAGAAGCATTGAGTGCAGCCTTAGTCTGTAGGACAGGGAAGCAAAGCTGTATGCTACCTCTTGGCAAATGCATTCATCTGGCAGTGGTTTAATGAGTTCTTGACACTCTGAATAGTCTATCAAGGAGATTGAGTGTCAGTCTGGTTTTACTTCTTCAAAAGGATTTTGGTTTTTAAGTCAACAAGAAAGCATTGTCCAGACATAGTGAGAACAAACTTTTTCTTGTAGCACCCCAGAAGGCTTTAGGTACTTATGCAGCAGTGGGTTTAGGCCATTTTTCTCACTAATTTTATAAACTTGTGGGAGTTTTCTAGTGAAGATATGTGCTCCTCTACAATACACACATATTTGATTACTTACATAGTTTATATAGATTTGCCTTTCATCGTCATTTTTGCAGATTGTTAGAAGTAGAACTGAAAGGATCCACAGACCACATTTTGTTACTTGTTACTCTGGGGAACCTGGTATTAGCAGTCCATGGTTTTGAGGCACCAACTCAAGTTCTTTTCGCTGGTGATTTTTTGATAAGTGCCTTAAACAAGTCAATATTCTTTCCAAAGTGTTCCATGTCCAAGGCTTCATTTTTAAACCATACTTAGTACTTAAAAAGGCCCAAACCTTACGTCATCTCATCAAGTTTTCAGGGCCATAGCAGAAAGAAGGAAGAATAACGCTTCCACCGTGGAGGCATTAAAGATGTACTTTTGTGTCAAGATGGAGTGTGAAATTACCAGTTATGATAATGCTTTTCATGAGTTTATGCAGCACATGCATTGTCACTGATAAAAATTATGTTTGATACTTGATTGTTGCAAAGGGATCTCTTGAAGCTTGATTTACACATTCACTGTGTAGCCTTCAGACTGCACACTGAATGTAGTAAACTGATGCTTCAGACCCTGTTCCCTGAGACATACCTAAATCCCACCTCTACAATGACTGGTCACTGCTTTGGATGCATTGCTTCCTTCTGCTTTTGTCTATAGTAACACCAAAGGAAGAGATTGTTTTCTTTCTGTGTGTCTGTCTCTCTGTGTGTCTGTCTAGAGCTAAGAAGTTATCTGTTAAAAACTGACAGTGTCAGCTGTATGACCTTTTTGCTTTCTGTGGAATTTTAAGATTGTCAAAATCCACCAGACTCATTGCTGGGAATAAGTAACTCATCAAAAAAAAATACTACTCTGGTTATTGGAAGGCTGAGTGTCTCTCTGCAACAATTTAATAATTGAACTTTTTTAAAAAATAGAATGGTGTTCTGGCTTCTGCACATGACTTTTGATGAATTACTTTGGTAGCATGGTGGACTGCAGTGATCAGATTTGTACTTCAAAAGGTGCACATCTCCAGAGAAGGCATAGAGAATAAAAAAAAAAAAAAAACCAACCAGGAATTCTATTAGGTCTGGGTTTGATTTTTGTAATTCCCCCTCTTGGAATCCATTTTTGTTAAGATTAGCCTTATTTTATGGCGTTTCAAATCTCTGTTCTAGAACATTTGAGTTAAATATTAGAAAAGTTATCATTAGATTTTTACGTGTCAAGTCCCCTTGACGACCTGGCAATCCCTTTATGTGCAGGTGATGACATTACTGAAAAAACTTGTGTACCGACTTCATTTGCTGACAGCAAGGAATTATGCCTAAATGTCTGGACTAACAAAGAATTTAGAAGAAGGAAAAATATCAGGTAGGGAGAATTTCCCAAATAGCTTGACTGTGAAGCAAATGTACATTTCAGGCTAAACTGTTGCCTGTGTACTTTCACATTATGAAAAATATGAGAATTGAGCCCACTGGGGATGAGGCAGGTAATAAATCTCAAAGACAGAAAACATGCTCAGTGAAGCAGTTTTAGAATGACTTTCTTAAGGAGATTATTGAAGAAATACAGAGTTTAGTTATTTAGGAAATTCTACAAAGTCGTCTTTGATTTTTTTGTAAATAATTCACTGCTGATATTTGCAAGATTCATAATACAGCTATACAAGCATTTTTATGTTTTTCTTGGGTCTTTTCTTTGTAACAAGCCTTCCAAAAATTACCTCACAACAGCAGTGGTAGATTCTGACTATAATTATCAGTACTACACTATGTTGAGTGTTTTTGAAATAGTGGGATACAAGATATATGATTCGAATATGGAGTACCAGATAAAGCATATTTTTGAGGTCTCGCTGATTTAAGAAGTCAAATGTTGATTTGTTTCACTGCATTTCAAACTAAACATTTCTTCATCATCTAAAGGCAAACAATTTAAAAAACCCAACCTCATTTTAGGACCTTGCACAGATGAAATTGAGAGAGTGTTTGCATCTGCAAGCAATGTAAAAAGAATAGTTTTGATTTCTGTGAATTGCAGCAGTCTGATACAGATCATGGCTTGCAAATGATTTAATGGGGTTTTTTTTGTGTCATTGCAAAATTATTTTCCTTGTGGTATGGAGAGAGGGTAAAACAGTTACATGAGAAAAAACCAAAAAAACAACCAAAAAACCCCCACCAAACCCAAAACCCTGAATGAATGAAATGGTATACTGTGCAAATTTAAAGATGCAGTGTTGAAAAATGTGGGGGTTTTCCCCTCCACTTTTGGGTGGGGAGCAGCCATCATCTCTTCCTTTCTAAAAATCTGGGATAAGGTAGAATAACTTGTAATTACATTGCAAGGTTTCTTTGTTATTTAACATATTTTACCTACAGAATGTATGAACACTTCAACGATATGTAAAACATATGAGAAGTGACATACCATGTAAAAGCTTTTAACTGGAATGTGGGTGAAGAAAGAGTGCTGATAGCAATAATAAGCACAATTTACATTTCTGTACTTTCTTGTAAATAATTTTTATGTATCTATATATCATACATGGAAAATCAAAGCTTTTTTGTTTTCTGATTTATAAAATGTAATATATTTCTCTGGAGAAAGTGATGCAATATTTAATTAGTGATACTTTTCTATTGTTTATAGCTTTTTAAGAAAGCTTTGGAAGAATACATTGCTTCCTTGAGGTTCCCATGTGCTCCTGTCATTAATACAGGCATTGTACAATTTATGATTTGATCGCCATTATGGGAGGGGAGCATGAAGTGATGGTTCCAAGATGAGTGGTTTCATCAGAGAAGCTCTCTTAAAGTGCTCACCACGACTGGTCACCTTCCCCACTGGTGCCAAAACAAGTGTTTGTGAAGCTATGCTGCAAACCAGATCACTGAAATGAGATTTGCTTTTAAAAACTTTCTGTGAAGGCCTACGTGAGCTGTGCCCACATTCTTTAAAAGGGAAGGGACTGCATTCAAAAGGTTCAGTCTTGAAAGTGTAGTGGACTATTACGAAGAGAAGCCTTGTTTAGAAATCGGTCTAGAAACCAGATGAGTAGGAAAGCCTATGGTGGTGGCTTGTTGAAGGAGAAAGATGTGTGTGGGTTGGTACAGAACAGCCCTTACAGATTAATAGGGGATAGAGGAGAGGGATTTCTTCTTTCAGTTTGAACATTAGCACTTCTTATTCACTGAGTGTTGAAAAACTTAACTGCTAGTTATGGTTGCCTAGCTTGAACTGTGGTAAAACCACAGCGTAAGTGCTTTTGAAGTGCTTGGGAATCATGCATTTTCAGATTGGTGTCTTTTGTAGCGTTAGGAAGCCCACAGGTAGCACTGAGTGTTGGTGGTTTTTTTTTTGTTGGTTTTTTGCTTTGTTTTTTTTAACTTGAGTGCATTCTCCAGTTTTGTTCCTTGCAGTTGTATACTTTTTAGGGGGGAAAACTATTGATAGATAGATAGATATCTGTATATTAAACCCAGAAAATTTTGTTCCTTGAGAATGAAGAAATTTCTTTTAAAAGAGAATTGCAGAAAACTAAGCATGGTATTTCAAAAAGCTCCTAGTATAATCTGGAAACATGAGTATGTGAGTTCTGGTGAGAATCTAGCTGCATGTTTTCCAGGCTTCAGTTAAGGTAGTGTGGTTTAACCCAGCAGGTAGCTAAACACCACACAGCTGCCTGCTCGCTCCCCACCCCCACCCCAGTGGGATGGGGGGAAAGTGAAATTCATGGTTGAGATAAAGACAGTTTAATAGGACAGAAATGGAAGGGAAAATAATGATAAAAGAATTAGAATGCATAAAACAAGGTGACACACAATGCAATTGCTTGCCACCTGTCAACTGATGCCCAGCCAGTTCCCGAGCAGTGGCCTCCAGCCAGCTTTCTCCCTAATTTATATACTGAGCATGATGTCATATGGTATGGAATATCACTTTGGCCAGTTTGGGTCAGCTGTCCTGGCTGTGTCTCCTCCCAGCTTCTTGTCCCTGCCAGCCTACTTGCTGGTGGGGTGGTATGAGAAGCTGAAAAGTCCTTGAGTTAGTGTAAACAGTGCTTAGCAACTACTAAAACTTCAATGTGTTATCAACATTATTCTTATCCTAAATCCAAAACACAGCAGTGCACCAGCTACTAAGAAGATTAACTCTATCCCAGCCGGAACCAGGACAGTAAGGGATATGAAAGAGTTCCCAAGACTTCAGCAAAGCCGGGAAAGTCAGTCTCTGAAAACATCCTGCTGTGAGGCAGGGATGGCTCGGGCAGAAAGTTGGTAGAGATGAGCTCTGGCTAAAGGAATGTGTAGGAAACTGCCATGCTGTTATGAAGGTGCTTGTGTTGCATCTGTAATGTGCCTGGCTCTGCTCCATTCAGAGTCACCCTTCTGCAGCTTATACAGAGCTATACAGTCTGTCAGGTACATGAGCAGACACTTCTCTGCAAGTCGCAGACTTAATTGTCGTTGTTCTGATCCATAGTGACTGTGCGATGCTAACTTATTTTTACCCTGCAGCTGGGATGTAGGAACTGAACTCTTATCACCTGACAGCTTAGTTGGAGTGCTGATAAACTAATAGAGTAAAATCGCTTGTGCGTCCTTCTCACTAACAAGAAGGAAAAGTGGGTCTATTACTTTTCCAAAGTATGTGGGGTTGGATTTTTTGACAAGATAGAAATTGAACACCTGAATTTTATGCATTGAGAGATGATCACACATTATTAGGTGAAGCCCTGAATAATTCTTTTTAATACGGTAACAGAAGTAAAGTCTGTTCTGTTTGTGGGGAAAGGAGATATAGTAAGTCTTCCTTGATACATGAAACAAATGTGGTGATATCTTCACTGATGTAAACGGGCATATGTGAAACTTACCCCTGTGCTGTCTCTGTGTGTTAAAGTGGTAAGTCAGATGTCACTAGACGGGGTTTATTTTGCAGGTTTTTTTTTTCCATTTGTTATCATTTTTATTCTGATTTTAGTGAAGTCTTGGTAAACCTTGTGTTTTAGATACTGTTTGAGGTTAGGTATTTAATGTATTTTTTGTATTAAAGCTTACAAATGTGATGTTTTGATTTAACAGCATTCCATGCAACTCCTAATACTTATAAACGAAAGAATACAGAAACAGCATTAGATAATAAGCCTTGTGGACCGCACTGTTATCAACATCTGGTAAGATAATTTCATATGTTAGAATTCACTAAGTGCTAGCGCTAGCTGCAATATAGCAAGCTACACTTAGTGTAAGAACATGCTGGATCTATGATACTGCATATCCTTGTGGGCTACTCGCAGTCTATGATCTTATCTTCAGTTTGTGTGAAAGAAGTTAACTTTCAATCACCTAAGTAGGAATAGTTTTAGCTCTTATTAGATGTAGCCTGATATTTGTAGGGAAGAAGGATTATTATCACCTAATAAAACATTGCTGCTATTGTGTCTGGTCTTGTCAAAAAACTACAGACTTAGCTGTTTCGCAAGTTGCATCACAAGTAAACATTATAAAGTTTTTTTTAGTTTGCTGGAGGCGAATTCCATCCAGTATTTGTGCTGTTAAGAAACAAAGGATGGAAATTAATAAGGTGAAATCCTTAGTAATGTAATTTCGAATCTCCCTCATACATCCCCTGATTTTTTTAATACGAGAAACCATGTAATTTTCCAATTTAAAAACTTGCTATGTGTTGTCATACCCCTTTCCACTAGAAAACAATTATGAGTGAAAAATCATGAGTGATTGATTGCATTTTAAAAAAGTGCAGAATGTGTATTGTTTAAGCGCCACTTACAAGAAGTATTGTATTTTGAAGGATATCCTCTGTGGGAAATTCTCATTCCTTTTCTGTCATCTAGGAAGATAGGAACTTCCTATGGAATTATTTTTCCTTTGGTAGCCAAAACAAAAGTATAACTGAAATACCGACATAAGTACTTCATAAGTAAATGCAGATTTTTTTCACGATAGCATCAAAAGTACATATGCTCATGGTTAAAGTACATTTAACTCAAATTTGTGTGTGCATGATTAATTTGTAGAATAATGCAGTTATACAGCATTCAGGTAGAATGTGTTCTCCCTCAGTCCCTGATCATAGGTGAAAACACTTTCTAATTCCTTTACTGAAAATTTGCATGTTTTGTGTTTAGGAAGGTGCAAAGGAATTTGCAGCTGCCTTGACTGCTGAGCGTATAAAGACACCACCAAAGCGCCCAGGTGGCCGCCGAAGGGGAAGGCTTCCAAACAACACCAGCAGACCCAGCACGCCGACAATAAATGTATTGGAATCAAAAGACACAGATAGCGATAGAGAAGCTGGAACTGAAACTGGAGGAGAAAACAATGATAAAGAAGAAGAAGAAAAGAAAGATGAAACATCCAGTTCCTCTGGTAAGGCTAGTCAATGCTTCTTTATTCAATTAGCTACAGTGCTTGAGAGGATAAAAATAATAAAATAAGCAAAAGGTTGGGCCATGCGATTGTAGAAACCAGGTATTTGGCATGTATGGAACTGAGTGAAAAGACTGAGTAATAATACGAGTTTAATCAAATAGGACCCTATAAGAAAACTTCCAGATTGTCTAGATTTCTTTATAGAGGTGAGATCATATAATTTCAATAGCTACTGTTACCTAATTTTTACCTTCGTTAAGAGGTATGTGAAAATTGCTGTTTTGTGTGGCACTTAAATAAGAAACAACAAAAACCTGGGATATTTTAACTACAGTTAGTAATTTGCCATTTTTAAGGGCTGTGTAAAGTTTTTGAAACATAGCCTTACATTGACCCATACTCTCAATTTATTACAGAAGCAAATTCTAGGTGTCAAACACCGATAAAGATGAAGCCAAATATTGAGCCCCCAGAGAATGTGGAATGGAGTGGTGCAGAAGCCTCTATGTTTAGAGTTCTTATTGGCACCTACTATGACAACTTCTGTGCAATTGCCAGACTGATTGGGACCAAAACATGCAGGCAGGTAAGAAGGGAATCTACTTACTAGGGATGATAGATAGCATTTTACTTTTAAAACTGAAGTATAGAAATACTAGTATTGATTACCAAAACAGAAAATGAATTCTTTTTCTTGGTTTTCCCAAGAATGCTATGATCCAGAATTCATGCCACAAATATATAAAAGTTAGTTTTAAAACTGTTTTTAAATTACATTGACAGGAGGTTTAAATTAGACTATCTGTTCTTAAATGACAAAAATAATCAACTTTTAAATGTATTGAAAAGAGACTATGGCTGGATATAATCTGTAAGTTGTTGGTTGGAGGAAATCATACTAACTTAGAAAATGAGCAACCTTCTACTAGTGAGAGATTTATCGTGGATGTATTATGGTATCTCTTGTTAGGTGTATGAGTTTAGAGTAAAGGAATCTAGTATTATTGCTCCAGTCCCTGCTGAAGATGTTGATACTCCTCCCAGAAAGAAGAAAAGGAAACACAGGTAAATCTGTTACTAAATAACCTTAGCATAACAATAAATTGAAGATACAGGGGATAAGAACAGAAAGTATTTTAGAGGAAAAGTCACGCAACTCTTCTACTTTTGCTTCCCAAACCAAAACTTGCAGCAATAAAACAAAAAGGTGGTTTGGTTTCAGACAAAAGTCTTACCACATTGGCAATTATAACCTTCCTCTTCTCTTCCCCTCTCCCTTCTTTTTAACCTCTTTAACAGCCACATTCTTGTAGGTGTATTGTTGCAAGTCGTCAAACTAAGTTTAGATTAGAAATACTCTACACAGCTTGTTATAAAATTCAAGATATTGTGGTATAATTTTGTTTACAGCAATAAGCAGTACATTTAAAAATGTTATAATGGGATTCAATAATCGTTATATGGTATTTTGTAAATTAAAACTTATGGGGGTTTTATGGTGAAGTGTATTACATTAAGATTCAGATGACAAGGAAAAATGTAGCAAACTAGTAGGATTGCCTTTTTTTTTTTTTCTTTGAGAGACTGAATGTTCCTTTGTAGCACCCCAGCTTCATTATCAACTAGAACTCCAGCTGAAAAAATAGGTTAACAAGTTATTATTTGAAGTGAAGCTACAACGAAGGTCAAAATCAAGCTTTTTGCTGGAGCCCCAAAGACCACCTGAAACAATTTCTGTTGAAATTGTAAACTTGGTGGCTACTGTCAGTGAAATGCATTTTTCTTTGAGAATCCTGAGGTTTGAAAATGCGACCCTGCATTGATTATTTTTATTTCCAGGGGTAAAAACGTGGGAGGTAAAAAGCTAACTGAAAACTAGTGAGAACATTTCTTTCTGCAAGCAATAAGTACACTTTTTTTCCATGAAGTTTCCCATTTCTCCCTTTAGCTTTCCTTATTTTCCCTAAGTTTGTTCTTCCAGTTCTTCTCCCATCAATTCTTGTCTTAGCTTGTCTGTTTATTATTTTCAGGCTTAGTGAAATTCTTGATACTGGCTCAGAGATACTGTTGATGTGGAGTAGAATGTTTCTGCTTTGTAGCATAGAGGCAGCTGATGTGAGCTAGGAAAAGATTCAGCAAGCATCTGGAAGAGATTCTGTTTTCAGCAAAACTATTGATTTAATGCTCTAGGCACAGTTTTCAAGTTTTGGGGCATTTCATGGGCTTGTGTGTTTGAATCTGGAGTTAGTAGCCATAGTGCAAGTTTGGAATATGCATTTGGGAATTAGCTTGCTTTCAGATTCTTGCAAATAGCTATGAAAATGATGCCACTACATCTGTTTGAAAAGAGCAACTATAAGACTCAAATGCATTTTGAAGCTGAAATGGATTGTGTGGTTACCAGGCTGACATTGTTTTGGAGGAGTTTGAGACTTTTTTTTTTTTTTTATTGAGTAGGTTTTTTTTCCCCAAGTAAATAAAATCACATATCATTTTAGGGGGTTTCTTGATGTTTTGTTCTTACTAGTTGCCAATATAAAAACTTTTATGCTAGCCATTTAGTTCTGAAATGCCTTTTAATTCTTTTAACTCTCACTGAAGGAAGGAGATTATTTTTTTTTAATTTGATTTCACAGAATATGTGGCAATCAAGCTGTCTCCATTCTTCTATGTGCAGTAGGCTTTTAAGACAGGAAAACCTTTTAGCCCGCCTACATACTACTGTAATCTGAGCACTCCCTAAAGATGTCCTGCAACTAGCAATTGGGAAAACCACCTGGAAGTCTTTTCTTATATTTCTTTGAGTTGAATTTGTTTACTCCTGGAGTAAATTCAGCCCTAGAGCCAGGAAGGCCCTTCTGTCCTGTTTGCGCTTTTCCACTGTGAACCTGGTCCACAGGTTTTCCGTGTGTATGTGTGGCAAACAGCCTTTGAGCAAAAGCAGCACTCACGCCAGAGAAGAGCAGCAGCAGAAGGCTGCTTTTAATGCCCTCTTGTAACTGATTTGATAGCAGATTTGCTTACAAGACTTTACCTATTTCCCATGCAATCTTGGTGCCCATAGTATCATTTAGGTTGGAAAAGACCTTTAAGGTTAAGACCAACTGTTAATCGAGGACTGCCAAGTCCACCACTAAACAGTATCCCTAAGCACCACATTTATGCATTTTTTTGAACACCTTCAGGAATGTTGATTCCACCACCTCCCTGGGCAGCCTGTCCCAGTGCTTGAGCACCCTTTCAGTGAAGAAATGTCTCCTAATGTCCAATCTAAACCTCCCCTGATGCAATTTGAGGTTGTTTCCTCTTGTTCTGTCGCTTGTTACCTGGGAGAAGGGACCACCGCCCCCCCCCGCCTACAGCCCCTGTCAGGCAGTTGTAAAGAGCAAGAAGGTCCCCCCTGAGCCGCCTTCTCTCCAGGCTGAATCCCCCCAGCTCCCTCAGCTGCTCCCCATCAGCCTTGTGCCCCAGCCCCTTCCCCAGCCCCCTGCCCATCTCTGGACATGCTCCAGCCCCTCTGTGTCTTTCTTGCAGTGAGGGGCCCAACACTGAACACAGGATTCCAGGAGCAGCCCCACCAGTGCGGCTTACAGGGGGATGGGCACTGCCCTGGCCCTGCTGGCCACGCTGTTTCTGTTACAGGCCAGGATGCTGCTGGCCACCGCCCAGGCCCTTTCCCACCGGCAGCTCCCCAGCCCCTGCCCCTCACCTGCAGCTCCTGGGGCTGGTGTGACCCAGGGCAGGGCCCAGCACCAAGCCCTTGTGACCCTCACGCCACTGGCCTCGGGCCCTTGGCCTGGCCTGCCCAGCCCCTGCAGAGCCCTCTGCCCCCCAGCAGATCAACGCTCCTGCCCAGCTTGGTGTCCGCTGCCAACTGATGGAGGGTGTGCTCCATCCCCTTGTCTGCACCATCGGTGAAGATGTTGATCAGGACTGGCCCTGCCACCGAGCCCTGGGGACACCCCCTGTGCCCGGCGCCAGTGGGATGGAGCTCCATTCCCCACTGCGCTCTGGGCTCGGCCCTCCAGGCAGCTCCTAACCCCATGCAGAGTGCCCTGGCCCGGACAGGAGCAGCCAGGTTCTCCAGGAGATGCTGTGGGAGATGGTGTCAGTGCCCAGGTAGACACTGCCTCGTCCACTGGGTGGGTCATCTTGTTGTAGAAGGAGACCAGGTTCATCAGGCAGGGCCTGGCATTCATAAACCCGTCCTGGCTGGGCCTGACCCCCGGCTGTCCTGCACATGCCTTGTGATGGCACTCAGGGTGATCTGCTCTGTAACCTTCCCTGGCACTGAGGTCAGGCTGACAGGGCTGCAGTTCCCTGGATCCTCCTCCAGCCCTTCTTGTTGTTGAGTGTCACACTGGCTAACCTCCAGTCTGCTGGGACCTCCCTGGTTAGCCAGAACTGCTGATAAATGATGGAAAGGGGCTTGGCAAGCTCCTCCGCCAGCTCGGTGGGTGGGTCCCATTCGGCTCCATAGGTTTGTGCACTTCTAAGTGGAGCAGCAAGTCACTGTTTTCTCCTGGACTATGAGCTGGTTGCTCAGTATGCCTGTATTGAACAGCTTATGTGGCTCTGCCTAGAGTTCTGGGTGCCTTTTTATAGGGATTTAAAGTTTTACTGTTACCAGGCAAAAGGTGCAGCTGAGGCATTGACATGGATTGTTATGTCCCACCTGGTTGGAAGGCTGTGTCTTAGAGTGGCAGGGAGGCTGTGGATAAAATAGGATTTAGGAGACTGAAGAGAAGTCTTTGAGTGATGCCAGAAATATCAATCACTACAAAGACTTAACTACATATATTGACATAATTGGCACGTATTTTGAATTTCAGTGCTGTTTCTGGTAGCAGAGTATCCCTGTGCAGAGAAAGAAATGTGAGTGTAGCTTTTTCCAAAGAATGTGTTTCTGCTGCCTGATGATAGTAGTGCCTCCTTAAAACTCTGGCAAAACCTAGTAGGTTGTTAGCAGAGAAGAACAATATTTTTGACAGCTCTGATCGTAATGCTTCTGGAAACACTTGTTTTCTAAGCTGGCTATCCTGCAGATGTCAGCAGCCAGATGTACAAATCCACCTGCTTGGAAATCTGCTACTGACTTTTCAATTTGCCTTTTTTTTTTTTTTTTTTTTTTTTTTTTATGAAGCTTCAAGTTGTGAGGGCTTTCTCAGCTTTCTGTCTTTTCATTACCTTTGCTTCTTGGTGCATGGGACCACATCTTGCCTCTTGTTTCTGGTTAAGATAGCAGATTATAGGGCAGATAGATCAATTAGTCCACCTTTAGTATGATACTCATTCAGGCTTCAGCTTTCTGCATTAATTTGCCGTGCTTTGTGGCAGTTTTTGAAAGTTACAAGCCGAAATTGTGCTAATCAAACCTTCTGTTGAACTGGTCAGTGTTGGCAGCTTACTTCATGGTGTTTTCTGTCATTCACCACAATTCATGCTTGTACTTGGTGTCTCCAGCTCCTTTCTTGCTAGGTTCTCTCCCTCCTGTGAGACCACTCTCTGTTACAAGAGTGGCTAAGCCTTTGCCATGTGTGGCAACGTGTTCAATTCTCTATTTGGTTTGAGTTGTTAGTATTAATGTTTTATTGATGGTGGCAATCCTTGTCATATTCAGGTAACCTTGTCTATACAGTCTATACTTTCCCATGGAAACCAAGAAGTCTCAGCTGGCAACTAGTCAGCAAGTGGCATTTTACTTTTAAAGTATTAAGATAGTGCTTACCTGGGGTGTGGGGGAGAAATCATACTAATTGCTAATGAAATGAGGTTTGAAGAAGTCTGTCCACAGAAAGCTTTTAAGGGATTGGTATGCCAGGTCTTACTGTCTTGGGCTGACAGACAAACTTCTGTGAAAGAGCTGTTCAAAAATACGGTATGTGTTACATTTGCTGAATACCAGCCAGACAAAAAAGAAAAGCAGTTTGATGTGCCTTACAGTAGTATAAGTCAAAACTGTTTTCCTTCTTTCAGTTATATAGGAACTGTCTTCAAAGAGTCAGCATCTCATAATTCATAAATAAATGTTGGTAGCCTTTTTTTCTAGAACGAGTCATACTTAATAGGAACGTTATCTATTCATTATAGTGCTCTGTAACACTGATTAGTCTTTGGGCTTGTTCCTTTCCCTCAGCCTCAGTTACCTGGACAAGCCTGCTTCTGTGGGCTCCTAACCTGTGGGGGTGCCGAGCTGGCTGTTGAGCACTTCAGTCTGACTTAAGTTAGAAAGCTTTGAAAGGGCAATTGCACAAAGAACCTTGTTTACACAAAGTGTTTGTATGTGGTGGTGGGGCCAGCACATCATTCAGTTAAAGTAGAAGTTGATACCATGCTTTTATGAAAGAAGTAGCAGTTAAAAAGTTCTATTTAAGTAGTTACAGCAGGAGATACATTTTTCTGAGTGTTGTATTCACTGAAAGGCAGGATAGCTTTCTAAGTGTCCTGTGCTGGGGATTTTTGAGTATAGTGTTCACCAGTATTTTGGACTGCTAAGTACATCTGCCCAGAAAATGAGGTTGCTAGGTGCAGCTAGCAGTGTATTCTTTGGTCAGGGAATGAGGCTTCTCCCATATTCTCTTAACATTGCTAGATCATACACTAAGAAAGCTCAAGAAGTATAAGCTTTCTAAATTTCTTACAGTTTGTTCACTGAAATTCAAGTGCTAACTAAAATGCATAGATTTGAAGTAAAACTAAACCTACTGATTTTTCCTTTTAATTTTAAGGCTACTGAAATTTAAGTCTGGTTTTCTTTTTTGGTACCAAAGGTCAAGACAGGTGTTTTTGCTCAATTGTGTGTGACACAGCTTTTCAAGGATTAGTAGACATTTCCTGCACTAAGAACTTGCAATCTGACATGGATACAAAATAAAAGGGGTAATTGTAACTTGCAAGAACTTTATAGTGAGATATGTTACCGTAACCAAAAGCATGATGTTATTAAAAACAAACAAAACCCAACAAACAACCACACAATAAAAACACTGTTTCCTGCAAATGGAGTGCTTAGCAAAGCTAATGGGGAAAAAGGACACTGGAGGAAAACCCTAAGGACATGAAGGCGTACAGACTTTGAAGTAGAAGGGAAGAGGCTTAGCACAGTACCAGTGGGTAGAACAAACTGGGAAAAGTCCATCCAACCAGAAGAAATCTGAGGCTGCATCAATGTGGCTGTGCCAGACAGATGCGATCCCTGCTCTTATACACTTGGGAGCTCAGCACATGAAGGTTGTTACCTGGCTGCGATCTCTGGGAAGCCACCAATGTGGTACAATGTGACAGACCTTCACTCCCCCATTTAGACATGTTCCTCCCTATCTGCAATTCCACATCCTTCCTTCCAATGCTGCTGCTGCCTGCTTAGAAGTAGCTCCAGCAGCCTCCTCTTTGCAGGTTTTCTTTCAAGGCCATCTGCATTTAAGCATCTCTTTAGCCTGGGCTGGAGGCGGGGGGGGGGGCTGCTCGCCTGTACAATTCTGGGACTAGCAGAATCGTATGGGGAGGGGGAGGGAGCAGCCGGTGGAGCGTCGATCTTGTCAGCTGCAGGAGCCTGGGACAGGGTGGTTCTGCTGCAACCACTTCTGGTTGGTGTGCAGCTCGCAGGTGTTCACAGTACCAGCGGCTTTCCCGTTTTCATTCAAGTGTGGGTGCAGCTCCCTTTCCCAGCCCACTGCAGGAGGAGTTCCTGTCAACCTTTTTGTGTTTGTTTTGTGTTTTTGCAGGTTGTGGGCTGCTCATTGCAGAAAGATACAGCTGAAAAAGGGTTAGCATCTTTCCATTCAATTTATGTCCTGAATTTTTAAGATCCTACTATTGCATTTTTGGTTTTGTTTTTTGGGGTTTTGGGTTCTTTTTCTTCCTAATGTTAGGCCATTATATACATTTCATGGGGAGCTACAGATTATAGGGGGAATAAAAAGAAAAAAAGTAAGCTCTCATTACAGATATTGTAGGGACAAAAAGGTACTGTTTGGGTTATGTAACTCGAAGAACTCTGTATAATTGAATGAAAAGGGGAGGAGGCTGAATTTGCAATCTTTTCAGTATGGCCTCATTGAAGTACAGATAAAAATGTTATTAACAATAGGAGCTGCAGTAAAAAGCGGCATTTGTTTTTTTAAAAAACCAGTTTATTTTAGAAATAGTTATCTGAAAATTTGTCGAGAGTGGTTGGGACTTCTAGCAACATAAATAATTGATGAGTTTGTGTGTGTGTCCTTTTTTGGTTGCTGATTGCTAACTTGAGCATTTTTACAAATACATGCAAACACAACACAAGCTCAGGAGTATTAACAGCATGTGTAATTTACATAGCACTGAATTCTCCTAGCTGCTCGTTAGGTAAAGCTCTAAACTTGCCCCCAATAGTCCCTCCTTGCCTATAAAACATTAGCATTGTCTGTATTGGAAAATTGATTTGGGAAAGCACAGTGGTATAATGACCAGGTGTTATTTTGCCAGTCTGTCTGTTTGAAAGTTGACTGTTGCTCTAGGGTAAGAATTACATTGGGTATTGGAGCAAATTTACTTTGCTGAATAATCTCAGTGTTATTCTAGAACACGTTCACATAGGGAATTATACCATTGTAGTTTCGTATTTCAGTTTTCCACAGTAAACACTTTTCAGCTCCGATTCCTTGAAGCAGCTGAGTAATGGGAAGAATGAAGTGCACTAGGATGCAGGCAACTAATGGTGACAAACACCTAACTAACGTTACAGTTCTGGTTTGGTGTCTTGATTTTAACCCCACTCATCATAGGTTTGGGGGGGGGTTTGTTCGTTTTTGGGGTTTTCTTAGTTAAATGACTAAAAGGGCATTTGTGCTTCAAAGAGTGAAGGGAACTGCATCTTGTTTGTTTGCACCTTTCAACTTTACAAAATGTTGCTATTTTTATTCAGATGGGTCATCGAATCATGTTTACAACTATCAGCCATGTGATCATCCACGTCAGCCTTGTGATAGCTCATGCCCATGTGTAATTGCTCAAAACTTCTGTGAGAAGTTTTGTCAGTGCAGCTCAGAATGTAAGTAAAACATTTAAAAGCTATCTATAAATTCCCTTCACTGCCCCAACCTCTAACTCTGTGCTAGCAGTCTGTGTGTACTGCAGGCATCGTCCGCAGGAGCAGCAAATTGTGTCAAATGGTGTGAGAAGGGAGCACATGCTCCGTTTAATTTGTTCCTTTTAATGAGCCATTGAAAGAAGGCAGAAATAGTCTGCAGGCTTAAAATTGAGGAAGACTAAAGTAAAATCAGGGAAGGAAAGAATTTACAGTACTTCCGAATGTCTTAGATATCAGTGGCTATAGTTTGGGGTTTTTTTAATATTCTGATCTGCTATAATTTGCACAGTCTTAATTTTACAATGTACTTTTTTCATAATTGCCCTTTCTGTTTTCCATCTATCCCACTGTAGGCCAAAACAGGTTTCCTGGATGTCGTTGTAAAGCACAATGCAACACTAAGCAGTGTCCGTGTTACCTAGCTGTACGCGAATGTGATCCTGACCTCTGCTTAACATGTGGAGCAGCTGACCACTGGGACAGCAAAAATGTTTCTTGCAAGAACTGCAGCATTCAGAGAGGATCCAAAAAAGTATGTAGCTAGCTGTACAACTACATGCCTCTTGCCTTGGTTTTGAGGTGTTTTTTATATTTTCATGCCGGAGAATGGAATTTCTTTGTCTTCATGCTGTCAAACAGGAAAAGAAAAACAAAAAGGGAGGTAGCTGTCACTTAGGTTAGCATGCTTCTGTGCTGCTCTTAAGCTCTGTGTACATTTCATCATGTACCGATTCGTGGTTTCAGTGTGACACTGCAACAGATGATCTCCTTTTCCCTGTGCAGGTTTTGCTTGTAACTTGCAAATAGGCGGCTGCTGTTTTAAAGTGGTAACTCATCAGTCTTTCCCTGGATCAGCATAAGGAAGTTTGGCTGAGACACAGATACTGGCTATTTCTTTCTTCAGTGTTTGATTCTAACATGCAAACTTTGTATACCATCTACTGAAAACAGTGCAAAAGTCCATCCAGCTCTGTTAAATAAATAAACCAGTAAAGTTTATTTCTGCTCCAGACCATCTTTTCACAAACTTGTTCAGTCAAATACTGAGCTGATCAGTAGTGGGCTCCTGTCTGCAGACCTTTCCAGTTTGAAGGCCTTAGCGCATATGTCTTCATGTAACACCTTTGTTTCAAGGTTAGACTAGTACTTTTACTGGTTTTCAAGTATTTTACATGGTTTTTCTTTCGCGTACAATTCTGATCCACAAGCTGTAGTTTTAGTGTGCATTTGATAATTAGAAGAATCCATGTTTGCCTTCTCTCCTGGAGTCCCGGCATACATTTCATTAAGTGATACAATTAAAAACAAAATGAAAAAAACCCTAAATCCAAGCCAGGCATGTCTAAACTTCCCCCCCCCCCCCCCCCCCCCCTCTCCCACAGCACTTGCTCTTGGCACCTTCAGATGTGGCAGGCTGGGGAATTTTCATCAAAGATCCTGTACAGAAGAATGAATTCATCTCTGAATACTGTGGTGAGGTAAGGGTGGAGAACAGTTGTTATGTGTGAGCTTAATTGGTGAGGCTGCATCTTGGCTAGGGACCAAGGGATTGTCTCGCTCGGTATCATGCTTAGACAGAGAGAGGTGATTGAAGTACACAGGCGCTGCTGTCGGAGGCCCCAGACCCAGAGGCCAGGCAGTTGAAATGTCACCAGAAATTTGACATAGGTTCTTGTGAGAATGAGAGGCTGGAATGTCAGTTTTTCTCTTGGATGTAATTTCAGTTCAGACGTGGCAGAGATTGTGTGCAAAATCATTTAGTATAGTGCTACAATTCAGTGGGCACTTTCACCAAATTATGTTCTATAGTAATAAAACCCCGAATCAGGTATGCAGTCTTGATCTTGACATGAGAAGTGATTCTTGCTTTCCTTCTGCTCTGCAAGAACTTATTTGTGCTAAGAACAAACCATGGTGGTTTGATAAGTGCAGAATGCTTGCTGAAAACAGTACTTTATGTTTGGTAATATTTTCGGTCCCAGAGAATAGAAAAATCCACATTTCTCTCAGAATGTCTACGTTTTTTGACCTTTAGCTGCTACGGTTACAAAGGGGAAGAGGTGGTCAGTTTTACAAGTACTATTTCTTTCAGATTATTTCTCAGGATGAGGCAGACAGAAGAGGAAAAGTATACGACAAATATATGTGCAGCTTTCTGTTTAACTTGAATAATGGTATGTATGTATTAGCCACAACCCTTGCCGCATAAGTAAAAATACGTATGGTTGCTATTTTGTTCAGCACGGTTCTTTTGCAGGCAGCAAGTAACGCTGAGAAATCTTTTTCTTTTGCCTATCTTTTCTGAGCAGTGCATGGATTCCTAATATTGATGGCCAGTCACCCCCCAGCAGATGCCAGTCTGCTGGCAGTGGTAGTAGGCAGTGGTGACACAGCTTATTACGCAAGCTAACTAGACAAGATGAGTAGAAGTAGAATTTCATGGAGTAAAATTACAGGAAAGCATTAAGTAGCCTAAAGAATTTAAAAGGTTTGCTAGGTGTTGTCTGAAAGAATTTTACTGTGACTTAAATTAGCAGTAAGTTACGATGGTTATTTTGTGTCAGGGGCGGGGGGTGGGGTGGGGGGGAAGACACACAGATAGGTGGCATGTGGCTACGCCACTTGAAGTGAAAAGTACAGGCTGCAGTGCACGAAGTGTGAAATACCAGAAAATACTTGAAAGGAGGGGAAAAAAGCTGCTTTTTTTCAGTGTCGACTTAGCATATTTATGGTACTTGTTCTTATGGAATAAATGTAGAGAAGCTTCAAATGAGAAACTAAGGTAGTGCCACTGTGGCAGGAGATAAATGGAAAGCACAGCAGGAGTATCTGGCATCGTGCAGAACAATAAAGCTGTTGTAGGATGATGTGCCAGTACGTACTTCCATGTGCGAAGCTTGCAGTTATCTTTTCCAGCTGCTAAAATCCAAGCACAGCAGGTATTAAACACAAAAATTTGTTTGTAGGTGACCTATCCATCACGTGTGGGTTTTGTTTGTTTTTTTCCCTCCCCTTAGATTTTGTGGTTGATGCAACACGCAAGGGCAACAAAATTAGGTTTGCAAACCATTCAGTAAATCCCAACTGCTATGCAAAAGGTAAGTTTTAAATTTACTTGCTTTTAGCATGTGTGAAATGTTGTGGGATACTTATTTAGAATACACGTTTTACCAGTATTTGTGTTAACATATGTTTTGAATTTCTTTAAAACAGTTATGATGGTGAATGGTGATCACAGAATAGGAATATTTGCTAAAAGAGCCATTCAGACTGGTGAAGAACTGTTTTTTGACTACAGGTTGGTGGATGGATTTTTGTAATTTCTTCCTATTGCGGACTGGATTAGCTTTCAGTATTTCTGTCCAGCTCAAGATTAATTATTGTGCCTGCCTCCTTACAGCCTCGGGTCTCGGCAGCTGAGAAGCAGTCCCTGGCATATATATATATTTTTTTTTTTTTAAGCCAGATACCATAGCTAAGACTGACTTGAGCAAACCAACTGGTTAAGAACCTTACAAAATTGCAACAGCAGCTGGTATAAAGTTTAGTGACAGGTGGGGACAGACCTGCACAACTTTTCCAGGCAGACCCACGTATTAAACTTTCTCTGGTAGGTTTCCTAGGTACCAATAAAGGTAATCTCTCCCATCATTCAGAAATGGACAAGAATTAGTCTTGTGTAAGATTGTGTTTATACTTTCTTCTAAAAGCATCTCACTTGAAGAAAATCCAGCTGAGCAGCGATGCTGCTGAGTAAGCCAACCTTGAGAAATGCAGCTGCTTTCCACTAGCTCAAGCTCAAATGAACTTTAGCATTGTGAGATTCAAGGCAAAAAAAAAATAATAAAAAAAAAAGTGTAGAATTTTAGTGGTTTGTTGCCTTTTGGTCAGACTTCTCCAAAAGCAGTTTCTTAGATAGTCAGCATTGTTCTGCATCTGCAAACTTCCACAAGGAATACATGCCCCAGCTGGTGAGGAAACTATGGGAGATCTAAATATGATGGTATTCCAGGCTGTGGTGCTGTTCTGTTAGGTCAGAACAACAAAGCAGAAGTGTTCAGTGTTACTGGTTTTTATTTTTGGTCTTATTTTTTAATTTCAGATATAGCCAAGCTGATGCCCTCAAGTATGTGGGCATTGAAAGAGAAATGGAAATCCCTTGACACCAGCTACCTCTTCTTTTAAACAAACAGCTGCCTTATCTTCAGGAATTTCTAGTACTGTGGGCAATTTTAGAAAAATTAAAATGATGCAATTTGAAATTCTGTATTTGCAAAGTACTGTAACAGTAATTTATAGTAACAAATTTAAAAAAAAAAGACAACTTTTTATTGCCTTCTCACCAGCTGCAAAGTGTTTTGTACCTATGAACTTTTGCAATAATGTGGTGTGGTACATTTTTCAACCTTGAATAAAGGATACTTGAACTTCTTCATTTTTACTGGAGCAGAGTTGGAATTTTGTGTCAGTCGGTTGAGGAAGCAATGCGAGTACTTACTTCTGAGCAAAGGCAACTCCATACTTGTCTGTCTTCTCTTACTTCAGGTCACATTTAAAATTAGTATGAAGATGTAAACAGTGTAGGAGACATCAGTCAGGCTGACTGGGGAATTTCAGCACAGAGCACCGCAGTGAAATAGTCACGGTCTTGCAGTTTTCATGCACCCTCGGCATGAAGCTACACTCACGTTCTCTGAAGTGATGGCTGCAGTTCAGAAACTTCTCCAGTTGCTCTTAGTTACCTCTTGTCACAATAGTGACTGCAGTTAATTTTTTTTTAAAGCTTTTCTGTACTTAGAAACTAAGTCTCTGGGTCTGTCTAGTACCGGTAGATGCATTAAAAGGAGGCAAAAAGGGTCCCAGAATGGCTGATTTGTGATTCCTGGGACAAACCCTACAGATCTGTTGTACGAGGTTGGCTTCTGCCTGCCTGTTAATCTCTTCACTCTTGTTCAGCAGTGTGGACATAACACAGCTGAAGACCCACTTCCATCACCTGATGGGGAACCAGCAGCGGTATTCCAGTAAACTGGAATCCTCAAGTGCAGCTTCTCTGAATAATGAATGCAACAGTAATTTCACATACACTTATCTCCTGCATCTCGTTTCTCTGTAAGCAACCATTTTTTTGCTTATTGGGCCAGTTGTTAGGTCTTTACAAATTCTCTATATACATGTTTTTATCCAAAATAGTTTAGATGGCAGCTGGTTGTCTGGGTATTGTACAGGGCTGCCACGTGCTTATTTCCAGCGTGCCAGGGGAGCATGAGCCCGCTGCTCAATGGAGCGCGGTGCTCTGGAACAGGGCTGGGGAGGGAGGGCGGGGACACCACTGCAAAACCCATTTCAAGAAATCTCTCAGTAATGAGTGTGTAACCTTCTACACTGAGGCGGCTCCAGCTCCCCGGACCTGTTGAGCAAGAGCCCAAGCAGCGGTGCCTGCTTCCACACTCAGGTACTGCAGTCAGCTGCCATCTTGCTCTCCAGTGGCCTGAGTAAGAACTAAGAATTTATACCCCTCATCTTACTCATGAGAAAAAAAGTAGTCCTTAAGTCAAAACTTATTAAACTGATTTTCTCCCTGCTTGGGTAAAGCATGGCTCTTGTCCAAAGCTGTATTGACAGCAGATGGGTTTGAAAAACAAAGCTCTGGAAGCACCAGCACAGAACGCAATGGGGCTTTAACCTGCGGCAGGTGAAGTCAAGGAAGGCTCCGAGGGGCCGCTTAGAGCCGGTTCTTGCTGGCTGCCTGCTCCTCTGTTACTGTACCACTCCTGCATCCTGCCACACAAATCTAGCACCAAACCTCCTGCAAGAAGGGTTCACAAAAGCAAAACAGCATCTTTAAGAAAAAAAAAAAAAAAAAAAGCAACAAAAAAGCCAGCAGAAAAAGCATCACAAACTCTATTCTGAATTTCCAAAAGCAATCTGAAAATTGAACAGCGAGATGCCTCTATTTCCCGTGCTGGCAGTCTGAAGGGCAATTGAAGTTCCTTCCAAACACGAACAGCAAACATGCAAAATCTCAGGTGGGGATGAGACTTTTTTTCCCCCATTTTCCACACCAGTTTGGGTCACATCTAATACTGCTCCATCATTTAATTATTTTTAAACCCAGACATTTTTGTAGGTCAGAGCTCAATTCTAACCATGCAAAATTAGCTTTCCTCAGAAAAACACAGTATCAACACAAAACTTGGCTCCCTTTTCTTCGTGCCGGAACAAACACTGAACAAATCACAAATTCTAAGGGAAAAAAGGGTTTGGCTGCAGAAATTAAGTTCTTTTCACCATCAAGAACAGAAAAAATAAATTACCAAATCTCAGACCTGTAGGGACAGTAGCGTTTTGCTTGTAGCACGTGGAAAGCTCATAGTCATCACATGTATATAACGAACACAAAACATTGTGAGAAGAATGGAATGAAGCCTGGTTGATCAATATACATGTAGGAGCACTCCAAAATATTTTAATTCCCAGCACAGGTTGCATTTAAAGGGAATTAATCTTTAGGAACACACTCAATTTTCTGTTCCAGTCAAAGAAACGGGCAGCCTAAACCTTATTTATTCAGGGCAGCATTCAGGCAAGCGTGATGCATTTTGCAGCACACCAAACAGTATCAGAAAGTGCTAAGACTTAGATAACCAAGCATTGCCACATCCATTCTAAGTAGTTTCTGTTCTGCGTATCTTGTGAAATCATCACAACTTTTCAAAGCACAGACATTTCCTCTTAAAAAAAGAAGTAACGTGCACATTTGATGATAGAGGACAATTCATTTCTTCAGAGAACAAAATGTGCTTAAATCACCAGAAAACAGGGAAAAGGAGGAAAAGCAAAACGAATTTCTATAGCTTTCATAACCATTATACCTTTTATTTACATTTAGAAAGATAAGTCATGAAACTTAAAACAATAAAACCAAATGCAACTTGTACAGAAATCTTTTAATTTTTTTTTTATTTATCACACATTAAAAAATGAAACACACTATACAAATGGTTTTTCATAGCAGATTACACATGGGTCCATTCAGACTCGCTCTCAAAGTGCTGCCAACATTTATAAGTGCTGCCTGTGACAGCAGCTGTTTATCATATAGCCAATGTATTGATTTAAATGCAGTAGCATGCAACCCTTAAAGGAGAAGGGTTTGATTCCTTTCTGTTCTTAAATTAGGTTAAATGGCATTGGTGTCCATATTTACATACTTGAAATGTATCAATCCTGAGCAGTTCTGATGTAAATCTGAGACTGGCTGATGGGAGTCCTGGTCTCAGTTATTAAAAAGGGAGGTCCAAATGGCAGCAGGGTGGCTGCTATGAAGTTCCGTTGCTTTCATTCTTTCCATCACATACCTATTTGCTGAGTGTCACACAGTCAAGTAATTGCTAATAAAAATGTTAAGCCAAGTAACTGTAGGTGTCCTTCTCACCATCCACGCGTTCCAAGTACTCTTTCTCAATCAGAATGTCGATGCATTTCTGTGGGGGAAACAAACAGAAGCGGTGGGACGCTGGCAGAAAAGCCCTCTCTGCTTGCTACAAGATTTGCACAATTTTGGCCACCGCGTTTCCTGCCAAGCAGAGCACAGGAGTAGGCGATGGGCACAAACCACGGCACTTTGCTCTCCCGTTTCTGACCACATCCCAAGCAGATGACGTTGCTGAGTCACTACGGGGAATTACTTGGTGCCATTCCAGGGTAGCGACTGGGAGAGCTGAGTGACTGCAGAGTCAGGCAGCAAGTAAAGAGTTGAGCTAAGATGCAGAGTGCTTACTGTCATGTTACTAACACTAGCAGCCGCAGTAACTTGCTCCCCGTTTCATGGCCTACCTGCCCCTCCCCCACCCCCCCCCCCCCCCCACCCCCCCAGCCAGCACTGGTCAGTACTGCAGCTGCTCTCCGCTGCCTGGTTTTTGCCATGCCTGTCCCCCTTGGTTGTGGATTAAGAAGTATCCGTGGGACACCACACAACTGATAAGGAAACCATAATTAAATGCAATGCCCCCCTCCCCACTGTCTTTATTTTAGAAGAGATCCGGCAATTGTCACATTAAGCTGTGGCGCTCCCACAGCTGGCAGAGCAGGAACAAGAGGTAAGCCTGGAGCAAAGAGTGCCATAAGCCAGTACTGATGTGAAAAGATGCAATCAAGCTACTATTTTACCACTGCCAACAACCTGAAACATGCACATTACCATAAAAGAAATAAAGTATTTCTTGTTAGAATGCGTCCTTCTTATTTACAACTCCAAAAACCTATCCTTACCCACCCCATCTCCTTAGCTTTCCTTTCTAATTAAGCGTGTATTGTGCCTGTACATATCTTCCCCACCTCCTGGAATACAGGTTCAGAGACTTGGTTCTCACATACCTTAATTACTGGAACTCGTGGCTTAAACCTTGAAGACAGCTGTGTTAGCACTTCTCCAAGCAGTTGCTGGTGTTTTAGAACCTTCCTCATTTTCATGATTCTCACGATAGCAGCCTGCACAGCAAAGTCGGAAAGGTGTCCTTAGGAGCAAACTACTTGTCCTTCTGGATAAACCAATTTACTTCCCTAGCAGATCGCGGCTGCTAGCGCGGAAGCACCATCACAGCAAACTCGAGTACCAGATGAGGAGAAGCATGCCTACAAATGTCAGCCACTCACTCAGGCTTCTGAGAACCCAAGATTCTGCACAGCCTACAGCCATCAGAAGTGGGTTTGACACACGGATCTTAAGAACCGCTCTGCTTACAGTAAGTCAAAGTGATCGTACCAACTGGTACCAAGAACACCACAAAACTACTTCTGTAACAGAAGAATGCCTTTATGTATTTAACCCCACTGTGCTGCTCTCTCATTAATACATCTGTATTTCCTTCCCCTGCCCCTTTGCTTCTCAAGTGGATTCCAAACAAACTGACAGAAAACCACTCCGAAGTTGCTATTTCCTAGGTGTCACTAGTGTTCACCCAGGACAGAGGTCTGGCGAGTGTGTGCGTCCATGGAACCCAAACACAAATCAACGTAATGTTAGAACAAACGTGAAGAACAGAGTCCTGACATGCCCTCCTACATTTTCTATTACAGGCTCCAGTCGCCTTTAAGAGTATTGTAAACACATTTTTAGCTCCACCACAGTGCACCGCAATGGCATGTTGTCGTTTAATAAAAATTAAGAAACCCCCACAGTGAGCTTCAATAAAGGATTACAAAGCTGTAAATCTAAGTTCATAGCACGGCAGCATTCCGCAATACAAGTCACCTGAATCAATAGTTTCCTATCTTCTTCTATATTTTTGTGTGTAGTCTCTTGCTCCTGCTTCTGCTCAGTCTTCATTGGCACATTGATGTTAACCCTTAATTTTTTGCTGTAAAGAAAACCAGAAGTTAAAAACCACCAATTCCCCTGTCTAAAAACCAAATCAAACAAGCAAAAACCCCCCTTGAACAAAACCCAGATCCAAAATAAAAGCCACACCACCACAATGACCTTACAACAAAAGGGGACTTTGGCACTTCTGAAAATCTTAAGGCAATCTTGTTCAAGCTTAAAAATAAATACAAAACGCAACCAACCAAAAAACCAAAATACCTTTTTGGTGGTTGTTCGTAAATCCAACCTAGGGATCTGTTAGGTCAAGTCAGTGCTGTACAATTAACACTGTGCTTGAAACATTCGTATGTTTAGTAAAAAGCATCCAGTCAGTGAAGGGGACAAAGCAGGTGGA
This sequence comes from Falco biarmicus, assembly GCF_023638135.1. Taxonomy (NCBI): domain Eukaryota; kingdom Metazoa; phylum Chordata; class Aves; order Falconiformes; family Falconidae; genus Falco; species Falco biarmicus. The sequence continues at coordinate 25,565,248 of NC_079291.1, forward strand.
AATGGAATGACCTTTCTGATTTACAGATCTGATTCTGACCCTAATGTGCAGGAATCAAGTCTGTAGAAATGAATCCTGCCCTTGGTGCGCTCCCCGGCACCCACGGTTGCGACTGCTCTCAAGATAAGGTGCTGTGTCACAAGCAGGGAGCAAGCCTCGGCACCGGGGAGCACGGGGAGTGCTCAGCCTGGCAGCTGCACTGGAGAGAGCATCTATTGGTTATTTAGCGTAGTCTCGTGCATCGTCAGTTGGGAACCACTGAGCCGCACAATGGCTGTTTCCATCACTGCATTAATGTAACTGATGATGAATTAAACCTTTAATTATTGGTCAGAGAGGGAAGAAAGCAGATAAAGAGTGAGGTACAGGGAAAGATTTTTAAATGTTTCCTTCACTTGAGATCTTATCTTCAGGAAGTACTGAACTCCCAACTGAATTTATGTGGGTTTACATCTATGCTCTGGTAAGCGTGAGAAAAAGTCCCTGCAGTACTGCGAACAGCTTAAAATACAGAAACATTGAAAGCAACACTGGTTAAAGTAGGTAATAAAAACTACTGAAAATCATGTTGATTAAGCGTTCAAATCACTGTACACTCTGAAGTTCTAAAATGAACCTGCTGATCTTCTCATGTTCTCTCTAGTCAGCTATTTCAGACTCTGACCTACACTAGTGACTGCACACTACTGTAACCTTACAGAATATAACGTATTTTACTGAGCACGTACAAGTCATGCACCTCAGTACAAAAGAGCTCAATTTCTTACCAGAAATACATCATGAAAGAATTCCACAAGACTCAAGAAACAAAGAAAGGACATGTGAAAGGATGTCCAGGCCTTGACAAGACTTTACGACCAAGTCAAAGTCAGCTGGAATTTACCCATCCCCTCTACTTGCCAGCCCTCTCCTTTAAAGCTGTTACACGTTGGATCTATATTTGAATTGGCACTGGAACCCTGGAGCTTTCATCCCAGGTATATTAGGTTTTACCCAGATTTTGAAAGTGGAGGAGGATGCTACCCATTATACACAAGTGATGTATGCTCCTGAAGTTTTTCCTTACTTTTTATAACCAAGATACAGTTTTATTAAGGTATCTGGTTTTAACTCCACCTCATCAACATTTGCATTTTCATCTTCCAAAACCTGCAAGAAATAAATAAAATAAATAAATATTCATTAATACATTTTGCTGAATGTTAAGCAGGTCATAAAAAACCAAGAGTACTTACAAGCAATTTCGATTTCAACAGTATCTGTAGAACTTGTGCCAAGATATCCTACAAAATTACAGAAAATATTATCAGTGCAGAGAGATAGCACCTTTCTCCAACTTAAAACACTTCAACAAGAACACACATATTTAGACTAAGAAGTAGTGAGTGCAGAACACTGCCAAGTAAGTGGGTAAAAAGAACAGTAAAAATTTAAGTTTGCCAAAATAAAATGTAATAAGGTCCTTTTGGGGCATTAGGACATACTCTCCTTGTGGTCAGTCAAAAAACATCTAATTCTTTAGAAAGACTAATTCCAAACAACAGATCTTTCCATTTACTGTTTTAGTAGATTTGTAAGTGTAAGAAATATTTTTTCCCAAACCATGCCAATACAGATACCGTGGCAAGCTTAAACCTCAGAAAGCAAGCACCCTTTGCTTCCTGATCAACATGTTTTTCTGTCCTTGCTCACACCATGGATCTGTCTTGGTTACTCTCGCTGGTCGGTCACCCAGTGGCTACATTACTCTCAGTGTCCGTGCAGGCTTGCAAAGCTGCTGTTTCACCACAGTGGAAATCACTTGGGTTTCATGCCCTTAGTTTTCCGCTGTCTGAAGGGTTTTATTCTGGTCCACTCATAATTTGGGCCAAATATTTATTTTGCATAAATAAATGAATATCTGAAATAAGTACTTATGATAAATGGCAACCCAGTAAGACTTCTGAGTTTGCTGCAAACCATCATAATCAGTAACTTGCTAGATACGCATTTTGAAAAGTAAATATTTCATTGACTAGGAATTGCCTAACTTTCCAGAAGTCGCTGCAGACTCTATTCAAACCTCCTAGTAAAGGGCACAGATGCCAAAAACTGTGGGCTGTAAAGTGTACTTGCAAAGAGAAGAAGGGAACCCCTTCCACAGAAGGAGCAAGCCAATGGAACTACAGATTTCACTATGTTTGTGCTTTGAGATGTAAAGAAGAATGGGTGCATAGATCAATTGTTTAGGGAAAACACTTTTTCCTAGAATGTTGTCTTTTAATATTAAAATGTACATAGCGAAACACTGAAAACTTACTACCAGAGCTGAGCAGGAAGCTAGACAATTCACTCCAGTCCCTACACACCAAGATTCATCAGACAACTAGGCAGTTAGGGTTACAGGGCAGTAAACCAGGAAAGTAATTTGACCAAGAACAGAGCACATCTGTCTCCTTCAGGACAGAAACTGACTCTGACTTCAACCATGTCTAATCCCCATTTCTTACGACAGCAGGAAGAGCCCTGGAGACCGACAGACTTGTTCACAAAAGTGTGGTAAAATGTGCAAAGTCACTACCATTTTTATTTGGGTACTGTCTGTCAGCTGCTGCACGGTATAGGCATCTTCTGTGTTGTACTGCAGTAAAATCGCCATCTGGAATGTGGATGCCTAACGGATCCAAAAAAAAAAAAAAAGAAAATGAAGGGGAGAAGGGGGGGGCAGGGAAATCAGAAAATGGAAACGAACAAACACACTTTCTGAATTTGAACAGCCTCAGATTCACTAGTTAAACACGTACATTGGAATATACGGACAACAGAGAATAGCCAACTAGTGCTCATTACACAATCCAGAAAAATGTTACTTATACAGCCAGAACTCCACCTTCCAGCATTATCTAAAGATAAACCCTAAGATTACAACCATTTAACTGGCTGTGGACACTTCATCAAATCCCCTATTATGGTGTCAAAGCCTCTTCCTTCTCCTAGCTAATATAATTTTAAATTATTTTCCTCTGTCACTCCCTGACTCTTACCCATTTAATCTTCATTAAAACCTACAGAGACTACTGAATTCACTCTCACAGCCCTCCCACCTCCAGCAGAATAATGAAACCAAATTTATAAACAAGGCAGCTATCAGTGGCTTATTCGGCTCTGTCACCACAGGGTTAACATATGTTGATGACAACTTCAAAGTCTGAGATTATCTTGTTTCTTCTCACGGTCATGAACTCCCCTCCTCTGTCTACTTTTTGAGAGAAAGCAGACAGGAACGTGTAAGAAGCATGAGATCTTACACAAAGAGGTTGCAGTTGTCTTACATAACGCAGTTCAACACCTGTTTAAACCACAAGTAACATATTCCCTTTTCTAAGTCAATTTTCTTGCAAACACAGACCTTAAGAATCAGTACAGTAAATAAACCAAATATATAATAAAGGCCCTATTAATCTTAACACCAACACCATCTGGGGAAGGGTAACATTTATGTTCGCTTCAGTAATACAAAGATCTGTAGCCATCAGGTCTTGCATCTGTGCTTTGCTTTATTTAAAGACAGTAGCGTTATTCACAAGGGATAAAGCTAATGAATGCACGTGAGCGTCAGAAATAGTAGCTAAGCATGTATGTGTGTACATACATATGAACATACACACCCCACCACCAATTAAGGAACTGAATGATTTAAAATACTTAACTGTGAGACATCATTACATACTGTTAATGAGTATTTTGACATACAAATAAACTACCGCTCAATTCACGGTATGACCTATGAAAAGTAGTTTGTGTGCAGGCACAGGCATTCACATGAGCTCCACTACTTCAACATCTACACACTTCACCATTTTAAAACTCATTCATCTGCACAACGGGAAAAGTAATTATCTCCAAATGAGGAGTAAAGAGGCTGAGCTGCTCATCCAGCTAACGCAGGAGCAGCGGAGCAGAGCCTGAACGCATGGCTTTGAAATGATCAGTGGCACCCAGCCCTCCGAAGGCAACCTGCAGCGAGGGTTTCTACTGGGGCGACATTATCCTTACCTGTAACGTGTATCTGTTCTTGAAACAGTTGGTAACCAGTTCCCCTTTGGACAGCTGATACAACCATGTTAATTTTCTTCCACTATGACGACTGGCATAAAATGCAGTAAATCTCTGATAGCTCCGTTCTAACTGTAAAAAACCAACGACAATAAATGAAGAAGATTATTTACCTTCATTTACCATTACTAGAACACGCTCTGGAAACAACAAAGAAAAATCAAATCCTATCACCTTTGACTGCCATGTTATTGAATAAGACAAACAGAAATCAAATGTATTCAAATTCTTCAGACTGGATAAAAGTTCCCTTTGCTATGGGTTCCCCCTTTGAAGTGTCATTAACAATACAAACCTAAACAAGCATTTAAGTTCCACTCTTCCTTCTATGACACATTAAGCAAGCCTAGAAAGGTAATTTTTTGACCACCTTCACCCTCCAGGTAACAGCAGTTAAAACTTACTTCTCACGTTAAGTATCTCTGTCTCGTCTATTCAGGGTAACCACTCAACAGAAAACCCAAGATTTTACTGGCCAGAGCCAAAACAATGGCAAGAAAGTTTTTAAAATAAAAGTATACATAGAAAAGTACACCGACAAAGCTTTGCCTCAGTTGCTGTTGAACGTTTTGAAGAAAGATTCATTAACCTGGGCCTTTTCACAGGAGCCAACACTTGGGTATCTCACACAGTTCCCTCCCACGACCTTTCTCAATTAACTTGTTCCAAAACACCCTCCAGCTGCACAGGCAAAGATCAGACACTTCCAGTCCTCCCCGACACACAACAAAACAGGAAGAGACACCAGCTTTGTAAACCAAATTTCTCCCATGAGTGTTCCACGTTCGGATGAGCCAAGTGCAAGCGCCTCACCTCAGACGGCAGAGCAAACGTGCAGGACTGCTGGAACGGCCACGATCCAGAGCTCAGCACCTGGATGCTGAAATCCACTGGAAGAGAGGGGAAGAGGCTGAGCTGTATCATCCTACCCCCTCTTCAAACACACTGTCCCAGTTCTTCCACAAACAAGAAATGGTTCTGCCTTTTGCTCAAACTAACATGATGAAAAAAATCATTCAGCAATATATATATATATATATATATTATGCAGACCATAAACCAAAGGAATTCATGTAAGATCTCACTGCAATCGGAGAGCTTTACATTTACTGAGACACTCAATTTTCTCTCATTTGTAGAAGTTATTACCCTGTTTCTATCCCCACAACATACTTCCCTTCTAACACACAAGTGTAAAAATTGTAAGCGTTCATTTTTATGTGTAACAAACTCATCACTCCACAGTACACAACTGCAAGAATAAACATTTCACGTTTATACTTGTAAGGCATTTTGGGCAAGTCACTAAGAATAATACAAAAACTAAGTAAAATTTAAGCCTGACAAGATACAACTCTAAATGTAATCCAACAAATAACTATCAAATCTTTAAAGAATTTGTTTCAACGTGCCTTAATGAAAAAAATATAAATTCTTTAGTGATAGGGCTCTCTAACAACCTAAAATACATCACTTTTTCCTTAATACTTTTACACAAGTATGAACTTAAGCCATGTTGTGCTCAAAATCAGAACTGTTTAAAGAAAAGCATCTTTCAAATTAAAAAAAAGGGGAAAAAAAAAAAAAAGAAAGAAAAGACAGGATTCAACTTAATTTAGTTACATACCTAAACATGAGCTGCAAAATCAGGAGGAGGCTACCCATAACAGAAAATATAAAGTGCTATTAGAAGACAAAGTACAGACCTAAAAAGACTAATTTAAAAATCGTAGCTACCTTGGTCAAAATAATATTAACTCTGATTTCTGGGGGTATGACGTCTAAATCAAATATGACCCTCATACAGTTAGCTCTGTAGAAGTAAGAGGAAGCTAAACTACTCAACAGTAACTTAAGTAAATGTATTACTTACAATCTAACGGTTCTGAATTGGTCAGGTGCTTTTTAAATTGCTCATTCAAGTCCTTGCTTACACCAATATCTTGGAACATCCGCTGCAGCTTGGAGGTATACTCAAAACCACAAGCTTGCTGTATTTTAAAAGCACAGATATGTCAGCAGACGCATTTTTGACATCGGAGAATGAGAAGAACAAAGTATCTGAGCCTATTTTCTTACAAGAAGATGTACAAAGTTCAGTATTTCTGTTACCCAAAGTACTGATTCCAACCAGACATGCTCTGTCATCAAAAGCTAAAGAATTTTTTTTTTTTAAATGAAGCAAAATACAAAATGAAACAGACTGCTACACGATTATTAGATCTTATTTTGTTTGACCCTGAATGAGCAAAGGTTAATGAAATTAAGCAACTTTTCAGCAGTCATTCCCTTGGATAATTATATCCACGTCATTCATTTGGCTAAGAATAATTAAGCTTAACTACATCAGGGAGACATACACTGTGAGGTCCTAGGAGGTTTAAAAAAACAAAAGCGGGGGGGGGGGGGGGGGGGGGGGGGGGGAGCCGCGGGGAAAGACGTAGGTTGTGTATTTTTCTATTGTACGTAAAATAATGGCAGCCTGAAGACCTGCAACACAGTGGATCATGGGACAGTCATGGAATACTCACTTTCAGTTTAGAGATCATGCTGGCCTCAGCATCATCACTAGCGCTGTTCTGATGTACAAGTCTTTTTGCCAGCATTTTGGCATAGAATTTTTGAAACACATCTTTGTCTTCAATGTACTTGAAGACAACCATCTGGAAAAGCCAAGATAATGCGTAAGGAAAAAAAACCATATTAAAGCATTTGTCTTGAAAAAAGCTGTAGCAGTAGCTACTTCATTTCCAGTTAAATTTTTAAGGTCAGGGGGTTTTGTTCAGGTTTTTTGGGCAGTTGTTTGTTTCTTTTAAACACAGTAACTATATATTTCACACGTACGGCCTTCTATATTAATATGTAGTGAGTATATGTAATTATATAAAAATATACTGTAGATATTATATAAAATATATTGTAGATATTACATATTAGATGTGTATATAAACATGAAGCAAAAGCATAAATTCCATTTAGCCAATTTAAATCTGCTGCAAAGGGCTTCTTTTTTTTAATGAATAAAAATACAACCAACATGCCACACAGGGCTGAAGATTATTAGTGAAAAGCTGAAATATTAAGTAATTAAATCAAAGTATACAAATAAAAGGTTTTCTCTCATCTGATTTGTGACAACTGCGTATTACTAATTTGTCAGTGCTTACACTGAAGAGAACTGTATTTACAGACATCTTACCACTTGATTGAGTGTATCTTCCAATTCTGCTTCTTCGGGATTCTTTGAGCTGCAGTTGAAGAAGTAAATTTTTATTGAGTCCCAAAAATGCTGATTTAAACCAACATATGGATATATATGGAAATTTCATAAAGGAACAGATTGAGTAGTTCTGGGATCAAAAACTCTTTAGAGAGGAAAGAGCGTAAGGAACACTTCTCTTCAGTACTCCACACATAAGCAATTCTGAAGTACACAGTTTTTAAACAGCAGGTTGAAGTCCTGGACCACGGGTTGCTCAGGACTTCCTGACAGCCTGATACTTCTCAGGATTTATGGGCTTAAACTTCCTGCATTTTTCTGCTGCCAAGTTCTATTTTCATTTCTTATCTTACACAGTACAGTGAAAAAAAAAACAGCCGAGAGTGCAGAGTCCTGGCTGGGGGAGAGCTCAGGTGGCACAGTGTTGTTTTCCTCCATATCATGCTTCTCCATCAGGCATATCCCAAACCTACCCTGCAGAAAGCTAGTATTTATAAAAGGGGAAATAAATCCTTTGCTGAAGGAAGGAGGGGATGGGGAAAACTAAACAAGTTGTTCTGGTTTTTGTACTGTTTGGTAGTGGTTTTTTTCCTCCCCCAAAACAGCCAGAAAAGTTGCCAGTGACAAATTGACACCAAACCAGTATGAACTGAACCAATATCAACTCCATGTATGAGCTGCTGAATCATTTAAAGCCAAATACCTTAATTAAATTATGAACCATGACAGGCTAGAAAGCAGGTTTTATCCCCCTCAATTTCTGCCCAGATGGAAGAAGATATAAGAGAAAACAACAGGAGGAAAACAATGGTTTTAATGGAAAAAGGGAACGTGCATCTTCTTTACAACATACAATACAACTTAAATTTTTTTGGGGAAGAAAACCAACTTAAAAAACTCCTGTTTCATTAAAAAAAAAACCAACAAAAATTAGTTTCCTATAAGGAAATAAAAGATCTAAGACCTTTCTTTCCCTTTCATTTCCACCCTCTTCTTTAAAAAAGAAAAGTAAATTCCATGTAATCTTTAGGAAAGGTCCTATTGACATTTTTGTATTCAGAATTTGATATAATTAATTTTTCTTGAAGCGTTAAGTTCTGTTTCTGAAGACACAATATAAAATTTTGTATGTTAAAACCTTTTAAAACAAAAGCCAACCTGAAATAATGATTTGTCTTTGAAGACGTACCTTTTCTTTAGTAAAGAGTCACAGTATCGTGCCAGTAGCTCTGGTGATTTACTGGATGATTGAGCCATTTTTGTCACTGCATTATTATTTATAAATCGACCACAAGCCTGTAAATCACAAAAGACAGTGAAATTTTGAGAGAGAAAACACTGAATAGGAAAAAACCCCCATCACCATATGCCACTATGTATACATACTTTGTCTAGCGCAGCCACAAAGCCAGCATCATTGTTGAATGCAGACATGACTAAAGCGTTGTACTTCTTATGGACATCCAACACTGTCTGTACATACATTTTGGGATCCTGCAATAAAGAGATTGGGTTTTTCAACCTGTTGACTTTCTGCTTTCCACTTTTTCCAAAATGGAGCTACTCACTGGCCTAAGCAAATTTTTATGTGAAGGTCTACAGAGTATTAGAAATATTTTATAGCTTAAGTAGTATCCAGACTAGTTTAGGTCCTATGTCCCCGACTGACTTACATTAGCACAAGCTCTCATTTACGGCAACCAGAGTGCAGTGTGCTACATTATACAGTACAAAAGACAACAAAACCACCTACTCGACCACTGCAAAAATTTTCAAGAAGGACATTTTCAAAGATAGCAGCTTAATTCGAATTAAACCTGAGAAAGATGGACAACCATAAAATGGCAGTTCTATAGAAGAAACCCTTGAAATAAATCTCTGTAGTAAGAACATTAACAGGTATTCCCCAAAGGTACAATTCAGCACAGAGACCTCAGTCATTGTTGACAGTTCTTAAAAACTATAGCCGCTTACCCCTCGGTGGCAGCCAAATGCCAATAAGCATCAGGTTTACAGCACCCACAGACCGAGTCCTGTGTGCAACTCCTGATCCTGCATCTCAGTACAGACGGAGTCAGAGCAGGAACAGTGAACGGCAACTAAACCAGCAGGCAGGCAGCGTAGCTACTAGACAACAGACTAAAAAGGCTGGAAGTCTTCAAGTTGGAGATCAGAGATTTGAAAGGGCGTAAGAGACCAAGGTTTACAAAATCAGGAGGACGACTGAGAAGTTGAACAATCATGAAAAGCCACGTTTTATAACTAGGGGGCACTTGATGAAAGGGATAGGAAACAAGTTAAAGACAGATAAAGAACATCTTTACACACAACCTAGCGGACTTCTGGAACTTGCTGCCACCAGAGGTTGCTGGAACCAGATAAGATCAGCAGGTTCAAGAATGGAATAGACAAACCCACAGATAACAGCAGACAACAGGTTCATAAATAAAAACCGAACAGACTGGGCATGGGGGCACTCCTGTAGCATCCCTATCATAGGAATTCTGGATGCTGGCAACAAATGGTAGAAGATTGGCAGGGTTGTATCAAGATCCCAAAAACCATTTCCTGTTGCCACTGAAGACAGACAATAGACTACAAGGACCACTGACCTAATGCCATGCTGGAGATAAAGAACTGGGATTACTGAGAACCTCCCAGACAAGAAATTCAAGTAAAGGACATTCAGGAAGGCATATCTACTGATTACAAACACTCCAAAATAAAATAAGCAAAGGCACAAAATGCAGTAATCTTCTGACTGAAGAGCAGTCACATTAATATAGTTAATGGAGTCTACAGCACAACTCACTCTGCACTAAAGACTTAAAATAGGTCAGATGAGTCAAGCTGGTGTGACTATTTCTCTCCACTGACTACAGAGTAACTGAAAAGCATTTGCTCAGCTGATTATCTGTTTAGACACAGTACAGATCTATGAAATTAGGCAGAATCAAGCCTACTCAAGTGTGATAGAGAGCTAACAAGGCAATAACAATATACAGTGGTGTGAAAGATATTGAAAGAAGAGGCAAGATGGCTCCCAAGGCAAACAGCCAGAGATACTGTTATGAAAACAAAGAACAAATGTGGAAAAAAAAGAAAAGGAACAAAAGAGAAAGATGAAGAACAAGAAAGAGTGTCATGATCAGGAAGAGTTTTGTTAAACAGAGTCAAAAGAACTAATACATACAAACCTCAGGCTTCCCCTCTCTCAATGATGAACTAATTCCTGGAGAAAGAAGAATTTCCCATTTTTCTGGGAAATTTTTCAACACTTAAGTACAAAGAAGCATCCCCCAGTGATCTCCACACTTGAGCGTCAACCACGGAGCACATGGGATTCCAACCCCCAGGGTGGCATTTAAAATGCAGCTACAGACTCCTGAACTTCATGATTCGTAAAAGATCAACACTGTCAAAGTGCTACACTACACACTTAAAACTACAGAAGTGAACAAGACACTACACACACGTAAAACAAATTTATCTGTGCTAGAACCTGAAGTTTTTACTGTCTCCATGCAGTCATTACAAGTTACTGCTTTACTGATTGCTAGTATACAGCTATTTCAAGAATATCTGAGGCCAGTAACAGGTTAAAATGAACTCTATCAAAAATCAAAGTTAAATCCCATTTTAAATAAAATTTACCAGAATCTATATTCTATTCTAATTTTGCTTTGTGCAATGTTTCATTCTATTTTTTTTCCAAGAAAAGTCATATTGCCTACAGACAAAAAGGTTAGCAAAGGGTTTAAACAACTTCATGGTGCTGAGACTCAACCCTCATCAATACAAAATTAAGTCTGAAATTACAATTATGGGAAAAAATCAAGAAAGCCAATTATATGGCTAAACACAGTGTTGCAGAAGACCCGACCTGCTCCTTATATTGTGACCTCTCTAAACATTTCAGTTACATCTTCCTCTTAAATTTCTCATGCTTCTCCAAACAGAATAAAGCCATTCACCAAAAAACTAACACCAACAGAAACGTTCTTCATACAGTCCCATCCAAGTCAGAAGTCTGTACGATGACGAAACATAATACAGTCCACTGGAGATAATGCTTCTTGGAACAGTGGACTTTCAGGTGTACTTGGAAGTGTAGGATGTTGCCAGCTTTCCAAGCAGCATGACATCCTGACAAAGAGCAAAAACTCAGAAGGAAAAAACCCCAAACAAAAACCCAGCAACAACAACAACGAAACCCCACCACCAGAAAACCCCCAACCAAAGCTCAAGGAGCAGTAACACAGTGATGTGACTGCTGTTTTAAGCCTACTATCAACATCTGAGAATTGCCTAGTCCTCACTAATTATATCAGAGGGAAAACACACGCAAACTGGAAATTCTATCAGGAAGCATTCACGCTCCTGTAATGTAAAACTGGCAGCAACCACACACAGACTTATTTTGATGGGATACTTGCATTTAGAGCAGCTTCTCCACATTTCTCAATTGCAGCTAGACCCTGATTATGAATGTGGGTTTCCAAAAGTTTTTTCAGCTCTCCAAGGCCATCCTGGATTCGAGATACGAGGTTATACATGCGTCCCAAGTCTGGGGGAAAAAAAAAAAAGAAAAAAAAAGAATTCATTAATTAAATTACATAAATATATTTACTTCTGAGTTCTAGTTTTTATAAATGTAAAGAGGTGCAATGATTTAAAAAATGGAGTTAAAACCCTCTTGTCCAAATTAAGTTTTGAAGTGTTACCATGAATTAGGACTGTGGTTAGTGTAACTGCTGGCCATGCTAAGAGCACAACACTCTCCGGTTGACCACTGTCTGTTAAATCTTATTCTGAACAGGACAGTTCTCAGAGATCTAACACCCCCCTGCAGCCTTTTGTATATTAACACTTCTACTTGTGGCAGCATCAGCAGCAATGGTTGGAAATTTAAGACAAAATTTTATGTTATTGATACAACCTTAGCAGATAAAAAAACATTATAAATGAAATTTCCTCCAATAAAGCAGTCAATAAAGCCATCTCTTAAAGAAAAAAACCACAACATTTAAGTAACCAATTCCCAGTAGAAATAATTGTATCTCAAGGGAACAAAAGGTTCTGAAAATCATTACCATGGAACAAAACTAAGAAAGGTAAAAACAAATCGGACATAATTTCATGTATGCTAAAGCTTCATATTAACACCTTACCAGTTTTCAGCCAAGACTTTCAAAAATCAATTAGTCTAATATTGAAGAGGGTTTGGGTTTTATTATTCATTTTCAACAGGGCAGGTACCTTCTGAAGTAAAAACTTGAATATGGCCATAAATCAGGTACACAAACCCACTAATCACCTCTTGTAATCTTGCCCTCACTGAACAGGCACTCAAGTGAAACAGTAAACAATCACATTAGTTACTGTAAACTAAAGAGGATATTTCACCTTATTGAATCCATCTTAAGGCTGTCACCTGCATCTAGCTCTTCTAAAGTGTAACGACTTCTCTGAAGGCTTATGGGCAATTTATTACCACCTGAGGATTATCAGATTAATTAGAACAGCACAATCAAGCAGCTGTATCACTACCTAACTCTGAAATACATCACACAGAGCCTGATGCCTTTAATATCAAAGCAATGACATGTCTACTCAGACCCATTTCCATATAATGCCTTCCATTCACTTAGAACATTGGGAAGCTTAAACTTCTGGATTTGGAAAGCAAACATTTTTTCTCTCTGCAAGCCACAATTTGCCACCTGATGTTAAACTGTAATAGCAATATACAAATGCTGGAGTTTGTACCTAAAGAAAATTTCAAATAAGTTAGGAGAATAGTGCCATGCATAGAGATAATAAGCTGCTACTAGACCTACCCAAAAATAAAGGTGGCACAGGTTGGTCTATCAGGATGCCAGTATTTGATGAAATATGGAAGAGATACTACAAAGCCTCAAGGAAGATTTACATGGTAACTCCACCTAAATCATTACAGCCTGCTTCTAATAAACATAATTATTTTCTACAGGTATCATACTGACGTGAATAGGTAACACATGACATATGTGCCCCACAACCTTTATAACTAGTTGCACAATGCAATTAAAGAGTTACAGAACACCACCAGGAGTGGCTGTAATGTGATACGGGTAACATACCTCACATGGGAGGACCTCAGACCCAGTGTACTTTCCAGAGCAAAGCAATAAAGATTTTAATAGACAGCAAGATTTTATTCTAAGTTTAGGATAGCCTAATACAGGCTATTTTAGTACATTACAAATTTGAGAGTGAACTGATTCAAGTGATTAAAGAATAAATTATTGGAAAGTCTTTAAAAGAAAAAAAATATGTTTCTAACCTTGAGTCTTCACAAAACTTAAAAAGGGCCAGGGAGCTACTGTAATTTGCACAAGTGAAGCCCAATAAGAGAAAAGCAAATATTTTGGAAAAGAAAAAAAAAAAAATCAGGCATTTTAAAATGCCTAATTAATCTCAGAAATAACCAAATGAAAGTAAAACCAAAGACATACAACAAGATTGTACCCAAGGCAGAAGTGGTACTTTCCCTTTTTTACCCCAGCAAACTTCTGGAGTTGCATCGCTATGGTAAGTGACTGTATTAAAGACTCACATAACCCATGAGCTTGATAAAGTAAGGGGAAAAAAAGAAAAGCCTAGCAAGGCCTCCTGAGTCCAGAAGAATTTTGTTTCCATTACTACCATTTCTATTGTCAGAAGGCTTTTATATAGCCATTTCACTAGTCAACACTCACCTGTATCAAACTTCCTTCCAATTACAGAGTAAATACATTTATTTACAAACATAAACAACATCTGACTTAAAAACTAGTATAGGATAAAAATCTTAAATTTGAAATGGGTAACTTCTGACCTACTAATCATGTTGAATTGTCCTTTTCCATTTGAAGCATCTCTTAGTTATGAAGATCATGATTATTGTAATTACTCATAGTTGCTCTTTTAAGGCTGATATATAAATAGTCATAGTTGCAATTCACCATTCTCAAATGAACAGTATCATCAATAGTCACTTAATCATAGTATCTCTTAAATTCTGACACTTTCTTAAATGCAGTACTTCAGCTACAGAGCCTTACCTTGAGTTCCTATATAGATTTAATTAATTCCCTAACTGGAAAAATAAAAAATACCATTCATCCTTATCTTCGGCACGATGCACAAGAATTATTTGGCCCTAGTTCTGACTGTTATTTTGTGCTAAGCATTAACTCCTGAAGAAACTCATAAAAAACAATGCAATTGACAACTCCTTAAAGATACCTAAAGTCTTTAATAATCTTTACTTATTTTAGAGGAACCGCTGAAGAAGTCATTATCCATGTGTTCACTAAGAAGGTACAAACTTGATCCTAGTACAAACTAGTGGCACTTAGGATTCATTTTTCACAGCTAAAATTATCTCATCAATTCATAATGTCCGCTCTTTCCTTGTGCTCTGTATGCAGTTTTATGTATTTTATACACTGTATTTTAGAAGCTCCTTATTTGCTTCTATCCCTCTTTTAACATTTCCTATACATACTTCTAGATAACTCGGGTTTTAAAATTCTCACTGTGGACTCGGAAAGATCCATGTATTAAACTGAAACAGCTGGTAAGTGTACTGGGCTGGTTTTTGTCTCGCAACTCTCATGCAAGCTTCAGCTCCTGCTGGAAGGATGGCTCAAGCACTCTCAAAACTCTTCCAGCCAGGTTAAAGAGGAATCAAAATTATGCTGTTTTGCCTTAATATTTGGTATTGGAATAGGCTTCTTGAGGCAATATCCTCAGCCATCCCAATTTAATCAAAAGCTGCTTGTCAGTCAATTTAATGTCTATATTCTCTTTTAATCTAATTCCTGAAGAAACTGCATTGAGCTATCACCAGAATTCACATTATTCACAAATCATCAGGGAGGAGCTACAAGCCTAAACCCAATGTTTGAATCTCCTTACCTTCATTTTTGTCAGCATCCAACAAATTCTGAAATTCTGTATGAAATATCTCCAGGTGTTTTTCAATAAGTACTTGCTCACATTTTCGTGCTAACTCATCTTGTGTGCTCTCATGGAGATATACCTGAACTCTGCGCTGTTCCTCCAGAAGGCGAGCTTCAGCCTACAGAACAGAGAGATAAATATGAAACCTATATGGAAGGCAGAACAGAAATCCAACAACAGAAGTCAGATGGCTACTTAGTAAATCCATCTAGAAAACAACAATGACAACAAAGTTCAAGACTCTTACTAACGTGGTGCTATGGTTCACCTACTTAAGCAGTTATTTTCCTGGGAAATATAATACACACATGGAATGGATGTTAATGTTGATGCTAATATTATATACTGTTTCAATGGGGGGGGAGAATCACAGCAAGATTGTTCTCCCGTTACTTCTGAATAAGAAGTTTACTGATGGAACTCTGCTGTCAGAAAAAGAGAAAGCTGCTGACGTGAGGTGCTGGCAGTTCTAGCATCAGCAAGCTTTCCAGCTACAGAGGTAGTTTTAAGACAAGCATGAATGTATTTCATGCTTCCACAAAACTAAAGGGCAGAAAACTACAATTTAACAGTATCCCCATGACAAATTTATTTTAATGTTCTCATCTACATTCTTACACAGAAAAACTTCCCAGTAATATACAATCATTTAAATTATACTAGCATTTAATTTGGCATATGAAATGCTACATATGCGTATCTTCCCAGCAAACCAAAATTCTAAATGTCACTCCAGGAACAGTACTTAAGCCAAAATGTAAAACTGAAGCTGTTTATATAACAATTACCTCTATTTTGTTTGCAAAAGTGTTAAAAGATTCACTTTACAAGCCATCTGTAATTGCAGTACATTATTACGGATAAAGTGCGTATGTCCTCTTTTCAGTCCAAAGTATTTAAATTAATGTCACCAAGAGAAGGAAATTAAGTTAATGCATTTTCCTAGTATTTCAGAATACTGGCTAAGCATGAAAGATCATATTATGGACAACACCACCACCACCTCCCAACCCAACCCAATTTCACTGCAAGTGCACTGTATCATACACAGATGGCTTTAAATAATCTCTGCCGCTGTTAGCATCACTGATTTCTGTAATAATTCTGCACTCAGCTCTTTTGAAATGGTCGTGGATTACGGTCTCCTACAGTTAAACCACTACAGGGTCACAATATGGGAAACAAAATCAACAGTTTGGGAATGTATATATGTTCATGCTTCAGAGTACTGTCCGATTTCTTACCAGTAAGGAATAACAACTGACTGCCTTAATGACAGCAAACGGCAGCAAATCTTCCTGATGAATGCTGGAAACTGGGATCAGACCAGTAAGATTCCTTATCTCTCATTTAACCAGTTCTGTATTTCTGTAGCCCAGGAAATTCTGCCACTTCTAATGCTGCGTCTTAAAATATCCTTAGACCTTCACTTTTAATGTTAGCAGTTAGCTCTCACTTTGAGCTCCTTTATGAAAAAAAACATCAACTCTGACTTCAAATTTGTTTAGATTCTCCCATTTTTTGTGTTCTTATAATGCCATTCTCCTTTTACAGGCACATTTCAGAAACAAGGGAAGAATAACTGGTTCACACAACAGTATCTTTGGCTGTTTTAACTATAAAGATCAAAAGTTCAATTTGAGACTTTATTTCAAGGGACAGTCTTAAGAAATACTGACCTTTTTCCCTACAGCACATCAGGCCATGCCAGCTTTACTCATGCGTTCTGGCCTGAGAAGAAAAATTCACAATCCTTCTAAACTCAGTACATCTGCCTGTAGAACTACATACACATATCGTAATTCTAGATCAGATTTCATAGAGTATTCCACATGAAACAAATACAATTTTACTACGCCACAGTAATGCTGATGTCATGCTGGTGCACACTAAGGTACTCCAACATTTTTTTTTGTTTTAATTTGCAATGCTGTTTATCCCCAATTAGAATTCAGCGCTTCAGTGAGAAAGTCAAGTAAGCGTACTAACAGCAGATTACTTAGTTCATAGTTCATACTTCTAACAGATGACTTTTAAGACCTTCTTACTGCTAGTATGCCATGTGACTGCTGGACAGCTGGCAGCTTTTCAAATTGGTCTCATTTAAGGTGTTTCATACCAGAAAAGAACCCTAATTCTAGCAATATGTGAGCAATAATTATGGGGAGATGCCTGCCCATTTCCAGGCATTTCAGTAGCATGCAAGATTACAATACCCAAACTGAAAAAAATAATTAAGTTCACAAAACTGCCTTGTCGTGTTTAAGTAAAAAATGTTAAGAATTCCTTGTGTATAACAAAGTAAGATAAAACTGAAGGACAAACCTTTCTCAATTTTAAATTAACAGTTCTGAAAACTTGCATGACCTCTCTTGACCTCTCCAGCAGAGCATGCAGTCTAGAGATCAATTTATCCCAGCAAACTGTCTTGTAGCTTCAGTTCATGTTTCCCCTTTCTGTTAAGTCATATCCCTTAATTTGTATCATTTTGCAAGCTTTGATCATATTTACTGTAGAGTCTAACACACATCCTTTACAGTTTCATCAGTTAAATCCCAGGAAATGTGTAGTAAAAACAAATGTCTTTCTTGTTCAGTTTGATTTCAGTGTATGCACATTATCTGTAAGGAGATGCCAAGCCAGCCCGAATAGCTTGTATACATCTCTAGTGTATTAATTTGAGCAGAGACTTAAGGCTGCACACTTTCTTGCTGAAAATTTTCCCTGCCTTATGCTAGCTTTATATGTGTTTTCAGCTTCAACACCAGTTTCAAGCAAAGTGAGTTGCTCTTTTGTGGATTTTTGAAACCTTGGAGATTGTTTGGGATACTAATAAGTTCTTTCTACTTGCCACTAATCTCTAGTTCTTGAAATAGCAATGACCTTCAGAGAGCTCTTTACTGACCTGTACCGAGAAAGGCTAGATCAGGCAGTCATTCAAGTTATGAATGACTAAAATTCCCTTATTCTGTTTTTATATATATATATTAGGGTGAAAGTAAAGAAAAGAAATTGGAAGGGAAGTAGCAAAAATCATGAATTCAACAACAGAAAAGTAAACATAGAACGGTGTGGGAACTGCTGGGCTATCCCAATGCACTAAAAGCAGGATTTGTTTTACTGTGTTATTTCTAGGACTTACACACACACACACACTTTCTGGGGTGGGGGGTGGAGGTGGAGGGTAAATCATTGACTTTAATGCCAAGACTCAGACAGGAGGTGTTCTGTGGCAAAACTGTGTTTATTTTACTGCAAAAATCTTTACCGGACATCCAGGGAGGTGGGATGCTATTTATGGGCTCTGATAGGGGATATACATTTATTTTTGAGAGAGTAACAAAACCTTAAACAAATCTCATTTACCATAAGGTTGTACAACTCCACTGATTAGTTACACAAAAGAAACACAAAGATACTGCAGGGAGGGATGTATATCTGCATATCACATACTCAAAAAGCAATTTAAAAAAAAAAAAAAAAAGAAACTGAAAATGAAAAAACAACCAGCAATTCAGGAACAGTCAGGAAATGTGCTGAGAAAAATATACAAAGCAGCACTTGTCCAAGATGGAAGATGACCTATCTATTTCACATTCAGTAAGACTGACCCAATAACTAGGCTAGAAATAGTCAATGTTTATCCAGCTTGCTCTTAATTGCCCTTTCTGGAATCCCCCAAACCAGAGACTATTTAAGAATTTAAATCTTGCCTCTGCCGATCTGAAGTATTGTGTAGGGTTCTTTACATTAAAATATTCTGAGAGAATTAAAGCTAATTAATGATCTACTTCCTTGGCCAGAAAGGTATTTCAGTAAATGTGTCAACACACAATTCCTTGTATAGGAACAACAAACCTGTAGGTCTAAAGCAGAATGACTATTTTGGTGTCTTGAAGTAAAAAAAAAAAAATTATCTGAATTTATTTCTCCTCCATTTTGCCCATTAAGAAAGTTCCAAACTTTCACTGTACTTACTGATATACATGAAAGAGACAAACTTCAGATCAGATAAACATAAAAGTACATTACCACAGGGAAAAAGAGCTAACTGTTTCTGTAAAATTCTCAGCAATTTAAGTAATTGATAACAAAACCCAAGAATTTGTATTACTTTACCGCTACAAAAATCTGTATCCAGAAAATACTCACAAAGCTTGTTAAATAACTTACCTTCTTCATGTACTCCGTGACTGGGTTCTGTTGCAAAAATTCAGTACTTTCTCGTGTATAAAATCTCTCTGTGTCAGCAAGAAACTGAGATTCAAAGGATTCTTTATAGACAGTTAGTGTAGGTCCTTTTGCAAATGCATCATCTTCATTCAGCCCCAGCTCCACTACAAAAAAAAGAGCAAGTAATGACAAAATTGTCTTTTATGAAGTGGTCACTTGCAAATGAACAGGTACCCTTCATAGTCTTAACTTACATGAAGTTAATCAATTGGGACAGTATCGGCACCACTTTTTAAAAGTTTTTAAAAGTATACATTTACTTTGCATTTAAAAAATAAGCAGCATAAGACATTACTCACGTAAACTGCACTTTCTGATACTTCACTAAATGGGTGACAGGATTCAGAAAACTTCACTATTCCAAAGGCTAGTTTAAATTCCCCTTCTATCTTTTGCTCTTAAGAGTTCCAAAATACATGCAATTACCTTTTTATTAATGACACTGGTCATTAATCTGCATGACAAAACTCTCAATTTCATGCAAATAGGAAAAAACAATCCCCCTACACTTTGTCAACTCCTATGCTTCCCCCTTCCAGATTTGCTCCTAAATAACTGATTTGTAAACAATAAACACTTGTCTATCAGTTGCTCTTTCAAGCTTTACAAAGATGATATAATCAACTGTAATTGTGTCCAGTGTCTCTACAAATATGAAGTTAAACAATATATAACTATTTATTTTACTGTAAAAATCTTTACTGGACATCCAAGGAGGTGGGATGCTACCTCTGGGCTCTGATAGGGGATATATATTTATTTTTAAGAGAGTAATAAAACCTTAAACAAATCTCATTTACCATAAGATTGTACAACTCCACTGATCAGCCTTGTATTGATAGTTTCACCATTTCTTTCCTTTTCAATCAACTTCAACACAGCATTTGTTACCTTAGGAAACAGGGATTAAAAGTCAAGCACAGAGAAAACGGTAGCTCAAGCACAGTATTTAATCAGAAATATATTCTTATGTTCCAGACAAGTCAAGCCCCTTGAGAACAAAACTTAAGGACACCTCAACATATAAAATTCCTACAGACATCACAGACTATGCTACACCTTGAAGTTCTACAACGTAATTACAGTCTGCTTACTGGTGAGCTGTAAAAAGGTATGAAAGTGCTTGGTTGTTTGGGATTTTTTTGTTTTGTTTTTGATTTTAAATTCAAAAAGCACCTTCTAAACCAAGTTTCTGTTTGTTTTATAACTGAAATACAAGAAAACTGCAGTAAGAGCTGAACTAACTGCCTGTACTTTACACAAACAAAGCTATCAGCTTATGCTGATAAATAATGTGTTGCAACTATTGTCCCTCTAAACTGAAATCTAGCTAGTATTTTCATAATATGATACAGTCTTTTCATCATGAAGTACTGGTAAGTAAGAGTTAAATCCACATACATAAATATAATTTTGTCTTGTGATGGAACGTCTTGTTTTTCATCATGTTGATTCACTAATTAAAAGTATTTGGTTGATGTGAATCTCCCAGGCGTTGGTGTAAATGTAACAACTCACAGTAATGCTACAAGAGACCAAACCCCAGGCCTGTGACTACCTGTGCTCACCCAATCTGACTCTGAAACCTGCGGACCTGGCTGTTGGCCTGTACTCCTGCCTAGCCTGCGAACAGCTGAAGTTGTTACTTGTTTTAAGATGAGCCCCCTTAGCTTTTTTTTTTAAAAAAAAGAGCCACGGGTCCTCTCAGCAAAGAGGTAACAGAGCAGTCTTGGTATCAAGGTTCAACCACACCCAGAGACAAAGTACTTATCTTTTCACATCACAAAGGAGAAGCCGAAGGGTCCCTTTTATTTTCTGGGTCTGTCCCTGCCCCCATCCTCCAAATTCTCCTTGGAACAGTTACTAACAATATAGAAAATCAACCTTATAAAATAACACTATAGTTTAACATATATATATATATACCTGCTTATTTAATGGCCTGAATAAGCAGTCTCTCCAGGTCACCAAGGCAAGCTAGAAGCAAAGGAAGGGAAATAAAAGACGGAATAAAGAAAAGATATACATATACACACACACACACATGCAGGATAACCCCTTCAGGAAAGCTGATAAAAGTATACTAAATAGCCAGATTTTTTTAAATTACTGTATTTTGGCACACACATTTCTCATGCAACAAGACTGTTTCACAGTAAAATTACCATTTGCTTTATTGCTATCTCTGCCCCTTCCTGACAGTGATCCACAGCCAACTCTGAAAACTGACAAACTCTGCAACTTTGACAACACACAACCTTTTTAGTGATTTTCAGGCTGACACAATCCCTTAGGATTAGGCTAGTGAAGTTAAGCAGGAGGGAAGTAAGGATACCAACTGCTTTTCTACCATATGCAAAGTTATTTTAATGAAGCAGTAAAATAACACACCACAGCCAGGACAATGATCATCCTTTAAAAAAGAAGTGCTTTTAGTTATCTGAGATACAGATCTTCTGCTATGTTCTTCCCTTGTTTACATAATTTCACATTACAAAAAAATTATCAAGATCACATATCAATCTTCCAGAACGGTACCAAAATAACTTCTATTACAAACCAAATGTTGACTGAATCTTAGCAGCTTGGATGCTAAAAAATTTGTAGAGCTGTATTGAAGTCAACAGAAAAAAAATGCAATTTACTGCTCCATTCTGTATTTGAAATGACTGAATTCTAAGTGAAACAACAAGGCCACCCTGATGCACACAGATAACGGTATAAGCAGCAATATTCAGAACCAGCCAACCCCTGACAATCTAATACCGGTAGTCCCAGTATGTACAAGGCAGACTGAACATCTCACAGGTTCAGACCCATGGAATTTTTACAAATATACTGGGATGGGAGTGGGGAAAGAGGGTAGCTTTCCACTTTGCCCACTTCTTCAAAACTTCTGTGAACTTCCTACAAGTTTCAAGGAGCAATCTGCAGGATGATAATGCAAATGTGACAGATGGAACGGATAAATCACTCACTTCAAAAAGCTACTTACTGAATAAATTTCATATATTCCTTTACGACCTTCATCGCACTCACGACGAACCCAATGTCGATTGAGGTAGGCACATATCCCATTCAATACTTTGCTTGAAAACCTATAATCTTCCCACTGTTGAGTGTAGAATTTCAGCACACTCTCATCCATCAAATCCTCACCATCCTGAAATAATAAGTTTGTCAGTACTGTTGGGTAATTTTAAGGTACCACCAAGATACGTAAGGTTGTACAAATAGTGTAATAAATCTATACTATGAATATATATATAGGAAACATAGGGCTAAGACATTTCCTTCTGCATTAATAAAGTCCAAGGCCAGTATGAGATTTAGAAATTAAGACACTGGTAAAAAAAGTGCATAGCACAGACAAAGCTCCAGAAGACATTCTGGTCCCTCCTGCGGGAGGGAGCAAGATGGCACCACGTTAGAAACACCGACACTGAAAAGCACGCTAGGTGAAACATACCAGTACAATAGTAAAGCATTCAAAGTGACAAATCTTTCCAAACTGGAACACTACAGCCTGAATGGACGAGGGAATAAAAACAGGCATGCATTCCAGGTAAGACCTCAGCTACTTCTAAGCAGCTTCAGAAATTAATTACACAATAGACTTGGAAAGACACCAAAAATTCTTTTATTATTGCTCAGAACTAAAATCCCAAAAGTTCCCAGCATGATTCCTTTCAAAAAATAACTAGGAGCCACTCTCCTACAAAGCAGCCCAACATCAAGCTGTAGTAGTAGTTTATTTATTAAATTAAATTAACGGCTGCCGCCACCAGGCATTTTCAACATTACCAGCGACCATTTTATTTTCAGCATCACTAATACGCTGGCCAATGGGTTAGAAATTTCAGCTGTTCTTGTTCAAGATACAGAACAGCTTAAGATGGCATATAACATTACTGCTATAAAACACAGGACTGCCATTTTGCCTTGAAGAGGAAAAGCAGCTCACAGGTACACTTAGCACCTGACCGATGCCCAAGGTAAAGCCTACAACACATTTTAATGGCTAATAGAGACCAAAGCAAATTTTAGCGTCATTCAATTTACTTCCAGTGGCTGCATACACCTCTAGGTTTGCTGATACAAGCTCTTCTCAACCCACATTACTGCTACAAATGCAGACTGATCTGATGTGCCATCTTACCTTAAGGAGATTTGTCAAGTAGTTCTTCAGAAATTCTTTTAGCCGTTTGTACAATTCCAAGCCAACAAACTGAGCACCTCCGGGTGTCTGGCCCTTTTTCGATTTAGAAGGAGGTACTCCAGCTCCCCGTGCTTGATTAGACTGGTGTACACTAGTACAGTAGTTATAAACATGACTGACGGGAAAGTTAAGGAATACGTATGTGCCAGCATGAGACGTTAAAAAATACAATGAAAACCAATGTTAATTTCAATAAGCTCTTTTTATATGACTGTAAATTACTTAAACATAATACATTACAAGATGCATTAGCCCACATAAAATCAAACCAAAGCTCAGAAAATTAAGTAATTTTCAGCAGAATTATCTGCAACAGAAATGCATCTGACTGCTGAGTGCACTGCAAATACTGAGACCAACATTTACTTAACACAACGACCAAGAAAACAAAGCAATGGAACTTGCTAATAAAGGTTTTTTTCAAGGTTTAAATGTTATTTATTTGTTGTATTATATTGGCCTTCTACAAATACATAAGCTTTCATTCAAACAGGAAGAAATTTCAACACTAGCCTCAAGCAACGTTCAGTAGTTGAAAACACAGAGGATAACATTTTTGCATTCTTTTGAAGACAATCCTTTGTAAAGATCTGGCCATTTAACACTGGCAGATGGGACAAACCTAGAAAGCAGTAACGGCGAGAGACACACACACACACTCAAACGCACACTGTAAGATGAGATTCACCAAAACCCAGTTTTCAGCTATAAGTACAAACCCAACATTTAAGCATGTCGTAGTAATGATTTTTCCTCTCATACTAATACAGCCTGGAAGACTTGCTGCAACTGTTAACATTTCATGAAAACATTCTGTCTTCTGATCTAAAACATTCATATATATTCAGAATTCTTCCAAACTAA
This sequence comes from Falco biarmicus, assembly GCF_023638135.1. Classification (NCBI taxonomy): domain Eukaryota; kingdom Metazoa; phylum Chordata; class Aves; order Falconiformes; family Falconidae; genus Falco; species Falco biarmicus. The sequence continues at coordinate 25,589,868 of NC_079291.1, forward strand.
TAAGTGGAAGTCACATTGCTCAAAACACTTCAAATAAGAAAGCATCCTGAAAGAAACTGCACTCCACAAACAAAGAAAAACTAGCTTGGCAGCACTCAAATTCAGCTTGATGAGGACTCAGATTGACAACAAAAATTACCCTAATTACACAACAAATGATCAGCCAACAAGAGTGAAGCTTCTGAGCACTCACCTTTCTACTGATAGTAGAGGGCAAGCTTTTCAGTCACATCCCTTGTTAGAGAACATCACATTAAGCAATCCAGAAGGTCTAATTTGGTTTTAACTAATAGGCAAAGCTTTAACTACTAGACAGGCTTCCTCCACAGTATGCCATGTATTAGGAAATTAATATGTTGCTGAGATTTGCCTTTTATCTTTCCCTTCAGAAAGGCCAGCACAATATAATGGAAGACATCAGCACAATTAAATACCAAGGGAATTATAAACCCCAAATGTATGATGCATTACAGTCGTCATGAACAGACTTGCTTCTAGTATTTAAACTTTACAGCTCAAGCAGAAAAATCTCTTAAAATATCCATTTAACTCCCTTGCAATTACTTTAAAAAGATCTTCACAGACAAATCATATCCTTAAACCCAGTTTAAGGGCCAGAGCATCTTGCAAGCCACCAGGAACAAAACTCAGATCTTTGCATCAAACTGAAAGGAAAGCCTGCTTACGGTCTATACTCTTGTACTTCTTCAGAAAGTCACTGTGTTCAGTCCAAGAGAGTCATACTCGTTGCCTGAGATTAACCCTTTTTGAAAACATAGAGCACATGTTTATTTCTTACTTGTTACCTCATCCAGGTGCCAAATAACTGGATTTCCCATGGTATCAACCAATAACATAAAACCTTCATTTGAGCTTAGCAACTGACCTTCTATCAGCCTCTTATCTCTATCAGCCACTTATTTCCTGGACATTAATGATTTCTTCCAGCTCCTAGTCAATTGTTTGTTCAACTTTCCTGGCACTGTTGCTACTTCTACCATCTATGCTTTGATTTCAGAATTCCCTGTTCAAGTGAGGAATGCCACACAGCATTAACACTTTTTCTCTAGATATGCAACTTACTTCCCTTTCACATACAAGAAAAGCAGGGGTTATGTCACTGTTTAACTTTACAATAGTTAATATAAGGTCCTCTGAATTGTGTATGGGAAGTCTCTCCATCACGATTCAAGGACTTTAGGGCTGATTCAGAAATACCCAGTTGACAGTCTTGCCTCCTTCCCCTAACTCCTATCCCAAGTGGCTTTAAGCAAGCCTAAAAATACAAGGACTGCCCAGATGATGGGTAACTCTTGCAGTTTTTGTGAATACTGCTTGATGAAAATATTCTTTCTGTTCTTCTCCAAGAATAATCACAACAGCCTTCAGAAAAATAGAAGACCAAGGTTAGAAGACACAAGCCTTTTTCTAACCCCATACATTTTACTATTAAACCCAGAATTCCTTGTAAAGTAAACACTGAAAGAAACAGAGACCTTTTGCCCCTGCCTGACAGCAGTCAGCTCAGAGCTGGAAGAAAAATATACCAGTAATACCCATATAACTGTTACTTTGGCTGGAGTCTTGCTAGCCAAAGTGTGTAAGACAGCATTTTTTAAAGGCTCTAGTTTAGTTGTTCTATGCAAAACAAGTTTGCCTATGCAGAAGGCAGCTTGCAAGTGCAAATAACTCTTTGACATATTATACATGAAAGAATGCTCTCTCACACTTTGTTTACAATCTGTGTCCCCATCTGCTAAAGCCAACCACTGACAGAAAGACTGACATATTCAAAACAAAATCAGTCTCATGCTGCTTGCAACGAACTACATGACAGTCCATCTCAGAATCACAAGGGGAACGCTATGAAAAGAATTCTTGGTTGCAGAAAGCAAACAAATCCTCTCCACTGCTTTGTATGCTGGAAGTCATATACATATCCAAACAGCTATTAGGGAACGTTTCTGTGGGTGTTTGCACAATTGTGCATAGCAATTCGCATACTATAACAAGCAGTGAAGTTAATTCCTCAATAGAATAGTTTGCACTGCAGTGAAGCTGTGCTGCTCCCCAAGCTTCTGGCTGCTGAACTTCAGATTTAGCCCAGCGAACAGACAAACCATCTACAGGAGGCACATATCAACATCAATCTCCTCTAACTTCTACACCTTCCTTACCGTAAAGGAGAAATTACATTTACGTATTCAAATTAAAATTTGAGGTATAAAGCTTATATATTGATTCAGCATTGTGCTGTTTAAGATGAATTAAAAAAAAAAAATCTTTCTTGAAACTTTATTCTCTGAAACTCTTCAAAAAGGGATACAAGAAGCAGCCGAAGACTAATTACTTTGACCACCTTTGTCTTCAACATAATTTACACTATGTGACAACCTTGACTCAGTTTCTACAGTGCAAAGGGAAAAAACCAGTAATTCCCATTTTGCCACACCGTAATGAATCCATGGCCTTGGAGGAGATCCTGACACACAACTGGTTTTCCAGTATAATGGGAGTTCATGCAGGCAAGTGGTGATGTGACTAGGGAAGTGACGGCCACCACAACTAAGTGTTGTCACTGTTCCCAGGTCCTTTGCTAAGGATATCTGAATTTCTCTGTCCACAAGGCAGAAGTGAAACAGGCTTTCAGAGTGCTGCATATACTTTTTCAGCAAGTACGCCCTCAAAATCCAAGCTTGAGCACACCAGTCACCTCTAATCTACTCTCCACCCCAGAAAGTACCAAAATACTCCATACAGCATTTTTTTTCCCCTCCAAAAGCAACTGCAAACAGAAATTAAGCGAGACAAGTATCAGTTCTGCAATTCAACACACAACAGGAAAACACTCAGATTTTACACTGACGGGTACAAATTACTCAGTTTCACATGAGTCTCCTGATCTTAAATTTTTTAATAAAGAAAACAGTTCTGCTGAGGTATTAACTGATTCCCCTTTCAGCAGCACAGCTAGGTGCCCACAGTTTTTCCATTTTGCTACAAAAAATTAACATACTACACCAAGTCTGTATGAGGAACAGGTATGTAAAATTAAAAGGAACTGAAAGAGAAGCAGAATTTAATACAATGTAGCACAAAACCATAGGGCAGAGAGAAATGACAACAAAGCTTTTGAGAAGCAGGAAGCACATCAAAACAGCTGAACAACTCCCTAACCAGATCTTTTCTCTCATTACTTCTAGTCTCTTTATAATAAAAGATCCGTCTTAGGCATAAATTTGCTATTGCAGATCTTACTCAGTAATTAACTCTCTCTTAAGTGCTCTGTCACTTCAACAGCTGGCCTACAGGAACAAAGTGAGATTAGTTCCACTTTTGTCAAAAATCTGTATTTCCTAGATTACACCAAAGCATGCAAGAACAACATATAGAAATTTACTGAAAATACTGACAGGAAAACTGCTAGGAAGGATCATGGAAGTTTTGTACTCTTGTAAAACCACTTCTAATACAAACAATACAGCCTTACCATATTTACTAAAGAACAGCTTTACATATTTTCTTCAAAATTATTAAAAACACTTCAACTCCTGCTGAAATTCAGAAGATTAGGCTGTGCAAACCTCACAAAACCTCAGGCACGCCGCTATAGAAGTGGACATGCCTATGTGACTTTAACATTTCATAAGCTAAACAGATGAAGGAATTTTGCACAAGTTTTTGAAATTATAAGGTTGCCAAAAAGAAGTAACAAGTGGTTTAAACACCCACTTCAGCTTTGCTAGGAGCAGCAGTAAAACAAAAACCCCCGAACCCTTCACTCCTTTCAGGGAGGTATCAGCAAGAGCCTATTTTAAGTATATTCAGTTTGTCATCCAGTAAGGAAGGGTTACCTCAACAAAGCAATTCAGAGAAAATGAAAAACCCAAAATTAAGACCTTGTCCCCAGCCCCACACACTCTCCATTTGTCTTTCAATACACTTTATCCTAAGATCAATTACACATGTAAGTCTTTAGATTAGATAAAATTGCACGGTTAACCCATCACCATTTTAGTGGGGGAAGGACTGAGGCAGAGACTGAAGGAGCTATTGCAGCAGCAGCCACACAGCTGCTATGAAAATCCAGCCATAACTGAGCTCAGACACGTTTCTACAAGTCTGAGATGGGAGAAACTTCCAGCAAAAGCTATCTGAAGACCAACAGGTAACTTCTTGTTTTCCTCTTCCTAGCATAAACTCCAAAGAACCACAGAGAAGCACTGAGTTACAAGGAAAAAAACAAATTTTCAAAGCCAAACACATATACACAGCATACAGTCTTTATGCTGGGAAGTATAAGAACTACTATAACTAAGGTTGCTTTAAAGTTTAAATTTCTTTGCATTGACAGAGGTTGGTTTTGTATAGAATACTCTTGGTTACTATAAAAAGCAAGTAGAACAGCAAGCAATCACGGTGGCAAAGAACATTAAAAAAGGAACCAATCATACTAATATAAACATTCTGCACTTCTTTCAAATGGAAGCAATGATTTTTATAAATATACACAAAACCATACAATTATATCTACCTTTCCACACAAGGAAAAGTGTATTACGTACCCTTCAAAGACGTAAACAAATACATTTACTTCTACCTTTGCACTCCACACAAACACTACATGGCACATGGGAAACACTATGAAATACATTGAATATAAGCAGGATTAATACTAGCAGACAGCGGAGGCTACTTTCATGTGTTCAGAGCAACCTTAAGCAACTGGACTTGAAAGTGAAAGATGGCTTAGAGTGACAGAACCTCAAGAGAAAGTGGAACAGTTTCTGAGGTTTAAAAAATGCATGCCCTAACACCCCATTATCTTTTCTGTACAGGAAAAGCATAATAATCTGTTCGGGGGCCGTGTGTGTAAAAAGACCAAAAAGCCAAAAAAACCATACCATGCTGCCTAGTAACAACAGATTCATGGGATTGGAAAATAGAAGATTCTCAGAGTTTTAATATACATCTGCTAAGCTAAAATCCTACTAAAAAACAGGAATTCCAGTGAAAGCCACTAGGACAAGGACTGCAGTAGAAGCAACTTTTACAACTACAGAAGACCGTGGCAAATGGATGCCAAGAGAAAGGCTTCATGGTTTCCCTTGAGTAACATATACTACTGGTGCTGAATCTACCCACGGGCAGAAAAATGTTCAATGTATTTATACATTCTATTTTATGAACAGAAAAATTATCCCGAGTCATCTGGTATTTTTAAATGTAAGCATACTACTCTTAATTATTTAATGTTTAACACAGTCTTTCCTTTACCACTTGCTAATATCTGAGGGAAAAAAATCCCAGATTATAAAACTGATTACAGTAACCTTTTGTGATTTATACTTACTTATATTTATCAATGGATAATCAGTAATTATCACTTCATTAAAATCAGTTAACAAAATTTAATCACAATAAGAAAATTCAAAAACAAAGGAAAGATTTTTCATAAAACAATGAAATGTGACAGAACAACCTAACCTTACTTTAAAATACTTTAAACAATTGAAAATAATTACTGTGGCTAATAAGAGAACAATAATATAAGAAACATTTGCAGAATCCAATTTACAGGTGTAAGATGAACAAATTTTAAGTCATAGCAAATTCGGTCATTTGACTTCAAAGTTTCACATAATAGCTATAGAATAGCTAATGCCAAACACAACTACTGAAATGTACTCTAGGAACTGTTGACATTTATGTACACAACATTAGAAAGATTTTGAAAGCCAATCTGGACGTTGCAGATGCACTTTTTAGTAAAACCACCACAACTTCCATAGTACTGTATAATCTTTTTATCAATTAAAAGATCTTCATGTAGATAAAAACCTTATTTGTTATAAATTAACGGTACTTGGAACCTTTAAACAGTCTTATTTTTCCCAATTTAATTTTCATTAAATATCAGAACTGTACAAAAAGGTTCCTCTGTTCAGTATGAGCACAAGAGAACTACGCTGTCTAAAAAAATTCCTTAAGAATGCTTCTCATATTATGTTTTGTAAATCAAGACAGTGAAAGCCTGAGATTATGCTGTAAAAAAGTCATTTTGACATTTCAAATAAAAAAGTACACACGTATGAAATAAAAGTCCACCACTAAGCCTTCCACTGACCCATCATATCTGGAAACTGAGAAGTTGATGTGTGCTTGGAGGAAGAGTAACAATTTCAGAAATTAATTCAGCTTTTTGTGTAAGCCACTATTATGCTAGTTTAATATAGCGCAGGGAAGTTTAACTGTAGTCTAGTAGCTGATCTGAGAACCTGCTTAAGATACATAAAACAAGAGTAACAAAATCCTTTAATTCTTTCCACTGCAGAGTTTAAATCCAAATGTATGTAAATCCCAATTCATCCTCTCACACCATGAGGCCTGAGGAAAATAAACTGCAGACTCACCATACAATTAGTCTGAAAACCAGGCATCACCTTCTGCCAAAACCAGAAAACCAGCACAAGATGCACAAATATTTTATCATTGCCAAATGGAGTGTAAGTAGAGGTGGCCGTAAAGACAAGTGACTTACAGCAATATGAATATGTTGAGTAAAAATAATTCTAGTAAAAGAAGTTATAGATCTTCCACCAATAATTCAAAACAGAAGCCCACAACTTCAGTTTAATGGAAGCACAGTTCTCTCAGACGGATTAACTAGCAGTTTCCTTCAAGCAGACTAAATGCCACATAGAGATATTTTGCATACATTGATACTACAATTTCATTAGTCCTTGACTAATTGCAACCAACAGGGTTCCTTTTTTGTTGCTGCAGAACAGTGGCTTGAACTTTTTTCCCTTTGCATAAAGCAGAAAGAATTACTTCTGAGTGACCCCCCCCTCAGATGCAATGTACCCAAACTTGCTGTGGTCCTCCCGAGTTCCAGGAGTGACTCTTGGGTGACTTTATCACTGCTGTAACGCTGACTTTTACAACCTAGTCCTGTGGCTAACAGTCTCCAAACTAATTGCTATCAAAGGAAAAACAGAGTAAAAAGGCCTTTGCCTCACGATATTAGTAATGCTGTTAGGTCTGCTGTTCCTAAAAATCTAGTTAATCTTACCATTTCTCTTTTCTGCATGAGGTCAATTCTTGGCATGTAATTCTATGCTAACTTGCAATACAGCCTGTCACAAGATGTTAGTTACTATTGCAGGAGCTACTAAGCTCTCTCCAGTACTATAAATTACTTAATATCTGGGTAAGGGACAGAAAAGCATCCAGATTTCATTTTCAATAATCTCACACATGGGAAAAACAAAACCAAACAAAAAACCACCAAACCACACAACAACAAAACAGTGTCACCATCCACAACAAACAACTAAAGCAATTCTGTTTCTACATGGAAGTTGTAAATTCTCAACAGGAAGCACAAAGAACATACCTCAGAAAGCAATTAAATTACATTAGTACAGTGATCTTCATAATCATGCAAGGAGTGGTAAATAAAAATAACAACTTCCATAAAGACTGCTTTTTTTGGTTAGGTGCTTTGGCATATCTGGCAGGCAAAAGGAATCACAAAAGTATATGCAGTACTGAAAAACACCTGGTGATCATCTGATCTGACAGAAAAATATACCCTGCAATCAGAAGCACAATTGAATCTAAAATAGAAAAAGCAGGGATAAGAATCTTGATAACCACCTTTAAGAAACAAGATTTCTTGGTTCATATCTTCAGTATTCTAAGATCTACAAAGCCCCTGGTATAATCAACCTCCTTCTTCTCCTGCTGGAATGAAGGAAAATAAATAAATAAATAAATCACTTAAGTACAAGCTCTGGCCTGTACTCAGAGACTGCATCTAGTGTCTCACAAAGACAGACACTAAACAAAGAAAATGAGTGGAGGCAGGATGGAGATCCAAACTGTCTGAATTGCATAACTCCTCCAATTCTTTCCCAGATTCCCTTGAAAAATGCACAACAAAAACCTCCACATCTCCAATCGACTTTGACTGAGATACAGAACTAAAAGTAGGTTTGCTTCTATGCATGGTTCTCCTCCTCTTACAAATTACAGGGATGAAATGGAATCCATTTTAGGAGCAACACCCTGACAAAAACAAAAAAGGATGGGGCAGGTGTGGGGGTGTGTGTGACAGGACATGGGACAAAAGAGGATGAGGAAATGCCTAAACTGTCCACTGTGCAAGATTCCCAAACGGCTATCACATCCAGCATCCTTGTAAGTAGGGCTGATCTTCAGGCCACTTACAGCTGCAGCTGAAACTCATTTGCATGTTTGGCTTTCCAAGCCAAGCTGTTTGATAGGCAGAGCTTCCAGAAATAAAAGTCCATCCATTTACTAGTTATTGTATGCAAAGACTGAGCAAAGGTGTTACAGATACTGAAAGGGGAGTAATCTTTTAAGCCTAACTGCTGAACGTGTGCACTTAGTATAGGATGCAAAGTGCGCTGTTTTCTTCATAGTAGATTAAAAACTCTTAGCCTAACCAGTGCCAAATATTCTGAGTTATCAGACTATTAAATTAATCCACAAATAAAAGTCACCCACTAAAACTATCCACTAAATCAATTCACTTGTAAAAGTAACAAAAACCACCCTTAGTTTCAGATCAAACAACTCTGTGAAGCAGCAACAAGAAGCAAATGAGCAGTTAATAGACAATATATCCCTTTACAGCTTCATTCCAAGAATATTTGAGAACATCAGGAAAAGAAAAAAAGTGTTTTAACATTACCATTACAAGTGGTACTTAGACCTCAGCTGCCCTGCTTGACAGATCTCACAAACCTGAATATTTTAAAGGCACTCAAGGAAAAAGTCTCCCAAAGGTTCTACTACATGTTAGATTTCTAGCAGACATTCAACATTTGCAGACTGTTTCATTTAGTCAAGAACAATGCTGAACCTAGTGCTGCAAGAAATCAGTCATTTTAAGAAAAGTTAGGACCCTCAACCAAATGTTATTTCATTTTCCCATCACTATTAAAGAAGTAACCCAGAAACACTCAGCAGACTGCCCAGGGTTTTTCCCAGCCCCACCAGAAGCATGGATTCTGCAGGCACAGATAAGGTTACACATTGACTGAGATTACATGTACAGAAAACAATCTTTTCCATCTCCTTAGAAAGTACAGAGAGCTACAGAATTAACTGCTTTATAGCCTTCAAGCTCCTCTTTCTGTTATAAAAGCTCTGCCCTTTCAAAAACATTAACACAGACTAAAATTCGATACGCAATTCCAAATCAGTGCCAACAACAGCTTTAGACGTTAACTTATGTATCAGAACAAAAAAACCTCTAAAATTTGATAAAGAAAACAGCAGAACTACTTAGTCAGATAGGAAATGTATTCAGTCATCATCTCTTCTACCATATGTCTACAAACTTTGCTGTACCACCATCTTCTTAAGCAGTGCTTACTCTACTGAGCAATACAAGGTTACGAGAGTGAACACAGAACAACAGATGCAAAACAGAGGTGGCTCCTCACCAAATCCATTTATGTGCAACTTTACAGGTGGAACATAACAGAAGGATTTCTCACTTTCCAAACAAACTCTTGAAGTCAAACACTGAAGCTATAATACAGCAAGAGGCACATTCCTCCTTCAAATTAGTTATAGAAGATCCTTACGCACTACCTGATAAAAACAAGCTTCCTACAATCTTGCAAACAGTACTTCAGTACACACATACAAGGATGAACACAACTCCCTTTCAGCATCTTATAACAACTCCCAGAATGGGGAGATGCTGGATGCTGGGAAATTTCAATAGCTCTCTGATGCAAGCTAGGAATTCAAGAGAAATCCACTGGGTGCATTCTCACTCCAGCTGGAAAATTATAAAAACAACTCAAGAGTAAAGTCCTACTCTGAGATTGACAAGAGAAAATTTTTCCAGATAACTGGCCATTATGACCAAGTAAGACCTGCAGCATAATGCCAGACTAACATATGAAGGAAAAAGAACTTCTGTTTTCTTTTGGTGTACTGTGGACTCAAAATTAGACCTATTAATGAAATCACTTTAAACATCTGCTCTGTCAAAGATAACAGTAATCAAACCTGAAATTCAGAAGTAGCCATAATTATGAAGACAATTTTCCAGACAACAGAATGTTCCTGCTTATTCGCCAGGAAGATTAAATAGAAAAGGCTAATCTTCAAAATCAAAATATATTCTTAAAAGCCACTAAGTCAAATTTGCACTTATGAAGCCATTTTGAATTTAGAAAAGTAAAAAGCTATCTCTAATCTACTAACAGTGGAAGTATTAACTGGCTTAGGCATTAGGATACGTGTAGAGTTCCATGTATCTGGATTTTGCCATACTTTGTCTGGTATAAACCTGTTGAATTCCAGCTCTTAGGTCATCCCATATCTGGTCAAGACCAATCTGTTTAAGTCCATGTGGGTTCTGACTCCTATTTGATGACATTTTGTATTTCCTGTAAAGTCTTCCAGTGCAGCAGCCTGAGATCTGCTTATTCCTCCATCAGAATCACAAGTCAAGTAACATTCTAAACTCAGTTGCAGCAACTCGGTGAGATATTCTTTACATACAAAGAGTGATGTTTCCCAGGAGGACAATCTGCAAAAGGAAAAGAAAACATGCACGTTACATGACAGTCCAAACTCATTTACATTGGAGAAAAAGATACAAAATTAATTATTTCACTGAAACATCTTCATTTACACAGATAAGAAATCCATGATGAGATCTGAAATACCAGAACCAAGGAAAATAATTTTGCAATTCAGCAATCAACTACAAAATGTGACTGTCAGTGCCCAGATCAGTCCAAAGCCTGTAGGCACTTAGGCCTGTGCTGCTGACAACAAAACCCTAACGCCAATAAGAAAACCTAACAGTAAAAATCTTTCCAAGCAGCAGACACCTCGTGCAAAAAGCCTCCCTACACAACAGTAAAACTCCAGTATTTCCAAACAACTCGGGGTTCTGTGGTAACTCGTTGTTTAACATGCATCCTGATAGATATCCAAGATTAACAAGATACTAAACCCAACCATTTTTCTTCAATTATCAATAATTCTTCCAGACTTGAGATTCTATTACAGGTAACCTGAAAATCCAAGATATTTTGGAAGCAGGGAATTCTTCTGTCTGGTAAATGCATGCTTACATACATTTTTTTTGCTAAGTAAATGAACACTACTTCCTTCAATGTCATCCTACCAGCAAGAAAATATGCAGCCAATAATGGTGGGAAGAACGAACAGCTAATAGAGTGCACAAAATAAAGACTGCATGAATTGTGAATAAAAGAATAAGATACTAAGAAAATGCAGAACTCCCATGAGTGCTTAAGTGTGTCTTTGTGTGACAAACACAAGGTTTGGGAGGTAGTGAAAGGATAGTTATCAATTCATCAGCCACGTGAAATGACAGGGTAGGAAAACAGTCACCTGGAAAGGATTACTGAGAATATCAAGCAGCCAAGAGCCTTTTTTAAACAAGTCCTTAAAAATATTTTTCAATTTTAATGTGTCTCATCCACCATAACAACAAAATTAGACAACACCCAAAAACAACAAAGGTAACAGGATTTAAAAAACTAACCCACAAGTAACAGTTGTAGCGAGTCAGGATCAACTTACTCTTACTGCAGCCTTTCTATATATAAAGGGGGCTTACAAGAAAGATGGAGAAACACTTTACCAGCAACTGTAGTGACAGGACAAGGGTCAATGGTTTTAAATTGAAAGAGGGTAGATTTAGATTAGATATAAGAAAGTGTTTTATACAATGAGGGTGGTGAGGCACTGGCACAGGTTGCCCAGAAAAGCTGTGGATGCCCCATCCCTGGGAGGGCTCAAGGTCAGGTTGATGGGGCTTGGAGCAGCCTGGGTTGGTGGAAGGTGTCTGTGCCCGTGGCAGGGGGGTGGAACTAGCTGATCTTGAAAGGTCCTTTCCAACCCAAACCATCCTGTGATTCTGTACCCTACAGCCCATTCACTGAAATACTCAAAACACAGTGAAACATGATGACGGTTTTGCTATGCTTCTGTAGACAAGAATACAGCTTTATGCTAAACCTGTAATGGAGCCTGCTGGCCAAGACATGTATGAACCCTTCCATAATTTCAAGGGTAGTATAGGCTGAGACCTGATAAATCCTATTATTTGGTTTTGACCTTTCAGGAGCTGAAAATAAAGATATTCCTTCAGGATCTACAGTATGTGATAGGTGCTTTGTCACAGCCACTTCTAGTCTATTGTATATTCTACTCCAGTTTCACAGATTAAGTATTCTGTTATACCCTCCCTGATATCTGCCCAATTATTTGTAGGACTTCTTTTCTGCGTTTTCTCCCTGACCCTAAAAAGACCAGATAAGATTGAGACAGTTCTTCAGGATTCTTAGTCAATGACTGCCTTACTGCAGTAACACCTAAGTTACCACTCTTCATAGTCCTTTACTATACATCACCCATAAGGACTTAAATCTCACGCTCTTAAGTAAAATCACTGAGAACTATTTTCATTATGTCAATCTGAGCAACAAGTACTGTCTCGTTTCAATCAAACATAAACTGCTTCTGTAGATAATTTTTCTTTTTACATGAGCAATGATTACATAAAAGATTAGGTGGAAAACCAAGAATTCAATTAATATATATCTTATAAAACATACACTTAAAATCCAACCTTGCCATTCTGTTTCTAAAATTACAGCAAACTGGTTGTTAAAGACACGTCGGAATAATGCTGCATCATGCTTTAGTGTAATACAGATCATACCTTGTTTGTATTGAACTTCTTTAATTTCTGGAAATCGAACCTGCTGCAGTACTAATAACGACAGACTTTCACAACCAAGCAATGAAAGCCAGAAAGAACAAAGGTCCACAAGTGGCCACTTGCCTCTACTGCAGGAAATGCTCTGTGCATGTTACACACCCACAGTCTTGGACTATGACCCTAAGTCAGCATCGCAATACAAAGCAAGAAAATTCAATGTCTACCATCCAGGAGAGAAGAAACTTTTCAGTTCCTGAAATTGGGTACTATTTGAACTCTCCACAGAAGCAAGAGAAGACACGGTTACAAATCTACTTATGACTACAGTATGTGTAAAAAGTAACTGACCGTTATTGTCTTACTAATCTGCAAAAAGCAAGCAGCCTAGAATGAGAGTGCATTATAGTAAAAATACTTCGGCATACCAAGGCAAAAATCCTTCACTGCTGTCTAAAAGTTCACAACAAAAAGCTAACCCCTTGCTAGCTAGCAGAAATTGTAACAGGTAAAACAGCTCATAACTGAGCCCAGGTCCCTCCCCAGGCAGCCTGCAGAGAGAAGCTACAGCCAGGGCTCTTACTCAGACATCTCTCAGAGTGCCTGTCAGAGGCAGCCACCCTTCCATTGCAAGCCTGCCTGTCACTCAGCAGATGTGGATCTTCCCCCTCTATAACAATGGAAATAAACTTTCTTCCCCAACTAAGCATCTCCTAGTTTTTATGTACCCTGGTGCATCTACAAATCCTATCTTTTCCCAGAATCTTTTAAACTCAAGGTATTCACACTGTACTAATTTTCCCTCCCCTCCCCTGAAAGTAACCCTTGGTATTTAAATCAAGATGTAGCCATTAAAAAACAAAACAAAACATTAAAAACAATGTCATAAGAAAGAAGTTAACTTTGATTATTATTTTCTCATGTAGTCCACTACATAGACATACTCTTTATAAGCAATAAATTCACTGCATTTGACATCACCTTGCTATCCCTCGGCTGGCTTCCAATTTGAATTCTGCAATTAAAGACACAAATACACAATGACAGCACCACATCACTAACTTCCTAGACTCAAATAATTTACTGCTTCCAGTCACTAACTAGTTAACACAGTTGGGAAATAAAGCAGTAGAGGAACAATGCTACAAACTACTAGGTTTTTTGCAGATTTAGTCATGTGCAGAAAAACAGAAAGGTAATTATTAATATAATATCTTAATAGGAGTAAAGTTTCACTACATAAGAATACTTTAACTACTATAGCATATTTATGAAGCAACCATTTAAACTTGGTGGCTAAACTAAGCTATGGTCTTACATGTACAGAAAAAGGAGGGGTAAAACAAGGCTTTGTTACTCAGTACAGTTGTTACTATACACAAACACAGTAAAAATGTGATCTAAAATATGAAGTCTATTTCATGTGAAAAATCTAAGTGTAGTTTTCAAAGGTATTTATGGGATTCACGCACAGAAAAACTCTCCTAAGCAAAACGTTCTGGAAGGTCAAATCTGGCCCACAGTACGGACAGTTATCTCTTTACCCAACATCCCATTTGCTAAACCTACAAAGAGGGAGAAAAGAGAGGTTAGAAGTCTATGACTTCCCAGTGCCCAGGCTGTCAGCAACTGCCAAGAGCAAGGCGCCCCCCCACCCAAGAACCATGCATTGCTACAGGTGAATTAAAACATTCACATTGTCATAACTTTGTATCAGTGAGATCTCTCACTTTCCTGTGGGCTGTACTGTTGGCAGGACTACACGCACATCAGGCTTGAACCGTACTTGTCACCATACTTTCTTGCCCAAACAGCTCAAACTCGCTGGTGACCTGCTTTGTGGACAGGATCACTTGCCTGACTTGCAACATCCACTCTGTAGCTCCAGACCAGAGAACGCAGACTTCATCATATCTTCAGGACCAGCTATTATTACATGGAAAAAAACCCCATCCCTGTAGTTTCCAGCTGATAGATACACAATTTGAAGCTGAAGTATGACAGTGCTCAGCGCCATCCCATCTTTCAACCCTGCATTCAACTGTAATTAAAACACTGTCAAACAAAACTGTAATTTCTGCCCATGCTAATCGTCAAAAGGAGGTAATATTTCTGCCAAAACTTCAGAACAGCCTTGAACGACAGCAGGAAACATTAAACCCTCCTTTTCATTACTGGGGGACACAAAGCATGGCACACCTCATATGCAAGGAAACACATCACATTTTGTTTGACCGATCGTCGAGTAACAAACAGTATTTTTTTGTAGATATCCCACCTGAGTAAAATTATGTGTATGCCAAATGAGGCCTACAGGGAAATCTGAAAGCTAACCCTACTTTTATCCAAAAATCCTAATAAAAAGAACTAGATGTACAGCATCTCAAGCCATCTTCTGGAATGACTACCTCATTTTTACTTCCTAATACAACATAACTTTCAGCTTCATGGCTCCAAGACTTATGCATCACCTGTTGTCCTCCCACAACCATTTATTTTAGATAGCTAGCTTCAGTAATTACAGATAGAATTTGAAGCTGTCAGCTTCTAAGCCTAGTAAAAACTTAGAGGTCCAGAGCAATGTTTTCCAGCTAACACGAGAGCCCGGATAGCATTTTTTTAATGACATAGTAGAGGCACAGGACCTAGACTTAGTCATTTCCAAGTATTTAATCCCTTGTCTAATTTCAAACATGAGGAGAACATTCTTGTCACGCCTAATAGCATGAGCTGGGTGACCAGATTTAATCATACTAAAACCAAACACATTAGGGAAGAGAAGTAAGTTTCACTAATAAGCTATGGTGGAATGAATGCCATTAAAAGTAAGCTTAAAGACCTTCAGTGTTACGAGGTTTCCAAAGTTTACAAGTGTGTATTAAAAGTCAGAATCTCACCTTTGCCTCAGATCCATTTTCTAAAACGGAACGCAATTTTCCCAGCAACAAAAATACAGTACAAGTTCATTTGGACACTGGCTGTCGTTTAACGACTTTTGTAAAAAGTGGTGCAGTGACCATGTTCACCTGAATGGCTACAATACCCCTCTGATAAACGTTTAATCTTTGGCTTCAAAACACAAGAAAAAGGAGTAAGTTTAATATAGCCACACACTTAATGCAACATGAAGCTCCTCTTGCCAAACTCTTTCCTCCTCATTTTTCCAGCTTGATTCCTCTAACTTTATCCTGCTCTCCTGTTGCTGTATTTCAGCAAGTCCGATCCAGAAATTCAACAGATGCTCTTGTATTCAGCAAAACAGCAACACTCAATAAGGTTCCCAACCAGTTTTATTCCCTCAAAGTCTCTGCTACTGCCACACTGTGCCAAGGCAACTATTAAGGTTTTTCACCAAAGATACACAGTACCGACTGAACCAACACCCCACAACACAAGCACACTAAAGTATTTTTGAAAAACTGTAAGAGAAGCACACTGAACACTGCCTTTGTTCTAACACAAGCTGTTTGTGTATTCTTAAACTATTCTAAAACCAACTTAAGATATTGGATGCTGGTGTATACCCTAGCTCACATAAATTTCAAAATTGCTATAGTTGAAGTGACCCTAAAGTATTACGGTATTAAAATTTTTGACGAGTTTTTGCCTTACAGTAAGCATCCAAAGGCACCTCTGATTGTTTTCAGTGTTAGGCTTGATACAAAACATACCAAAAAATAAACCAAACCCCTCTCATAACCAAAGTGGTCAATTTATTATTTATATATCCTCTCTTACCAAACACGGACACTTTCACAGATAGGACACTGCAAATGATTCATCCTACAAACCAGTCATAAGATTCTTCTTGAAGTCATGCAAACACACACTTTGAAAAGGTGTGTATATGCAAAGTACAGAGCTGAGAATAATATAGCTCCCTCCACTTCTAGTTAGCTTGTAAGATACAATCTACATGATTAATCAGATAAAAGCACTGGCCAGGGTGGGGTGACATTTAAAATTTCTCTTTGCTTTCACCTTTTACTTCTTTACGTTTACAATCTATGAGCTATTTCTTGGAATTTTTTTCCCAGGTTAAAAATAATCTCTTGAATCCTAGAGAATGCAGCCTCCATTCTAGCACACATTTATGTCTGATGGAGTGGAAAGAGACAAGACAAATAATTCTGTTTTGTCCCTATAATCACCTGTACTCACAATTTATGATTTCACAGTCACTTTTTATATCCATGTACCTGCAAATGTAATTATTTTGTGTTTACTTGACTTCAGTTGAGGTGAGCATTATGAGCTCAAAACTATAGCGTAACATGGTCCTGCATGCCACATTTTACAGCACTAACATTTCTGTCCAGAAGTATTTTAGGTCACTAAATATACAGACTGTAAACTAGGGAGACAGTTTATGCACGTAAAGTGACCCAATCCTTAAAGCATGACTAGGAGCATGCATAATGACTTTAGCACTTTACATGCTACAAATGTGTAATTAACCAACATGTGGAGAATCTGTCTACAGAAGACATTTCCACTGTGCCCCCCAAAAATGAAATCACAACTACTGTAAGAAATGGTTATGCTAGAGATCATATTAGTACCAGAAGAGAAATATTAGAATCTTTTCTCCCTTTTCAATATCAAAGATATTTAAGACACAAATTGTGCAAATTACAATGCTCAGTTCCTCTGTATTATTATGAAATACTGAGTTATATGCAGTGTGAAAAGCTTTAGCTCATCTTTATTTTCAAGAGAGTTAAATTCAGTTCACCCTCATTATGACAAAAAGACAGATCTATACATGCATACACCTCCCCCTTCCAAAAGTTGTCTTTGGGTGGTAAAAGCATTCTGCACAGCATTTTTTTCTTTTTTAAGTAATTTAGAGTAGAAGCAAGTATGCTTAATTTGCCAGTAGTTTAATAACAGGTTGTTTAAATTTGGTGTAAAGTTTGAGCAGTTGCTACTTTACCTCACTGACAATGCCTTCATTCAGGGCTTCAGTGTTCTTCCCACACCCCCTGCTCTGTGTGTCACAGCTCTGATCAATGATACCTAAAGCGCTATAAGGAAAGGATACACCCCTACGTTACTTCATATGCCAATGATACAGCTGCCAGCTGAAAATATAAATCAAAAGCCTGGATGTCTTCTTCACAACTAGAAAGACACTTAAGTTCACCTTTCTTTCCACATTTAAACAGAACACCAGGCAGGTTTGCCACTTTTTCATTTATTCTTGCCTATTCTTTCACTAGTTCTTTAACATTCTTCTCTTATTTCAGCTTTAACCATGTCTTCCTTGAGCAAACAGTCCTGCAAACTTTGACAGAGACCTCACTACAGCAATGCAATAGCTAAAACAAAACACCACACCACATATGTGCCACCTAACAGACAGAGCCTAGATCTGGACTAGACCAGGTTTGCTGATGCACCGAGCAGACTGTCCCTTCCGCACTTGCAACTGAAGTAACCTTTGGTCCGTATTAACAACTGTGCCAACAAGGAAAGTTTCACAGTAGCCTTACTGCATTGCCATCAACTTTGCGAATTATGGCAGCGATTACGTCCTTAACACTACTATACAGGTACATTTTTTCAGGTTTTATTTGGCCATCTTTAAGGGAGTTCGCTTTTTTGCTGTTCAAGTAATCCTTATGCACAAAGTTTGTAGACTACTCCTAAACTGAAATGCTCTTTCCAACCTGAGGTCTTGGGTTTTCCTGTGCCACAAATAGGATGCAGACCTTACTGTGTTTTTAACTGAGCCTGCAGCAATAAGCTCCATAGCTTCTTAAAACACTGATTACACTCAGCTCTTGCACCTTGGAAAAAGGAAGGCTGCAGACTAGGAAAGGAGCAACAGTGTGCAAAGTCAAAATATCAGCGCGCTGAAGAGGAGGAAGAAGGGTTTACACAAGACAAAGGGCCTTGAATGTTCCCACTCACTCTGGCTTAAATCATATATAGATACAATCTGTGCTAAACAACAACAAACCCAACCCCAACCAAAAAAAAACCAACAAAAAAACCAAAACTAAAAACCAACAAAACCCAAATACACATAAACCTTGAAGGACAACTCACATGGAGACCCATTTCTTGAATCATCCAGGAAGACGCAGAAAATGAAAATGAGGGAAGACAAGCCATGAAAACATGATGTTAGGTGAAGGAGAGGAGAAAAGGAAGGAGAAAAGGAAGGAGAAAAGGAAGGAGAAAAGGAAGGAGAAAAGGAAGGAGAAAAGGAAGGAGAAAAGGAAGGAGAAAAGGAAGGAGAAAAGGAAGGAGAAAAGGAAGGAGAAAAGGAAGGAGAAAAGGAAGGAGAAAAGGAAGGAGAAAAGGAAGGAGAAAAGGAAGGAGAAAAGGAAGGAGAAAAGGAAGGAGAAAAGGAAGGAGAAAAGGAAGGAGAAAAGGAAGGAGAAAAGGAAGGAGAAAAGGAAGGAGAAAAGGAAGGAGAAAAGGAAGGAGAAAAGGAAGGAGAAAAGGAAGGAGAAAAGGAAGGAGAAAAGGAAGGAGAAAAGGAAGGAGAAAAGGAAGGAGAAAAGGAAGGAGAAAAGGAAGGAGAAAAGGAAGGAGAAAAGGAAGGAGAAAAGGAAGGAGAAAAGGAAGGAGAAAAGGAAGGAGAAAAGGAAGGAGAAAAGGAAGGAGAAAAGGAAGGAGAAAAGGAAGGAGAAAAGGAAGGAGAAAAGGAAGGAGAAAAGGAAGGAGAAAAGGAAGGAGAAAAGGAAGGAGAAAAGGAAGGAGAAAAGGAAGGAGAAAAGGAAGGAGAAAAGGAAGGAGAAAAGGAAGGAGAAAAGGAAGGAGAAAAGGAAGGAGAAAAGGAAGGAGAAAAGGAAGGAGAAAAGGAAGGAGAAAAGGAAGGAGAAAAGGAAGGAGAAAAGGAAGGAGAAAAGGAAGGAGAAAAGGAAGGAGAAAAGGAAGGAGAAAAGGAAGGAGAAAAGGAAGGAGAAAAGGAAGGAGAAAAGGAAGGAGAAAAGGAAGGAGAAAAGGAAGGAGAAAAGGAAGGAGAAAAGGAAGGAGAAAAGGAAGGAGAAAAGGAAGGAGAAAAGGAAGGAGAAAAGGAAGGAGAAAAGGAAGGAGAAAAGGAAGGAGAAAAGGAAGGAGAAAAGGAAGGAGAAAAGGAAGGAGAAAAGGAAGGAGAAAAGGAAGGAGAAAAGGAAGGAGAAAAGGAAGGAGAAAAGGAAGGAGAAAAGGAAGGAGAAAAGGAAGGAGAAAAGGAAGGAGAAAAGGAAGGAGAAAAGGAAGGAGAAAAGGAAGGAGAAAAGGAAGGAGAAAAGGAAGGAGAAAAGGAAGGAGAAAAGGAAGGAGAAAAGGAAGGAGAAAAGGAAGGAGAAAAGGAAGGAGAAAAGGAAGGAGAAAAGGAAGGAGAAAAAGGAAGGAGAAAAAGGAAGGAGAAAAGGAAGGAGAAAAGGAAGGAGAAAAGGAAGGAGAAAAGGAAGGAGAAACTCTGGAAACTCACAAATACCTTGGGCCAGTTTAGAGACCTTAATGATCCTGCAAGGACAATTCTTACACATAACTGCTTTCCTGAAAGCTCTTACCAGCCATCAAGACTTTAACTAAATCCAACTCAATAAGCTAAACACTGATCCTACTGATTTCCACAAAGAAAATCCTGGTATGGTCTTACAGTGTACTTCAGACACAGTATGATCTCTGCCAGAACCCACAGGGCAAACCTCTGAACCCCGGACAAATCCCCCTCCATTATAACAGCACTTAGTGCACCACAACAGGTACTTTCATACTGACCTGTTAGACACAAACAGGGATTTTCACCTGTAACAATGTCTACATACAAAGTTCTCCCATGCTCTTGGAAGGTGGTGGTTCTTATCAGTAATTTTAAAAAGTACTAATGTTAATGGGCATAAAGCAATTCTGGCTGGAGTCTCTTCCCAACAACTTGCTAATTTTATAGCATCTTCCATCTTGTTACTTTTGTAAGAGCTCAGCTGATTAAGGCAATGCGGTTTGCCACCTCAGTTTATAAATAAAGATCACGATCACACCGATTCGTCTTGCAAACAGTCTGACATTTTCAGATGTTCAAACATACCACAAGAGTATGGCTTAAATACTGAAGAGCTTCCTCCTATATTCACCATCATGCTAACGTCTCCCTCAGAAGTGACAAGGATTGCAATTATCATATAGTAGAAACAATCTACAAATCAAGGACTACTGCAGGTACTCACATTTTGTGCATCTGACAAAGTTGCTACCCTGTGAAAGCTGCCCCCTCTATCTTTTTTTTTTTTAAATCAGGTCTACATTAAGTGCACAGATACATCTACTCCCGATCTAGATTCCTACTGTGGTATAATGCTGCAAACACTGTTAGCCATGAACAGTACAACTTTTACGTATCTCATTGCAGATGCCTAAATACTGACAAGGCACACTTACTTCCACAACCAGCAAGAAAAAGAATGAGAACTTTCTTGTTAAAGCCTAGAAAGGGATTCATACATGATTTTTTCTGATTCAACCACAAAAACTGAACTGGAACTGAATTAACTCCCAGCGAAGAAATTGTATCTCACAAAAAAATAAATTCAGTATAATTTTCAACAAATTTTTAATCAGTTTTGACCTCTAATGACTGCAAAAGGTGTGCCTGCTACAGAAATGAACCAGTTTAACTTAATTTTGTAAAAGTTAAAATCGATGCACATCCTTCACAGCCACACTTAAATCCCGCTTCTTGTCGATTTAGCTTGCACCATTAAGTTTTAAAGCTAAACCTGCATTAAAACCTAACAAAAGCCATTACTTAAGCATATATCTTTTTATATGATACTACTCCTATTCCTTATGGCACTCTAGCAAATGCACACTTTCAGAGACAACAAAACTTTTCCAAAGTTATCTCTGAAAAAAGCACAGTAAGAGAACATATGTTTTCTTAAGAAAAGGCAGAAATTTTTAAAAAGCATTTTCAATTGTACAGTGAAAAGCTTCTCCTTTGGCTATCCATAAGCAAGCAAAATGTTTGCCCATGACATTATTATGATGAAAAGCAAGATGGAAAGGCTAGCAGCTATGAAAATAAGAACTATTTCCTATAACCCTCTTTTCCCCCCTCAATTCAGTCCTCCAAGCTTTACATAAAGCTTCCAGATGACAGTCTCCACTGCTGTGAGACTAGAGGAGCTGTTAAATTTACATAAGGAATTAAGTTTAAAATTACAGAGCAAAACAGGGTGAACTAAGGTCACACCAGCAGCCTTACTTCTGAACTCTAATCCACGTTAAGATATTGTCCAACCAACACAACAACACACAGAGCGACAAAAAGCCAAGTCACATCAGATGCAAATTAAAATTACAAACAAGAAGTTTCAGAGTTAGCTACGGCTGAAATCGCATTCCTAACAAGCCAAATTCTTGTTGCTCCCCGCTTTAAATTAAAAAAAAAACACCCAACTTTTGTCTACCTGGTATATTAATGAATCTAATACATGGGTCCCAGTAGCAAGACCACCAGTATCTCCATGAAAGCAGGAAAAGAGAAGCATATGCATATCTTCAAAAGATCAGTACATTACCAAAGCAGAGTGAGAAGCTCCTACACTGTAAAAACTTTTGATCATGATCCTCACCATTCTACGTGTGAATACAATATTTCCATTTCTTCTTCATAGTAACACCAAGTTTGATACATACAGCAACATAAACTAGAGCAAATCTAATGAAATCCAAAGACAAGGAACATTTTGTATCACCTTTATGTACTTCTAATTTAAAAAAAAGCAGAACCCAATAGCATTTGAACTGATAAATCTAGTACATCTAAGACCTCTGAGAAAAGTTACTTGACCCTTTATTCTTCGTACTGATGTCAAACAGTGCCTCGTACCTGCTAGACCAAGCTACGACAGTGATCCATATGACTCCAAAACCAGAACAATCAAAGGGGGAAGAAAAGTAGATAACATTATTTTTTTCCTGAGATTTTGGAAGAACATCACATCATAGTTATCTTGTTTATTCAATAATCATAGAATGGTTTGGGTTGGAAGAGACCTTTCAAGATCAGCTAGTTTCACCCCCCTGCCCTGGGCAGGGACACCTCCCACCAGCCCAGGCTGCTCCCAGCCCCGTCCAGCCTGGCCTTGGGCACTGCCAGGGATGGGGCACCCACAGCTGCTCTGGGCAGCCTGTGCCAGCGCCTCACCACCCTCACAGGAAAGAATTTATTCCTTATATCTAACTTAAATCTATTCTTCTCCACTTTAAAACTGTTGCCCCTTGTACTCTCACCACATGCCCTGGTAGAAAGTCTCTCACCATTTTTCCTGTAAGCCCCCTTCAGATACTGAAAGGCCACAATAAGGTCTTCCTGAAGCCTTCTCTTCTGCAGGCTGAACCCCACAACCCCAGCTCTCTCTGTCTGTCTTCACAGGAGAGGTGTCCCATCCCTCTGACCACTTCCATGGCCTCCTCTGGACCCACTCTGACAGGTCCATGTCTGTCTTCTGCTGGGGGCCCCAGAGCTGGATGCAGTGCTCCAGGTGGGGTCTCACGACAGCAGAACAGAGTGTGAGAATCACTTCCCTCGACCTGCCGGTTATGCTTCTTTTTACAAGTCCAGGATACAACTGGCAAAGAAGGTAGGGCAACCTTGAGGATAAAGTGCAAGAGACTGCAACTCTGGCAAAAACCTACATATGACTGTATACCAGTTTCCTGAAGTGCAAAATGGAATTAGTATTTTCCTATTTTCACAGTAGCCTTCCTTCATTTTTTCCTGAGGTTCATAGATGAAAAGGGATTTGAAAAATGTTACATTAAAGTGGAATGTAATAAATGTTTGGCTTATTTAAAAAATATGTATTTGATTTTGACCTGCATCATTTATAAGAAGAGGTGAGGTAGCAACATGAAGCAGTTCACTGTTGTAGCATCAGAGGCTGGGTAAAAAGAAAACTGTCAGAAAATTACCCATTGGGGTACATAATATTTCCTAAGCCAGTGCTTTTCCCAGCAGTTTAGTGCAATTATTCCATGATTTGGCCTCATGTAACTACTCCTGCTGGATAACACAACAAGTGTTTAAATTTGACAACATTCCACCTCTGTAGTTAAGGGCTACAAGTTACAGCACTACAGCACGGCACATCAGCTCAAGACAATTTTATTACCAAATCATGTCTGTAACATGTCTGAACAGCAGTGTTGTAGAAACATCAATATTCAATCTGTAGTAGTTCTTCCATCAAAAAAGCTACAACTCTTAAAATAAAATAGGAAGTTTATTATATAGACAAGCTCAACAGCTCTCTAATTTTCCAACCATTACATTTTCTTGCCTTTTCCTTACTGAAAACTCTCCCTTTAACCAGTAAGGGAAACACAAGTGTCTCAGTGACTATTTAAAAAAAAAAAATAGTTTAAGTTTGCATGCTGTATAGGTTACAACTTTTACCTAGGCCTCCAAACGTTGGTTCCAACAACTTCTTTACATGGAGATTTATCTTGAAAAATACAGTATTTATTAGTTTATACAATATTTATCAGTTTACCCTTGCAAAAAAAATAATAAAATGCTAGCACCTAAAGTAGTCCATCTAACGCAAGTTCATGCATTCCTAAAGCACATGCAGAACTTCCAAGACCAAATTTTTCCACATTCTTCTTTCATCCAGCTCTGTCCAGCAAGAAGACTGTCAAGCTGCAGGCTGCTGGCACTGCCTGTGCACATCCTCCTGGCATGTCCATCCAACTGGGACACCTACCCCATTTTCTTCCTCATGCACACAGACAGACCCTGTTGGACAGCATGGGAAGTACAAAAGCACAGCACTGATCCAGCCACCTTACACTTTAATTTGATTCTGTCCTTGGTGAGTTGGAAAATCCTGGTTGAAAAGTGCAGCGATATTGGTATCCACGTGTAACACACTGACAACCTCTTACAGGGACAAACCCACTCACTTCACATTCAGGATACAAATTTTTGATGTTGATAGTGGTATTAAAGCCAGTGGGACATCTTTAAAGCTGTTTCATCCACTATAAAATAAAAAATAATAATAATAAAAAATCACAAAAAAACCCAAACTGCAATGCCAAGAGAGAAGACTCCAGGCATATCCAATTCACACAACCACTGACGCCCAAGATGTGACTCATCATTAAGCTGGGCCCTACTGAAATAATTGTGACTACACAAAACTAGGCACTACCTGAGAAATGCAACAGGTGAAAAGCGGTATTCTGAGATCTTAACACACAAGTTGTCAGAAAACACTTTTTAAGCTGAACATCTGAGGTAACTTTCTCAAAGGACTCAGTATTGCTTTAACAATACAGCTAGAATGTAAGAGCTTGCACCAAGACTAAGAATAAGCTAAATTAAAAAAAAAAAAGCCACCCCCAAATCAGTATCCAAATAAAAGTGAGAAACAATTTAGCTTAAATTAAATTTGAATTACAGCAATACACTTTTCTCATGCCAGCAGTCTAACAGGCCCAAGTTATAAGACAAGTTCAAACCAGTGTAAAAAGGACTAAGGTGGAAGAAGAATTGTTTAGTTAAATTTCAGCCAAGGAACAGGGTGCATATGCCTAATTTAGGCACCTGAACTAAGGAACTGTTCTCCACACAATCCCTGTATAGGCAATGGAAAGTTTCCTCCAGAGGGGTAATTCAGATCAGAAGCCTAGTTTAGTTGCTCTGAGCTGCTGTTGAGTTACTAGGATCTGTGTGTACCCAGCTTAAGAAATAAGCCGTTAACACTAGGCACCCAACCTGGATTCTAGTTAGGTGTATAAATTACTCCTCCATGGGACAGCTACATCCAGTGTTTCAACTGCACCTCAAATACCTGGTGATGATGCGACTGTGAAATGTAACCAATCTTAAGAACCAAAACAACTAAGAAAGACATAAAA
This sequence comes from Falco biarmicus, assembly GCF_023638135.1. Taxonomy (NCBI): domain Eukaryota; kingdom Metazoa; phylum Chordata; class Aves; order Falconiformes; family Falconidae; genus Falco; species Falco biarmicus. The sequence goes on from NC_079291.1 coordinate 25,615,489, forward strand.
TAAGAAGTTGGGCAACAAATACTGAGACACAAGAAAAGCCACAAAGTAGAGGGAAAAAGACTTCTTTCTAGCAGAGTGGGCAGCAGAGACACAAAGTGTCAGTGCAACACAAGACACCTAACTATCCATACACAACATTACAGCAGTTCACCACAAGCACCTCTGGAGTAAAAACTATGCACCATGGTACCTATGAAGTATCTTATGAATTCCCCAAAGAGGATGCATCCCAAACACACTCCGTATCAGCTAAGTACCAATCCACAAGATATTATTACAAACAATACTTGGCCTAATTTAAGTTACACAGTCACTAGGTATTTCTGATACTCATGGACCATTCCTCCTCCTAGTCCTGCCAAAAGGATTTCCAAGACAGACTCATTTTTTCCGCAGACTAGCATCAGGGTATGTGTATGTATTAGGGGGGAGGTGTATGATTACATATGAACACATATGCTGGGGGAAAGGTGGTTGAGGAACTCAGTAACAAAACAAAAGGAAACAAAATAGGGTAAAACAAGTAAATAAACTATATCCTCTTAGCGCTGACAAGTATACAGATAACACAGCATTAAATTCCTTTCTCCTCAAAGGCACAGCTGGAGGGTTTAAATACAAAGTGGGGGAGACAGCACGTGAGCCTACAAAGGAAAAGGAGTATGTGGAAAGTATGAGGCAAGATGACAACGAAGGTCTTAATGACAGAATAAGATCAGAAGGCAAAAAACATGGGGAAGAAAACAGTTACTGGGAGCGAAAACCTGAATGGGGAAAGGTAGTAGGGGGATAATGATGGTGATACAACGTGACTCAAAGAGGGAACAAGAGGGAAAAGGATCCCAGTAAGGACAGAATTAGCTTTCAGTGGCAAAGCTATCGGGAAACAAGGTGATTATTTGCAATGACAGAAACCAGCAGGACTAGTGGATGGAGGCAAGAAATACGGAAAACAGACACAGAAAAGGTTACAGGGGGCACCTTCTCTGGTGAGGCCACAGCAGTGGGTGGCAACAAGGGCAAGAGCCTGGTGCACAGTCCTTGGCAATGACAGAAACCTGGAGAAGGTGACGAGGAGGAGCTGCGAGGAGCATCCCCCAGCTGACACGACGGTACTGGGGACACAGAGAGATCCCTCTGTGCACAACCCAGCAGCTCCTGGACAGACCCGAGTGCCACTCGGGCTCTGGGGATGGCTGGGATACAAAAAGGGGAACGGAGGCGGCACAGAGAAGGCCGTGGAGGACAGGAGGCAAGCGCGGAGCCGAAAACAGAGCTGAAGAGGTGACGGAGGAAAGCTGACAGAGAGCGAGCAGAGGCTTGGGACGAGCAGGCCCGGGGCGGCGAGGGCGGGCAGGCCGGGGACGGGGGCAGGGCGCGGGGCCGCGGCGGGACGGGCCCGGGGGCTCCGAGCCCGCGGGAGCGAAGGCAAGCGCAGGCACCGAGGCGGCCCCGGCCGTACGGGGCCCAGGGTCCCGGGGGAAGGCGGGCAGGCGGAAGGGAGGGCCGGGCGGGCACGGCGGGGGGAAGGCGGCAGGGGCGCGCAGGCCGGCCGGCGGGCAGAGCCGGCGGGGCAGCGGGGCGGCCGGCGGGGCAGCGGGGCGGCCGGCGGGGCGGGCTCCCGCCCCCACGGGGGCGATGCGTGCCGAGTGCGCAGTTAGCGGCCTCCCCGGCCCGGCCCGCGGCTCCTGGCGCCGCACCGGGGAGCGGGCGGCCAACAGATCCCGCCGCCCGCCGCGCTCCGCGGCCAGGTGCGCGCCCGGGAGAAGAAAGGCGGGCGGGCGGCCGGGCCGGGCCCGGCCTCCCCTTCTCCCGCGCCCCGTGCCAGGACTCGGTGCCGGGTCCCGCTCCGCCGAGGCCCGCGCGGCCTCAGTCCAGCGGGGCCGCTTCCTCCCGGGCTGGGCCCGGGCCGGCCTCGCTGCGACACAACGCCGCGGCCTCCCCGCACTCACCAGCATCGCGCGTCCCGCAGAGTCAGGCCGCGTCCGCCCGCCCCTTCCGCCTCCGCCAGGCCCGGATCTGCCGCCGCCGCCGCCTCCCCCCAGCGCGGCCCGGCAAGCGCGGAGGCACCGCCCCTCGCCGCCCGCTCCGCCCCGGCCGCCGGCTCTCGGCTCCCGGCCCCTGGCGCGGCCAGGCCCCGCGGAGAGGCGCGGGGGGTCCGGGGCTGCGGCTGCCCGCGCCGGGGGGGTCCGCCCGCCCGCTGCCCTCCCTTCCCTTGCGGACGGGCGAGGGGCGCTGCGGCGCGTGCTGGGGGGGACCCGAGCCCGGCCGCCTCCGTCGTCCTTCAGGAGAGGAGCGGGGCAGGTCGGGGCCCGGCCGGCAAGGGGGCGGCCGCCATCTCCCCTCGGCCGCCAGGCCCCTGCCCTGCCCCAGGGGTCGTGGCTGTGACCCTCCGGCGTTAGCCCAGTGCCAGAACTGCTGTGGGGTGGGTCAGGTCAACACCATGAGACACGATAAGACTGCCCTGCGTCTTGGGTGTTCCGTGGGAAGCGGGGCTCTGCGGCCTGCCCCGCAGCCCCGGCAGGCGGCGCGGCACGGCGCCGGCGGCTTGTCCCCGCCGAGCGAGCGGCAAACCGGCTGCAGGGCCGTAGGGACTGTCCGGTGAACGTCGCGCTGGAAACTTGGCGGTGATGAAAGTGCAGCTGTCCCAAGAGCGCTGCTGGAAATCTCTCTGTGATGGTGAATTTCGGATTCATAAGAAAATGTGAAAAGCGACGCTGCAGAGAGATCAGGGTAGGGATTGGAAAGGGAGTTGTGTTGTTCCGCTGGGAGCCGGCTGGAAGATAGGTGGTTGTGAAGGTATTGGGTCCAGCTGATTTAAGGAGAAGCAGTTACATGAACCTGTTTGCCGTCTGCGGACAAATCTGAGCAAAAATACCTAGTGTAGGTCACTTCAATTTATGATGATAAAATACAAAGGTCCAGCATATTTGCATCACTTTTATGTGATTGAAAGTGGGCCAGTTATTTTTTCTTTGCAACGGTATGAAATCAATGAAACAAAATCATACTACAGTTAAGATAGGTTTCAGAGAAGTAATGTCTTGCAGTCAGTCCTGTCTTATTTATTCCTGAGGACTGTGGAATTACATTGCTGGAGCTGTGCTGCAAAGGAAAAGACATATGGTCGTGTATCCTTTGGTATTGTGCTGTGTCGAGGTTCTCTGCACAGTACTCACAAACCCTGCCACAATGAATTCGGATTCTGATCTGAATTATACCAGAATACATTTAAAGCAACTCAAATAAGGTCATGAAAAGTTCTTATCCTTTAGATTAGTATAAAGAGTTCAACCCAGAAAATGCAGTAGCTTCATAGGAAAAAGAAACAGGGAAGCAACAGGAAGAAATGCTTCACCTGCATCCTGGCTACACCAACTGCACACCATTTTTTAAAATTGGCCTTCTCAAAGCTAATGGCCCTTAGTCACCTAAGTGCTTGAAAAATTACTTCCCTGTATAATAATGCCTTACTACAGCACAGCCTACTGAAGTGGACACAAGCAAAGTCATTGACACAGCCCTTCTAATGAAGCAATGCTGGCTAAGCACTTGAGAAGCACAGTCTGAGGAACAGGTTTAATGTGTAGCAGGGACAGCGTTTCAGTTGGCCGGGTGGCATCACAATGCGTATATTAATTTTGCCCATGTAGACATATTTTGCAAATACCAGTCCTAGGCATGACAAAATTTCTGGCTTGCTCACATATGTGAGCTGTGCTAGAGGAGAGTTTGTGTTTGTCATGCTGGATGCTGCATCAGCATGGCCAGTTCTGCACGGTGTGTTAAAGACTGGGGAGAGTGAGGGCAAACAAAATGATCTGTGGGAGATGGGAACCAAATCCAAAGGAGGGTGTACTGACCATAAAAAAATATGGGCTGATTTTTCAGACTTGAAAGGTAGGTTTTAATGCCATGTTTTACCGAAGTTCTATTTACACAGAGGTAAAGCCATCACTGTTTTAAAATCCTAATACAGGGGACAACAGAGCCATGGATAAGCAAGGAAAGTGGAAATGACAGGAAGGGAAGAAAATACAGGAAGAGGGAAGTTCTGAATTAACACCATCTTGCACTAGACTGGGTTTTTTGCTTTTGTGATTAACTGCAGTACAAGCTTGAGATCTGACAGCTTGGAGTGTTGGAAGTTTGTTTCTTTTTTCTCCCTAAGGTTACATCATGGTTTGCATACACTTTTAAAGAGGCAAGTCACAGTTCTCTGGTTGATTGTACTCATGATGGTGGTAGCTTGGTTGGCACTCTGAAAAGGTAGGCCCTGAAAAAATTCTCGTGAGACGATTTAGACATGGCACATAACATGGCTCATTCATACACCAATTGAAAGAATTCCAGTATCAGGATAAGTGGTCACAGAGAGAAAAGGGAATTGAACACCAAAATAAATATTACAAAATTACTCATAGCAGGATGGCTATTGCATTTTAAATTATCAAATGGAATTGATGTACTTTACATCAAAGGAGAGCAGCTTTCCCTAGAGACTGAGGCAGCCAAAATTTCAAGGACAGACTTGATGAGAGAAAGCCACTCTGTTTTTACTGAAGTGAGTTCGTTCGCAGTGCTGCTGAGAGGGGCCTGTTTTGAAAGTAACTTGCAGGTTTCGGACTTGTTGCAACAGCAATGAATCAGCAAGCAAGGAAATTACCATCAGAATGTTTGCTGTCAATGCAAGTAGGAAGCTTCGCTGGCAAAGAGGAAAAGCCTGAGTCATTCGAAGACACAGAGGTGCAGTGGCTGTTAGTTTATTACTACCGTCAGAGGCTGGACAGATGGGGAGGAATACTTCCCCTGCTAGTTATATCTACAGTGATAGTCTGAAAATGGTAACTCTGTCATCCCTTCAATATGTCCAGGAGGACAGACTAAGGATAGATGGTAACCGGATTTTTTGCCACATTCTTATCAATTATGCGTTCGGTTGTGCTGCTAGTACACCAGTGACTCAGGCTGGCAAAACAAAAAAGCAAAAAATCCCAGAGAGAGAGAGAGATCATATAGCCAAAGTGTTTAACTGAACAACATGAGAAATCTGCTTTTTGGAATTTACTCTCTAAGATATGCAAAACCAGTGAATGCAATCAAACACACCACATGGTGACATCATATATAAACCACAGCCAGCTTGAATATAAACAAATATTTATTTGATTATGATACTGACCCAAAAGAGAAAAAAACCAACCAAAAAACCAACATGATACTGTATTAGACTTCAGCTTGTAAATAATAATTTTGAAGTTCTAGATAAAGGAAACTCCCGTATGACAGTAGCTAGCCTGGATGTAAAGTTCTCAGAGATGCCAGAGTGCTCACAGAGTTGCTGTTATTTGTCTTCTGATCACGTAGAGACTTGTATCTGTCCTAAAAGTTAGTGTAAAGACTATGCTACAGAGATGCCCGAGTGTATTCATGCTTCTTAATCAGAGGTAATGTATTTCGTATTTTGAATTCCTTCAGTTACGCTCAGTGGGCTTGCAAAATGAAAATGACTCTTCCAAAACAATTCTAGATAATAAAACTCTGCACTACAACTTCCATTAAAATACAGGAGTTATACACACCCCAACCGATGTGCTTTTCACTAACAAATACATTCATCTAGTGAATTGTGGCAGTTTTAGAGTTACGTTACAAACTGTAACTAAATGTAACTACCAAATGTTCTCAGTGCTCCATGTGTTTTAACAAATTTTTATATCAAGTAGAACTCTGATTTGTGCATCTGACTTTTCTTAAAGGTATAAGAACATTAACTAGTATTATTTTCATTTAGTTTACTTAGTCCAATGCTTATTTATAAGTATGCAACCAGTCAGTGAAAGCGATGAAGGGAGACCGCTACTTAATTCCTGCCAAGAAAATTCTTCAGGTGCTATGGGGACTAAGAAAATGCTAATATGATTTGCTTGGGGCAATAATATAATAGAGCTGCAAAGTAAGTTATTGATGGATAATTTGGCCTTCAGTATACATCTAGATACAGAAAATCACCAAATATGTACAGCTTTAACTTCTAATCTTGCACTTTAAAAAATCTGGAAAAATGGTACTCTGAGGGGAAGGCTTGTGAAACTAAAATGAATTTGTTAAATGGGATCTGCTAAAATTGGAAGAGGCTATCAGGCTATACAAGCTAGGTGGAGAAGGGAAGGAGGGGATTTAGTAAACTACTGGTCTGAAAAAGTCACTTGAGAGTAGACTTAGTGCTGAGCTGATGGCACAGACTTTGCTGTGCAGGCAAGTTGGAGGTGTGCAACCAGAGCATTCCCTTTGCTTTTGGCAGTGCTAATATGTAGGGGACTGCAACTGTCTTCCCTAGCCTGATAAATCTCCTGGTAAACATGCAAAGAACTTGGAGTGGTGTTTCCTAAACTCAGTTAGAGGGTTTATTTTGTTTTGGTTTTCTGCAACAATGTGCTGGATAGATAGAGCCTGATGGAGTTAGGGATTTGGTGACGTGAAGGTGGGCCTGCTAGCATCTGCTTTTAAGCCTATGGGTTTTCATTAAATTTGATGCCAGCATGTTACAATAGTTTCCTTCTTTATGGAAAGGAACTCCCTGAGCACCAGGGAGTAGTGTAATTGAAATACTCAGACCCCTGGGTGTAAAGAATTCCCGTAGTCCAAAAGCAATTTTAGTTCTGTGCAGAGGCAGGCAGCACCAACATCTCTGAATCACGCACTCAAATCTGCCACGAGGAAGGGTGGATGTCTGGAAGCCTGTTTTGTACTTGTTGCCAGCTGTTAATGTTGAACACAGCACACTTTCTTCACTCTTGAGAACATATCAAGGTTCCTGAGAAATTTAATAGAGCCAAATGCTATTAGACTTACTCTCAAATCCATTTTTTGGAGCCTGAAAGCCAAAATTTCACAGGTAATATAGCTGAGAGGTGCCCTCAGGTCTGGATTTTTTTGTATTGGGAAGAAAGCTGTATATGAATATGATGGATTTAAACTGAAGTGACTGTATATATATTGAGCACCTCTCACACACATAAAAATCTATCCCAAAGCATAAGTGAGAATGCCTGAGTGAAAATAATGAGGTTCAGCAAAAGGTGATCAGTCAAACTTCTGTGGAGGTTGTGCATGCTTGAGTAAAGAATTTTCTTGCTACAAGTCAGAATGTGTTTGAAATTTATCTTGCAACCTGCTAAAGAGGCTCAGAGTTTTCAGGATACTCTGTATTTACACAGTGGGTAAAGACCCCTTAATGCATGGGTTTTTTCATCTTCCTTCATAGAATACTGGGTACTCAGTCATACATCCTCAAGTCTCAATGGCATCTGATTCAATAACATTTCCAAATATCTGGGAGAATCAGAGGCCAACTTTCAGTCTTTTTATGTATTGAGAGCATGTACCAGAAGAGATTTTCTGTACATCTCATACATTCTCATAAACTGGATTATCACAATGATGTTCTTCTACCTCCAGGAAGCATCTTAAAATGTTTTCCTACTGTATTTGTCCTTAAAAAGATGTTTCAAAGCTTTCTTTTGTATCTGGTGTCACCAAACTTACCACTAGAAGCCAATGAAAACTATTCTCTATTCACTGTGAAATGAGACAAAGTTTTGCCCATTACCTAACCTAACTGCCTTCATAGAAGCCTTATTCTCTCTAGGCCCTCAAAGGGTTTTGTATTTGAATCTGGCATTAACCAAGTCAAGGCAGAATGCTTTGAATTACTTTTTAGATGGAATTCTTACTAGTAATTTTGTGTTTTAGAAGAAGGTCTGTCTGTGTGGATAATTGTTTTGAAAAATTATTACAGATCATGGCAGATGCAATTTTTCAATTTTTTTCCAGCTGAAAAAGCTCTGTATGTTGTTCTTTCCTTTCCTTTTCTGTCCCACTTCCCCTCCTCAATCTTCAGTTTGTTTGACACAAAGCATTTCATTTGACCTGAAAGTTTGTCTACGAGCACTAGAAACTGAGTTCTATTTTCTTTTCTATCAGAGTGAGAGCATTGTGCTCATTTTTTTCTTTCTTTAAGGGGGATCTATAAGTTTGCCTCGTTTAGCAGGAGAATGCTCTTCCCATGTAGCAGTAGGCTTTGATTGTGGTAGCATGAGCCTTACTGTGCTTTACAGAAGTGGAAAATAGTGGGAAGCTATTATGCCGTTCAGCTGGGAGGTGGGACCTCCTGCATGTAGTTTCAACTTTGCTAATAGTTTAAGATTACTAAACTACAGCTGCCGCCTTTTTTTTTTCTTTCTCCCCCCCCCCCCCCCCCCTTCCCCCCCGCTAATACATTTGCCAAAACCAGCAAGGATTGTTGTAAGTGCTAAGAGAAAGCAATGTTATGAAGGCTGACTTAAGGAATACACGCTGGCTGTAATCTTCATTATTCATATGCATTACCTCTCCAAAACACCCAAATATCCTCCTCTTGGGTCTTTCAATTTCCATGCCTAATGTCAGATGGAGAGTCTCAAAACGAAACAAAAGTGAGATTACGTGCTTAAGGCGTATCAGCTATGTCTGTGCTGGTTTGTTGGTCTTAATGAGTAGCAATGTAGCAATCAGCTCTGCCAATTATTGGTCACTTTGACAGCATAGACTTGAGGAAGTAATACAATCACTGCTAGTAATGCCTAGCTGTTTCTGTATGATGCTGTACTGCAGTATTAATACTTGTATTTGGTGAAGGTTGCATGGCTGTATTGAACATCTCTTACTTTTTCTGGCAGATCTGTTTTGGTCAAGAATGTTTGGCTTGGCTCTTAAGTGATGGTTGCCCGTTTTAAAGCTTTATTCCTGCTTTTCAGCTGAGCACAGTTTACTCCCTCGCTCTGAGAACCTCTGTTGCTTGACCTAGCGAGAGGCAGCAGGCATGGTTTTGCCTTGGGGGGCTTGCAAGCTAAGATACAGGAAATATAAAACAAAGTGTTTGGGAAAGGGATATATGGTTGTGTACAGTATTTGAACGTAGTGTGAAGAGGCTACCAATTTCTACAGCTTTTCTGTCGAGTAGAATATTTGAGTTTCGGGATTGTCCATTGTTGCTAGTAAATCAGTCTTGGGCTCACTTTCTGTTATGAATGTTTGTATAAACTGAGAAGAGAGATTACCTATGCTTCCAGATTCAAAGGTGTCCAAAAGAATCAAACAGTGGCAGATGGTATCCAGGGCTCTACTGCTTCTTGTGCTGCGAACGTTTGCCAGAAGTAAAAAACATTTTGCAGAGATCACATTTTTCTTCACACGGAAGACCAGTCTCCACATTTGGAAGACAAGTGCTGCCAGATGTATATATTTAATAAAAAGGCAGTCTAAGAATGCTGCACAAATATGGTAACTTTTGGTTAATCTGCTGCTTCTTTTATAGCCACAGGCCAACGTTACTACTGTCAAACTCTCTTGGCTGGCTGTATCACCAAGAAAAGCACAGGACAGTAGCTGTCCTTGACTTCTGATTTTGCTCTTCTCTGCCAGGTATCTTTCACCTGAATGACTGATTGCTTCAGAGGTTTGCGCAGAGTGAATTCCAGCACTAGAATAGTTGAGTTAAAGGGACCTACAACCATCATCTAGTCCAACTGCCTGACCACTTATAATAGTTCTAATCTCAAGGATAGTGCAGAGACTTCATGCAATTTAGCATCACAAGACTATAAGTGGAGCACCATTGCCCATCCAGAGGAAAGACAAATTAGGTCTCTTTGGATGGAAGGTGGGCAAATCTCCACCTCGTTCCCAACTTTAAGGTATTTCAAATTGCAGAAGTAAGAATAAATGTTCACACATCTAAAGGCACATGTCTGCTTTGGGAATTCATAATGAAAAGAAGATAGTGGTAATTTTTTTTCTCTTCTTAATCATTTCTAGATTAAAAGCTTTTGATCATAAATGGTCTCTTTCTGCTAATGCCTCTGCTGTGTACTGTGGCAAATCACTCACTGAGCCACTGCCTGTTCATTTTCCATCATCGTCTTCATTGGGCTGAAGGTTTCTCTTGGGCCTGAGATCCCAGACTCTGAATTGGTGTAACTTGTTAGAACATTTTCTTTGTAGGAATTTTTACAGACTGAAACACAACCTTGGTTGTGCTTCTCTCTCTCTCTCTCTTTTTTTTTTTGAGTATCAGCTAACCTGCTTTTTATGTTACAGTGATGTTACATTGAGGCTTAGTAAAAGATTTATTCCTTTAGTTTGTTTTCTGCAGTGGTTTGATATTTTGTGATGTATGTAAAGGCAGCTGTTCACAGACACAATGTATATTGAAGCAAAGTGATCGTTTGCATGAACGTTTTTCATACTGGAACACTGCTTTTTGGGCTTAACTTGTGAAATTGTTTCTCACAATATTCCTACCTGAGGGGAGGAGAACAAGGAAGAGAAATCTCAGAGAGGCACGCTGCTCCTGCAAGTCACAGCTCAGTGTCTCACTCTCAGCAGATTTCACATGAGTTTGTCCTTCCTGCATGCTTGCTGAGGCTGAAACTTCAGACCTCCCAACGCTCACTTTCCTTGATTTGATCCCTTTTAGATGCTTCACAGCACACATGCTCTTGTAGGAGAGTTAGTTTCTCCCTGACCAGTATTGGGTTTAGCCACTGTTCACAGAATTCCTCCAAGCAGGAAGGTTTCTAGCGGGAAGCATCGTAGGAGATTGCTCATAAGATACTTAGGTGCTGACAAGCTTGTGACTTTCCTTCGGTGCTGTGATACTTCAGAGTTTATAACACTTAAAGCTTATGGTTTAGGTCTTGCTGTGGAGTTTTTTGGTGGAAGAATATAGGTAGAGGAAATATTTCTATACCAACTTCTCACCAGCTTGACAGGTTAAAAAAGGAGCGTTACAAAAATGACAAAGGGGATGATTTGTAGTAATTTTAACGTATTATCTTCATATACCAGTGCATGGCATCAGTGTAACACAGAGGCTGGCAGGAATGGTGAAAAGAGGGGTGGTTTGCATGGTCGGGAAAGCAGATGATACCTGAAAAGCTCTCTGAAATGTAGCCTATGCCACAGAAACTTGTGCAAGTCCCTGCTTTTGATGTCTGTGGTGTGAGTGCATGGGTGACCAGGACAGTGACCGGAGCTCTAGCAGCTGCTGGGGTGTTACAGGCTGTGTCGACTGCTCTTTCTGTAAAGAGACTGTTGGTAGGGGGCTGACATCGAGGCCCATGAATGGACATGCCAGCCAGTGCCAAAGGTCCTTCTCCTGGCTAGGGAGGTCACTGTTTCTTGTTGCTTTACTTCTAGAGCCCACCCTTCCCTTTTGGTACAAGTCTGAGAAAACCTAATGAATTTTTATAGCTAGGAGACCTATTCTGTTGGCTAATAAAACTGCCTTCACGCCACTGCAAGGAAAGAGTGGTAAACTTACACTCAGTAGAGCGATTAACCAGTTTTACCCTAATTCTCTGGTGTTTTTTCATAGCCAAGTACTAAACCCAGATAGTAACAGATGATGTACATGTTTTTTTTTTAGAAAAGGAAGCTAATTTACAAGTCAATTATGCAGGAATTAAAATTGCTGTTGCTAAAATAAATGAAGTACATTGTGTTATTTGTGACTGATGCTTTTAGATATTTGTCATTATGTTTGATTTTTTTGTTCAGCAATTTACAGTGGGTCTCCCACATATCATTGCAAAATAGCCTGCTTTGCTGGATAATAAATACTTTTATCTCTTCACTAAACAAAAGACTGCATAAAATGAATAATAGTAGTATTAGTATGTGAAAAACCTGGTGCTCCTGAAAGCCATTATAAGTACACTTGAACAATAATTACAGGCAACAATGCCTCCACTCATTGAAATTTGTCATAGAAATTGTGATAGCTCTGAACTTGACTAAAATGTGGGACAGTTGAGAAAGCCATCTACTTAACAACATTGCCAAACCATGTCTGCCCCCTTTCGAAATAAACACACAAAGACACCCGCAAAAGCTGCAAACGTGTGCATTTTCCTTTGTTTTCATATATTGGGTTCTGGAGACAAGGTATTTCCACTTAACTAGTATTATTATTCCTAGCGCACCTGTCTGTCTGAACCACGTGGACTCCATTTGTAAAACAGTAAGACAACAAAACTAAATGATTTGTCATGAGCTGCACGTTGTGTTGGGGCCCAGATGCCATCTCCAGGGTAAGTGCTATGCCACTGAACGTGCCCCTTGGCACTGTCTGGATCAGATTTGAGTTCCTGATGTCTTTATTTTTTTTCTGCTGAAGATACAAGATAGCATCAATGTTGATTCTTTGACACAGGCTTGGCTGTATGCTGGGGAAGGATTACTTATGTTTATTACCATGGCAATTTTGTTAAATCAGAGTATCAGACTGATGGTCAAAAAGTACACTACCCCCACCTCTGCACCATTTAAGGCTATCTGGCAAGATCATGCTATGCCAGCAGGGAAAATAATGTTAAATAATACAAGCGATTCCCAAGGCAACTAATCCCTAAGAAACAACATATGAAAACATTTGAAAATAATTCTAGTGGCATTCAGGTCAGTGAATCACACGGATGCATTGTCCACCCTCCCAGTACACACCGTGAATGGCTAATTCACAACCTGAAAAGTTGTAGGCTGAACACAGACCAGGTACTAGAGTGGAGAAATCTTATTTTTCATCTGTTCTAACCACCAAATCTGATGCTGATTGTTCCTTTTGTTTCCATGGTGTGTAAGACGACATGATAAAACTGGGAGTAATGATTACCAGGATGGTCTACACAATGCTGGTCTTACTGCTCAGGCTTTTGTTTTTGCCCTTGTGTCCTGGTTTCAGCTGGGGTAGGCTTAATTTTCTTCTCAGTAGCTGGTGCAGTGCTGTGTTTTGGATCTGGTGTGAGAACAGTATTGATAGCACTGATGTTTTCAGTTGTTGCTGGGTGATGTTTATGCTATAAGTCAAAGACCTTTCAGTTTCTCAGGCCCTGCCAGGGAGAGGGCTGGAGGGGCACAAGGAATGGGAGGGGACACAGCCAGGGCAGCTGACCCCAGCTAGCCAAAGGGCTATTCCATACCACAGAACCCAGTACACAGCTCAGTATATAAACTGATATATGTATACATAGTATATCAGTGTGTATAGCATATATAGTACATATACTATATATATAGTATACATAGTGTGTATATATATAGTATATTTAGTGTGTATATATAGTATATATAGCTCAGTATATAAACTGAGGGGAGTTCTGTGGAAGGGGCAGGTCGCTGCTCAGGCTTTGCCTGGGCATTGCTCAGCTGGGGGTGAGCAATGTGTTGTGCATCACTTGGTTTCTTTTCTCCCTTCCCTTTGGATTTTGTTCCTCTTCCCTTCTCCTTTCTTTTAATGATAATTGGTGTTATTATTGTTGTTGCTGTTGTTATTTTATTTTATTTCAATTATTACATTTCTCTTATCTCAGCCCTCGAGTTTTACATTCCTTCCCAATTTTTCTCCCCATCCCTCTTCGTGGCAGGGAGGGGAGTGAACAAGCAGCTGTTACCAGCTGGCGTTAAACTACAACACCTTGCCATGTCCAAGAAAGCATTTGAAATAAAGCAGATGAAAGCCCATGTCCAATGGATTATCTAAACTGGAAGATCTTCCACACTTTAGAACATGTAAGTGAATAAAATGCTAAATGCAACTTAGCTTCCCATGTGGGCCATCTTAGTTTCGCCTAATATTTAACATCAGCCTTGTTGGTCAGTGCCTGACAATAAGTCAAATATCACTGCAGCCAAGCTCCACCACAAAAGGGGTTCTGCGTACACAAGCTGGTGGAAACATGCTTGCTCGAGATGCTAAATAATGTTGCTTTTTGGCATAACCATGCAAAACTTCCTATCTGATTTAAAACATCCTAAATACCATTATTTAATATTGGAAAGGCAATGGAAATTTATTTTCAGTAGCAAAAGACAACTGTTCTTTGCTTATCAGTACAGTACACCCTACTCCAGAAATTTCCAGAAGAACTATTGTCCTAATGAAGAAAGTACACCCAGAGGTATTTTTAGGTTGTGAACCTATGTTCTTGCACCTCATTTTTCTGACGTATGGTTCTGTATTGCTCTGAGTTTCAAAATGAAACCATTTTTAGTCAGAAACTAACATTGTGAGGAGGAACTACAAGTTCTCCTCCAAATATTTATTAAACTGATCTCTAATGAGCCAGAATTTTTCATTTGCTCTTTAAGTGACTCAGTCAACTAGCAATCATTAAAGCCCCCATTAGTTCAGAACAGTAATCTGTTCTCAGTTTACTTTAAATAAACAGTAAAAATATCCTAACCCCTAACAGAGTGATTAATATATCAGTTTTTAAATTCATTTTCAAAGCAATACCTTCCTTATAAAGGTCATGTAAAGTCAAGTGATTCCCATTTTGTAATGGCCTCTAAATTTTTATGGATTTAAGGAGCTCTGGGAAAGTAATTATTATTACTGTAACTGTCCCATCTTAGCCTCATTCCTTCTTGTTAAGGCTTTGAGAATTGAATTAAAAGTAGGGGTTAAAGACCCTTATGATTTTCCCCTATGCAATTTGGACCGTCGTTTTTGCAAAGAGTTACAAGTAAAGTGAATTAGAGATGCTAGTGCCTTGGCTGCTTTGTGTTGGGGAGGCTGGTCAGAAGGTTTGTGTGATCTCCTTCAAGGACGTGTAGTGGCTGTCATTTTTTTTTGCTGTCCTTGACATTTCTGCCTTCCAAAATTCTAGGCACCAGCAATGAGTGTCATTAAATTCTTGCTAAAGAAAAGCTGTGCTGTAAACACAGCAGTGCTGGAACGGGAGGAGGTGATGGGTAGGTGCTGAGCGCTGGCTGCACAAGTAGCGTAGCCCACACGTGCCATTAGGCTGTGAGTGATGTGCATGGACAGTGGGGGGGCATGAGGGAGAACTGGGGCTCCTGCCCTCTCTGTCACTCCTATAAGCTGGTTGTCAGGCTATTTTAATTGAAGTGGTCATCAATGCACTGATGTTGCTCCATTGGTAGTCAGTGGTGCCCACGACGGATGGTGTCTGTCCTTCCAAAGAGAGTGGATTGGTTGAGGAGGAGGAAGAGGAAAGGAATTTTTCAATAATCGGCTCTTAACAAGCGTAGTTTCTATTTCAGTATATTTCAGTATAGCTGGAGGGTTTTGAAATGGCCTGCTTCTAACCTGGAAACATATTCTCTCTCACACAGCACAACCTTTCAGGGCTGGGTTAGGCATATCACTCGGCATTTGTGCAGCCAAATTACAGGTAGACTGAATTTTAGAGATCCTGAGAAAATCTAAGTTCCCATGTGTGCTGTAGGTGTTCAGTACTGAAGGTGCTTTACTGAAGTGCCTAGGATTTATGGCTCCAGGTTTGAAAATGTGATGCTTTTGAAAAAAGCACGGAAGCTTTGTAAGATTATTCTTCTGTGACTTTATGACGAGCGTAGTCTTTGGCTGCAGTGTGCTCCTTACAGCTGTTGCCTTTTCTCTGCAGCTTTGAGAGTTGCTAGTAGAAAGTTCAGACTTTATAAAGCAAATTGTTCCAGCAGCTCATGACGGATTGAAAAGACTTGACTCAGGGGTGTGTGCCAGAGAAAAACTGATCAATGAAGGAGTCAAATGCATAGTGCCTGTAGCAGGTGTGATATTAATTTCTATAAAGTATAAAATTTGCTCTTTACAAAAATGGTGTCTCAACGAAAAGCAATCAGCTGGTCAGTTTAAAGCCACCAATGTACCAAACCAGACCAACAGCAGGAACACCCCACCAGTTACAACTAACTAGGCATGTGAGCACTTCTGTGTATTGTATAAGATCTTCACAAGAGAGAACCCAAGAATCTTTTGGTGATAATTTTGTGCAAGTGCATCCATGTTGCAGGGAGGTGGGTTTTTTTGTAAGTGAAACTGCAAGGGACCCCGAAAGCCTAAATATCCTATTTTTTGTATCTAAGGTAAAGGGAAGTATACGGAGAGATTTCCCAAAGCACATAGGTTCCTACCTCCTCTTGCTTAAAAGAGAAGTTAGGTACAGACCTGCTGTTAAAAATGCTACCCAATTTTTGATTTGCAAGTTGAAATAGATAAATTCCTTTTCAAAAACCTGCACGAGCCGATTCCCTCCTTCTCTGTCATTTCCTCACCAGTTCTATAAGATTTGCTCTGGGAAAAAAAAGTAAAAAACCAGAGAAACCTTCAGTACTGAAAGCGTTTTGAAAAATATGGTGAGTCAGAGGAGAAATGTATTACAGTCATTAATGAGCGATGTGCTGGTAGATGGAGGCAGCGCAGAGAACGTACATGTTGATGTAACACCTAATTGTCTCCTCGCCTGAACCGTAGCACGCTTCCAGGGCAGGGACCTGGTATTTAAAATCACAGGCCTTTTAATACCGAATATAGCAGAAGGATCTGCTCACTATGTTTAAAGAAAACAGTGACATCTGCACAGCTGTTAAATATGCCTAGGGAAGGAATTTTGTTTGAAACAGAAGCAGCTGAAAAATTGTAACCTTACCACAGAAAATACTACGATTCTGCATTACCATTATTTTAAATATTAATATTATAAATAGATACTATTATTATTCTTTTAAAATATTAATTTATGTTTCTGCATTTTAGAAGACATGGGGAAAAATTGCTTGATTATTGCTACACAGTAATCACAGGTTCTGCTGCAATTACTTTCTAATATTGTGATCTTCAGAGGTATTGAGTAGTGAGGATTTTAGTGATGAAAACCTGAGGAGTTCAGAAACCATTACAGCTAAGTTGTGTAGTAAACATGTCCTTTTAAATAAGTGCTGATGTCTTTCCTGGTAACTTCCTCAGCAAAAAAATAATAAAAAACCGCAACAGTCTAAAAAGCAATGAAAGTTGCTGTGTATATTTTATTTTTCCCTTCCCTCCATTTTCTTCTGTCTTTCTTTAATAATCTTTCTTTTTCATATCCTCCAATGTTGTTTTTTTATCACAATTTTTTAGTCCTAAAATTTTTCTAAGGCTGAAAAACATTTCCTATTAAAACAGACAAACAAATGAACAAACAAGAAAACAGAACTGTTGCTGGACATTTCTAATTGATTTTCTGGATATTTTTCATTCCCACACATTTCCTCTCTGATATTTTCTTTCTCTTATGGAATTTAGTATTATTCTTTTGCAATTTAACTCACTTGTATTTCTCTTTCCCAGTTACCAGTGTTTTTCTTATTACTGCCCCTTATCCTCCCAAACTTCCTTTATCTCTGTCTCCTGTCTGTTTTATCCCATGAGCTTTAACTTTGCGAATTGTGAATGACACCACTCAGGACATGACAGAAAATGTTCAGGTTAACTTCAAAGACTGAAAGACAATCCTTGGAACATGAAAAAGAGAAAATATCACTGGCATGTATGAAGGCTAGGCTCAGGGGATAGTTTCAATTGATCAAAAATTCTTTCATCTTGGAGAACCTCAAACAGAAGATAAGCGTTATATGAAATGTAACGGACACACTTATTGATGCCTTTGTTGAATCAGGTTAATACCCATGGCTGCATTTTACAGTTAAAACACACACACACAAAAATCCTGTTCCTGGACTTAGACTTGATATTCATTTAGGCTCTATGTGCTTATGTAAGATTTCTCACAGCATGCAAATTTCATTGAAACATACAGAGAACAAGGTTCACAAAGCTGAATTTCTGACTGTACTCAGCTATATCTCAATTTAGTAACCAAAAAGAAAAACAGCAGGCTGATTTTCAGAGATAGTGTGAACCCATAGTCTTTGCACAGCTTAAATGCAGGAAGGAAAATCAGCAGCTCTGGCAAACACCCAACTTCATTAGAGTAGCTAAAGTTAGGTCAGTTTTGAGATATTCATCTGCAAAAGCTTGCTACAAGTTGCGTAGAAAAACTGGGAGAGCAGTCATCCAAAACTGGGATTTCCAGACTTCAACTCTGTTCATTAACCACAGGCCAGTCTTGGGTTTTTTAATCCCATTTAGTGCAGTGGCACTATGGACAGCTTTACAAAATCCAAACAGGCAAATCATTTTGAGTGTGGCGTGCCCAAATTTTCATAGGGTGTCTTTGTTGTAAGCTCTGTTTCAGCTTGCATTCCTGCAGAGGTATGATTACAGAAGCTAAAGTGACGTGGCAGAGGCCAGCAAGGATGTGGCTGGGCCTGTTTTCAGTTTAGCTCCGTATCACCTGAAAGCTAGATTAAATCTATGATTAAAACTATGCGTATGCCATGACTTCTTTTGGCATTGCCTAGAACCGGCACAAATAACTCCTCCAAATTCCTTCCCAGATCTTAAAAATATGGTGAAAAGGCTACGTCTATCCATGACTGGCAGGAGCAAGGTCCGGAGAAGCGGGGTGGTTGGCTTGGGCTGTAGGAGAAGCAGATGCTGAATCTTTTTGCCCTTCAGCTAGCTGCTGGGCTGCTCTTCGGGCCACCGGTGCCCGGCGTGAGCAGGATGGTGCCTGGGTAAGGGGGAGAACCCTACAGGAGCAGCAAGGCTCCTTGGGGACTCTCCTACCGTCGATGCTGCAGCCTCAGGTGAAGAGGTGCTGCCTTTCCAGGGCTCAGCAGGGACTTATGTGAAGCCTACCCAAAGAGGAGGAGGAGGAGGAGGAGGAGGAGAGGGAGAGGCAGGGGGGTTCACCTCCAGGGTGGCATGTAATCTGGCTGCTCGGTGATGGCGTGTTCATCAGGCAGCAGCAGCGGTGGAGTGGGCAGCAGGAGCAGGTACTGCCTGGGCTGGTTAAGTGTTCTGGAGGAGTGGGATTACGAGAGGTGAGAGTGAAAAAAAGACTGACACGTCAGAACCCCCCCTCTTAATTTGAACCATCTTTCTAGTCAGCCTCACCGTAAAGCAGGAAGAATAAATTTATTGCTTGGGTTTAATCTAAGTCAATTCAAGTAATGCTTAGAAAACACTACAAAGAAACTGAATTGGCCTGGTTTTCTCTTTTGCAGCCATCGCTGCATTTGCTGTGTTTGAGAAATGGAAAATTACTGGAGTAAGCTAGATGTGATCATCAGCTATGAGGATAAACCTGATACCTGTTCTGAGGCACTTGTTTTTTCTGGCGGGACTATTTTGTAATGACCCAAGTATTCCAAGCAGGGTAGATCCCAGGGATGCTGTCACACCTAGGCAACATGGGGCAGGCTGTGACTGCTGGCCTCACACTGCCGTGATAAATACGGTGTTGGCAAGGGATAAATCAAACCTGAACTCCTCCGGACGGCGCTCAGCTCCAGCAGAGGACACGACAGCAGGACCAGCTCGGGGAAGAGCGATCTGATTGCTGCCCTAAGCCTTGGCAGGATTTAATCCGTGTGTTACATGTCATGGGTTTGGATTTGCTCCCTCTCTTTGGAATGTTACAAACAGGAATAAAAGTAATGTTAACAAGTTAATGCAGAAATACCAAGAGCCCCAAGATTTTACGTATACGTGTGCATGTTTCATACAATTTTTCATCAGCATTTTTGACCCCTGAAGATGTGCCACAGCTCACTGGGAAGGCCACAGCTGGCTTCTTCAAGACACAAGCCCAGACTGATCCATTTGTGTCTGTTTCCACATAGATGTTAACATTTCCATGAGCTCAAGTTTTGAAGGTTTGCAGACAAACCTTTTCCCTCCCCTCCTCTGCCCCCCCCCGCCCATCTGCTGCTTTCCCTTCACACCAGTCGTGATGCTATATCCCCAGTTGCTAATGGGAAGGCAAATCACCATTTTTAATGAGGTGGAACAACCCACAGGCATTAACCCAGACTGTCTCCACACTTCTGTGCCCCACAGCAGTACTTGAGACATCAGCAGAGCCTGAAGTCCAGCTACACGTTGGCGTTTTCAGATGCATGGTGGTTCTAGCGAAGTCTGGCTAAGCAGAAGAGGTGGCAACGTCATCTGTGGTGAGTGGCGATCGGTTATGGGCAACAGCCCTGCAGACATATCTGTTCTGTTATATCTGGAATGCTTCTCAACTGAAAGAGCCCAGGGAGAGAGAAGATATTCCAGGTTTTTTTGCAAAATGATCCTCATGCTTGAGTGGTCCGAGATCTAACACTGGCCTTTCCAGTTCCCCAGTTCTAATGGTGTATGTTATAACTAGCTATGAAGCCTATCCTAAAGGAGAAAAAAAACCAGAAAAAAAAGAAAACACACTCAGAGCAGAGAACAAATTAATGTTTAAACATTTCAAATAAATGCCAGGTTAAATAAGCAATTTCAGCTACCATTTTCATGGAAATGTTCTTTTAAAAATTCAATAAAACTATCATGTTATCTCACCCAGCAATAATTCAGTTCAGTTCTTCTCAGTATCGAAAATGGTTTGGATACAAGTATGTCTCCCCACACTTCTAAAATAAACAAATAAATAAATGAATAATTATTCCACCACCACCATCACTCCATCCTACAACACCCCCAAGCTCTCCAATAAAAAAATAGAAATTTTTATCTTTACTACACAAAGACTTTGAAATATTTGCCTAGCAAATAATATCACTTATCCATCCAGTCTGTGACACAAGTCAGGGAGGTCCAGCCCTTGGTACGCTGAGGGCAACAGAAAGTGCTAGAAGAAATGAGCGTGTCCCAGTTTGAGTACAACAAAAGCTCTTGCTGATCATGGTGTGTATCGCAGAGCCTTCGGTTCCTTAAGTTTCTTTCCAAGTGCTGTAGAAATTGCTATGCTTATATTTCAGTTGGATTTGGGAACAGAAAACAAACCTATTAATTTTAATGATTGCAGTTAATTTGTTCCAGAACCACTGCTCCTTAAGTTTATACAACAAGAGCGCCTGCATTGTTGTTAATTAAAAAAGAAAAATCTATTAAAAACCTTTTTATATAACAATTTTACTGTCAGCAAAATATTTTGGAATGTAAAATTTTGACATCTTTTAAAACAAAACCAAACCTGTCATCCTCAGTATCATTATTTTAAAGAATGCATCCGTTCAGCCTGTTGGCTTCAACACCTTAAACCAGGTGGAGATCCTCTGTGGTGCAAAACTGGGTACCAGCAACCCACCTCCTAGACACCGATGAAGGAAGGTAAGCAACTGGAAATGTTCTGGTGAAAATAATAGACTAAAAGTCTTCCTGTTGGCATGGCAATAGGAGTGATTCAAAGTCACTACACTTTAAATACTGTCAAACAGTATACCTTGTCAAAAAAATCATGAGCCAGTGCTCCATTAAAGCAGCACGGTTTGGGGAGGAAAAATTCCCGGTCTCCGTACTTCATGTTCGCTCGTAATTTCATTTCAGTTCTACTTTAAAATAACACACTAGGAAATGGGAGTGGTTAGTTTGGGTATGTGTCCAGCCAGCCTATGGATGAAGAAGGTACCGGTGGCTTGGGTGGAATATTCTGTTCTGGAAGTTGCTGGCTGGAGCAGGACCAGCCCCACAAGTATCCATTCCCCATCTCCTCCTGAAGTCCATTCTGCCTGGGGACCTGTCCCCCACAACTGTAGGCAGCTGTAAAAGGTCTCTTCTCCCCTTCCCCCCGCCCCCCACCAAGTTCATGTTCCTTTCTATCTGGAAAAACCTGCCTTTGATTTTATGCAAACTAAGATGCAGGCTTTGTTTCCTGAGCATCCAGGATGATAAATTCTCAACAATAGGTCCAAGTAAAGTTGATGGGGGTGGGGGTCGGGAAAAGAAAAGCAACTTTCAGTAGCACTCCTGACACAAGAATTGCTTCTTAGGATTCTGTGTAAAATAAAACCAAATTATTAGTAATTGTTACAAAATAGAGGTAGAAGTTACATCTAGGACAATTCTTTTCAGATCTAGATGTAGGACAAGGCTGTGGTATTTTTCACAGAGACATGGATGTGTGCATATGTATATTTATCCATTACAAATTTGTTGAAAATATTTTTAGTTGATATGTAACAAAAGAATAGAAGACAAATAGAAAGACAATTGGCAGTGAAAGGCAAACATGGGCAGACTTCCAGCTCTTTCTTCTAATAGCAAGCTGTCAATCAGATGCAAATAATGTATCTGTATTTTGCAATAGCACTTCCACAGAGGCAAGTAGGAGCCGTCGTGGTTTAACTCCCTCAGAGCATAATCTCCATGTAGATCTACTCAGTGTACCTAAATCCACCTCAGGTAAGTACAGAGTTTTTCATTTTATCAAAGTTTATTTTATCACAGGGGGATATTCTGAAAGTATCTTATGAAATTTCTGTCTGTGATAAAAGGAATAATAAAGTCTTTCCTCTCCTTGGGTTAATTCATTGATCTGGCAACAGGCACCAAGAGCTTTGCTCACCCTGCAAGTACCTTGCATAGCAAATATCTGCTTTCAGAATGAAGCAGCACCAGTGCCAGCTGCTTCCAGTCCATCCTGCGCTGCCAGGGACAAGCAAAAACTCCATGGGCCACTCCACAACCATCTTCCACCTTTCCTATCTTCACTGACGTGAGCTACAGGCTTTCCAATACTCCCTGTCCACAAAATACACGGCGATCTCTTTTTGGTTACGGTTGTCTGGAAGAAATGAACAGTTTTCCCAGACCTGCAGGAAGCTCCTCTGGGAGGAATCCAGGGCTGGGTGAGCCATCACAAGTGTTTTGCTGGTGTCTCTTACATGTGTTGGCAACTCATTCTCACTTTGTCATGCCACGCTGTGCTTAACTGTAGTTTATAGACGCATACAGAGCAACGATCCCTACAACTACCTTACTACAGGACGGTGCTATGTGTGCGGCTGGCTGCATAATGAGAAACAGATTGGATCAGCAGCGACGTAAGTGTAGTGTGGTTTAAAGGAAGCAATAGGACTGATGCAAAGTACTTGTTTAAGGTATTCCTAGCAAGTTTAAAAACAAAACTCGGCTGTGCTAAGAAAACAAAAAGCCTGTGTGTAATCTTTTTAAGCTGGGCAAGACTTGCCTGCCTTGTAACTTCTGTCAGGGCAGAAGCTGGGTTTGGTGGTCTGTAGTGGGAGTATTGCAGTCTCTAGAACGGTGCCCCACAAAGTGAGTTTTGCATTGCTGGCAAAGGTGGTACATCACTTTTGGTTAGGAGATCAGCTGCTTGCAAGTAATTGGCTGAAATGACCCGTTCTTTGTCCAGATTTTGTATACATACAGGTTTATTGATGCATGTGCACACACACCTGTGTTCACCCACGTGTATACACACACGTGTATGCTTTATGTATATGTGTGTATATATATATATATGTATGCAGACAAGCACACTATCTATACATACATAAGCATTTACAGGGAGAGATCATTTTAGTTTTAGCCAAAATATTGAATCCATTTTACGGAATGGAAATAGAAATAGAAATCCTCTGCTTTGGTCAAATGCCAGAGTTATGGTGACTTTTTCTTTGTGATCTCTAGTGCCATCTCCACCCACCACACACGCTGCCCTCTTCAGCTTTCTGTAGTTAGGTCATCAGCTAGCAAGAGAGTGTTTTGCCTGGCTTCCCAGCGTGACAGATGAACTAGGGAATATACATGCAGTGCAATGCCTCTCTCAGTTGCACTGTTCTGGCGGGGTTTGGTGTGGCTTGGCAAGCCTAGCGTATCTAGCCCTGCAAGCAGCACGCACAGCCCTCTGCCTTCCGATGGGACTGCGGCCCAAATACGCTGCTGAGCAACTTCATGGTGTGACAGTGTAAGTGGCTGTGTGATTTGGGAGAAGCCAAAGTGATGAGAGAGCCTCATGGGTTGCAGCTTGGGCATTGATGGAGCTCAGGCATGCTGCAGGTGAGCTCGAGGCCATCCAAGTGCCAGGCGTGCCTCCTGTGCAAACTGGCAACCCGTCTGTAAAAATGCTGCACAACTGCTTGTTTGCTTCCAGTAGCTCTTTATCATCAAGCGTGGGCTAATG
The DNA here is from genome assembly GCF_023638135.1 of Falco biarmicus. Taxonomy (NCBI): domain Eukaryota; kingdom Metazoa; phylum Chordata; class Aves; order Falconiformes; family Falconidae; genus Falco; species Falco biarmicus. The sequence goes on from NC_079291.1 coordinate 25,639,353, forward strand.
TGACTTATTAAGCCTGCCACACACCAGACAGCCGTCGGATCATGACTTAAATACTGTGGTATTTTCCCAGGGGGTTGTCTCATGCATCATATATGAAGTTCAAGGGGATGTGGCAGAGAGGATGCACATTGTTCACCACCTGAATTTTCTTTCTGAAATTTCTTTGAATTGTTTGAACGGTAGCAAGAGCCCGATTCCTTCTGCACCAGCCCATCTCTTCAGCCCCAAAGGAACAACTTACGTGGAAGTTACCTTTACAGAACAGACTGGAGAAGAAGCCCTTCAAGCCAGTTGGTACAGTCGAGACACAATATCCTTGCAATTCCTGAAAGGCAGAAAGCAAGTTGCTTTTGTGTTTTAGATCTCGTCTTCCAATGTTTCGTTCCCTTTTGCCCACAGCCCGTTCCCACAGTAAAGCACTGAGGGGATGAGCCTCACAAAGGCTCCCAGGGAGCCGGCCGTGACAGTGTGGGTGGTTCCTTACCTCACCTGAAGCTGGGTCAGCCAGAACAGAGCAGCAATGGAATTCTCAGGAAGAGTGGCCCAGTAAAAGAAAAAAGTAGATTCCATAAATTTCTGAACGTTTCTAATATAGGCAACTCTTAAGGAAATATTAAAAGACATTAAATAGATCTATAAGTAACATAATCTCTGTAGTATGCTATATATGTATATATACATATAATACATTAAATGATATATTACAATGATTATATAATAACAACATACAATAGATAATACTGTAATATATGGAATCCTTTAAGCTGGAAAATACCTTTAGGATCATCAAGTTCAACCATGAACCCAGCACTGCCAAATCCACCACTAAACTGTGTCCCTGAGTGCCACATCTGTATGTTTTTTAAACACCTCCAGCGATGGTGACTCCACCACCTATCTGGGCAGCCTGTTCCAGTGCTTGACAAGCCTTTCAGTGAAGAAGTATTTCCTAATATCCAATCTAAACTTCCCCCGATGTAATTTGAATATATGGTATGTAATATAATGCTATATATGATATAATATATATATAAAATATATATAATACTATATATTTTTATTTCTCTCTGTAGAAACATTTTAAATTACAAAATTGGTCCTGATTTACCCAGTGGATGTGTCACTCCTGTCCAAGTCTGCATTTTCCCAGCAATGCTTCTAAGTTTCTGTAGTGACTACTCAAAGCTTTTGGAGCAATAAGCAGGAATTCAGCTGTGCATTAGTAATGAACAACAGCTGGAAATCTTCTGTTACTAACACTTTCAGTAATTAATAAAAAATACTTCTAATTAAACTATGATGCTAATCTCACATGTCTGCATTAGCAGTGCAACTGGAAAAAGAAAACCCACCCCAAAGACAATTAAAAGTATTTGGGGACGATCAGGTACATATGTGAAAGCTAAAACAGGTATCTTCTCTTGAGCTTATTAGCTGTTCATCTGTAGTTTATGCTACTTGCTTTTAATGTTTGTAATGCTTTTTTTTATCCTCAGCTAGCACTTAACCTCCATCCTGTAAATTCTCTTAGTTCTTCCAGGGCAGAGGGGAAGTCACCTGAATGCAAGAGAAGCACGGCACCTTTAAAAGCCATTCATAGTTCAAAGCTGCCGGGGAAATAATTGAATTTAACAGGAGCTACCGTTCCTAAATTATTGTGTGGTAAATCACAAAAGGGTCATCCACCCATGAGAACTGCTCAATAATTCATTCTTTGACTACATCCACACAGCACAGCAAAATATTTAGTTCATGAGATGGCAAAGGTATCTCACAAGCTTTGCACAAGCATAGTTTAAACTTGAATAATTTGAAATAATTCACAGACTTTGGCAGTTTGGTATTGCTGAATAACTATGTTACAGATTAAAAAACCCAAAATGTATCAGTTCAGATGCAGCCTTTGAGTTTAATCTCAAATCCCTCCCACTTCTCTGTATGTTCCCCTGAGTCCCAGCTCAGCTAACCATGGTGATGTTACCTGTAAAGCAACCTGTAAGTTCAGGATGACTGTAAAGCTTTGATACACTATAAAATCATCAAATTATCATAGTTATTAAATGATTACAATGCTTTTATGGAGGCTGAGGTGTATTTACCTTTCACCATGTGTAAGGATGTGTTTTTATTAGCTCTCTAGCCAAGGACGCTGAACTCATGACTGCATTCTTGTCATGCTTTTTGTTGTTAATAGTCATGCTCCAGACCAAAGGAAGCCCTTGGCTACACCCAGACACCTTCGCTCTCTGTGCTGGGTTTGCACACACCTTGGCTGAACCTGCACTTGGCCTATCACTTGCAATTTCTCTGAGGAACCGCAGGAGAAAGTTGCCACCTAGCTTAGCTTTGCCATTAAAAGCAGCAGATGTGCTTGAACACCCTTTAGGAGCAGAACAGTTACTGAAAAGGCAGTCATGTTACGTGGTCTAAGTCAGGATAAATCCACACTTTCAGATAAATTTTTAGCATTACCATAATCAGTTCTCACCCCTCTGCTTATGTAAAGCTGCCATTTCAACCAGTTCGACCAGTCCCTTGAGAAATCCCATTTCACGCGGAAGCGAGGAGCTGTTGTTAAATATCATCACTTAGTTAAATAATGCTCTGGTTGGTCTCGCAAGTCACCTGCCGTGGCTCTCACCTACCATGGCTGCTTCACTCTGTGACCTTGCTGAGGTAAACCAGTTCATTTAAATAAGCAAAGTTCATTTGAAATTGAACTGAGACTGCAGCTCAGTGGCGCTGTGAAGCCAAGCACCTAAAACACAGCCTCCCCTTCCTGTAGCCATCAGATTATTTGGGGATTTGCTTGCTTGGTGTTTAATTTTGCCCAAGTTTCTCCGATTACTGGAGAAAAAAAGATAATAAGCATATTGTGTGTTTGGTGACCTGCTGGGTGAGCTGGATTTGAAACTCAGACTTCCCTGTGCTGGGGGTGGGAGTAGGGTGGGATGGAGCCTGGTGCAGCACTGCAAATACTTGGTACCATTCCTTTCTGCAGGGGGAGGTGATGGCTGGGGAGGATAAGTCAGACCTGGTGTTTCTTTAAAACTTGGTAATATAGCACTGGTTTAGAAGGGGACGAATACAAGAGGGGGGGGTGGAAAAAAAAAAAGAAAGCAAAGGAGCGGAGCTTGGGCACATGCTGGACCTGACTGTGGGTGATGCTTTGGACACAAAGCCTCAGTGGCTCAGGCACCAGCGGTTTGTACAAGCACACTCCAGATTGCAAATATTTTGTGTCATGCTGGGGGCATCCCCCAGGCTGGGGATGGCCGGTGTGGGCACAGCTCAGGAGTTTAGGCTGGGGGATTTCATAACTCCCTACAAAATCCCTGCGTGTCCCTACGTGACATGGATGTGCCCTGTGAGTTGACTGCCACTGTCAGCCAGTTTATCTGTGTTAACGGCCAGGTTAGCTCTGTCTGCACATGCTGCCCTCGGGGCACAAAGAGAAAGGAAGGACAGGGGGAGGAAGAGGAAGAGGAGAGCTGGAAGTAGCAGAAAATCAACTGAGAAGAGGTGGGTTTTGTGGATTTATGCTTTCAGAAACCGTTGATGATACGAGAGAGAGAATATTTCTCATCGTGCTGTTGCTCCTGCTCACTTGCTGGGAGCATTTTTGTTCCCCATAGGCCCCCAGAAGGCTTGAATCTGCAGATTCTGCTTGCACTATTTTATATCAACTGCCTTGGACATTTTTACTTTTGATATACTTTTCATCTAGCTTTCCAAAGCAACAGAAGTCATCCTCTTAAAGCTTAGCAGAACCTAACTCCCTGATCTCTCAGAAAAATCTAAACTGACAATTGGCAGGAAAACATTATATAAAAGCAACTCAGATTGGGTTATGTCCCTTTTTATGTTTTACCCAACGGAAGAAGTTCAGACTGATGGGTGTACTATTCGACAGAAGTATTTTGCAACTATAAAGAGCCTCTTGGTCGAATGAAAAAAATTAAGGTGGTTATACATTGTTTATAGATACAAATAACCTAGTCTTGCAGGCAACTGAGGTACATTAAACATTAATAATATAATAAAAGAAAGTCCACCAGCTTCTCCTAAAACTCATATGCATGTTGTGACCATCCTGTAGTCTCCACCCCTGAATACCTGCCTTCTCAACTCCAACATGCCTTGAGATCCCCTGTCTCTGGTGACAGACCTGCTGTTTGCTTGCCAGTCTATGCTGCTCCCACGAAGGTTGCTACCCCTTGCGCCATCCATCCCTCTTTTATCCAGGCCTTCTCTTCCATCCTAATGCCTCCCCTCCTTCCCAGTTTGGAGTACTACAAGATTTTCCTGTGGCAGCCTATAGAGAAATTATAGAGGAATTGAAGGCAGGTTAATGAACATTGATAATATACAGCTGTGGGCTGGCTTCAGGGGCGGTGGGTTGGCTGAAGTGGATAATGTGCAGCTGTGGCTGGTTCCTGCTAAGTAGTTAAATAGCTCTAAGGGGTATGGAGGAGGAGCACTGGATGAAGAGGGACCTAGAAGAAGCAGAGGGAGGAGAGAGAGAGTGCCCTGGATGGAGAAAAGACAAGGAGAAGGATGCAGCAGAGGCAAGAAGCAGGGTGGACCGGCCTGAAGAGGATGAAGGCACAGCACGGACATTAGATGAACTGTTGAAACCTTGTGGGGGGTTGGTGGCTGTGCTGGGGCAAGGCGTGGGAACTACTTATTGAAGTTAACCTGGTATGGGTTAGTAAAAGCCTTGTTGCAGCTTGATGGTTTTGATTGTGCTGTGACAGTGGCCCAACACAAAAGCATTAGCAGAGGTAAGAACTAGGGCTCTCCTGTGGCTGTCTGACATGCCCTGGCTGCCGTGCCGTAGTCTGCTCCTAGCTGTGTCAGGGAGAACCAGTCTGGTGGAGTCAGGCCAAGCAGCCGTAGTGATGATGAGGATTCCTGTGTATTTGTAAGAGCGCACAGGATAGTTTTAGATCAGTGATGCTATTTTCAGTGGATCAGAGCATTTCTAAAGACACCTAATCTGTGTATTCACCTCTGTGGCCCATTAGGGCAAGTCAGGAGAGAGTCAGATAGACAATCGGTTAGCTCCAGATTATGAGTTGTCTGAAGTCAGAGACAACAGCCCCTGCAACGAGCAGAGAGGAAGGACATCTTTCAGAGCCAAAGCAAGTAAGTAGAGCCTTCATTCCCTCAGGATGGCTGAAAGCAGTCACAAGGTGCATGTTGTGATGAGCATCCAGCAGCTCCATCGATGTGTGTGCAGGAGAGTGGTCGAGGGCTCATCTGTCATTTGTAGATGGTTCAGAGGACAGCTCACTTCCTTATGAGGTCCCTGCTCTGCTTCCTCACCGTTGCAGGCTTCCATCTGTGACTCAGCCACCAAATGGCTTTGGGACTGAGAGATAACACGGTGGTGACTTCATCCATAAATGTTGGTGGCCGCTGGCCTGCTGTGTGCTGCTGCAAACCATATATACAGAATGCCAAATGGTCCCCTCGGAAGGCGCTGCTGGAGGGGCACAGGACTTGTCTCCCAATCTAGTCTGGTTTTCCTCCTGTTGAAGCTGGCTCCTACCAGCTGTAGGACTTGGGAGTTCAGCCTGTAGAGAATTTGCTGCCCAAACTGCCTCTTGCTTTCCCACCCCTGTGTGCCAACATACCACGGATGAGAAAGCAACGCTCGGTGCTGCAGGGGTTAATCGCTGGAGTGAATCATCATCATCGGGGAGTCCTGGGGGAACTGTTTTTGCTTTTCCAAGTTGTGGCTACAAACAGAACAAAACTCCAACCCCCAAACAACCCACCATCACAAGCTTCAACATACTTCTGTGTGTGGGGATACCGGGTTTTTGCAATCAGCTTCCCCAAAAGCTCTCATTGCTTTGTGATGAACACGAATTGTCTGTCTTCAGGGGACCTCCTCAGGCAGCTTTAACGAGGAAGGGGAAAAAAGACCTTCTCCTTGCTAGAAAAGTCTGAAATTCCCCCAGAGCTGAGAGTTCAGTCTAGTTTGCAGTCAGTTATTGCACCTTATCGCAGGTGCTGGTGCAAGGTTGCCTTTCCCACCAGCGGCACAGCATCCCGCTGCTGCCAGCTCCCGGCTTTGTCCCAGCAGGGCTGCAGGTGTCACAGGAGCAGGGCAAGCTGGGGGGGACAAGCTGTGATGGTGCTTCCATGTGCTTCTAGCAGAAGAGCAGCTTGCCCAATGCCAACAGCTGGCCTGCCACACCACATGCATGGTGGCAAGGGCCTCTGGAAACTGGGTTGGGGGCATTTGGCTAAGAAAGTGGGTCCTTCACCATCCTTCCCTGTAAACAAGGCATCTGTGCATACAACCACACTGTCGGGTGTCCCATTCTCCCGGTGATGCTCCTGTTTTACCAAGCTTTACATCACCACTCACTTCAGCTTGTAGCTGTATGGAAAGAGCCGCCTTAACATCTCATTTTTTGGTTATACAGTGCCACCTAGTCCTGACCAAACAGGCTGGAGAGGGATTTTTAGTGTTCCTGAAATGCTGAAGTGTTCTGTTTTACAGGAAAAGCAGCAGGAACAGTTTGTCTTTAGGCCAATACTCAAATCTCACTGCTCTTTCCTCCTGTCCTTACCTACAACCCATCATCTGCTGGCTTGACTACTACTTCTTGCAGGTGGCTATTTGCAGAGGACTAAAGGTCTTTTATCTATTTAGCTGGCATGTCACTTCAGTTAGTGGCAACCATTTGACCAAAAGCAGCCATCCTACCTGCTTGGATACCCCTTCCTACCTGATGTTACAGTTACTTCTTTTTGTCCTCCTCCCAGCACTGTTACTAGTTTACTGCGGAGGACAAGCTGGTGTGCTCTGGTGGCTGGCCAGCCAGCAGCTGTGATAAGAAAGCAACTTGAAGACCATTACATCGCTCAAAAAATATAGATCATGTCTTCTTGGCATACAGAGGATAATCAGGGTGATGACCTGTGACCTTGTCATGGTGTGGAGCTGAACATATGTGCCGGGAAGTGAAGCAAGAAACCAAGAAGGAAGGTAAAGGAGGATCTTGCAACCTGTTGTCACCACTCCTACACCTTCCTCCAGTAGCCCAGGAGATCCCACCACTCAGCAGAGATGCTCATGTTTCCCATGTGGTCTCTGTGCCCATCTTGGGGCCTTCCCCCCTGCTCTGCTGGAGTCCTAGGGTTGGGGAAGCTCCGCTTCCTGAGCACCTGCAGAAGTTTTCACTAGCATGATGCTGAACCTGGGGAGGTTTTGTATTCCTGTGCAGATGACGGTGAACTTTGTTAGTTTTCCCCCAGGGACTTTTGGTGACAAAAGCTCAAAATATTTATTGGAAACAGAGGCTTCTCCAGGAAATGCTGTTTTGAATGAAGGCTGTTTACTTGGAAAATGTTTTGAATGCCAGGTGCCCTCTTAACTCTGAAAAGGTTTCATTTCTGCCATTCTTTGATAAGGACTCTAGTTAGCATCAGTACCTGAAACACTATTAATGCCTGAATTAACATCTCTTAGGGTGGATGGGGTGGTTCACATCTCTCATCTGTTTTATTCAGGGTCGGTGAAAAAATCAGGCTGGCTCTAGCTGCTAGCTAATGGTGCTGGTGAGTACTAGTGCTGGTTGTAGGTCCACTGAGGTACCACTTCTCATGCTCCTTCTGGCTATCCAGCCAGATACTCCTTGCATAAAAGCAGCTTTGGAGAAGACAGCTACACACAAGAGGCTGTGGGTGAGATGTGATGTCTCATTTATTCCTCAAGTCAATACAATTTTATATGGATTCTCACTAGGTTTTTCTAGGGGTCGTTATGGGTGAGAGTAGCAGAGAGGCTGATGTGTTTCCAGAACAGAGCAGCCATTGCACACACACAGTATTCAGGCCTGAACTGACCAGTTATCCACCAGGAAGGAGTGTACCATCACGGTACCTTGTCCTTTAGGCTGGCAGGACTGAAATAAGGTGGTTAGTTCTCTTCTACAAGATCATGGAAAGGCAGGTGACCACTGAGTATCGGTGTTTCAGCAATGATATTTCAGGAACCCTAAGGTAATTAAGTTGGAGTCATAACGATTCAATAACACCATGTGACATTTCCAATATGACAATTTAGTTTTCAACAGTTGTTAATCTAAGAGCAACTACGCGATGTCTGTTTTGCCCACAGGAAGCCATTCCATCAAATGGAGGACACGTGCTAATTCAGCATGCAGCGATCCAAGCTTTCCAGTAAGGGGGATATGGAACATTTTAAGATCCCCCTTTGGGGTATTTTCCTCAGGTGGCACACAAAGATTTTTCTTCTCTTTGCTGGAGGTGTATGACAGCAACTCCCTACATGTATGTGGATGTAGAGTGCATCACAGGTGTAGCTCATGATCTTGTACCGCTGTAGTTGCAACAGGAGATGTCTAACAAGGTATCCCAGGGCCAGCTGAAAAATCAGTGCCCAGCTGGAATTATTCTGTAAAAAGCCCAGCCCACAGAGAGCCAGTCTGTGGTGCTTTAACACATGAACTGGTATTATACAAGATGCAATTGGTTACTTGCAGACAGGGAGCACCAGCTTCACTGAAACACCCTCAAAACACCAGTAGCTGTTTTCTCAACCAAGAGAGTTTGAGCAGAGATGTAACAGTTCTGTGACAAGCTTCAGAGCTGTGCGTGACCACAGAAGAATAATGGGGGCTAGAGAGGCAATTTATAGTCTTTTTGCTTGGCTACAGCCTACTATTTGAGCAGCATTCCAAACAGCAAAACTGAAGTCTTCCCTTCCTATCCATGCTTTCAGATGGCCAAGGTGTTGGTCATACAAGATGTATCTGTGCCATTTTAAGCTTGTCTTGAGATGATAAAGTCAGAACTAAGCCAGGAACGAAAAAAAAATAATCCTTTTCATTCTCCTTGAGAGGAGAGCTGTGGCACTGCTGGGACTGCGGCCCTGGAAGCCAGTCTCCCAACTTTGGGTTAGTCCCCAGAAGGAAGTAAAATCGTCTGAGATGCCCGAAGTCCTCATATAAACCCAGCATCACGCAGGGAGCCACACCAAGCATCCAGCTCTGATGTGCTTACGCATGTGACTTTATCTCATGAGCAGCAGATGGCACTCTTTAGATTATCTTGCTCCAAGTGATTTTTGTATTAATAGAACAAGGCACATTACACACACACAGACGCAGACACACACACACACTTGGTTCTCAGCAAAATGTGTAAACTAGAAAAATCTGTTTATCTAAAATTTCACTTCAGGCAGCACTTAAAAAAAAAACCTAAGAAACAGAGGGTGATGACAAAGTCTAATCTAGAGTTTCCAGGATTTTGTGATTGCGCTGCGCTATTGCTAATGTTCCCATTCCTTTTTTTAACTCTGGTGTACATAGCTGTCTGCTCTCTCCACCTTTCCCTGCAACAGCACCTTTCAAGACTGCTAAATGATCTCCACAGACCAAACACCCAGTGCCAGTGCAAGAACCAGCCTTTCTCTCAGCCTCTCCCCAACATGTTCCCAATAAAATAGTGGGATGGGATGATAAATTGTCTCCTATCCTTTTTTAAAGTGGGAAAGCACAAACTCACACAAGGACTGCCTGAACCAAGCTTGCCCTTCTGCTTGGTCTCTGCTTTCACCCCCCCATCTCCTGTTTTATCTTCCTCCTCTGGCCTCTCTGGTGAGCTCCCTGCTGGTGTGCTTTGTTCTGCTCAGGTCCAGGGGAACTCCAAAATTCAGTCCTTGCTGTCAGCACTCATACAGGAGCCCTGTGTTTGTTCCAATTCACACTGCAGCTTGAAAAGTAAACCATGTGCTGCTTTTGCTTGGCTTTACTGGGTTTCATTGTGTTAGGGTTTTTTGTTTGGTTGTTTTTTTTAAATTATTACTATTTTTTAATTTTCATTTGTGAAATTCTCTTTCAAGGAGCTTTTCTGGATTCACAGCAAGCTGGAAGGACTGTCTTCTCCACCTGTGGGACTTTGTGCCTTCTGACTGCTGCGGTCCTTGCCATGCCAAGATGCTTAGCCAACGCTCTGCAACAGCTACTAGTAAACCCAAAGAGCAGATCCCGGCCCGGTTAGTTTTCTGTAGCTGAAGCTGTGGAACTGCTCTACAAACTGCTGCACAGTAATACAGCAACTGAATGCTTGTGTGACAGGGTTCAAGAAAGCCAGTGGCTTGTTCAGGCCATAATATGACACTACAGCAAGTTCTTTACGCGCATCAGCTCACGTCGGTGCTAGTGGGATGCTAGCCGCACCGTGCCTTTGCAGGGGAGGCAGAGACTGTCACCCCAGTTCACGGAATAACTAACTCTGTGTTTTGCCTCACTCCCACCTGCAGCAGGGACTTAACAGTCACAAACTCCCAGAATTGGGTGCCCTGCTGTAGAGCAGGAAATATTCAGGAAGAAAATTATTCACGGTGCTTGTTTAGAAGCAAAGAATATGCTTCAAGGCTCTGCTGGCAGTTTTAATTCTTTTTTGGCTTTTAGTTTTGTGGTGTGGATTTAGAGAGAGGTAAAACAACTGAAAACAGAAGTTGGCCAGTATGTTTTGTACACCAGGATTTCCCTCTTCCCCCCTTACCAGCTCTTGCAGGAGGTGGGAGAGGACTTTGCCCCAGATTGTAGTCAGTCATTGCACAAAAGACAACAGTTGCTGTTAGCATATTCGTTTCTGACACTTATTTTGATTCCTGGAAGCTTTTAAAATTTATTTTCAATTTGTTTTTTTTTAAAGCAGGTTTAATTAGTTATTTTTATCCCCAAATTTAGCTTCAGCTTCCAGTAAGTAAATGCAATTCCTGACCAAAGTCCAAAATGCCATTGCTGTACAGCCACAAATCCCAAGGGCATCCTCTGCAGAAAATGGAGGTGTTAATGGAAGGAGTGAGATGGAGGGAGTGAGCTGGTAATATTTTTTGAGCCTGAGTTGCTAGTGACAACATCTATCATTAGCACTGGAAATGCTACCGTTTGGAGGGTACATGGTGTCTAGTGGTGCCCAAAAGCTCCTAAACTGACTCCAGAAATCTTGGCATTGCTATTTTATCCTCCTTGTCCTTTTCCAACCTTTCTTATTGCTTGTTGTATTGCACTGCGTGCTCCTCCTGACACTGGGTAATACTTTACACTGCCATCCACAGCGACCTCTTCCAATGGGAAAAATATTCCCATTACCTTCTCCCATCCTCGCCATCCTTAAAAACACGATGACGCTTGCACCTTCAGCAGCACATGGGCTCACCTGGCCTTCCAGCCCTGCCTTGCCTCTGTGCATGAGCTGCTGGTGCCGCTCTTCCGTCCTCTGTGCTGCCTGCCCTTCTCTCCCCTGCCTTGGCCTGCCCGCCGCTGTTCATCACATGCATGACAGGCCACCATCACATCACGGGGTCTTCCCCCATTCTTTTAACTCAAATTCCTGCCCATGGCTCCTCGGTGTGCCCAGGACTGAGTGGCCCTGAAAGCTGTTCAGGTCTGTTGGAAGAAGGAAGCTGTAATGGTCCTTCACAGAATCCTCTCCAAGGGTGAGGGACAAACCCATACAAAATTACAGACAAATATAAGCATTTAATAATTTCAAAAGAGTGGACTGAAAGTGTGAAAGACACTGGGCTTGGAATGCCCCTGTGACCAAAGCCAAATGGCGTGACCTGATTTATGGTTCCCAGGTGAGACTGGCTCTTACCTGATGCAGCCCTGATGACAGAAAAATGATGGGTGCTCCTGATGTGCAATCAAATAATTTGTAATTTTTCACCCAGCCTTTTTCCCTTAGGTAATTCGGTCCCTGCTGTGACACTGTGAGTGAATTGTGATTGCATGCTTGGTCCTGAAATCAATTGTACGAGAAGCAGAAGGTGGTATGTGTCGGGGAGGGGGGAAGTCAATGCAATTTATTGCAACTTACTGCAGCGCATCAGAGTCATTCCTCTTTCTGCCAGCATGAAAGAGTCCTTGTGGACTGTACCAATGGGAGAACACTGGGGACGTGGCAGGAGAGCAGTCTAGAAATTTCTCCCATTCTCCAAGGCATACCTGCAATGTGGAGAGGCAGCCCTGGGGAGCTGGCAGCCTCACCGGGCCTGAGTTAAAGTCAGCATCGCCTGGACGAGGAAGCATGTCTGTGTGCAGGTCCTGAGTGCACCAGCTCACGCTCCTTTGGCTCATCACCATCATCACTGTGCGTCTGCCAACTGTCCTCCTGGGCAGCAGCAGGTGTCTACAAGGTTTTGACCTATTTGCTTCTGTTTGGTTGCCCACCTGCAGAGACAGCCCCACTTAAAGTTGCCACAGTGCTCCTGCCATGGTGTGAACTCTGAGTTTGTGCCTGATGGTAATGCTCAGGGCACCTCACACCCCACGGCCAGGTTCCTATGTCCAGGTTCACCTTTTTCCTAGCTCCCTGCACACAGGGGGATGACCGCAGAGCAGCTTTCACACAGCACATCGCTTGTATGAAGGTTGGTGGCTGGGAGAGGGTTGATAGCCAACCACGGCACTGCAGGAACTTTCCTACAGCTGGGCTTGGTGGAACTCCAGAATAATTAGCAACAAACCAGGAGTGTGCCTTAACCTGAGAAGTGCTTGCCTGGGGAAGAAAGCTGGCAGCCACACCAGGGCACGTAAGGTGGCTTCCAGGAACCATTTTCGCTCCTGCTCCTTCCTCTCTCGACCATCTAAGGGGCTGCTTTCTCCCTCTCATAAAAGAATAATTAACTCTAACTTAATAAATAAGCCTTATGGTTTGAATCCTTGTCCTTTAAGCCTTCTTTACAAAGGGTAGAAAGTATCCTCCCACAAATCCCTTCCACACAAAAATAGCACTTTCACTTCATTTCTTATCCAGCTAAATAAACATGCGCCAGCATCTGGAAACGGAGAAAAGCCAGCAACGGTAACGTGCCTACTGCATCCCGCCATGAAGGATTTGGAGATTAACAGGCTTACGCGGCGCAGCTCTGCAAAGGGAGATCCTGGCTCATTGCCTTCTGAGGCGTAGAGTTTGATAGGATTTAAAATGCATCTTTACCATAGCCCCTATAGATCAAGCCGAGCAGCTCCAGGGGTCCTCAAACTACGGCCCGTGGGCCAGATATGGCCCCCCAGGGTCCTCAATCCGGCCCCCGGTATTTACAGAACCCCCCTCGCTGGGGGTTGGGGGGGGAAACCAAGCAGCCGCAGATGACTGCCTGCCACTTCATCCGCGTGCCGGCCCCTGTTTAAAAAGTTTGAGGACCCCTGAGCTAAACCCTCACCTCCACCCTTCCCTTCACCGTGTCACGCTGAGGCACCAAGCAATTCAAAACTGCTGGGTTTAATCAGATCTTTGCCTCAGCTTAATGACCATCAGTAGCCAGAGGGTGCAGGAACCCTTTTCCCAGCTAGTGAAGGTTCCCTCCTAACACCCCTGGGCAAAAGGTGTCAGAAAGAGCCGACCTCCTTCTACAAGCAGGCATGGTGGCCGTGCGCTTTCCCCATCGATGACCTTCACACCTGTTGGAAGAGGGAGGAGTAGCTGAAACTCGTCAGGACCTTCAGGGTTTTCAGCTGTGTCCCCTGACGATGGAAGCTGAGGTGTGTTTGCCACGGCTCATGGACAACCGGTGTTACACCTGCTGTCTGCTCAAGGATCCTAACAAAATGGAGATGTACAAAACAGACGTGCTGAAGCCACGCCAGCTGCTGGCTTCTGCTTTCCTCCGGTGGCGTGTGAGCTACGGGCAGAGCAGCTCTGCCAGCCCCTCTGGGTACTGCCACGCTCCTGGGATTCAGACCGGTCATCAAGGTGAGGTCAAACCCTCCCCAGGGAAGAGATTTCTGCAGCAATACGTCATGAAACACCACAGGGGTAACAAGGTAAATGGGAATGGAGAGGTGTGGAGAGGACAGGCATCTCTGGTTGGTCTTGCTCTGCGTGGGATGGGGACCCAGCGTACGCCAGGGCTCAGGGCAGTGCTGCCTGTAGCACTTCCTTGGTGTGAATGTACCGAAGGTGCTTTGCAACCACACAGTTAGGTTTCATTTAAAACCAAACTAGCACAGGGGAACTTCTGAAAACAAAGCAAAGCAAGCCAAAACCTCCCAGCTTTGACGGGCAGTCCAGCAGAGAAACAAAGCAGACTTTTTCCTTGCCTGCATTGTCTTCCCAGGCCAGCCCTTTTCTTTCATCCTTGCCCTCAGTTCAATAACTTTCTAGACCCTCCTGGGCTGCAGCAAACTTAATAAAGTCTCTTTCAGAGCCTTAGGAAAAAACTTTGCGCCCACCCCGCACCCCAGGAGGTCCCCTGGGCAGCGCCCAGCTCCCAGCATCTGGGCAGGGGAAACCTGCCCCTCTGCCCCAAAAGCTGTAGCTGCTCCGGTTGAAGCTGGCAGGACAAGGTGTTCCCTCCAGTGCTGCTGGGGTCCTGCCTTTAAACAGGGGATAACCAGCAAAGCATCTGCCTGTCTCTCACACAAGAAACATGACTATCCATGGACACTGGTAGATGAGAAAGTCTCAGATTTCTGTAGTACGCATGCAACGTGGGATCGAGCTACATTTGACGTAGGGATGGGTCACGATGGGCTACGATAATGATGGGAACCATCAGTCAGAAGTCAATTCACACAGGGTTGTGGATTTATTTGGGTATCGTGGCTACGCAGTTTGCCTTCAGTGTGTCATTGTGAAATGTGGTGGGCTTTAGGGGCATGTGCATGGATGTAATTGGAACTGTGCAGAGAAATTAGATTTGAAAAATTTCTTGTGCATCTCTGCTTGAAGACAGGGTGAGGTTGTTTCATTAGCAAGCAGAGATAAAGAAAAAACTCCCCTTGCTCAGCTGCTAGGTTTTTTTTTTTTTTTTTAATTAAATAGCACAGCAATTCACTGTTTTGAAATGACTGGTGGTGTGACGAGATCCCACTTGTTCTGCACCAGCACATGGTGAATAGGGATAAAAGAGATGACTAAATACATGAAAACACCTCTGGCCCACAAAGTCCTTAAACTGCACATGGCTGGCAGCCAAGAGGCTCTTCTGAGGAAGTGTCACAAGCACTTTGTGCTACGTCCTTGCTTCGTTATCATCATCCCGAGGCATCTGCTTTTGGACACGACAAACCTAGGCTACAGCATGAGGCGCACCTTTGGTCTGACCTACCCCGAGCTGCATCGCTCCAAGGCTGAAGGCAGCTCCTGAGGTTCAATTAACAAACCCAAGGGCTGTCAGAGATGAGATCCCCTTTCTCCTCATATCCCCATGCAGATTTTTTCCCCCTTCTGGCTGTGTTGCAGGGCAGGGCTCACACAGTGACATGGAGGAGGCAGAGCTGCCTGTGACAAGGAGCCAGCTGAGCTCTTGCACCAGAAAAACCAACCCCCTTGCACAAAGAGGCAGCCGGCCACCACGGCGGCACATGCACCCAGCGCTTCCTGGGCACGGAAGCGTGGTTTTCTGTCCTGCGGGAAGCACTGGCATCTCTTCAGCACCCACTGGTGTCAGTGGAAGGTTTGCTGGCAGGAGAAGCAGGAGTCCCAGCCCACAAAGCTGTTGCTGGTCTGCATGGGGGCCAGGCAAGGGGATGCCCACAGGAAAAGCAGCCTTCAGGGTGGCTGTTCCCCTAATGAGTAGCTCCATGAGCAATACTAATCATTATCCAAATGCACGCGGTATGTCTTGAGCAGGCATCCAAGTGGGGGAGATATGTGCAGAGTGTGGGGCAAGAGCCGCCTGGCTGCAGCCTGTGCACACCAGCCCTTGCTCTGGAGGGGCCTGAAGCTTCTCCCATTAAATCAACACCAGCTGGATGTGCAGTGGCAGCATTAGTCTGAATTCTTACTAATAATTAGTTTTATCAGATCCTCTCCTATTAATCTCCAGCTAGCCCAGCACTCCCAGCCGCTTCTGTTTCCAAACAAGCTGGATGCAAACTATTCAGAAAACCAGATTCACCTGCCCCCCTCCCCGGAGCCGCTGGACACAGAGATCTGAAGAGCACTCTGCACATCGTCTCAGGCTTTTATACACACAGCCTGCAGAGCTTTATGGTTTGGTTTTTTTGTTAAATGAAGATTTCAAATATTCAAAAGCAACCATACATGCACACGCACAAAAATCTAGTCCTCATCTGGCAAGGCTCTTTTAATGTACTTTTACCAAACCACAGTACATACTTCAAATAAGGCCTAACAGATTATACTCTTTATAAATTTACAAACAGTTTATTCTCCTTAAAGAGATCATATTACTTTTATCAGTCTTGTGTATTTCAATGAATTATATGTTTATTCAAGCATAACATAGCAAATGTAGCCATAAACCTGTAGACTAAATGTCTATAACAGAGCAATCTCAGATACACTCTACTTTCAGATTAAGATTTTTTTTTAAATATACACGTTTTTGTTTAAATAGGGTAACCGCCATATCCTGGTTATGCTTCCCATGGTGGGAAAATTGTGCTGAAGAAAGAAACCTGTGGACTAGAATAACTGCTAACAGACAAGGCCTTGGTTCACCCGCCAGGGAATTGAGTCAGCTCTGCAGGCACGTAACCCTGGGCTTGGAGAGAAGGAGTGAGAGGCTTGTTTTGCTTCCTAAAGGCTAACGGCCCTGGTCCTTTCCCAGGCACAGACCACTCCACAGCAGCAGGAATGAGATGGATGAGAAAGCACAGCAACGTTTCTACCTCGCACCCAGAGCCCCAGTTACTGGGAGGTGGCCAGCCAGTAGAGATGCATTACTCAGACGTGGCATACAAACAAAGTATTGGGAGTGGAAGGAGTAAAGGGAAGGAGTAAAAGAAAAGAGGAAGTTAAATGATCTGCCTCAGTAGCAATTTTGACAGTCTTTTGCTACTGCTATGTTTATGAATCTACTTCTGAACCCTGAACATGTCCTAGTCTCTGCTGAACCCTGAACATATCCTAGTCCCTGCTGACCCCTGTTCTTCCTCACGAGGCTATCTACACCCGTGGCCCAGCTGCTGCTAGCTTGCTAGTGTGCCAAGCCAAGCTAGAGAAACAGGAGGCCCTCACTAAACTATGAAAACCCCAATAGCTTGCTAAAGAAACTGTTTTGGGGCCCTCACACAGATCAATGCCACGGGCTGTGCAAGGCAAGTGTTTCTGGAGTGTCGTATGGCAGTGATGGCTTCAAACCATCTCTCAAAGACTTGAGAAGCAAGTTCCTGCTTGAGCCCAATATATCCCTGCCAGAGAACCAACAAAGAAAGGAAAAAAAAAAAAAAAAGAAGACAAAAAAAGACACTGAGACAAAACCCAAATCCAAACCATGCAAGTTATAGCTGAATAATAAAAAATCAAAATCCAAGCCCATACCCCAAGTCCCTGTTGCCACAGAGACAGCTGGCTGCTTTCTAAACTGCAGAACCAGCCACTCTGCAGCTCCTAAATAACAAGAGTTTGTCAATAATTACCATGCACAAAGTAAAGGCCACTTATAAAACATCTCCATAAAAATATCTATTTATCTCTATATCTCTATTTATATGTCAGTAAGAAGCTTCAGACTGAGCACATCCTAAACACTCCATAGTGTGTGTGTGTGGGGAACCTATTTAATCCCCACAAAATTAAGTGCCCTTGGAGTTGGCATCCACATGTAGGATTAAGTCAGTACAGATCGTTTCCAGGAGGCCTCAGTTAGCACTAGTCAAATAGGGTAGCAGGTTGTCGAGGAGCTGAAGCTTTTCAGGAATATTGTGCCAAATCATGCGGTTGCATCAGAGGAACTCCTGGGCTTGGGCTGCTCAACACATGGTTCAGTTCACTAGGACCGAAGATATTTTACGCGACACCTGCCCAGCTTGGTGGGGCTTGATCCACTGAAGAGTAGAGCAAAAGAAAAGATCCTGCTTACCCGTGTTACAAGCGAGATCAACCATGCAAAGCAGGTTTGTGGAAAGCCAGTTCCCTGTGCTTCAGAGAGTTAATGGGAATCAAGTGATGCCTTAGTCCTCCTTATTCAAGTGACTCTGATCCCTTATCTTAAGCTGCTGGAGCTCCAAAAGATCAGACACAACGCAGGAGTTGCAACAGGACAAGTATAGTACCACAGGTACTCCAAATGCAGAATCATTTTTTATTCCTCTCTGAGATGTTGATCCAATGAAAATAATCTAATTCCTCGATGAGAATTTTCTTGGATGTGCTAATAAGTGAAATCTGTAGGAGAGCTGCCTTTTTGCCCCTGTTGAGATGGACCTTTAAAACTCCAAGAAACTCAAACCACTAGAGGCTTCTACCATGTCACTCCTTTTGTGCCCTCCTTTAGAGGCTGGCTGCCAGTGGTCTTGTGTAGGCTGAGGGTGGATTCTGACATCTTGTGACCCTAAGGAAAATAGAAACTGGCTTTTGCTAGACATTTGAGTGATGGTATCTCTTGGGAAAATGTGAACCAAGCAAAAGAGAGTGAGTACGCTTGCTGGAACGAGGGGCATCTGCCTTGTTTTCAGACTTTCTTTGCCAGACAGCGCTGTGATTTTTGGAACAAATACAAACAAGCTATAAAATAACGCTGCAGATGGCAGAAACCAAACTTTTCCTTTCAGTCACCAAGTACTATAAACAGACAAAACCCAGCTGCAAATATAATAGATGACAGGACTTTAGGCACACAACTCTCCCACTACAACGGTCACATTTTAGGAAGGTGAGAGGCTCTACCTTGGTCAAAGCAGCAAGTGCTGCTGGGGAGGAGTTCAGAGATGATGATGAAGGGTGATGAATGGATCAGTGAGAGGGAACACTTTTAAAGTGAGGGGAAAAAACCCAGAACTGTCAGCCAGTTTCTCTCCATGCTGGCCTTGGAGTGGTGGGTAGGGGGTTTGGAGAGAAGGAGACATGAGATGTGTACAGAGATCTCAGCCCTGTACCAGCAGATGTGTAACAAAAGGGACTTACATTGCGTTTCAGGGTGTACTGCGAAGGGAATTTCTCTTTGCTACCTCGCCCTGCTGCTGTAGTCTGTGTTTCAGGGATAAATGTCTCCTTAGTGCAAGTCACACAAGAAAACTCTACGGACAGACCTTGATTTTGTAACAGAAATAAAACACAACCAGCTGCTAATACTGCATCCAGTGCTTTATAATGGCAAAACATAGACTCATTTTTAAATATTTACCCAAAACAGATTTTTAAGACAAAGCAGCACAGGGCTGTTGGGCCAGCTTGTGAATGATTTATTGACTGTGCCATGGTCAGGCTCCTTCAGCAACACACGAACCATAAGCCAGAGGACACGCAGTTTAGAGAATAAACATTAGTATACAGGGGATGGCTACCTTGTCTTTATTCAGCCAAGTTTATTTATCTCACATACCTCCATATGGGTTTAAAAAAACACACATAGATTTGGCTGGTTGCTGCATCACTAAACAAAGCCATGACCAAATGTAGGAGAGCTGATAGGCTGGAAATTTTCCAAATAAAGCCTACTTCCACATGACATGAGTCATTTAAAGTTATTGCTTTCTGGCTGATTCAAGAGTTTGTTGACTTGCTCCAGTGACTCTTTCAGTCCATCTTAGACAAGAGCCTGCTGATAGCCTACTGTCCTGAAAAAGGAGTCAGTGGGGAAAAATACACAACGGGACGGGATGCTAGGTGATCTCATCTCAGCTGCCTTTCCCACGGAAAGCTGGACCAGAAGGTCTTTTGAAGTCCCTTCGAACCTGGGCTGTTCTGCCGTTCTGTATGATGGGGAACAGGGGACAACAGACAGGGACAGGCAGCAGCACATCTGAAGATTATCTTCCAAGCAAGGCCAGACCAGCAGGTGGAAGAGTTTGGGACCTATGACTCTCTGCTCCCACAGCAGCCTAGAGCAGCTTGCTTAAGTTTCACATCTTCAGCTGTATTCTTGAAACAGCCTGTTTTAAAGCATGTGAAAGGCGGGAGAAGCTCAAATATTCTGGCCAAATAGGCAATGCACACATGGTGATGCACGACTAGCTGCAGCGCTGTAGCTACCCCAAATCTCCAACTGGAAAGCAAGGAGAAACGCTTTCTGGTATAGTTTATTGTTCAGCATGCTAAACATTTCCTCAAATAGTTTCTGCTCTAGTGTCATCCCAGCAACTTACTTTTCTTACTTGTCAGAAAATACCATCTATGCGCCTTGACATGGGTTTCCAATAAGTAAGAATTTCTTAGAACAGCTCTTTGCTAGAATGCAGAATGTCAGTTGTTCAGTATTATCAGTACAAATACCTCTAAGTTTTAATAATTAATACAGTGATAGTACCTCTCTGACCCTTGCAGACAGCAGAATTTTAATGCTATGAAATCTGAGGAAATAACCATGTGCTATTCCCTATTACCCTATCACACACCAAGCAAGAACATCGAACTATGGCAACACAAAGGGTATGCACTCTTCTCTCATGTTTGTTTAATCCAGATGTTTTACCATTAAGGAAAAAATAGCAGTGGGAGTATAAGCAGGCATTATTGGAAGCTGCTGCATCACAGAAGGAATAACAATTTAGATGCACTAAATTTGTTACTTGCCTCCATGTATATTTGCAGAGTATATCTTACCCCCTTTTCACAGAAGCAGTTCTCGTTGTGCTTTGCATCACGTGGAATAATTGCTTAACTTTTCTCACAAGATGTTTTGAAAATAGAAAACCAGTCAAAAGAAACACTCCTCTGTGAAAGAACCCATTAATACCAAACTTTTCTTTTTTACATGAAGTGACTTTTTTTAAAAAAAACCCTTCTTTTATAAAGAAACAACAAATCCGCCACTTTTCTTCCCAGTTCTGAAGTTGTTGGCACAATCAGTTTTGAGCATAGTGCTTCAAGAATTCTGCTTGTCTGTGAAAGTTAGAGTTAAGTAGGATGTTATAAGAACTGTGTTACAGATTGTTAGATAAATGCTTTTTGGAAACCACGTCCAAGTCTGTTCTCATTTGAGGCACCATATGTGCTTACTACTGTAGAGCAAAGTCTGAGTTTACCTCCAAAATTGTATTTAATTTCAAGAGCAAGTGATTTTGCCAGCACTGCAGACTCATGGATTTGAAGCAAGTTTGGTATCTTACCCACCCACATTATGGCAATAAATACCCAAGAGCTGTAGATATCGCATCCTTAAGAGCCTTAGGTTTCAGGGGTGCATGTGCACACCCACACACTTCGGGCTGCCCTGAGATACATGTGGTGACGGCAAGAAGCAAAGACTCTTCTTTGTGTCACAGTGTACAAGTATCAGAAGGGCTTTAAACTCAAAACTTCACTCCCATCTCTTTGTTCTAGAGCTTTCCTATAGAAATGAAAAATTTTCCTGTAGAAAGTGTGACTCCCCTTCTAGGGGTCACAACAGTCAGTACAAATGAACCATCAAAACATGGTCGCAAGGCATCACGACAGGACTGTGCCGCTACTATATTCCACAAAGTAGGTTAAGCTCTTGGACAGGGACAGGGCCTTGGGTCACTGGTTAAGGCAATTCACACTGCAGACAGAGCAACGGGGTGGGAGAAGCACAGTCCTTCTGACTTGGGTGGCTGCTGCACTGATGTTTCTTTGCCTAGATTTCACGCTTTCCCATTGAAGTACACTTAACATCGTTCTTTTATAAAATGCTTCACACCATGAAAACTCTTTAAAGCCTGATAAGGTAGTCTGTGAAAAGGGACAGAAACAGATCTGTTGAGCTGGGCATGCATTTTTCTTGCCGACTTCCACAGAAGGCTCACATTCATAAGCAAAGGACAGAGCTACGGTAGGAGAGGCAGGCAAACCGCCCACGCTCAGCCATTCGCAGTGTGTAACTCCTGTGAAGCTGGCAGTGCCACACAGCCTGCAGTAACAAACGTGAGCAAACCTGACGACAGACAGCTTGCTGCTATCTGCAAAAAGGCAGGAAAAACCCCAGAAAAGCGGTCACTTCTACCAAAACTCTACTCTCAGACCCTCAGCCCACCTCAAAAAGCACAGATTCACACTGCCTGAGATCCTCCTCCACGACAGCTCATCAGGGCTGCCTGATGCAGCAGGAACATACTTGCACTTCAGTTTCTTCCCTGGTTTCAGCACCCTCTCTTACATACAACTATGTTCTGAAGTCCCTTTTTTAATGTACTGTGGGTCTTTTCTTAAGAGGTCTTTCCAACTTCTGTCCTTTCCAAATTGATTTCCTGGTACTAGAGAAGGAAAAAATATAGACAATGAACAGAATATACAAAGCATGAGGAGACAGCTGTTAATGAAATTAAAACTGTTTCAAACTTCCTTTTTTTTTTTTCTTTTTTCTTTTCTTTTCTTTTTAATTTTTTTTTTATTATTATTATTTACCAATCTGCTTTTCTTAAGAACTTTACTTAAAAGGAAAGACATTCACAGAAGATATTAGGCATACATATCTGTTGTCCTTCTTTCATTCTACTTTACATGCTGTTGCTTTTAGAAGGCAAGGTTTCTGTTTCATTTCTCTAGGATGAATAAAGAAATCTGAATAACAGAATTCAGGTTCTGCTTTTCAAAA
Organism: Falco biarmicus; assembly: GCF_023638135.1. Classification (NCBI taxonomy): domain Eukaryota; kingdom Metazoa; phylum Chordata; class Aves; order Falconiformes; family Falconidae; genus Falco; species Falco biarmicus. The sequence continues at coordinate 25,661,818 of NC_079291.1, forward strand.
ATGACACCTTTTCAGGATCACCATGCTTGCTGGGATGTAAAATTGTTCAAGGGAGAAACCACATTAAAATCTATTGCTTGTCAAACTAACATAGCTTCACATTTCAACAGATAACCTTGGAAATCAGATGCATCTGCCATTAAAGGACAGTGTTTTAATGAAAATGTAATTATTTACCAGACTCTTAAAACTGAATTCTTATCACTACGGTAAACTTGTACACATACACCACTGCTTTGTCAGTCTTACTAAAATATTTATGATGACCATCCTTTCACGGACATCACGTTGCCTAGAGCATGACGCTGAAATGCTGCCATACCTTTGAAGTGGTAACTGCTAGAAGAGATATAAAAGGTATACGTGATGTTTAAGACAAGAAAAATACAAAGCAGAAATGCTCCAGTACCAATTAAAGACACATATTCCTATTTAATATATCTGAGTTTTCTATCAGTAAATATGGAATAAGCAGTGTGTGAAAGATTTGATTCAAAACTGCCAGATTGGACTGTGGATTTCCCCTCGAGGCTGGGTTGACATCAAAATTAGTTTTTCACCATCTTGGCTCTTTGGAGCTCCACGACTCATTTCCTGGTGGTCTGTGTGTGTTGTGAACGAAGATCCAAAATATTGCTTATATGATTTCACCAACACTGAGAGCGTTAGTCTCCAGCCCAGTCTTGCTCCCTGCTGGCAGCAGTATTGCCATCAATTCCCATGGGATTACAAATGTACCTTTTAGAAACACAACTGGGACACTTCGGTTCCTCCACCAATACCAGAAGCTACATTTTTCTGCACAGTTCAAACAGGTGAAGCAGCTAAAAAGCTGATAAAAGACTGATTATCTTAATATTCTTTGGGGAAAGTAGAGAGTTTTATAAAAGCAGGATCCACTCTCCCCTCCAATAGATTTTCCCACTACAGGTATATGGATAGTACCTGTCAACATGGATTTTTGGCACAAGAGTGGGTGTAACTATAGGTGGTGTAACCTTCAATAATAGGCATGCAGGGGAAGAAATCCTCAGAATACACATAACGCTAGGAAAACACACAAGCTACTTCTGTGAGCTGGCTTCTGCTTCACTCACTGCTGGGCTGCCAAATGACCACTGCCTATAATTAAACATATGCCATTCGAAAAAATGAAATGCAAAGCAGACAGGCAGGAATTCACCTACAGTCACCAAATGCCTGTACAGAGACCAGCTGCTAGTCTACAATATCATGTCTAAGGTCCAGTTTAAGAAGAAACAAGAATTCTAGTAATTAAAAAAGAGTTTCTAGAGTTACAAAAGTGACTGTATCATGAAAATAATGTAAAGACTGAAGATTATCAACATTTTAACACAGCACTAATGAACTTCACATAAAGAGGTCCATGGCGCTCAGTCAAGGGAGAGATGCAGATGCTTGCCACTTCACAAATTTTAAATCTGTTTTTCAAATTTAGTAGATGCAGATGCTTGCCACTTCACAAATTTAAAATCTGTTTTCAAATTTAAGACACTAATTTACAACTAATGCTTGTGTAACCGCCAAAGGTTATTTTCCAGAAATTCTTGCTTACAGGGGTATGGGAGATTAGCTGGTAGAATTAGAAAATCAGTGAACAGATGTCAGGGGCCTCACTACCATAACCCAGACAACTGCCCCCAGCTTCACCAAGGACTCGGTTGGGCACAGAGATGGAGCCATCCTTCCCCTCTAGTGCCATGCTGAGGCATGTGGCAAATTTGCATTGCGGCTGCTAAGTCTGTTTCTCCTACACAAAGCAGCAGAGGACTCCAGTCTCTCAGGATCTGTGCGTCTGATCCTCCTCCCAGGCATTAAATTCAGATTAGTAAGTAACTTTTTGCTGCAAACCAAATCCCAATCTGTGCAAACAATGCTATAGTCACTTCTTTGGTAACTTGAAGTTGCAGGCAAGGATGTTTTCGTGAGTAGACTAAAATACCATTAAAAGCAAATCAAACTAAAATAATATAGAAAAGAGAATGCCTTTTCAACCCTACAAAGACTCTGTGATTGCCATGTATTTTGCTGAATAGTTAGTGGTGCAGGCTAGATCCAGCACATGCTGATACTCTCCAAGGAGTGGAGACATCTTACACCCATGATTAAACAAGAATAAGGACTCATCTGTTCAATTAAACACAAGAGAGGGAAAGGTTAATACTGGAGGCAAGGCAAAAGGCTGCAGAGCACAAGTGACAGAGGTGATTCTTATGCCTACCCTGAACCCCTCTGCCACACAATATTACCTGAGAAACTCATTTTTTTTTAAACTGGCAACTTTTTCATATGCTAATTCCGAATCCATAAACGGAAGAAATCAATGGGCTTCATTTGCTCTTTTATCTATGTTCAGTGAATCCAGAAGAGGACTTTAGGCTACTGCCCTTAAAACCCAAACTATCTGACCTTGTCCGTCTGACAAATTGTGCTTATCAATTTCTTGTCTGGTAAGGCTCCAATATTTTCTTCCCCCTCCAAGATACTTTTTTCTTCATTTTAAAGGACTGAATAGAATAATGAAAGATACAAGCAAAAAGATAAGGAAATTATCTGTGTAGTAGACTGCAGATTCAGGTGAAAAATGAATCTTGTACAGAAAAATTGATTACATCTGTGCATACTAAACCCAGCAACATTAAAGACAAAGCAAATCTGAATGTCATGAGCATAAATATTTTTAAAGGGAAATTCTTGGTATTGTTTCCTTTCTTTTAGGAAACAGCAAATGCCCTGCAATACATCCATTCCTTCATTCTGTTCCACTGCCAAAACTGCCCATTAAGGTCTTAAACTCCTACCAAATCAGACCCCTGTAGAACCACGCTCCTCTACAGAGGGCAAGGGAAAGCCATGTTACTGCCATCAAGATACGAGGTCTGCAGGCTGCCCCTCTGCCTCTCCTACAGACCGCCTGCCTGCTTCTCAGGTGACACCTACAACTTGCCTGGTCCAAAAGGGGACGTGGGGTGCGATGGTGCACTTGGCATTGGCCTTGCTGTTCTTAATAATACCTTACAAAGACAGCAAAATAGTTCAGGTACATCTCTGTAGTGAAAAGTAACTCTCCACGGGGCACTGCGTGTTTCTCACGTGCTTTCTGGACAGTTTCCAAGCCTCCTTTGCCTCACCTTCCTCCCTGTGCAAACACTGCCAGCAGAGGCTTTCCTTGCAGAGGGACCAGAACAAAGGATTTAATGAATAAATTGCTATGCTACAGTTGGAAAAAAAAGTATTATGTGAAGCCCACGGGTTCAAATGCATTGACTAGAGCTTTACTAATATTTCTGCAACAGCCTATAAAGAAGAAACAGAAGCCAAGTCTGGCTCTAATTCCCTACTACAATGCTTACACCTAAGTACAGGGTATGCCAATATGCCACAGGCAGAGCTGAGTTTAAACTGGCATGTGCCTCAGGTCACCAGTGCCATAGCCAAAGACACAGGAACAGACTAGGTCTACAGACTCACACAGCACCATCCTCCCTCGAGACCAACAAAATAATAATAATAATGATAATAAAAAAAAACCCCAAAGCTTCCTGTGCTTTATGATCGTCCTCTCTGATAGTAGTAGTAGTCATAATAGCAGTATTTTTACATTGCTGATGAGAACTGTATGCAATCAACAGCATGCCTGGGTCAAGAATATGTATCCTGCCAGGGTTGGCACGCGTTGATGACACATTGAAAAATTGGTGAGTCAGATTGGCATTAATCGTCACCCCCCCCGTCCCACCCCCAGCCCTGAACCCCCAGTTCGATCCCACCAAAATGAACGGTGATATGGCCAAGATGCAGGGCTGAGGGCAGCCCAGGGGGAAGTGGCCGGCCATGAAGGAACACAAGGCCAGGAAGAAAGGTCTGCCACTTGTCAGGACAGACCTACCCATGTTTCAAACAGCTTTTAAAAAATGTAAAAAAACCAGCCCCATTTCTCATTGCGGGTATCCAGAACACCTCTAAACACACAGAGAAATAGACAGGTATTACTGAAAATTTTAACCAATGCTGAAGCTGCAAAACTGGTCTTTGTTGTAGTTGTTTGGATACAGAAGGGGCAATTTGCTGTAAATAATATTAAAAAGTATTTTTTCTTAAATGCTTGAGATATTCTTTTTTTTCCTCCAGTCTCAGTGGTATTTTCCTGTCACTTGCTCCTCCAGTTGTGCTGATCTTTTTACCGTACATGTGCTCAAGCGTCCGACACAGAGTGTTCTCTCCCCACTGCAAGAGTCATCCCAGTCCCGCCCTGGCCCAGCTTGTATCCCACCCCAGGCCCCATCCCCGTGGGCTTAGATAAGCCATTCCTTCTTGCTCTCGTCGATGGTCTCCGTGAAGTTGGGGTCATTGTTCATGATGGCGGCGTCGGCGCTCTCAGCTGACTCTGCCCCTTTGGCCTCGTTGGTGTGGTAGGTTCCCTTGTGGCGAAACATGTAGCGGATCAGGAACACTAAGGTGCAGAGGATGGTGAAGATCACCACTGCAATGACACCTACATAGAGGAAGAAAGAAAAGACACAGCTAGTGAGAACACCACCTACAGATTTTGACACAAAGAAAGGATCCCACAGCTCCTCTGAGCCGAACCGAAGCTACATGGGCAGTTAAACAGCACCACAATTCCTTGGTTTCCACTGCTCGAATATTTGTATGTAGTTTTTGCTATAGACAAAATGTCAGTGAGTGGAGTCTGCTAGTGACTTTCATCCCGTAGGTAAACTTCAACATTAACACCTCCTTACAGAGGTGAGCTTTGCTGAGCTCCAGATGGAGGGTTCTGAGTGCTCCCCAAACACGGGGCTGAAATGTCACGGCCTGGGCAGCTCTTTGAGTCACGGATGTATGTCTTCCAGTCAATGGCCATATAGATCCATCATAGCCCCTCAACACATCCTTGAAAATTGGCTTGGCTCACTGTTGGCCTACTCCACCCACTAGGCACTGGCTTCACATAATTACAGATGTAACTGCTTTATCATCATTTATCCTTAATTGCTACCCCTGCGATGTTTTATTTGGAGTTCAGCCCTGTTATGGAGAAGACTCATATATCTTTACCCTCTTAGGCACAGGTAACTATGTGCTAAAACAGCACTGGTTTTGGCCCTTCTCTACAGGCATGAGGATCTTCCAGGATGAAGAGATTATACAATACTCAGGTCAAAACCACCTTGTCATCAGCCTGAATTATGTTATGCCACTTTTGTTAACCGGTGAGTTGGACAGCCAGGTTGTTCAGGTGTGGCCTGAATTTTTCTGAGGAATGCAATCTATCCTTCTAGTATTGTAAGGTTTCAATGTCTTATGGAAAAGTTTTGAGTAGTAATAAAAATATAAATTAAAAAGGAAAAATAACATAGCAAATCAAAACTAAAGCAACTGATATAAACCTGGATATGGAAACATGGGCTCTTGAGGGGGCGAGGGAAAAAACCCAAGACACTCCATTGCAGTGTGTGTAATACTATACTCAGTGTTGCTTCACATGACAAAAAACACCACCAGAATGTCATTTTATATGCATTTAGAACTGTCTAAAAACTATTAGGCTGATCTTTACAATTTTTTTTCTTTTACATGCCTTCAGAATTTGATGCAGTGGCAAAGTTCTCCCAGGACAGTTATGGTGCAATGCTTCCATACTGCGGGACAGGGCAGGGAAAATTGCATGTGTGCATAAAATTAATCAGGACCCTTATTTCTGGAGGCAGCCGGTCAAACGGAATGCTAATTCAGAGATCAAATTCTGGTATTACTTAACTTTCCCTATCACAATGAATGGGACTCTCCGGCACATAAGTTATAGCAGAATTTGGTCCCTAAAAACCAAGGCAGAATCATGAGGGATTTTTGTCAAGGGTGGGGCAAATAATGTTTGAATAGATTCCTGTTGAATCTGCTATAATTGGAAAAATGTCCTTGTCATTTTATGTAAATTAATTACTCTGTTAACATAAGTAACTACTGCAAAGTAGCTCCCCACACTGATGCTTAATATGTGATTATGAATATCAGTATTTTGATTTGGTAAAAACTGAATCTGAAGGGACAAACTAAGCGAGAACAAATAATTTCACTAGGACAATGTGCCTGAACGGATTTACACAAATTCCTATTTCACTTTGTTCAGATGCAGTTTTCCCACATAGCCTGCTCTTAGCAAATAGCTTGAATATGCTTCCAACTGCAATTCAGCTGTCACAATCATACTGTGAAGTACCTTAGAAAAGTAGACACTTTTCCTACCTCCAATAATGGCAGAGTTTCTGTTAACTCCATCTCCTATAGCTTGACCGTTGTATGGGAAATCGGCACTGGCTGTAAATAGGGAATTAAAGATACATGTTGTAATAGCAGTGAAATTTCACATAGTAGTTCAGAAATACATCCAACATCCTCAGATACAATTGAAAGAAAACTGTGATTCCTAAATATTTAACGAAAGAAGCAGAAAAGTAGAAAATCTTTCAGTATTATCTAATCCCTCAGAACTTCTTGCTTCCTCCTTTTAGTAAAAATAAAATAAAAATAAAGGAGGTACTCTCAGTAAGCATAACTGTTAGCACAGGATGTCATTTTGTTACTCTACTAACATAAACTCAGCAAGTTTCTTTAGCACAAAACCAAACAGAAACCGTTCTTTCAAAAACATGTGATCATACACACCGAGATTTTTGCCTTTGTCACTGTCATCCATAGAAGGCTTCAGAAGCTTCCAGGATTTTGTGACTGCCATTGCATACAACTGCAGGCTCTCGGAATGAAAGAACTGCCATCCCTTTTGCTGCTGCACAGCCCAAGGTAAGCGAGGGGCTGCCTTTTCTGCTGGATGAAGCCACAGAGCTGCTGCCCAAAGAAGCACGTGCCAGCACCTCTGCTACTCTAGGAGGAAGCCCAGCGTGCCAGCTTAGCCACTGCTGGTGGTGCTTTGGTGCTGAGATGCAGCGCTGCGAGTTGGAGGAGCTGAGGCACGGCAGGCAGGACAGCCCGTGGGAGAAGAGAACCTCCAGCAGACAGATGAGGAGAAGAAACACAGTCAGATGTACCAGCATTCATCTGCCAGTGACCTGAAAAGGAGAGACTCCTTGCAGCAGAGCTGGATGAAGGAATTAGTCCAGATTTAAAGTAGAATTTGGATGGTAGCCTTGGTGTTAACTCCAGGACACATCACAGATGCTTTCCAATGGCAATCTCATCAATTAAACCTATCCTCAGCATTTTCTTTTATAGTCAGCCACAGTGACTAGACACTGCGGTGACTAAGCGAGCCCAGGGAACAGGTGAGTAGTTGCAATCGTTCCCTTCTTTGCCACTGGTTTATGGCATTGATTTCAAAACAGAGAAAACGGTTGTTAAAAGTAGTTAACTGGAGACAGGTAAAATAATGAAGGATACGAATTACTTCTTGGGTCAGTATTTAAAACCTAGCTGTATTTTCCTTGTTTGACGGACTAGGTGATATTGTATTAATCAGTTGCCTTTACAGGCCAGTGATGAGTTCACTATGCCCCAAAACCGGCTAAGGGAGTGCAACTGGCTTTCTATACGCATGGAGTAAAATCCAGAATAAAGTTCCTTTTGTGTCATGAAGCAGCTGCACAAAAGAATGAATGGCTTCAGCTCGCCATGTGGCCTGAAAAGAGATTTGGGGCTAGAGTAGCCTTCTGTGTGCCTACTCTGGGGGAGAGTCGGACCAGCTGTGTGTTCAGCAGCTAGTTTTTGGCCGGTCGCCTGCAGGACAGACAAGAGAGTTTCTCAGGGCTCAGTGGAGGGGGCCTGGCCAGCAGTTTTTGCCAGTAGCACTTGTGCCTTTGACATTTGTTGGTGCTCTGGCTTCAGGAAACAGCATTTCTACACCTCTCTGAAACAAACCAGGCTAGAAAATGTAACAGATAAATAAATACCTGATTCTGTATCAGTGGATTTTGCTCCAAAGAAGAACCTTACTGTGCAGGACCGTGAATGTTTCCTACAGAGACATTTTGGCACAGGGTCCATAATATTATCCTTGCAGTGCTGAAAGGGGAAGGGATGGCAGTGGGAAAATAAACCGTAACTTTAAACCTGCCCTGCCTGCACCTCAAGGAAAATCCTAAAGCCAAGTAACACTATGCAGAACAGCACAGATTTGCCAAATCGCAAGGAATTGCTCTCCACCATCCATACGGAGGCCCCTCGCCACAGGAGCAGCACCACAGGCAGTTACCAAGTCCTACCACTTGCCACTTGGTTTGGAGTTGCTCTCCTGTGTCCCCACATAAGAAATCTTAAAATCAGCTATGGTCACAGCTCCTCCTTCCCTTACAACCAAATATCATATTTTATCTTGTCTTACAAGGTTGTTTCAAGGCCCACGGCACTAGTGAAGTGCGAAGGAAGAGGAAAGCTGCTGTTATGGTAGCATGACCCCTCCTGAACTGCCACATTGCAACGGCTATGCTACAAGGCATTCCTGGCAGATGGAAGACCACGGCTTATGACGTTCAATAGCCACTGAAGTACATGGCAGGATAATGAAGAACATGATGCATGATGTGAAGCTACATCCTTGATCGTGTCTGAGAGCTGCTGCTAGGACCGGACCCGATGCCTCTGTTCAAAGGTGCTTTCCATTGCATCTAGTCATCATGCACACTCAGATGTCCATGGGGTTAACAAGCAGGTATGATGCACCCTGAGACTCTCACCTCTGACAAAGAGGAAACAGGAACATGTGTTTGGGGGCAGGGGACAACCTACTTCAACAAGAGTTCACCATCAGATTGGGTAAGTTGTGCTCTGCTGCAACTGCTGGAGAACCAGGAGTGCTGTAGTGAAAAAAATGAATGTAGGTGTCCATTAATCTCTTTTTAAAGCACCTATGGCAGTGCTGGCAGATACTATTGCCATAATTCATGAATTCCTGTTCCATTACCCTTGTGTCAGCAGGAGACCTGCTTTTACATTCTGGGTGGTTTCTGACTGAAAAATTCTACCTCAAATCTCAGCCAAATGTGGGGTTATAGAATACTTTTCGCTGCAAAAGAGACTATACAAGTTTTTTACTGGAAGTATTACTACAGATGGATAGTGGAGGAACAAAAGAACTCGTTGCTTTCTTTTTTAGGTTAAAGTTGCCTTGAAATTCTTCTGGGCAGCAGCAGCTTCTCAAATGATCAGAAATAGCTACAGATCAGAGGTCTAAGAACTACAAAAGGGTAATTTCTGCCACAGCAATTAGGCAGAAAATAACGTATAAGGGTACATTCCTTGACCCTTCAAGGTGAGCTTAACAAGAGTACTGTCACCAACAGGCACCAAGCGCAGGTGTTTCAGATAACAGTCATTCAAACACATGGTGATTTGTCTCTGACCATACTATAGTCACATTCTTTGGCAATATTAAGCAACTTTGTCAAGAAGACAACTAATAAGATTATTTTTTCCATCACTGGTAGATTTCAGGAACCAAGTGAGGGAAGAACACGTTAGAGCAGGCTGACAAAGGGGCAATGGTAATACTGAGGCTCTGGTGAAAGCACAAAGACTATAGATTGTCATTCACAGGTTGCAAAGAGAAACTCCTAAAATGTTTTAAAATGACTGGTCAGACAAAATTGATATTGCTACTAGTGACTCTCATGTTTCATGGGAATCTAAAACCCAGTACAATAACTAGTTCTCATGGCTACAATATGCAGATAAAGTTCAGGATGAGTTGCTCATGGAAAGTGTGTGCCTTCATTTCTCTGCCAGAGCTGGGAACACCTCTTCCCTGTTCAGATTCTTCCATTATCACTGTGGCATTAATTCTAACTATATTTCTCAGCAAGCCCTTTTGCACTGCCTGACACTCGTACCTTGACAGCTTCAAATCACGACTTGCCCACAGCAAACAGGTGCTACAGAGCTGCAGTTACTCTTTGCAGTTAGCCTGCAAAGTCCCTCTGGGCAGCAAGTGGGGTGGTGAATGTAATATAAGGTGGGTGTGGGGAGGAATACTGCAGGAGTTTTGGTCTATGTACTGTGCTACCTAATTGTTAGCTGAGGCCATGAATATGGAAAAAATCCCGTTTTCCTTTAAGACTTGGTCTACAGAGGTTGCTTTCAAACACCTGGTTCCCATCTGGTTTAGGGACTGCACTGGAAAGGTTTCCTTATTGTAGAAGCTTTTTCTGACTCTCCCCTAGGTTTCTATGAGCAGCCAGGGTCTCATTTATGTGAATCAAAACATGAAGAACAGAGCAAAGAGCTTTTTAATCTCCCCTGGATTACATATTGGGCCAAGAGATGTGCTGCCAGTTCCCCGAAATCCTCTGCTCACAGAGCTGTGCCAGAGAGCCATTGGTTTGGTGTCAGGACACACCAAAGACCTGCAAAACCTACAGCTAGCCTAGGGATGGATGGAATTGTACCAGGAAATACTAAACTCATCTGTGGCTTATGGACATCACTTTGTCTGGTTCCCTTCCAGAATCCAAGCTGGGCGATGCTGTTCTTTGCACCCTGCCTTCCCACAGCAGGCCATAGGGTTTGCTTCAAACACCATCATCCTGAAGCTAACTGAATGTAAAAGGACACAACATACTTTCCCTTCTCTTTTTTTTTCATGGGCTGCTGTTTACAAGGACATAGTTTCAATAACCACAGAGTAAATCTACGGAGTTTGAACTTACATTTTGCACTTTTCAACTTTCTGTTATTAGTCTCAGGGTAAACGAGGTTAAAGGAACTTTGCAGCACCTAAAAGCTTGATTAAAGACTGCAGCCAAAACCCGTGTTTTGGCCATCAATTTAATGACATTTGAAATTTTAGATGACCACAAAAATGCAGTAGGAGACCTACCATCATCCAGCACACTCAGCGTGGTTATTGCCACAGCCAGATGCAATACAGAATCACTCACTGAATGGAAAGGGGAGATGGGACTGGATAAACAAACCATAATTAGGATTAGATGTTAAAGATGACAGATGTGGTTGATTTAACAGAGTGAATGGTAATTTTGCTTCATTATAGTAGGTGTGATTTTGCATCTGCCATTTACAGGGAACAGCTTTTACAATGGATCTCACATAAAAGCCTTGTGCAAATTCAAAAATTGAAATGCAGAATGACCCCGTTAAAGCAGAAAAGTGGTCCAGAAAGTGGGTGTGGGCAGAGAAATGAGCAAAAGGCTATTCAGGAAAGGCAAGGCGTAAACCAAAACCAAACGGGGAGACTTTTCAGCTAGAGAGCAGCACTGAGAAGTACAAAGTAAAAGGCTAATACCATTCTGACATACACTACCAGGGGTGTCATACACAAGCTGTTGGAAGCAATTATTTTTAAGTGAACTTTTTCACTGAGTGGGCTAGTCTTAGTTAAAGCACACCCCACTACAAAGGAAGATACAGTGTAGATTTACTCCAAAAAATGAAGGGTGGGAGTGATCACTGGTCTAACACAAACAATGGGTGAAAGCTGTGAAATGCTGGAAATTGAGTTCGTTCAGCCTAGAGCTAACACGTGTTGCAAGGCTGCTCTGACTTTCCGCTCTACAGATGTCCACAATTTTGAGAGATATTCTCCCATTACTAAGACCAGTTGGGTTTTGATGTAAATATGAACTAGGGAAGCAACCAGAACAACTGGATCTGGTGATCACAAGGTATATAAAACTCCCAGCAATCAGGACATTGATTAAAGGTAGCACAGTGAGAGAACAAAATGACAGCAAAGATGTGAAATTGAACTCCTTCCTCATTCTCTTCTGCAGCCAGGCATCCAAGAAGTGAGCTTGCAAAGAGAGCAAACACTCACTGATACCTTAGGATTCTGACATTAGACCTATTCACTAACCTACTTCTCCACAGGACCATAACAGAGAGGAAAAAAAAAAAAAAAGCAAGCTCTCTGGCTCTGTTTTGTTAAATTATGCCAACTCTGCTGGTTAGGTGAGACTGTACTGCTACGGTTTGAAATTACAGAGCACTCCTTATTACAGGCTGCAAGTACAGAAACTAATTGCTCAACTCTTGATAGTAGAAACTAATGGGCATTCACAGTTGCATTCCCCTTCCTGAAGGGACTAGATTACAAGAGAAACTAAACACATGCACAAGAAATGATGGAGCAGGAGTAAACAACTCCATTACACAGCCCTACTTCAAAGGCGAACATCACAGCCCACAGACTCCAGTTGCCCTTTCTTGCTCATCCCACTGCCCGTGCCCATCCCAGCCACTGCTCTCCACCTCAGGGTAGCTCGGGGAGGAGTTCCCATGACAAGTAAACTACAGCAATTCAGAAAAAGAAGAAAAAAAATTCTGAAGCAGTATTAAAAATGCAGTGTATTTTTATACTGCCAAGGCAAATTTTGTATTGAAAGTTCCTATGGTTTTTTTCTTGTAAATAATACATTATATTTTTTTTTCAATCTTCTCCAAGCTGAAAACACAAGCCGAAAGAAGGAAAACTACTCCTGCTGCTGGTTTTCTATGCATTTGAGAGCAGATTTGGAGGGAGGACTGTTTAACATGAAGCTCTGTTAACACTTACTTAAAGACTGTTTACTTAAAGACCCACTGACATCAGCTAAAGTCTGTCAGACTTAACTGAGAATTTGGCTGAAGTTATTTTTAATATTAAACACTTTCACGTTAAAAAAACCCAACACACCAAACCACACCACAAAATATTTAAAAGATATTAGTAACCATATTGTTTGCAAAAGGTCATTTTTTTCCTAGCATGGTATATGAGGTCAGTGATTACTCCCTGAATTTTCAGTGATGCCTCAACTGTAGTGTCAGAGAGTTACAAGTACATCCCTAATACGAACCATTTTTCTGTCTTTATGGAAATAGAAGCCTTCGCAGTCATAGACTTAATATTTTTTTTGGTGAGAGTTACAGGATATTGGAAAAAGCACACCCACATAGCAATTCTGAAACTACCAGAACAGATGTGCAGCTTAGAGGAAAAATTAGGGCTTCTCACTTTAAAAAATGTCATCTTCTTCTCTCTGTCGCCAATAATGCAAATTATTTGGACCGTGTCTGAACACTGGATCAAAATCCACTCATTTCCTCAATCCTTTGCAACTTTGTTGGCCGGCAGGGATAGGGAGGAAACAAAACCAGAAAAAAACCCCTTCACAAATAACAAAAACGTCCTCCAACATGTTAGTGCTATTTCGATCAATTATTTAAACTAAGTTTTGCTTGTATGGGATGTTCCGTTAGATCAAAAAATTTTTTGAAGGGTTGCAATTTTTTTTCTAAGAAATTTTCACTGAAATGCAAGTGTTTTTATTGACAGCTACTGGTGATTTCTGCTGAGAGACAGTGAGACATGCGCAGAGATGATGGAAAACACAAACCCTGTGGTTTTGCATTACTGGCATGAAGGCTCTCCAATCGTGTCTTTTTATTTCCATTTGAAATGAGTATAAATGAAAAAAAATCTTTTGAAATGATGGCTTAATAGAAACGCTGTCCTCTGAACAGCCCTTCTGTACCCAAATGCCTGGGACAGTGTGGGAAAGTAAGTGGGGATTATAGAAGAAAGAGTTGTTGGATGTTTCTGTTCAAAAAAGCATGAATTTTGGAGTGAACAATGGAAATGCCGACAATGAACAATGGCAGCATTGGGGGAAAATTCACTGAACGCTCCATGGTCAATGAATCGGCACCACGCAAATTCTCAACGCTGGACACCAGAGCCGACAACCCAGTCAGTCAGGACAGTTCTGGATTGCCTGTGTTATTACTCCTTTCATTTCCTTCTGCAGGTGGACTTTGCTGTCCATACTCTTACGGAGGAGAGGAACCGCGGGTTTTATGAATGGTTTGCTCCGAGAGAGCAGTGCAATATTCCTTCTTTCAGTTTTAAAAAGCAATCTTCCTACCAACGGGACAGAAAAACTTGTGCTTTATTAGACGACCCATCCCTGCAGCTTAAACTCCCCCACACCAGTCCAGGATGAAATAAGAAACAGGGAAAACATTCCTGCAATGTCTGTTGGGATGGGTTAGGTGATTCTCCCCTGCTTGCCGCTTTGCATGGTCATTTCTCAATAGTAAGTTTTACACTTTCTTTTGCAAACAAGCAAGCAATTGTACGAAGTAGTGGGAAGCAAGACCAAAACACTTGTTAAATTCAGTAACTGGTACTTGTATACTACAGAATTTTAACCCTTGTTTTAAAGGGAGAGCAGATGTTTAGAATCACTTTTGGATCGTACAGCTTGAACTTCAGCAAGTTCTGTCTCTGCCAGATTTCCAGTTGATCTGCAGCACATTAGAGCACCCCCATCCATCAAAGACCTGAACTCATCTCACTTTTAATTCCTGGTCGTAATGTCTGTCCAGCACTGGGTCTCACTATGACTCCAGACAAGAACTGCTAGTGTATTAGTCACGCTGGCCTAAGCTATCACTTTCATGAAAATTTTATGAGCAGCGCTTACATTTCACCCGTTAAGGAAGACAAACAAATACTTCCTTTTATAATTAATGTAGAATATGAAACACTTTGGTGCTGTCAAAGGAACAGTAAAGTTAAGTGCTGGTCAAAGCCTAGCCATATATAGTTAATCTCTGATAATGGACCCACAGGGAATACTTGAAGGAAAGAAAGAAAATAATAAAAAAATCAAACTCAGTGAACAAGAATACCAAACAAGCCTGTAAGCTTACGACAGCTATAAAAAAGCAGAAAAAAAATATGAAGGACTCTATTGAGGTCATTGGAAGAAAGGGCTTCACACAGCCAGGATATGAACAAGATCAGGTTCTGCACTCTTAGAGTTCATACACTTATGAAAAAAGAAAAGTCTGGACTGGGGATGAGGAACAGGTCAGATGGGAGAGTTTAAATCTAAAATAAACTTCAATAGCTGTAATGACCTGAGTGTAATCTAGAATAACCTCTTACACAGGAAGTGAAGTGCTTTTCAGCTTAAGGAAAGGAAAAAGAAGGCAATGACATGAAGTGCTCAGGCATTTAAATGCTTCCTTCTCCACTCCATTTTTTCCCTAATTTATGCCATCTCTGTGTTCATAGACAGTTAGTACTTGTGGAAAAAATACAGTCTTTGCAGAGGATGGAAAACACTCTTTTTAATATTACTACCTTCTTGTCTTGATGTCAGGTAGCAGCATTAACATTCAAATCACTGCTTATGAAATAGCTACAATGCCAGTCTCTCAATGAATGCCAAAAGAATTTACAAGCTTGGCAGTCTGTCAGCTGTCTGATACACCAGACAGTGTCAGCAATTTCACACTGAAATTGTATATTCTTAAAGATAAGAGAAAGCTATGCCTAATTGTGTGAAGGAACTAGATGAGACTGAGGGAGGAATTTTTATTTCAAATCAAAAGAGAGATTTAGTAATTCAAGCACCATAATTAAGCCCTTTAAGGATGAAGCCCTGATTGTGCCAAATTTCAGGCAGATGCTCTTTCTAGTTAGCTGCTCGATGGGGAGGAGAAAAATAGAACTGTTGCATCTCAATGTTTACCACTTACCTTCTTGCCTGCAAGAAGCACTTCGTGCTTAGAAACTGAGCTGTGAGTATCTGCTAGACTCAATCCCTGACTGTCTGAAAATAATGCCACCTTCCTGTTTGAAAACAACTGGGTCAAAGTCACGGACTTCTGAGATAATATCTGTATCAGGAGAATCGGGGATAAATGCTGTCACTGTCAGCAGAGGAAATATGATCACAGAAATGCACACAAATCTGGCTGTGGAAGAATCTGTTGGCCTGCCCGGCAGGCTGCATGTGCATCTTCCACCTCTTTTATAAGGAGTATAAATATTAAACTAGCTTACTTGCAGACAAAGGGTCTCCCAATGTTTACACGCTACGTTAATTTAAAAAACCCAACCACCTCGAGTGATCAGTAACTTCAATGAGAGAATCTGGTGTCATTCTCCAACTGCAGCAGAGGTAGCCAATCCTGTTTGCTATGCCTGTAAAGGAGGAGCATCATTTTATTGTAGCAACTGCCTGCACATCCGTTTCTAATACTGCTAACACCTAGGAGATCAAATGTACATGTGGTAGGCTGTCTCATGATGCACCTCTTCCATCCCACTTGCCCCTCACGCAGGCAGCCTGGAAAAGTGAACCTGCTCCCCCCATCCCTTAGAGGAGCCAACGAGTGCTGTGTCACACATTACCATTGACTTTAATCCTTCTGCTGTTGGATTCACTGATGCGTACAGGACTCTCTCAGTGTCTCTGGCCAGGAGAAGACCATTTGGTTTGTGTGTTTGTAACATAAGACCATTTTGAGGGCTGAATTGCTGCCCTCCAGCAAGTCATGCCTTTGATCCTTCCTTCCCACTGAGTTGTTTGCAACCAGCCATTGACAAGGGTAAGAGCCCTTTCCCGTCTCTGTAGCCACATCCGTGCCACTGTGCATCTGACACAGCTTCTCCCCACGTGCTGCTGCTCTGCCCCCTGAGATGTGGGTACCAGTGGTCAGAGGGTGGAATGGCAACCCACCTGACAGCGTCTGAATGCGGAAGGTGACCTCCAGCACTGTCACCAGTTACACACGAATGACACTTGCTCTTAGTCCAGAAATGGACTGCTATCTTTCACTTGACAAAGGTAATTGTTACATCAATTAGGTGAGCAGGGATCATACGTGCAGTATTCAGCCCTCCCACTCTCTTCTCCTGCCATCACCTGTTAAAGGAAGAGGGATGAATTTGTACCAAAAAGGGAGTTAAACCTGCAGGCAGCCATTTTAAACTTGATGACAGCGGTGCACGTCTTCATACAATGTTTTTGCCAGACATGCTCAACATAGGTTTCAAAATAAGCTGTTGACATTTAAAGGCAAGACCTTTCACCTTCTAAAAAAATAAAGAGCTTTTAGGGTTTAAATACATACGGTCAGAAAAAAGTCACACCACTTGGAAGAACATTGCAGATGTAACATTTAATCCTGCTCCATTTAATTCTTAGTATGTGGAAGCTAATATGGGTTTAGCTAAATCCTTCATCAAATAGCCTAGATGATGTTCTGTTCATACTCAGGATAAACATATCTTGCAGCTGTGTAGTGCCATGGCAGCTTACAGGTGCTAAAGCACGGTTTGTCAACTGTTGTGTATACCTTGCTTTTACTGGTATCTCTTGCTTTCACTAAATTCAAGATTGGGTAGCTTGGTAAGCTGGAGTACATTTCACCTAAAATGGAGAGGTACATATATATAGTAGGTCTCTTCTACCCTTTCTATATAAATAAGAAAAGTTTGGAAGCGAAACTTCATTAGTAAACTGCAGAACCTTTGTCTTAGGTAAAAACACCCACAAACTGAACAACCCCACCCCAATAATACGCATCTTCTGATTTTAAGTATAAGGCATCTTAGGTGTGGGAATTTATTTACTACAGGATCATCATCTGTTTGAGCTTTTGTTTGCTTCTCTACAATGAGCAAGGTAGATGTCAGTTATCAGTGACATATATCTTAGCTACTTTGAAGCGATATTAAAAACTCTTGATTAGTGTTTTTTTTTAAACATATGCCACAGTAATAGGTATTAAAATGCACGCTAATATAGTTAAAGGCATGCAATTACAACTTTTGTTTTGAAATGTATGCCAGACAGGTAATTTTCTGGGTTTAGACAACATATTAAGGTAAGGCATGTCATTTTTTAAATAATATGGTCATTGATCGGGCTCTTTTTTGCCTCCTTTGTACACTCCTTTTGATGTAAATAGCCCAGATGCCATTCTACACTCCTTTTGAGATCACCAAGGCAAATTGGATTGTCTGACATGAACTAATAGAGATGGGATGCAAACAAGGGATGAGAACTATATTGATGATCTGCTTGGGTTTAATTGACATTTTTTTTGTAAATCACCAGGAAGTCACATTCTAGAAAAGAATGACTTGTTGAATTCCTGTGCTTCATCACCACCAAGAAAGGATCACCATAGCAACAGGAAAAGACTATGTATTGCAAGAATACTCACAAGCCAAATAAAAGATTAAGATAATGTCCCAGTAGCATGGCAAAACACTAGCCATGGGTTCGGAGGGAGGGAAGTGGCATTTTCACAATGACAAATTTAGAAAGAACTAACATTGTAAATGTGAAATATGTATGAAGTCAAGGCTAATAGAAAGTGCAAGACAATGAATGCGGAAGCTGTATGGCCCATTTATCTGGGGAGCAAATCAACAAGGTTTCTTACTGATAAATCCCTGAACTTGTCTGTAAGGGTCAGTCTTTATTATTTCCCTCTTAGCCTCTCTGTTAGGGCATCCAAAATATTTTGCAGCTAGCAGGAGGTGTCCATGCTGTAACTACAGAGAAGAGTTTAAGACAAAACATTTAATGTAGGTCATCTGTCAGGCAGAACCTGCTTAATATCCAGTAATTATTCATAAGGTCTGATCCAGCACTGCAGTTTAGAGGTGAAAAGATCATTATGTTTGCCGTCTGGTGTATCTGTCCTATTTAGACATTTATCTTTGATCCCCTCCTACAACATTTTTCAATCTTAAACATCTAATTCCACAGTATTTGAGAAGCAAAGCTACAAATCTACACTTAAAGTGTGAATCTGGATTAGTGCAGAGCATGTCACTGAATGAGATACTTGCCACAAAATTTTCTTCTTTTCTTCTTTCCACTACAAACCACCTGTCCTCAATTCTCATATTCTGTTAAGATCTAGGTGACATAACAATAAAAAATATAGATTAAAACCTGTTTCAATTGAGAAACCCTGTACATAGTAACTGCTGCTTTCAAAGCCATGTTCTTTGCAACCATTTCTTTGTGGCAGAGTGTGTGTGGCTTTTGCTTTAGCACCACTACAAGTGTTTCTCTGAATTTCAAAAGAGTGTCTTCGTCCCTTCAGCCAGTTTAGTAAAGGAGTAAATTCACGCTGAGAGTACTGAGACTATTCCAGTTCTGGAGTCAATAGGAAATATCACTTATATCTCTGATTTTTCCATTTTCTTTTTCAACACAATGTGTGAGAAAATCTTCTAGCTGGGTTTGGGAAACATAAAAAAAATCCTCAGTGACAACTGCCTATTTGCTAATGCGAAGTGACACTAAATCCAAGCATTTTCACTTACCAGTCATCAAGATCATCTGTGTGCAAGGTCACACAGTCTACAGTAGATGTTTTTCCCGAGCCTGAAACAGAGCTAGCTGTGTCACACCACCAGAGATACCTTCACAAAGACTGAGTTATTCTTACCTGACACCAATAAACCAGTTGCTGCGATACCTCCTCTTTGTATCATGGAAATGTCACCCAGAGTGAAAGTCAGGAATTGTTTACCCACACCTGAATGCCCTTTCACTTCCACCCCAGAGAAACAACGCTCCCTTGCTGTGAAATGTCTTTCTATCATAACTCACCTGACACTGTTGCTCCCTTCAGTGTACAGCAGTCCCTCGCTAACAGCCTTTAAAGCAATATGATCTCTTCCCTCTACTGCTGCGGAGCACTGGGGAGGACAAGAGGAGGGGTCCCTAGCTCCCAGCCTTACAAAAGTTAATCGCTGCCAAAAATGAAGGTGGGCCATTTGCAGTCTGTCTGCCCATGACTTCAAACAGCCAAGTGAAATTCAGCTATGGAAATTAGATATTTTTTGGTCGGCAGAAGTTAACAGACATCTTGAGCCAACCTAATTGCATGCCGTATGTCTCCTGATATCCTTTATGATGGCTCCATGACTGAGTATTACAATTAATCCAGAAGAAAATGTGTTAGTTTATAATCTGTCAGGTCACCAACATTGAATCAACGCAGCAAAAATTGTCAAGATGAGTCTGAACCAACACAAGGACATGCATAGCAGCACATGGCAACGACAAGCAGGACCTCCATTTTTTTAACATCAGGAGCTATTAGGAGCAGTTCAAATATTTTGAGTAAATCCCACCATAGTCTTTTACTAGCTTGCAGTTATATTCAGTGTAGGAAAAAGAAACCAACCAAAATTAACAACCAAAACCCATTATCTGCACAAGATTCACAGCAGCAGTGCATCCTCAGGATGTTTATGGCACTTTTTAAAAGACATGAGTCAGTAAGGTATCCTTCAGGAAATGTGCTTTTATAGAAAGAGGAGCACAGAACATAACCTTCAGGTAAAACCTGACCTAATAATCACCGAGAAGAAAGGGACTACTAATTTTTGGTGAAAAAAATTCAAGCAAGGAGATTGCATGTTATGAACAGGGACGTGATGTACTGAAATCTTACAATGGCATGGCAGCAAGGAGGGAATGACAGGTTTTAGATTGTTAGCATCAATATTTGGGACTCTCAGCCCTGGAATATCTCTCCCCTTACAAACATCTGCCCTATTTCTCTATTGAAAAAGAGCTGAAAGGAAACGCTGCAAGGAGTTCCTTGATATTGCAAGGGAAAAAAAAAACCAAAACACATCCAAACCCCAAAGGTATGGTCTTGGGACCTACTTATAAGAAAGACATAC
This sequence comes from Falco biarmicus, assembly GCF_023638135.1. Taxonomy (NCBI): domain Eukaryota; kingdom Metazoa; phylum Chordata; class Aves; order Falconiformes; family Falconidae; genus Falco; species Falco biarmicus. The sequence continues at coordinate 25,682,306 of NC_079291.1, forward strand.
ATACCTGTCCCCTCACATATGAAAACTGGCAGATGGATGCATCCCCAAACACAACAGGCAAAGGCTAATGGGTATCAAAATCATTATGGACTCATTTTCTCTACTAGCATTTTAATTTTATATCACAGTAAACGCATAAACTTTGCCAGGACAGGTTCTAATTTACACTACTACAAGTGAAATCAGAATGAGGACAAAATATAAGAGAGGTGTCAATGGACACATGACCCTATAAATCTAAAGGGAACAGATTTTTTTTTTTTTTTAAGTATTTACCTGACACTCAAGAAGGAAAGAGAAAGAAACCCTCTAAAGTTACGCACAATGTATACTTTCAAAGACTGTCATGAGTCTGCCGGGATCAGCAAATCGTTTTGGCTTTCCAGCATTTTCAGCACGAGATGAATGCCATCATGACTAATGGGATCTCCCATTAAACACGGCCTAAGGAAAGCAGACCTTTCAGAAAACAAATCAGCACTTTATATAAACATATTTAAGCCTAAAATTAGATTCACTTTTTTTGTATGAAGCTGACTACAATATACTCACTGATTAGGAATACAGCCTAAGAAATGCCATGATACTTTATTTATCTGTACTTACAAACCTTTTGCTGACTATGTACCCAATACTACAGAGAAATTGCTATCACAGCAGCCAGGTCCAAACTCAACATTCAAACACTCTAAGACTTATGGAAAAGAAAAATAACGCAGAATATTAAAAAAAGGCAAATCAAATATCTTGTAACTGCATTTAGAAGTGGTGGCATATCTCTGTCATTCTAGCTTTGTATTTCCTACCGTGATTATAGTCCTACAGTCATCCACCAACCACATTCACTCGGTATTGTTGTTCCTTACAGAGAAAGGCAGATGTATTTCTTCCCTGAAATGCTCCACCAAGCTAACATGGCATGAACCCCGGCTTACCTGAGTCTAAGTGCCACGGGTCAGTAGCGGCCGACATTGGTGGGATGGTGAGTGGAGATGCTCCGCAGTTGGATTCCACCAGTTCTCCTTGGATGTGGACGTGAGAGGAGGCGTTGGTAGGTCTCAGAGCTGCTTTGAGTGGAGCAATCTGGTTGAACTGTACTCTCGATAGGCAGCCAGTGAATCCTGGAGTGTTGTATTTATATATATCTTGGTCAATCTTCCCAATTTCTATGGGAAATTAAGCAGGGGGGAAACCAAGAGATTAAACAAAACAATTCATTGTATTGGAAAGCACGGTTGCTCTGAACACTCAATTCCCAGAGCTCAGTTCCCAAGTCCCTTTCTCAGGAGGCTGAGAACGTGTCAGACCCTACCAAGTTTCTGTACACTTCATTACAGGTTAAAGCTGGAACCCTTCAGGCTTTGATGTGACTCAGTTTCACTGCTATGCTATCATTAAAATGAAAGGCTGGCGTGAAGGAGTCATCAGAGAACAAAAGACCAGGGAAAAAATCTTTTCCCCAAGAAGAGGCGGCAAAAGAGAAGGTAGAAAAGCAGTCATCGCCAGGGTCTCTCCTCGCAGCTGAAGCTTCTGCTGTGAGAGATGCCCCTGCGTTCACCCTGTCCTGTTGCTCTCTAGCCCCTCTCAGTGGGCTGGGACCACTCCACTCCTGTCTCCTCACCAGGAAACCAAGCATCTCTTCATGGGGAAACCTAGCATCCCTTCACCAGGAGACCCAAGTGTCCCTTTGCCAGGAGACCATGCGTCTCTTTACCAGGGGACCAAGTGTCCCTTTGCCAGGAGAGCAAGTCTCTCTTTGCCAGGGGAACAAGTGTCCCTTTGCCAGGAGAGCAAGTCTCTCTTTGCCAGGGGAACAAGTTCCCCTTTGCCACAAGACCAAGTTCCCCCTCGCTAGGAGACCCAAGTGTCCCTTTGCCAGAAGAACAAGTGTCCCCTCAGCAGAAGAGCAAGTGTCCCTTCACCAGGAGACCCGAGTGTCCCTTTGCCAGAAGACCAAGTGTCCTCTCACCAGGAGACCCGAGTGTCCCTTTGCCAGAAGACCAAGTGTCCCCTCGCCAGGAGACCCAAGCACCCCTTTGTCAGGAGACCAAGCGCCCCCTCACCAGGAGACCACACATCCCTTCAGCCTGATGTGGCAAAGGGCCGCTCTCCAGCCTCCTTCCTTTCCGGCAGCAGCGAGAGGTGGCGGCAGCCCGCTCAGTGCCGCTGCAGGCTCAGGAGCCACACGTGCTCCCCTGCTTCCCACCTGCCTCCCACCACTGCTGGGCCTCCACCGCCTGAGCGCCTGCTGCCAGTTGGCCATTTTACACCTCACCGCTGCGGGCTGGCACCAAGCTGCCTGCTGGCACCCGTGAGCACAGCACGGTGCTCTGCCAGTGCTCTCTGAACAACTGTCCTCCCTCAAAGTCACCTGACAAGTAGCTTTAAACACCAGTTAAACAGATCCCAAAATGGTAGCTGTGAAATGCAGCACATGCTCTTCCTACCCAGGAATCTGTAGTCCACGCACAACTTTTTAATTCTGCCAGGACTTGTTGCGACAACCTGAATCACAAGTGAAACAAACCCAGCACTCTGTCAGCTGCCTGTGTTTAGAGGGGGTATTAACATTTCAAAGCCTCACCGCAGTGTCTAATATAATATTTACATGGCAATGAGGAATTTGGCTTCCTTTCTTCTACGATAGCGTGGAGTGAATGGAAGGGACACATGGTAGCACCGGGTCTGTGCTGTGTCAGGGACTATTTCTCCAGAGGCACTGAGATGCTTCAAACTGCCTTTCCCTGCATCCGCAGGGACAGGAGTTAACACGGCTGATTCTTGAAGCCGTACTGAGCTGAGCAAAGCAAGATGGTATCCCAGGGGCAGAGACAGGGAGCAGCCCCAGGTTGTTCAAAGGCAACCTTTTCAGATAGGAACAGTAGTAAGGGTTTGAAAAAGGGTGTTTCTGGGGAAAAAAAAAAAAAAAAGTCTGTAAATCACAAGATGGTGTCATAAAAAGGAAAGTAAGGAAAACAGAGGTGGGACAGAGAGTGTGCTCCCAAGAAGTATGAGGAGAAAGTTAGGAGGAGTTTTATTGTAAGAGTTTGGGGAAGAGCTGGGAACCAAAGCACATCTGGGTTTGAGTTTTGCTACTAATAAAGACACAAAAAAATCAAATTGGAATTATTAGAAAATGCATTACTAACCTTTCAGACAAGTCTGTGTTCAGTTCTAACCAAACCAGGACCAATTATATGAGGGTTGAGCTGCTTACTGGGCTCCCTAAAAACTTCCATGATACATGTATCCGTGCTATTACTAAGAGTACTGA